>NC_139221.1:284826810-285481460 GCF_055691185.1 Crinia signifera
CCGCAGTGGAACTCCAATGCATTGTCCAGGTGGTGAGAAGTGAGAAGCACGTCGTACAACCCTAATGGGTATAAAAGCATTGGATCTGTAGTGATGGCAGTAGTTGGAATGGGAAGTGAGGAGTATGGGCGTAAACCTGTTAAGTTTACATATTTATATTTTTATTATAAGGTAATTAATTCATCATTATAATGTCCCTTAAAGATATTTAGAGCTCATATTTTAAACTATATCTACAACTGGATGTAGAGTAACTTTATTATCTATTCCAATAAAAGTATTACAACTATTGTTTACCTGTGAGCAGTGGGGAGGAGGCAGTCTAACAGAATATGTAATTGTCGGTAGTTGTATAATTGATATCAATGTCATTTATCCAACACCACTATGAGTTTTCCCAAGTAGACCCATTATAATATACGATTACTTGGGTGGAGGCACTGACACAGAAAGGCAAAAACCCTTTAACTGAGGGATAAGGATCAGTAGCATACTCAAGACATAGTAAATTAGTAGCCCACAATCTCTATAGTGGTCAGAAGGGGGGTTACACTTATGTGCATAGCGAGAGATGCTGATAGCAGCTAATTGAATCTCTCCCAAAGAACTACAATATTAAATCAAACCAATGTTTACTAAAGGTTGGTTTCACCTTCAAAACAGTAGCCACCTTCAAACCCAATCAGATTCTAAAGTCCTATCCCACCGCAAACCTGCTTTGGCCTAAAAGCACATACAGTACAAGGCAATAAGCATCCCTTTTTTTGGGATCGCCCGTATCCCACCCAGGGGCCAGCAGTATCCCGTGGTGGAGTCCCCCCTGCCATACGCTGCTTGGCTTAGAGCCGAGCAGTGGTGCCTAGACATTGTGCGCATGTGTACCGTCATTGGTCAGTGTATCCTAACCTCTTTTGATCCTCCTATCCTGCCTTCGTTCCCCTCCGTTCCTACTTATCCTATTGTTTTTCGTTCGTCCACCCACCTATTTTTAGTATGTTAACTCTTATGATTAGGGTCCTCCTTCCTCACGTACTCACCCTACCTCTTTACCTCACCTGTGCTCCTGTCCTGTTCTTCCCTTCCTCTGCTTCATCTTTAGTCTCCTCGACAATTTTGACACCTACTTCTGAACTGATGTTGATTTTAGTTCTACCAGCTATACCCCTATTTATACTGTATTTTTCAACACACCCTGTACGTTACCTTGTAATTTGTTTTTTGTTTGCTATGTACGGCGCTGCGGACACTTTGCGGCGCCTTATAAATAAACGTACTACTACTACTACTATCCTGTATCCGTTCAGATGATGAGAAGTGACACATGACCCCATTTGAACATGAATCATTGGAAATGTCACATATGGTGTCAGTCTTCACCCAACTGTACAATAAACCTATAAGGCTAGCACCCTTGAATCAATAGCAATATCAGTTTATCTTATTAGTTTGAGAAATGTTTTATTTTTTGTTTGTTGAAATGAAGAAATGTACTTATTTAAATTCAAAGATATAAATGATTCATTCTGTTAACAGTATGTTGTCTACAGAGCTGGGGTTTTCCTGTGTATAAAGGGGACTATTTGTTTCAACGCCTTTATATTTTATTGTGTTAGCACCATTATTATGTACCTACATTGTTTACCTGAATTTTGTCTACATTTTACTGAGCTAATGCAAAGCACAAACAGGATTACATTTACTGAAGGCTCTAATAATGAAAATAGGTCCTGTTGCCAATAGCAACCAATCAGATTCTGTCTATCCTTTTCTAGGATGCAATAGAGAAATGAGATACAGAATTTGTTTGGTTGCTTTGTTAAATTGACCCCATAGTCCTTAATTATATAGATCTGAAGATGTGACAAGGCTTGGAGAGAGTTAATTGGAGAAAGAAAGTACCAACCAATCATATTCTGCCATTTGGCAGACTGTGCTCGAAAATGACCGAAGCCGATTGGTTGATATTTGATAAATCTCCCCAGATAATGTTTCACAGTTTTGAACAACAAATATGTTAAATCAGTGGCATCACAATGGGGGAGTGTCCACACATGGTCCTCATCTGCCAAGGTGTTACACCAAAATGTTACTCCTGTGCATTGACAGAAGCCAAGTGCTGAACTCTAACATTACATGACTCACCAGGCTCCTGTCTCTGTGTATGAGCCAGGACTACAACCAATGTAGGCTCCAGGACCAGCCCGCATCTCCCAGACCCCCTGAGTGACAAAAATGGATGTTCGGGATGAGAGGCCCACCTTCAGCGAAACTTTGTCCTTTTTTATGAGGCGCATCTAAAGCGCACACATACATTAATCATGGCTGCGACGGGTGTCAAGGGGTAAGTGACACCCCTGTGTTAATTGCATATTTATAATGATAATCTGAGAAACTAAATCATATATATCCATTTATTATATCCTTTTGTTTATTGTTTATTTCACTTCCAAAATGTAAGGTATTTTAATGTTCACTCAATTAATGAGATTATAAATAACGCTCAATCTCTAATGATATGTATGTTTTATACCTGTGGATGGCTAAATAGCTATACTGTATACTTTTTACTTTTTTCTCGGTTACCATAACTGCTGGAATTTGAGGCATTTTTGCTGCTTGATATTCTGTTATTCCAAGTTCCACTATTGGTTTTTAAACTATTTCTCCATCCTAATTCCATTCTACAAAATCAAATGGAATTTTTTCCCCAACCTGCACATGGTAAGATATCCCAGCTCTCCCCCCGGGAGGATCCAGGCCACCTGTCCAAGCAATATTTACATCAAATCCTTCACCAAGGCCGGTTCAAATCCAAAAAGAGGAAAAGCACCACACAAAAATAAATTATAATAGGAAAATATACAAACTGTGTGCTTCTGAGAAGATCAAACAATACGTCACGTCAGTTCAGTTTTGTTTGACAACTCTGTTTTAGTATGGTCCAAAGTCCCAGTGGACAATTTTGCAATCTTCTGCAATTTAAAGAGCCAGAAAAGGACGAGAAAATTAGAGGTAATCATGCTACGCAATTAGATGTGAATGCTACAAACAAGAATGGGACTTTAAGAAATAAACCTAACCTCATCTGAGGCTCCAAGGCAAGGGAGTTACCTTCGTCATATATGATTGAAGGAAGTATGCAGGATGTTGGGGTCAAAGGAGAGCTCACTGTTTACTGTTTCCATGGTGAACATCCTACAGGTGATGGGGGAAAAAAGCAAAAAAATATTCAGTTCAGACATGAGGTTTCCAAAAATTACAATGATCAACATGAACTTGCCGAAACCTCTTGACCGACTTCGTATTTTCTTCGTCTGCCTTTCTTCTTTTGCCAGTAGTTCTCTGCTTCCTGAACTTTAATGCAAATTACTGTTTAATGCACTTATAGATTCTTTTGGTTTTGTTTTAAACTGGCTTCTTAAAATCAGGAAATCGTAGAACGAGTACCCTGGAGACCCCAGATGAGCAGCCACTGAGAAATCCCAGTGCTTTTGTACAATTAGATATTTATACACCAACTCTTTGTACTTCTTGTCACTGTGATGGAATAGAGCATTCTGTTTTATTGAAGAACTTTATGACTTATTAACTGCCAGCAGTTCATAACCTCTCAGGCTTAATTAACTGGGCCTCGTTGGATTCTAAAGAAAGACCAATGTTTAAATTGCAGGCCAGTGTTTTGTAAAGAAAAAAAAACTGTGGCTAAGAGACAAGAAGCATTTTCCCAATTCTTGACAGAATACTAAACTAAAATGCATGCATTGATTTGCCAAGTTCCACTACTAAGGTCAAAGGCTTTGCAACCAGCTGAGTAAATTGGCGTTCTTAAAGCATTCAGTTCAGTTAGCAGTCCCTCAGCAGCGAGTCTGACATCAAAAGGCCTGCCAGATGCAAAGAGAACTTCATACTTCATTTCTGCTAAATCATGACGGCAAAACGTGAAGACATTTAAGTACAGTATGATCTCATTGGGATGGCAACCCTGCCTCCAGATCTAGACGTTTCCATGATTTCCACAATCAAAGGCAGAGGGCTGAATTTGAGACACATGGCTGAGCTGCATTATTTAAAGGCTTGTAATACAACCACTGAAATGTGAGATTGATTGAAAAGAAAATCTAATAAAATACTTAATTCATGGTAATATCTCAAAACTGGCTACTTCTCAAGTGGGGTATTGCCATATTTTCTCACAGTACATAAGGACTGGGTGTGTTTATTAATATAGTTGCTTAGTTGTTATTTCTTCTTTGTTTTTCCAAAAACCTCTTCCTGATTGATGTTTTATTAAAGTTAATAATTAACCCCTTCATGACCCTTAGTATTTAATACCTATGGGAACAGAGCAAAATATAAAAGCTCAGAGAATTATCATTTCTTACAATGTGTCTATAGGGAAAGCTGCTCCTTGGTGTTGTATACACTATATAATGCTCTATTTTAGTAGAAAGTATATATATATATATATATATATATATATATATATATATATATTTATTATTTATTTATTAACAGTTTCTTATATAGCGCAGCATATTCCGTTGCGCTTTACATAGGGGACAGTGATACAACAAAACAGGGTATTTACAGACAGTCAAAATGTAGGAGGCCCTGCTCGCACAATCTATAGGGAAATAGGCATTGATACATAAGGATAGATACTGTATTCTTTATTGCATCGATTCCACCAGAACGCAAGGTTCTATGACTGTTTCTGGAATTTGATAAGCTTGCCTGAAGAGATGAGTTTTTAGGGAACGCTTATAGGTTTGAAGACTGGAGGAGAGTCTTATTGGGCTTGGGAGGGCATTCCACAGAGTGGGTGCAGCCCGAAGAAAGTCCTGCAGTCGGGAATAGGAGCGAGTAATGAGTGTGGAAGAGAGACGCAGATCTTGGGAGGAGCGTAGAGGTCGTGTTGGATGATATTTTGAGATAAGAGAAGATATGTATTTTGGTGTAGTTTGGTTTATGGCTTTGTGTGTAAGTAAAAGAATTTTGTATTGAATACGGTAGAATACAGGTAACCAATGAAGTGACTGACAGAGTAGCTTTGCAGACGATGAACGTCTGGCTAGGAAGATTAGCCTTGCAGCTGCAGTCATAATGGACTCTAGTGGTGAGAGTCTGTATTGGGGAAGGCCAATAAGGAGACTATTGCAATAATCAATGCGTGAGATGATGAGAGCATGGATTACAATTTTTGCAGTGTCTTGTGTAAGGTAAGGGCGAATTTTAAATATGTTTTTTAGGTGCATGTGGCATGATTTTGAGACAGATTGAATGTGGGGTACAAAGGAAAGTTCTGAGTCAAGGATAACACCTAGGCAGCGAGCTTGAGAGGTAGGAGTGATTGTCATCTTCTCAACAGCGATAGAGATATCAGGTTGGTAACTACTATTTATTGGCGGAAATATAATTAATTCTGTTTTTGAGATATTAAGTTTGAGGTGGCGAGATGACATCCAGGAAGGCATTCAGAGACACGGCTCAATACAGATGGGGACAGGTCCGGGGAGAATAGGTAGAGCTGAGTATCATCCGCATACAGATGATACTGAAATCCAAAGGAGCTGATTAGTTTGCCAAGAGATGAGGTATAGATTGAGAAAAGCAGGGGACCTAAAACTGAACCCTGAGGTACTCCAACTGAAAGAGGTAGCAAAGAGGATGTAGAATCAGAGAAACGAACACTAAAGGAGCGGTTAGAGAGGTAGGATGAGAACCAAGAGAGGGCTGTGTCTTTAAGACCTATGGATTGTAGTGTTTGTATGGGAAGTGTGTGGTCAACAGTGTCAAAAGTAGCAGAGAGATCTAGAAGAATTAGTAGTGAGTAGTGGCCTTTAGACTTAGCAGTGACCAGATCATTCACAACTTTAGTCAGTGCTGTCTCTGTGGAGTGTTGGGCACGAAAGCCTGACTGATGCGGGTCCATTAAGTTGTGCGAGTTAAGAAAGTGTGTGAGGCGAGTATAAGCAAGTCTTTCAAGTAGTTTGGAGGTGCATGGAAGTTGAGAAATGGGACGGTAGTTTGAGAGAGAGCTTGGATCAGAATTCTGTTTTTTCAGAATTGGAGTAATAACTGCTTGTTTGAACAATGAAGGAAAGACACCAGTAGAGAAAGAGAGGTTACAGATTTTAGTTAAGATTGGAATGAGCACAGGAGACAGAGATTTACTTATTTGCGAGGGTATAGGGTCAAGAGGAGAGGTAGTAGAGTGGGAGGCAGAGAAAAGTGCAGATACTTCATCTTCATTTGTGGGATCAAAAGAAGCAAATGCTTCAGAGGGCTCAGGTATGGAATTGAGCATATCACCAACTGAGTTGGAGCATACTAATTCATCTCTGATCTTGTCAATCTTATCCCTGAAGTAGGAAGCAAGATCTTGTGCATGGATAGTGGTTGGTGGCTTGAGTGAGGGAGGGTTGAGAAGAGATTTAAATGTATTAAAAAGACGTTTTGGGTTAGAAGCTTGAGCAGAAATGAGAGTTTGGAAATATGTTTGTTTGGCAGTTTCCAGGGCATAACTATAGTACTGGTAGATATTCTTATATGTAAAGAAATCCATTGGACTGTGAGATATACGCCATTTACGCTCAGCTTTGCGTGAGATATTTTGTAGGTGTCTCGTTAATTTTGAGTGCCACGGTTGGCGTCTAGGCCTACGTGGAGTGTGGTGGGTAACTGGAGCCACTTCATCCAGGGCTGTTTTGAGGGTTAGGTTTAGGTGTGATACCGCCATCTCAGGAGTAGTGAATGCAGAAATAGGAGCAAGCTGTTGTTGCAGTGAGGAGGAGAGTACTTGAAAATCAATATCATTAATATTGAGGTGGATTAAAGTGAGGTGTTTTTGAGTTAGAAGTACTAGAGGACAGCATGCAGGTGATAAGGTTGTGATCTGAAAGAGGGAAAGGAGAATTGGTGAATTCCGACACTGAGCACAGCTTAGTGAATATCAGATCAAGACAGTGGCCATCCTGATGAGTAGAGGAGTCAGTCCATTGGGAGAGGCCGAGAGAGGATGTTAGAGAGAGTAGTTTGGAGGCATGAGCAGCAGATTTTGGGCTATCAATAGCAATGTTGAAGTTACCCATGATGATGGTTGAGATGTCAGCGGAAAGGAAGTGAGGGAGCCAGGCAGAAAAATCTTCCAGAAATCGTGTTGGCTGCCCAGGTGGGCGATAGATAGCTGCAACACGCAGCGAGAAAGGAGTGTAAGTTCTGATGGAATGTACTTCAAAGGATGTGAATGTGAGTGATGGAACCTGTGGTATAACTTTGTATGTGAAGGATTGGGATAGTAATATTCCAACACCACCTCCTCTGCTGTCACCAGGCCTGGGTGTGTGTGTGTGAAGTGGAGAGCACCATGTGACAGGGCTGCAGGGGAGGCTGTGTCTGATTGTGAGAGCCATGTTTCTGTTATAGCCAGCAGGTTGAAGTTGTTTGAAATGAAGAGATCGTTGATGGATGTTAATTTGTTGCCAACAGAGCGTGCATTCCATAACGCACATTTTTGTGATTTGGGGGATGAAGGGAGGCATTTGATGTTTATGAGGTTAGCTGGATTACTATGTTCCTGAGAGTTAAGTGCCTGCGAGCGGGGCAAGCAGCTGGGGCCTGGCCTATATATATATATATATATATATATATATATATATATATATATATATATATATATATATATATATATATACAGAAAGGCAGCCCTAGGGCATTTAGAATTTCTACTGCCCCATTTTTTGCAAGCCTAGGACTGTCTCAGCTTGACAGCGGGCAGAAGAAGCAGTCACCTCACCAGCGCCATCTGATCTGACAGTATCTGCTGGTATTACATTATGCAAATAGTGGTGCTGTCGCTCCCTACCTCCCTCTATTGGTCTAGATTACATTGCCCGCCATTTTAGACGAAACACGTAGGGTTTCTATTTCGTCAAGTGTCTATTCCATCTCCAATGAACAACTCAACAGATGATGTGGAAAAGTATTATGTTATTTTAATAAAAATATTCTGTTACCTTAGGGATGTGCACCGAGTGTTGAAATGATTATTGTCTCACCCTGAAAATTAGTGGTGGACAACCCTAAGGTGGTTGCATCTATTAGCACTCTCTATTACTACCTTTCTCAGTTTTCTGTCATCTCCTGCAAACAGGGGAATCTATAGAGAAACTGCTCTAATTGGTTAGCGCAACCAAGGTCACTTTTGTGCATTACTATATATAATATAAGCCAGGGCCAGATTAACAATGGGGTGGATGGAGCTTCAGCTCCAGGCCTCCACATAAAATAGGTCCATCATCTTGACAACATGATGATCACTAGACAGACTCCAGCTGGCCACATGGTTGGCCATACATCATAAGTATTAATATTGCATTTCTATTTTACACATTTATGCAATTTCTGTATTTTGTACAGTATGTTTAGGGAGACACTAATGGTTATAACATTGACCTCCCCTCACCAACATTTTCAGCTCCAGGCCCATTAGACCCTTAATTTAGCTCTGTATAAAGCCACAAGGCAAGAGTTCGTAAGGGCCCCTATGTACCACCCAATCTTGAAAACATATATATCACATGTAACTGACAGGAAAGGTGGGCCCCTCTCAAATTTGGTCCCTATAGCAGCTGCATTCCTTGCACCTGTGGTCGCTCTGCTCTTGGTGATCTCTAGTGATCACTTCACTTCTTCTCTGGGAACCTGCTGCGCAACTGCGCTTATATGGTCTGCTGCCCACTCGTTCAAGCAGGCACTGCTGCAGAGGGATCCTACAGAAATTATTGTGGCATGCAAGGTATAGGTAAAAATGGCTAATGCCATATGAAGATGGTGTTAGCTACTAAGGCTTTGTCATTTTGGTAATTAAACAGCTTGTATAGAAACCTGACAGAGCTGCTTTTGAAACTGGAAACCTTCAAGTAAAAGATGACATAGGGTGCGATCTTTTAGAATGTGCGATTTTTTGTTGTCAAAAACTTCAAAAATCACACAATTACCAAAAATCGCACATGTAGTAGTGCGCGATTTGTGGTAAAAATTGCACGTTTTGCTGTGACCCCAAAAATCTCACAGAAAACATCAAAATCGTAAAGTAATAGGGTGCTATTTTACAAATAGTACCTAAACATTACCAAAAATCACAAAGAAAAAGAGACCAGGTCCAGGCTGGTCCAGAACTATGCACAGATCAGTGAGGTCTGTGCATGGTTCTGTCCAAAAAAAGATGTAAAATTAAATGAAAAAAAAAGAAAACAAAAACATGGTGGGGTACCAATCACCCAAACATAACCAGTGCCCCGGGATTATTGAGCCGGTCCTAGTTTCCCAAAAATTTCAAAAAATGTCAAAAACCAGCACCAGGCTCCTGGATCGGCCCTGGTCCCAAAAATATGGGGGACAAAAAGAGTAGGGGGCCGCCATATTTTGGAACCAGCATTGGGCTTTAACAACCAGCGGTGTCATGCGACATGCCACATGCCACTTTTTATACAAGGTCCCCCAGCCAAAACATGAACACCCTGGTTGGTCACCCCTGGACGGGGTACCTGGGAGAGTGGGGATCATTCCAGAGGAGGTCAGCCCTGATTGGATGTACAGTATGCATCTCCAGGGAGATGCCTACATCCAATCAGGGCTGAGCTGAGCCCTGATTGGTTTAGGGGATTCCTGCCTGCAATGCAGCAGCATACTGCTAAAGGTGAAACTATCCATGGTAATCAGGAGATGAGCGGTTGTCTGGAAGCATAACTAGGTGCAGGTGGAGTGCTGCACCCATAGTAGCTGCTACTAGTACTACTGTACTACCATCTGCATCTACTGTTCCTTTGCATATGCATCCAATCTAAGTTCTGTATTACTGTAGCACTACCGTCTGCTACTACTGTAGCTATGCCTATGCATCCAATATAAATTCTTTACTACAAAATTCATAAGCCAAAATTAAACATATTTGAGAAAAAAAACACAGTGGTTTCACTAAACCTGTGGTTTTCTGGCTAAAACTAGTCTATTATCTGGTGATCCAATAGAATAGCCCTATAAAAACATCAGCAAAACATCAGGAGAAAAAGCAAAAACTAGTAATTTTACACTCTCAATGTTTCAGTGGGGATGATAGGAAAAGGTGAATTCCCCTGTGGGCCTACTGAAAGAATAATACTGTGATGAGCTCCAAAAGGGCCATACTAGGGGACCAGTGGGGATGGCGACTCCTGGAGTAAGTGTCTGCAGGCAGTGTTTGACAGGGGCATGAAGGGCCCACTGGGTAATTTAGTGATAGGACCCTTGTTTATTGGAGTGACCAGTCTCTAGAGGGGGTGTGGCCAGCTGTCACACCCCCAAAATCAGAAACCTATGTTGAGAACCAAAGGAGATGCCAAAATGTACCCTCCACTGCTGAGCATTTTGGGTATACAGAAGAATCACTAACTACAAATCAAAATGATTGATTCACAGGGTGGGATCTATTAAGAGTGTGGAATACATTCCACCAAACATCGCAATGAAACTAATCTCGTAGATATTAACATATGTGATTAGTATAGCAAAGAACATTTCTTCCAAAAAAAAAACACCCCTGCCCTTTGCGAAGGCATTTCCCCAGGTGATAGGGTGGCCTTTACCTCCTATCCCCGGGAGCCTCCTGCTGGTGCCTTCTGCAGTGACTCCTGGGCTTCTCCTCCCTGCACCGGGAAGGTGATGGGCTGTGTTGCTAGAGAGGAAGAGGTTTCTAGATCCAGGAGCACACCTGAGGCTGCCAGGACATGAGGTGTTGGGGGCTGGAGTGAGCGATACTAGGTGACTGAGGCAAAAGCTGGCACTACCCTGCGCATTGGAAAGTCAGCGCTCAGTGTTTCATAAATATGAAAATGCAGTAAATATCCCTAAAAAACAGTTTTTTTTTGCCACAGCTTTCCTTTAATACATCCCACCTTATTTGTGATATGTCCGAGGCAAGATAAATAATTGTATTTGCTGGAAAAAGTGTAGACATAGGGCGGTATTCAATGTGAATACCGGCGACGTGCAGCGAATCCTGTTTAGGATTCGCTGCACATTCGCCACTGGTCGCTGCGTTCCGGAGCCTCGCCGGCTCCGGTATTCAACGAGTCAGGGGCTCGCTGCCCCTGACCGGCGAATATGAGCTCCTGCGGCGAACGCCGCAGGGAGCCTGAGGACGGTGGCAGGCAGGGAGATGGAAGTCTCCCTGCCTGCCCCACAACGTTTGTGGGGGGGAGGTGGGCTCCCCGGGTGCCAGGCAGCACAGGCTGCCCCCCCGGGGGTGCCAGCAGGGGACCGGGCATATTCACTACACCCGATCATGAATATGTAATGATCGGGTGAAGTGAATATATGAATATCTAATGAGCGGCTCGGCTCCGGCCCCCTTACAGCACATGAATAAAAATAGCATGCCCCTCCTCAGAATAAAATTCCTGATTTTTTGACACCAATTGTAAAACATAAAACACTTTATTTTAAAAGTTCACCTTCCACTTCACCATAAAAAGATAGCGATTGCTACTCGGTGAATCATGGCGAAAAAAACCTTGAAATGTATTCGCCATCTGGTCATTGAATAGGGTGATTCACCGTTTTAGTCAGAAATTCGCCTTACAGCACAAAATCGCCATAAAAACCTGGCGAATCAGCCTCATTGAATACCGCCCATAGTGACCTCTCGGGGGCTGCCTAGTGCCAAATCCCAATCAGTATCCCAGAGATGGCCCATATCCGCCTCGCAATAATCCCGAAGCATAGTCAGTGGGTCGGAAAGGAGGGAATCCAAAAGATAAGAATATAGGAAAGAAATCACTCCCTTGGAGTCCAGGGTACATAAAAATGTCTTAATGGGAGACTCCAACAAAGCAGGTACACCTTTATGGACTGGGCAATTAATCCCATTTCAAGATAGTTTTTATTTTTGCTCAATATAAATGCTTTCCTGGACAAAATGTTCTTGCAATATTAAAATGTAATCCATCATTAAAAATATAAAACTTACTGTGTTACTTCATTTTTAGCTACTGTACTTATACGCCAGGGTTGCCTACCTGACCATCTCCTTCAGGGAGAAAATGCTCTGTTCCTGGACGTCCCTGGTAATGTATGATTGCCATCACCTGTGGGGAGCTAGTTAATTGATCAGAAAGGTGTTTCACCACATGCTATGGCATCCCACATTACCGAGTCCAGGAACAGAGCATTTTGTCCCTGAAAGTAGGTACGTATGCCTTAATTGCATACATAATAATACCTGCACTGTATGTATTAAAAAATTACAACTTCTGTAATACAGATAACACAGCATCACCTATTGTAAAGCGCAACAGAATATATTGCGCTATACAGGTTGTGTATCCCTTATCCATATTGCTCGGGACCAGGAGCATTTTGGATAACGGATTATTCTGTATTTCGGAATATTTTAATATCTCAATTATGTATTTTGAAGTACAGTATCTTGCATTTATGCTGTATAAACACATCAATCACATGCAATACACACATATACTGTATATTTTATTTGTTCAAAAAACAATGTTTCAAAACATGAAACTAAATTTGTATACTACCTTAGGCACTGAATGTAAATGCCAAGCAATCATTTTCCTGCACATATATAGTGCCAGTTACATATCATGTCCCCAGTAGTGCTGTTACAGTTGTCCCCAGTAGTGCCAGTTACATATCATGTCCTCAGTAGTGCCAGTTATATATCATGTCCTCAGTAGTGCTGTTACAGATGTCCCCAGTAGTGCCAGTTACATATCATGTCCTCAGTAGTGCCAGTTACATATTATGTCCTCAGTAGTGCAGTTTCAGATGTCGCCAGTTACATATCATGTTCCCAGTAGTGCTGTTACAGATGTCCCCAGTAGTGCCAGTTACACATCATGTCGTCAGTAGTGCTGTTACAGATGTCCCCAGTAGTGCCAGTTACATATCATGTCCTCAGTAGTGCTGTTACAGATGTCCCCAGTAGTGCCAGTTACATATCATGTCCTCAGTAGTGCTGTTACACATGTCCCCAGTAGTGCCAGTTACATATCATGTCCTCAGTAGTGCTGTTACGCATGTCCCCAGTAGTGCCAGTTACATATCATGTCCTCAGTAGGGCTGTTACAGATGTCACCAGTAAGTTTTTATAAAAAAAAATTTTTTTTTTACTTTCGGAATAATTTGGATAACGGATATTCGGATAAGGGATACTCAACCTGTATAAGAAACTGTTAATAAATAAATATGTTCTAATATGATGCAATTTGGCCATTAGATTAGTAATTATTGTAAGAAAATAGGTTTTAACTACCAGTGCTTATGACAAGAGAATTTTGACATGTTGAAAAAAGAATAATCTGAAATAGTTTGTCTTTAAATCTTTTATCACCTGTGAAAATTAATTAGGAGCAGATGTAGCAGGTTAGGTTGTGATGCCAGGGTTCATTTCCTGCCTTTGCTTTGTCAGACAACCTATTACACCTCGTGTGAACTGTAGGCAAAACAGAAATGGTCCTCATAAATCAACAGTTCCCCGGGCTGTGGATTGTACTGACCGTTTTAGATTAAGGCAAGACTTTCATTCATTATTTATGAAATCTGTATAGACAACATGCCAAATGTCATTTAGATTCATATAAAACACTTGTTCTAAAAATTATTACTTTTTTCATGCAAGAATGCTTTGAATTAAATGAACACATTAAAAATCAACAGCTAGTTACAAGTGGGCTTTTTCTTCATGCGTCTGTCTGGAGACAAAGGAGGAAATAATATAATGACAGATTACATTATGGGTTATATTCGACCTCGTCCAATCAAACGCTACTGTAGGCACATCATACCTCCCAACCTAAGGAAGGTTTGAAATCAAGGCTAGGGATGGCCATCGATCATCTATTATTAATAATCATCGATGGTTTATGGCCGATGTAGAAAACGTTTTGCTATCAATGGGGGAGAACCAGATGTTTTCCCTCCATCGATGGCACGCATAACCAAATAGTTTTTTTTTCTCCCCAAGGGGCTGGGACATGGAGGATAGCTTAGCCAATGACACCCGTGAAGCTCCGTCCCAGGCCCTGATTGGCCCATAAGCCAATCTGTCAAAGAAAATAGATGACCATTGATAGTAATGGCAACGATGGCCATCCCTAATCGAGACATGCCATGTCTTAAAAATGGGTGAAGCCTCAATGGAGGGACGGTGCATTAGGCAGAGGGCAGAGCCTATTATAGTCATAACTCACCTCTCTGCTCTGTTAGATGCTGTACGCATTCAGTGATCATACTGTCCTGGAAGTTGCAGGAGACTCTCCTCCTTTCACTCCGAAAGAGCAGGTGAATCCCCTGCCCACATTCTAGTGATGCAAGCAGGATGCAGAGATAAATACGACTAATACTGGTACATCAAGATGGGGCGAGGTTAAAATGACCATATTGTAACATTTTAGCCCTGCCCCTTTCCACAGACCCACAAATCACAGAATTTTGTTAGAATGGAGGTGTAGCTTGACGACATTGAATGCCCCCCAAAGTGTACATATGCGGCTTCACCCAATGAGGAGTGAGATAAGTAGGTAAGTAGATAAGTAGTTGTGTATATAAACATTGTCATTGTCATTAGATCGACCACTGAAGGTCGACGCGGCTTAGATCGACACAAGAAATAGGTCAACATGGCTAAGGTCGACAGGGTTGGGAGGTTCACACAAGCATTAGGTCGACAATGGGAAGGTCGACAGTCAAAAGTTTGACATGAGTTTTTCATTTTTTATAAGCTGACTTGTGTCGACAGGTGGTACGTCATACCCTGCCTGAAGGAACCATGCCCAAAGCATGGTGAGCACTATGGTACACGGATACGGTGCCCATGTCGATTTACGCCGAAATTCGGGACAAAATAAAGTGAATGTTGACCTAATGCTTGTGTCAACCTTCCGACCCTGTTGACCTTAGTGGTTGACCTAATGTATGTTAACCTTCATAGTGGCAACCTTATGACTCATACCGTCCAGTAGCATGGAATGATAATTCATAATGTACGTAGTGTATCACATTCACTTCCTGTATGAGCGATGGCCAATCAATAAGCCGGTATCCTGCTTATTCTAGTGTAAGGTACACATGAGATGATGCATTTAGGCAGCCTATGGAAACTGCATAGACATTGTACAAGGGTGGCACTGCCTAATAATAAACCCCCGATCCGCAATCCATGTCTTACCGCCGTACTTCTCTCCTACTTTTGCAGCAGTTGGAACATAATCAAAAAAATGTGTAATCCTCTGATTAACAAAGGACAACATTAAATAAGAAAGTAAATGAGTTGGCGTAATGGTTATAATCAATGAAAATGTTCTTTTTAATGTATATGGTCTTTCAAGCAATAAATCTGCTACTGGGAATGTCTATAGGCTTTTAAACCATCTGTAAGTAGTTAAGAGTGATATGCCTGAGGGACATATACTGCACAGGTGACTGCCAGTAACCCTTATTCTCAGATACTTATGGTGACCAGGGTCCTTACAGTATAACATTACACCCATTCTGGACAAAAAAAAGAGTATAATTATCTGATCAAATTAGTTTTGTGAATTTTGCTTCATTTAAGTGCATACAAACTGTCATCAGAAGACCAGCGCCACATCCTTGAGAAGGATCAAGATGCCGACTCCAGAATAGCGACAGCCAGGAAGCCGGGGAAGGGTTGGTTTGATTAGGCACTGATGGGCGGATTTAGGATTAGGCTGCGGGGTGGGGAGGGTTACGGTTAGCTAACAAGAAGGTGTGGTTAGGTTTATGCTGCGTGGAGAGGGAATTAGGGTTAGGCTGCAGGGATGGAGGGTTAAGGTTAGGTACCAAGACGGTGGGGTTAAGGATAGGCTTTGGGTTGAATCCTGTTGGGATTTCCTCCTTTGGGTTCCCGACATTGTATGTATCTTGTGAATGCTTACAGTAGACTTGGATTTAATTACCCATACATTAATGGGTGTTAATTGCTTTCACTGGGGCTATCCAATTATCCCAAAAGCAAGAGGTTATCAGGGATTCTTTTTTCACCTGCTTTAGCAAGTCAAATAAAAAAATCCACAGTAACTAGTAGAATAACGGGTGACACAACCCTGATAACGCACACATCTGTGATGTGATCACAGCTTCTGTGTGTTAATTCATGTTAACCTATGCTAACACCCATTAACCAATTAAGTTAACGAGGTAACCCCAGACCTTAAACCAGGCATGTCCAACGTTGGCCCTCCAGATGTTTTGAAACTACACATCCCAGCATGCTTTGCAACAGTTTTAGCATTCTCTAATAGCAAAACTGTGGCAAAGCATGCTGGGATGTGTAGTTTCAAAACATCTGGAGGGCCAATGTTGGACATGCCTGCCTTAAACCATGGGTCCTTAAACTGTGGCCCTCCAGATGTTTTGAAACTACAATTCCCAGCATGCCTTGCCACAGTTTTAACACTCCCTTATAGGAAAACTGTGGCAAGGCATGCTGGGATTTGCAGTTTCACCACATCTGGAGGGCCGCAGTTTGAGGACCCATGCCTTAAACCATAAGGCTAGCAGGATTTTTCTGCTGTGGTAAATTAGCATGTGTGAGTGAATCCCAGCCTTACTGTTTATATATTTTTCTATATATAACTTATTTGTTTTAGGATACATTTACATGACATTTTGCATTTTTACATAGAATTCCAATGTGTATTCTGACTGACAGAATATAGGAAACCAATCAGATATGGTGTTTTACATTACCAGAAAATAGCAAACATTTGATAAACTGAAAGTGACAATTCTCATCAAGAAATATAAAGTCTACGACCAACCTTTGGCAAGAGTTCATATAGCAGAACATTTCCTTTGTCAGTCCGAGATGGCCAACTCGCTGCCTGAAGGTATCTGTGACTCATAATCAGTACGATACTGACTTCAGAAAAAAATCAAGGCAAATAATATTCATACATCAAGCAGCAGCTAGCGTGGATGGCTGCCAGAATTTGACATACTGTACAGTACCAGCATAATTTCTCCTTCATATTCAGACAAAAACATATTTCAGTATTCCTATTTTTCCAGAAAATAGTGCACGTGACTGCGCTGATTAAAAAATAAAGAAAAAAATACTAAAATAAACCCCCTTATATAATTATTTGTACAAGACATTGCTTATTTTTCATTGCAGGTCCCCCAACCCTCACAGTGGCTGACACGTTGGATTTACTGCTCACAGTTTTAATGCATATATAGACCAAGAGTCCCAGTCATCGTTTTAGAAATTATTTCAAAGACAGTTGTAAGGGTTTACCAACTGTTTGTAAATGTATATTTAAAAAAAAAAAATTCAAATTGTTGTTCTCTAAATCATTCAGACCTGATCACATGACTGTGAATTCATGCAAAGGTACGGCTTGTAGTATGCATGCGCAAGGCCATTCTGCATAAACCTGATTGCAGGTCTGAATAACGCCAATTATATGGACCCATACTTGAAACAAGTTTTACTAGTCACAAAACACTGAAATTTGAAGAATTTCAGAATAAACATTATACACAGGGGTTAAAGTGTGTGTGTGTGGGGGGGGATCTGGGTGTAACTCAGTTCCACCACCTGTAAGGGTAGGAGGAACTGAGTTCCACCACCTTAGCCCTGCACGGTAATTTCAACAGAAAAGCCATCCCAGGTGCTTCCTTTTTTCAGTACAGCATATATGATGACATGTGTCAAGTGAGGAAGAGCCACTAAGAGGAACAGGCTCTGTGCATGCTGAAAACAAGCTGAGAGGGGGATAGAGGGACACAGCAAAGAGGCAAAGCTGTTGGAGAGACATAGACAGATGTGTGTAAAAGGGCACTACTGTGGACATTATTTATTTAAAGGGCATTACTGTGGAAATTATGTGTAAGGAGTATTACTTTGTAGCGTAACTTGAATAAGGGGCACTACATGTGGTGTAATGTGAATATAATTGCACTACTGTGTGGCAGAATTTCAATTGGAGTTACTAATGTGTGACCACACCGTTATAAAGTATTTGAGATAGGGAGGAAATTTATAGTTTGCTAGGGGACCTAAAACACTCACTCAGGCTCCATCTCATGGGTGGAGGGGGGGTTGGTGTCAGGCAGCGACAGGGGGGTCAATGGGGACACTCATACCGGGCCCCGACCAGTTGAAGGGCTCCAAGGCTTTGAGGGACTCAGGGGCTGTAAGCATGGCTGCCTAGTCACCTGTCTGGCTACCCGTACTAATGAGTTTACTAACATCACGTGATGCACCAAACCACATGACACACAATGCTCTGCTCTCCCATCTGCCCTTCCCTATTATATTGCATAGTAAATATTAATTATCTGTTTATTTCTAATTATAAAAAAAAGTACATTGAATATGCAATGTTATAAAAATATGTGTAAGGTGTTGGGGGGGGGGGGGGGGGGGGGCAGATATGTCAGTGTTCTAGGCCCCAAGATTTCTGCTGCCAGCCCAGGGGACATGAGTTTGTGGTGCTGTAGCACAATGTACATAAGGAAATGGTTCCATCAGTAAGTTACATTGGCACAGCCATCTGGCAGTACACTTAGGAATTTAACCCCCCCAAAGTACATCAGAAGGGTTGATAGCCTGGAATAAATTAGGCCTTGATTGTATTCCTCGGCTGTCATCTGCAAGCTGTCCCCCAGTCCTGGCGCCCTAGGCTGCAGCCTAATCAGCATGTTGGTTAATCAGGCACTGGTTACAGCTGCAGTGTTATCAACCTTTGAAAAAAGCTAGATAGATTATATACAGTTGTACTCATACGTTTACATACCCTAGCAGAATTTATGATCTTCTGGCCATTTGTCAGAGAATATAAATGATAACTCAAAAACTTTTCTTTCACTCATGGTTAGTGGTTGGGTGAAGCCATTTATTGTCAAACAACTGTGTTTACTCTTTTTGAATCATAATGACAACAGAAAATACCCAAATGATCTTGATCAAAAGTTTATATACCCTGGAGATTTTGGTCTGATAACATTCACACGAGTTGACACAAACAGGTTTGAATGGCTACTAACCATCCTCACCTGTGATCTCTTTGCTTGTAATCAGTGCGTGTATAGAAGGTCAGTGATTTTCTGGTCTCCTGAAAGACCCTTGCATCTTTCATCCAGTGCTGCACTGACATGTCTGGATTCTAAGTCACGGGGAAAGCAAAATAATTGTAAATAATTGTCAAAGAATATGTGGGAAAAGGTAATTGAACTGTATAAAACAGGAAATTGATATAAAAAGATATCCAAGCAATTGAGAATGCCAATCAGCAGTGTTCAAACTCTAATTATGAAGTGGAAAATGAGGGATTCTGTGGAAACCAAATCACGTTCAGGTAGATCAACAAAAATTTCAGCCACAACTGCCATGAAAATTGTTCGGGATGCAAAGAAAAATCCACAAATAACTTTAGCTGAAATACAGGACTCTCTGAAAAAAAAGTGGTGTGGTTGTTTCAAGATGCACAATAAGGAGGCAAATAAAGAAAAATGGTTTAAATGGTTGAG
Source organism: Crinia signifera (assembly GCF_055691185.1). Classification (NCBI taxonomy): domain Eukaryota; kingdom Metazoa; phylum Chordata; class Amphibia; order Anura; family Myobatrachidae; genus Crinia; species Crinia signifera. The sequence continues at coordinate 284,846,371 of NC_139221.1, forward strand.
TCGCCAGAAGAAATCCATTACTACGCAAATGCCACAAAGCACCCCGCTTACAATACTCAAAACAGCACAGAGACAAGCTTCAAAACTTCTGGAACAAAGTCATTTGGAGTGATGAGACCAAAGTTTAACTTTTTGGCCACAACTTTAAATGTTTTTGGGATATGTGAGCTACAAAGGCACTGGAAACTTGGTCAAAATTGCTAGCAAGATGAATGCAGCATGTTATAAGAAAATACTGGAGGACAATTTGCACTCATCAGCCCGGAAGCTGCGCATGGGATGTACTTGGACGTTCCAACATGACAATGATCCAAAACACAAGGCCAAGTCAACCTGTCATTGGCTAAAGTAGAATAAAGTGAAGGTTCTGGAGTGGTCATCTCAGTCTCCCGATCTCAATATCATTGAGCCACTCTGGGGAAATCTCAAATGTGCAGTTTATGCAAGACAGCCCAAGAATTTACAGGAACTGGAAGCTTTTTACCAAGAAGAATGGGCAGCTTTTGCCATCTGAGAAAATAAAGAGCCTCATCCACAACTACCACAAAAGACTTCAAGCTGCCATTGATGTTAAAGGGGCAATACATGATATTAAGAACTGGGGTATGTAAACTTTTGATCAGGGTCATTTGGGTAATTTCTGTTGTCATTATGATTTAAAAAGAGTAAACACAGTTGTTTGACAATAAATGGCTTCACCCAACCACTAACCATGAGTGCAGCGGCGTAACTATAGCACCGCAGCCCCCGCCACCACGGGGGGGGGGGTGCATGTGGGGGTGCCGGGGGCTGCGGTGATATAGTTACACCCCCCCCCCCCCCCAATCCCCCGCAGACTTACCTATCTTGCTGGTCCCGGCGGCTCCGTTCTTCTGCTGAGGACCACCACAAAATGACCGCCCCCATATAGCACACAGTTCTCTGAAACTGTCTGCTGTATGGGGGCGGCCATTTTGTGGTGGTCCTCAGCAGAAGAACGGAGCCGCCGGGACCAGCGCGATAGGTAAGGCTGCGGGGGATTGGGGGGGTTTGCATGGGCGGCGGGGGCTTGGCGGGGGGGGGGGGTGCACCGGGGGGGGGCGCCCAAAACTTAGCTACGCCACTGCATGAGTGAAATAAAAGTTTGTGAGTTATCATTTATATTCTCTGACAAATGGCCAGAAAATCACAAATTCTGCTAGGGTATGTAAACTTATGCATGGTTCTACTACATACCTTGCTAGAATCATGATTCCTATATTTACAGTGCAGTATGTGTATGATAACCGTAGTAAGCTGCAGCACTCCTGTACCAAGTGGTTGCAATTACAGGATAAGTCAGTTTGACAGATTTCTCAGTGGAATGCAGTAGAATGTCAGCTGCTGCCATACATTGCTCACACTTTTGCAAAGATGAGAGCGTGTTATGAAGGGGGTCGGGGTGGTAAAAATACATGCATACACTTCTCGTAAAACACAAAGACATTAGTATCTTTTATCAGTAGTGTGCAGGGCAGGAGCACCATTCTACCCCATATGACTTTCATTATGAAAGCCAAAGTGTGAAGCATCCTGGCTGCTGGATAGTTGCAGCAGTGGTTACACAGCTGGAGGATACTCACACAGGGACCATGTGAGGATGGAGGATGATGACAGCGCTGCACTGTAACCTCTGATAGCTTTCCATTTTCAGGGGTATTTGATGAGCGAACATGTGGCTTCCTAACCAAATGCAGCCATAGGAAGCACATTCACAATGCAGCGACTGGGAAAAGTGATACCTAAGACATCAATAGGAAATCATCGCAGAGGGGAAATAGTTCCAGTGATCTATGATGTTTCCACACAGTTGTTAGCAAGTGATTACAGAAAGAATTATTCTAGATTCTTTCATCTTTTTGTTAAAGGACAGCTCAAATTGCTATGCTTGTTTTTATAAGCACCAAAAATGTGCTAATAACGTTCACAAATAAAGACCGGTAACCAATCACATGTCAAAATCAACCTGTTTTTTTTTTATGTAAATGATTGCCAAAAATGGAAAACACTCCCAAAATCTCTCATTTTCTAATTCTCACATCTTACATTCTGGTGGTTTTCATTATGTTATCTTTGTGTAATTGTTTCGTTAGTTTGCCCCCATGGTGTCAGCTGCTGGGGTGCACTGATAGGTGATTGTGATGGGAGGAGATATGCAGATTGAGCCGTCCTTTGCCTAATGTTGGTGTGGTCAGTGGTGCAGTAATTTTTTATTTCCATTGAAATGCAGATATGTAAGATTTTGTGTTTTTTGGTGACCTCTTTACATAGGCAAATATTCATCATTTTCGTTAGTTTGTTTCAGTTGAATGTAGCTTTAGGAAGTGTTACTATACAAAAATGCAGAGCATTAGAGCTACAGGTATACAGAGTAATAGATATAAAGTGCAGGGGAATGGAAAATTCACATGTGCTAACATTAAGGAGCATATTTAACAGTGAGTGATATTCTTGTTATCACTTGATAAATGGTTTCACTGCTAACAGTGGCGCACCAATAGCCACGCATGTAGCGGGAGGCGCTGAGAAAGTGTGGGCACCAGGGGTTTGCGGGGCTATTGTTACGCCGGGACCTGCAGATTCTGTGGCCGGGACTCGCAGATTTACTTGTCTGCGGTTTCGGCTCTCATCCTGGCTCCTGCTGCTAACAAAATCTGACACTCACAAAATGGCTGCCCCCATACAGTTTTTGAGGAAGCTAGAGGAGGCAGTAGCCTCCTCTGGTATTCTTAAAAAGGGTCTCCTATTAGCACCCATTTGGGCAACCATTTTGTGAGGGTCAGTTTTCATTAGCAGAATTTCGAGGAGTGCCGGGACCGCAGACAAGACCAGCAGCGGATGCGGCATACGGAGGGGTGAGGCAGGGTGGAGAGGGAGGGGGGTCAACCCTACTGGGGGGGGGGGGTGTGGCGCAGATGACATTTTCAGCAGGGGGGCGCAAATTTAGTAGTTACGTCACTGGCTGCCAATCAGCAATCACATTCAAGCAGGTAAGGGCTCATTGGCTGCAGCACCATTTATCACTCATAGCGACTGATAACAAGAATGTCATTTGTTATTAACTCTGCCCCTAAGGGCTATTTCACACGCTCCGGCTCCGTCCGGGTGTCGAAACCCCGCACGGCCAAATGCCCTACCGCACACAGTAGTTATTAATGGACACGATTGTGTCCATTCACATGGGATGGCCACGGCCCGGCCGCACAGTTGCAGCTGTATCCTACCACTGGAAGGGACGGCTGCCGGGCTGTGGCCATCCCTACCATTGTAAACTGTTGTGTGTGCCACGGCTTCACGGTCGTGTGGGGTTTCGCCGCCCGGCAGGAGCTGGAGCATATGAAATAGCCCTAAGAGTGGTACTTATCAAAGAATAGAGAGAGATAAAGTGGATAGATATAAATTAATAACCAATCAGCTTCTATCTTTTATTTTACAGGCTATGCTTCAAAGCTGGCATTAGCTGACTTTCTCTCTCTCCATGCTTTGATAAAGCAACTTATTTGTTTAATTACTGGCTGCTGGGACTTGTGGTCCTCTTGCTATTGGTAAGGACAGCAAAGGATATAATCACTGGCAATATGTGGTGCTCACATACATGGAAAGAATAAATACACACACAGTACAGGTCGCATAGATTAAACAAATAGTACAGCACTGCACTCCACACAGCATGCAAGTTCCCGCTACCATGACCACTGGCCCCTTTTTCCTGGCATATATGTATGGCAGTGCATGCAAAGATAAAAAAAAGGAGATACGTGTATCTGTATGTATCTGCAGGAGCAGAACCACAACATGATGATACAGGTTGAGTATCCCGTATCCGAATATCCGTTATCCGAATTATTCCGAAAACCATACTTTCCAGAAAGTGTAAAAAAAATTGTTTTGCTAAAAACTCACTGGGGACATTTGTAACAGCCCTACTGAGGACATGATATGTAACTGGCACTATATATGTACAAGGAAATGATTGCTTGGCATTCAAATTCAATATCTGAGATAGTACACAAATTTTGTTTCATGTTTTGAAACCTTGTTTTTTGAACAAATAAAATATATTTGTGTGTATTTTATGTGGTAATAAAATATATTTGTGTTTATTTTATGTGTTTATACAGCATACATGCAAGATACTTCAAAATACATCATTGAAATATTAAAATATTCCAAAATACGGAATAATCCGTTATCCAAAATTCTCCTGGTCCTGAGCATTTTGGATACGGGATACTCAACCTGTAGTATCAAGGCCATTTGCTGTCAACCAATAGAAAAGGTTTATAGGGGGAATAAGACCATGTGATATGATGATTTCTCATCAAGGTTGTACCTAGAATAAGATTGCCATGATGTCATTACAAAAACTGTACCAGTGGCTCTTGCTACATTTGCAGAATCATTTTATATATATATATATATATATATATATATATATATATATATATATATATATATATATATATATATATATATAAATAATTTCAACCTGTGTTTAATCTCAACCATGTTTTTAATTATACATCTCTAAGATTATAAATTATTTTGTTGGGATGCACTGTACTAAAAAAAATGTTGTAAATCTCTTTATTTCTGGGTTTTTACCACTTTTTTAAATTCACTAAAGCGTCTCCAAGCAGGGCTCCGCTGTAGGTATTATGCCAGCTCTAGCTGGCGTATACCCCATAGAAACCTATGGACTTCTCTTTGCAGCGCTGCTGAGTGAGGGATCCGTGTTTTTTTGTTTGGATGTAAGCAGCCTTCAATAGTCCCACTCCTCTGCTTCGGGAGGAAGGGAGCAAGTTTGAGAGTCTTTGGGGAAATTTGACTAAGATGGGAGTTCTAATAAAAATTGGATGTTGTCCATAGCAACATCCAGGGCTATTTTTGGGCCGGAACGCCCCGGAACGCCGTTCCTGAAGCTCTTTTGCAAAATGACGTCATCAGGAACGGCGTTCCGGGACCTCCGCGGCCTGCCCCACTGATGTGCCGCTGCTTGTCCGGCCACCCGCTCGTCAGCTGCCCCTGGTATCCCCTGCACACAGTGAGACAGATGCTAGAAGTCATAGTTCACCTCTAGCGTCTGACAGGAAGCACAGCTCTGCGACTTCCTGTTAACGCTGCAGAGCTGTGCTTCCTGTCAGACGCTGGAAGTGAAAAATGACTTCTAGCATCTTTCTCACTGTGTGCAGGGTAAGGCAGGGGCAGCAGCAGCAACTGATGGGCGGGTGGCCGGGCACATATTAACCCCTTGGCAATGAGCTAAAACCCCTGGCAACGGAAATTAACCCCCCTTGGCAACGAGCATTAACCCCTGGTAAAAATGATTAACCCCCTTGGCAACATCCAATAAGCCCTGGCAACGCATATTAACCCCATGGCAATGAGCAAGAAGCCCTGGCAATGGACATTAACCCCCCCCCCCCTTGGCAATGAGCAAGAACCCCTGGCAATGGACATTAACCCCCCCCCCCCTTGGCAACGAGCAAGAACCCCTGGCAACGGACATTAACCCCCTTTGGCACTGAGCATTAACCCCTGGCAACAAATATAAACCCCTTGACAACAACCAATAACCCCTGGCAATGCATATTAACCCCTTGGCAATGAGCAAGAACCCCTGGCAATGAACATTAACCCCCCCTTGGCAACGAGCAAGAACCCCTGGCAACGGACATTTACCCCCCCTTGGCAACGAGCAAGAACCCCTGGCAATGCATATTAACCCCTTGGTGACGGACATTAACAACCCTTGGCAACCGACATTAACCACCTTGGCAACAGAAATTAACCGCCTTGGCAACAAGCAGGTAATTTATAATTTATTAGAAGCATTGCTGTTGGGGGCAACGTGGTGTGGCATAGTCAGTTCGATAGTCATGTATCGATTTTTGTGTGACATCCCATTTTTTGGGACGGTCCTGTGGGAATTAGACACGTGCATGTGCATGCGTCTAATCAGGCAGGCTGGGGGGCTGAAGGCATGGCCAGCAGTTCACACAGCACTGGCCATGCCCTATACAGTTATACAGTTTTCCTTTCTCCACTGCAAAAGTTGGGAGGTATGTATTAGGTGTGAGGGGCATTGCAATGTGTGGCATAATGTATCAGGGGCATTACAGTGTGCAGCATAGTATCATAGGCATTGTGGTGTGCTGCATCATGTTTCAGAGAAATGGCGGTGTGTAGCATAATGTGTCGGGCATTACAGTGTGCAGCATATTGTGCAGGGTCATTATGGTGTGCAGCATAGTATCAGGGGCATTGGTCAAATTTTAGTAGCTCTGAGTGTTTGTACATAAGGAATTCTTTGCTGCTGGCAATAGTGGGAGAAGAGGCTGGATGTGCTGCTAAATCTAACCGAACACCCCCCTGCAGCCTACCTAACCTCCCTTCCCTCTGACAGCCGAACGAACCCTCTCCTTTCACAGCCACAACAATTGATGCCCCGCCCATTTAGTAGCTCCACCCACATCACCGCCCACATCTGCCCCGCCCACAGTCCTTGAACCTATTTTCCTACAAAAATAGCACTGGCAACATCCCAATGTCCGTCCGTCCCCCCCCCCCCCACACACACACACACACACACATTTGCCCACGACATGGCTATTTTTTTCTGTAAAAATTACTTTTAAATGTACTGCACTTACTCATTTTCTTAAAACACTTTGCGCACTTTGTATGACTTCATGCATTGTACAAAACATAAATACTTGCTTGTTATTGTTGGATCCCAATTGGCAAAAACAAAAAATAAGTTGCGCTTGCCAAACACTCAGCCCTACACGCACATTAAACAAAGCATGAAATAAAGGCAGCGGTGATGTCAGCCATGTTTTCAGGCTGCACTCCTATGTACACAAATATAAAACACTCCTTGATGGATGATAGAGGAATTGTTTGTTTTACCCAGAAATAGAAAGAAATTGATTGTAATTAAGAGGAATATAAATTACAATTGTCCCATTTAATATCAACCTCTGTTGTCAAAGATGGTAAATATCCAAAGAAATATATTTTGTGTTATTCGGGATAGTATTCCAATCTCTGAGATAATGGGGCCAATTCGTACCTGTTTACACAGGTCCAAATTCAGTCCCTCCGCTGCGCATATTGACGCCAATGCGCATGGGCAGGCCCAGCTGGGAGCCCTTTCAGCTAAGTTTTTCTTCTCTGAGGAGCTCGCAGCCTGAGTAACTGAGGGGGACGACCCTGGGTGGACCCACAGCATTTTATGGGCGTGCCAACAAAAACTGTGGGCGCGCCCATAGAAATACTGGGCGGACCAAAGCAAATGCAGAAATTCCCCTGCCAGCAAGGGGCGGACAGATGACGATGGCACCTGCCCAAATTTTACGCCAATCCATGCAGCCGAAAAATGACTCCTGGGTCACGTATCGGCTTCGAGCAGCGGATAGAAGAGAAGAAATCATTCTGTGGTAACCATCAAATGTTTTTCCTCTGTGCGGTACACATCCGTTCGTATCCCTTCACATGAATTTGTTCACAAAGTTGCCTTGCAAAGGGTACAGAAAGTGGCAAAAAAGTATACATAATAAAAAAGAGAAGATAATAATAAATTGATCAAATGTATGTAATAAACAACTTTTAGATACATAAAATGTCTTTATAAATGTATAGTTCATTTTGTTTGACGCATTAAAAACAAGTTTTATTGCAAAACTTTATAAACAACACAAATTTAAAAAATAAAATAAAAATTGTCAATAAAGTTTTTTTTTTTTTTTAAACTGTCAGTCGTTTAGGCTGTGCCCAGACTGTACAAAGTTCAAAGGGAACATTATGTCCCACAACACTGGCAACTAATCTCACAATTATTATAATTGGGGTTTGGTATGAATTGTGGTTGAACTGTATATGCACCATGTTAAAATGTACTAACTAGACTTGTCTTCTTTTAGTTCTCATGTATCTGGTTGGTGCTTTATGTCAAAGAAAAGAAGTACCGTAGTCTAGCAGTCTCTCTGCAATTACTGTAGAAAATAGACACCATCCATTTGGGTCATGTAACTAAATTTTGCGGATATTCCGCTGTAGTATGTTAAAATAGGAAACTGTTAAACAGCTCATCCAATGTAAATATATCTTTTTTCTCTATATTAACTCCTTTAACTCAACTCAAAAACTTTTTTTTAAATCTTTTGTTGGAGTTAATTAATACATGGCCTCTCTTATCTGCAGACATTTCTTCATACAGAATGCTGCAGGCTATAGGATACGAGTAAAGAAAAGTGGCAATTGATTTTGTGATTGGTGAAAAAATAATGCTTTCTGAGTGATTACCGCTACCGAGTGGATCATGAAGCTGATTATGACAGCATTCAGCTGGAAGAGATTGCAGAGGTGGAAGAGTGGTAGTGGATTTAGTACCACAGAGGGTTCAATGTGATCTATTGTGAGCGACTAGCAACCAATCAGATAAATCAGAAGTGTTACTGTGCGGTAGATTTATTAAGCTCGGCGATAAATTGATAAAGTGTCTGGTTTTTATCACCGGCCAATCATCTCCTACCTGTCATTTTTCAAACCAAGCCTATAACTCCACAATTAGGAGCTGATTGGCCGGTGATAAAAACCAGACACTTTATCACTTCACCAAGCTTAATAAATCTGCCCCTCAATCTTGAATTTTGAGTCACATTTAAAATTAAAACTTTTCTTGTCTAGGAGTCAGGAGCTGGAGGTCATGCTGGTCCTTGTAGTGCCAGATTGGAGGATTATGGATTAGTCAATTTAATACCACACAAATTTATGAGGGCTATAATGTGAAATGTATAGGGACATTTATTGCATAGAGCTAGAACCACTATAAGCAGAGGTGACTTACCATGGCAGATGGCTTTTCATATATTTTCATATGCTCTGGGGTATATTTAATATAGCGGTGCTAAGAGCGCCACTATAACACTCCCTGCTTCGCCTCAGTAGTGAGGTGAAGCCGGAGGGGACACCGACAAGATCAACTAAGATCTTGCTGCCGAAGCGGGGGAGCGCTAACTCCCCCCTCCGGCGATGTCCCCTCCAGCTGGACTGCGCATGCACGGGATCTCGCTACTCACGCGAGATCCCAGCGCAGCTCGGAGTCAGCAGCAGGGACAGCGCTGTCCCTGCTGTAGGCATAGGGCATCGCCGTCTGCAGCTGTCAAAGTCGATAGCTGCAGGAGGCGGAACGGTCAGCGATGCTGACCATTCATAAATTGGGCAGGAGGCAGGCGCGCAGCACGAAATATCAAAGCTGCGCTATGCCTCCTTGCCCACACCGCCGCCGATAAAGTACCCGGCCAGCAGGTGAGATAGTTCAGGGGAAGCGCTATCCCCTGCCATAAGGCACAGGGATAGCGCATATTCCCCTGATCGTTTGTTCATAAATCTACCCCTCTGTTTTTTACTACCTTATATCAGTTTGCTGAGAAACTTTTTTCTTCTTTTCTTGTCTAGTTAGAGCTTTCCCTGACAAGCACCTGTGTAGGCCACTGAAATGGTTCTGGTATGTTAGGATGACAGTTATCATGTCGACATGCATTGGTTCTGCATGGTCAAAATGTAAACCTGCTTGGCATGTTGATAATGACCATGTTAACATTCAACATGTCTGCATGGATGACACTCTGACATGATAGGCTGTTGACAAACCATCCCTGATAGTCTAGTGGTGTCTTATCTACTTACCTCTCTGGATTTCTGCAGGCAGTCAACACTGCAGACAGAAATCACCAGGAAGTGGCTTTTTTCCTGGCGATTCGCACATGACCAATAGAGGTGTCCCCGGGAACAAGGCATGGGTGCCATGTTCCAGGAGACTTGTGCATGCCCAGTTACAATTGAGTAACGCTGCAGTCATTGCTATAGAATTGGGACCTGCACCAAGCTTGCGTCCTCTCTTCGCTGCTCTCCTCCCTTAATCTGCCCCTGCTCAGAATTGCTTTAACCTTACCATCCACATTCTAAGAATGTCAACATTTCAGATGTTGACATTGTGAACATTTTAACATTATGGGGATGTCCCCATGGTGCCTGTCAACACAGTGAACCAAGACAACATTGTGATGTCAATATTTTGAATGTTAACGTGGCAACTGCCAACTGTGTGAACAGATCCCGACTGACTTAGCAACTTATATTTCAAAATGAATAAAGGTTTGGAACTACTACAGATAAGTATGGATTTGACAATGTTATGTTTATGTGTCATCCCGCTAACAGAAATTCAAATCTGTTTTCTCTCAAATTAGTCTAAAAAATATATCCCTATTGTGTTCATTGTTTCTGTGTGTAAGCAAGTACACAAAGCACACATTTCATTTGCCAATTGTGTAAATAACCTGTCTATATGTACACAATGAAAACCACGTCTCCTCCCCCCCCTCATTTTATGTCAAATTAAAAAGTGACTAAACGAAAGCGATTTCCACTGAAGCATGAAAACCTCATCATCTATCCAACCTGCTTCTACTCCAACAGCCACAGCAAACAGTAACATAATGACACACAGAAACACTGTACAGTAATGCGATGAGCACATTTCAGCCCCTGCCTCTTGTATATATATGACACACCACATGTTTCAGATTCACCGGGAAGTCTGTGGTGTTGGGGCACTCGCAGTCACATTAACGGAAAACAGTTGTAAATGATTGGAAGATTACAGGAAACGTCCTTTTCATGTGTTACAGAACTGAGGACTGTGATCGTGAGAACACAATAATGTTCCGGTAGAAATTACTGAAGAAAATTAGCAAATATTATCTTAAGTGTGATAGTTGGTTATTATGGTAATAACCATCCAAGTTAACACAATTTACAGAGCATTCCATAGATGTAAAGCACCATTTCCTTCTGTCATCTTATGCCTCATTAACGATATATTAATCTGGTATTAGTGTCGTTTGCAGTGTAACATACTTTGAAAGTAACTTGACACATGATTAATGTTTTGGCCAAGAACCAACTAATTACAAACTTTCTAAAATCTCTTTTTTCCTAACACTCTTCGGTGGACTCAATAAAAGTCAGCTTAGACTAACGTTTATTTCCGAAGGGGAGAGAAATGATTCGATCTTACCGAGGGGATGTGGACGGTGCAGGTGGCGGGGGCGGAGCGGTGCTTACCTACTTGCTAAGCCGCTTTGTGATTAGGCCCATAGTCCTAGTTCCAGCATTTTCCAGCATGGCATATAAAGCATATTGGTTTGTCATTGTTTGGGTAGGCCAAAATATTTATTGTCTAAAGTTCTACTCCTGTATTAGGCTCAGGATTAGATCGCTGTACAGTACATTGGGCCTTATTCAGACTTGATCACAGAGCAAATTTGTTCTCAAAATGGGCAAAACCATTTGCACTGCAGGTGGGGCAGATGTAACATGTTTGGGTGGGGTGTGTTCAAACTGAAATATAAATTGCAATGTAAGTGTAAGTATCCAGTAATTTCCTTGCACAGAAACAATTTAACTCACTTAAATCTAACTCTCACTGCACATGTTATATTTGCCCCACCTGCAGTGCACATGGTTTTGCCCATTTTGGGACCAAATTCATCCTGCAATCAGGTCTCAATTCGGCCCATTGTCCTTAAAGATGGCACACATCTGTCCTTTTGGGTATAATATTATACAAACAAAACTCAACAATGTGGTGCTTATGGTATAAAGGCCTTGAATCATAGTTGCTTACCCTCCTGCATTCTGCAGGAGACTCCCTGAAATAACAGCGATCTCCCTCTCTCCCTCATTAGTCTAGCAATCTCCCTCATTTCACCTAGACCACATTACACTGTTACAATTTTTTGGGGAAGAATGAATGAGAGACAGATACATTAAAGGTGGCCATACATCAGAAAGATATTGTACCCAATCATACAATCTCAATTGATTGTAAGATGAATTGTATGCAGATTGTGCGCACATCTTGTGTACACAAATCATACAATCCATCATCAGATGGATTGTATGACTGATTGTATGATGGATTGTATGCAGATTGTGTGCACATCTTGTATACACAATCATACAGCAGGTGGATTGTATGACTGATTGTAAGATGAATTGTGTGTAGATTGTGTGTCCAAAAACCACCAAGGACTGCCGGGGATTTCAAGGGAAATTGTACACAATCATGAGCGCAATCGATCTTAAGATCGATCTTTCTGATGTATGGCCAGCTTTACATTGGATCATCAGCGCCATTTCCCAGCACTTTAGCAAGTATAGTAGCTCTTACTGCTTCGGGGCTCATCTACATTTGTATATAAGTCATTTTAGAAGATTCCTCTCACATATAGCAGTACACACCCACGCTTCTAGGTGCCACATTATCAATCTTTTTTCACAATATCTCCATATATGGAACTAGACACGCCCTTTGGATGGAGCATGACACGCCCCCTCAATGGGGCACTGCGTAAAATTCTATTACCATATATAATCCCCCTGAAACTAGTTATCAAAGTAGCCAAGTATGGCCTTGCTTACTGAATGTAGCCAGAGAGATAAATTAAAGTGCTTACTATAAACTGCAGGGGTATGCACACCTTAAAAAGAGATGCCTGGTTATAACTGCCATAAGAAATATACATTATATCTATGTATCTGGACATTACTCATTTTTTATTAATTAAATTTATTTGTCCCATAAACCTGTCTTTTTTCCCCCTGCCAATCACTGTCAATCACTGTCAAATGTAGCAATCAACTTTAAAGGTGAGATGTGGTCTAGTTTATTTAATGAACGTTAATTGTAAAAAATAACATAGATTATATACCTTTATTATCTTGTTTTGAGACAGAGCTTTCACTTCTACCTTTCAAAAGTATCAGAATGATAACAAGAGAAAACAGGCACTTCTGTCTTACCTTACCCTAGGTTAGTTCTGGGTCACTTTCTGCAAGTATTGTCCTTGTATGTGATTGATGTAATAGTACCTGCTTATTTATTTATTTTTTATTAACAGTTTCTTATATAGCGCATACATATTACGCAGCGCTTTACAGAGAATATTTGAACATTCACATCAGTTCCTGCCCCAGTGTAGCTTACAATCTATATTCCCTACCACATGTACACGCATGCTCATTCATTCTAGGGTTAATTTTTGTTAGGAGCCAATTAACCTACCCTTCTGGACCTACCAGCTATGCTATTATTGGTACCTGTCCTTGTGTTTCCCTCCTATATCCCTATAGATTGTAAGCTTGCAGCAGGGCCCTCTTACCTCCATGTCTGTCTGTTGTTATCCAGTTTGTTTTATCACTGTCTACTATTGTAAAGTGCAACTGAATCTTCTGCGCTATATAAGAAACTGTAAATAAATAAATTAGACCATCCGTACTGCTTGTTTGTAAAGTGAGCTACATTTAAATAATTATATACAGTATTATAAACAAACCCTGAGGGGACTATTTAACTTTAAATCAGGGTTGCCGACCCTCCCGGAATTTCCGGGAATCTCCCGAAAATCGGGTACCCCCTCCCGGCCCCCGGAAGGGTGGGCAACCCTCCCGGATTCAGGGGGGACCCCCGCTGACCCCTGGATTGCGGCATTAAAATGCCGCAATCCTCGGGTCTCAGAGGAGGGGGCAGAGCTAAAACGGCACATTTGCGTCATTTTAGCCCCGCCCCCTCCACGGAGATCCGTGAATTAGCTGCTTTACCAGCATGGGGGCGGGGCTAAGTGATGTCACTAGCAAGCCCCGCCCCCTGAGTGGCTGCTGAATCTCTCCTCTCCGGGCTTCTCCCGGAGAGGAGAATCTTAAAGTCGGCAACCCTGCTTTAAATATTTGTGTTATATTCTATGTAAACAGTCTTATTTTGGGGGGGTACCTACAAATAAAAATGTACTTTGGATGTGATTGCAGCAGATATCACCAATGTCCAGTATTCTGTAGTGACTGCTGTGCTGCTGAATTTACCAGGCTAAGGAATGTGAAGCATTCGGAGTGCCAATAGGTAATGCCATCTCCAGGTGGCGCTATTCTCTATTATCCTGAGGACTACTGTTTTGCTAATTTTTCTGTAGAGGATGTCTCTACAAGGGGTAACTACCATAGGTGCAAGGGGTGCAGCTGCTATGGGGCCCAGAGCTGAAGGGGGCCCATCTTTTCTGTCTAAGTAATATGTTTTACATACATTTAGCAACATCATCTGCTAAATAGGGGGCCCTTACAAACTTTTGCTATGGGGCCTAGGAATATCTAGTTACAGCCCTGTGTCTCTTCCTCAGTCCCTGGTGATGCATGTGCTGGCAAACAGCTTTACAAGCACTCTCAAACTGCCTCCAGCTTATGGCCAGGATGTCGGAGCCCATCTCCTGGCAAGAGATACACATGAGAACTTTCATGACTTGCAACGTGCCGATAAGTTTGTGCCCATTGTCTTTATGGTATACTGTCATTGGGTCGAAACATATTGGGTCAACATGCATTGAGTCGATCACTGAAGGTCGATATGGCTTTGGTCGGCACATGGAATAGCTCGACATGGCTAAGGTTGACAGGGTTGGAAGGTCGATACAAGCATTATGTCTACAAAAGTTTGTCACAAGTTTTTAACTTTTTTTTTTTGAGCCGACAAGTGCTGACAGACGGTATTTCATGCCCTATCGTCCACTAGGGCATGGAGGGAAAATAGAAGCACACTTGAAGGTTTCTATGTTGACATTCGGGACAAAAAAACAGGACAAACCAATGTCGACCTTCTAACTGTCTACCTTGCCATTGTTGATCTAATGCTTTTGTCAACCTTCCAACTCTGTTGGCCTTAGTCTTGTCGACCGATTTCATGTGTTGACCAAAGCCATGTCGACCTTCAGTGGTCAACCCAGGGGCGTAACTATAGCTTCAGCCCCCGCGACCGCGTGGGGGGCGCTGTGCATGAAAGTTCTCTGAAACTGTCTGCTGCATGGGGGCAGACATTTTGTGGTGGTCCTCATAGCAGAAGAAGGGAGCCGGGACCAGCGCCTACTGAGCGTAGGTAAGACTGCGGGGGATGGGGGGGATTGCATGGGCGGCGAGGCGGGGGTTGGTGCGGCGGGGCGGGCGAGGGTTGGTGCGGCGGGCGAGGGTTGGTGCGGCGGGGCGGGCTGGGGTTGGTGCGGCTGGGTGCGTGGGTGGGTGGTGCGGCGGGGTGCGTGGGTGGGCGCCCTCCCTTTAACGGCGGGGGGCGCCCAAAAGCTAGTTACGCCACTGGGTCATCCCAATACATGTCTACCTAATATGGGTCAACCTAATGACCCATACCCATTGTTACTTATAGAGAAATATAAAGCTTTAAAAGATAAGTACCATACATTTTACTGTGCCTTAAAATTTAGTAGTAGCCACAGGTTGCCCTCAGGTTAGGCAGAACCCTGTAAATATACCTGACTGTCATGTTTCTTTGGTAACAGTTAATCAGTTTCTATCCATGAATCTAGATTTTAGAAACTGAGTAAATAATATGCCATAGTATCAAAGAAGAATTGTAATGTATTATATATTTATTTGCAGTTATGGCTTTAGCGGTGCCATAGGATATTTATCCAACATTCAGTCTGTAGTGTGATGTCACATTTGCACAGGTGTTTGTGTCGTAGCGGAGAATTATCGGCCCAGCTGTAGTCTTGGGAGGTTTCTCTGGCATGCAGTGTTTGTAATACAAGTCTGCTGAATGGGGAACTACCAGTCTAGTCTCTTGTACTGAGCCACTGCACATGCAATAAAGTCTGTAGCGAGGCCAGTAAACCGAAAATAAAAAAGTAAATTCATTCAACACTATAAATATTTTTTTTATAAATTAATTTGAACCAAGATAAACCATGTGCATTAAATCCTCACAGCAGACTATAAAGCAGTTTACATGCTAAAATAAACCATGTTTATTTTTTTGTTGCCGTATAGCCTTAAATATAAAAACCTAGATCAGTAGATGTTCTGTGTGAATGGTGTATCTAGCTCTTGTTAACATACCAAATAAAATGTCAAATTTCTGTCAAGTCTAAAGCTTCTATAAACTGTTTAGACTAGGTGTACTCTGGTCATATACATTAACCTTCAGAGATCATGCGGAGAAGATAAAAACAGGAGGACAGACGAACGTTAGCTCAAAGTTAGCTTTTTGGGGGAAAATTACACTTTGGGTCATTACTCTTCTAGTCAACAAGATCAGTCTTTCTCAAACCTTACACATGTTGTAATGATGTTTGCAATGCTTGGGTGGCATCGAGGAATTATTTGCCTAACTCAACACAACTAAACATAATACCATATGATCTGTAGCTTTGATTGGTTATCTTTAAAGTGAAATAAAGTCCTAGTTTCTAGCTTCTGATTTGTTTTTTTTATGACTGTACATTGTGTTCTTTTAGCTGCCACACCTTAAAGTCCATCTTCCCACACCATGACTTCTAGTAGACCTTCGAGCCTAAGAATAATAGTATATCACTCTGTGCTCTCTGCGTGTTTTCCCACACACAATGCAACCCAGACCTCACCTTCAGCTCTCCTGAGGCCACTTTGGAAACCAGTGCGATGACACAGCCAAAGGCCATGCATGCAACGCTGGACGAATGCAGCTCATTCCAAGTGGTGTCACTGTCCACCTGAGCAAACAGTCAGCAAAGAAAAGAAAAAAAAGGAGAAAGAGCGAATAAGGGAAAACAAATCTGTGAAGGAGAGCTGGCAGGGTGACAGCCAATGTACAATAACATTAGTCTTCCGTCTTGGCCAGCTGAAAGACCCTTCTGGACATGTCTTTGCTTAATTTTTTTCCTGATACAGACTTCTCCAATGGAAACACATTCCTGTCATGCCTCACTGATATTCCCTGTTTAGATTTCTCATTACAAACAGCATTACATAGACCAGAACTGGCATACTCACAAGCCCCATCAGATGAGGCGCACAGTAGTAGTGGTAATGTTCAGCATGACTTAGAACTGAAATCAGAACATTGGGGACACCCAAACAATATACAGACAAAGTTCAACAATGCAAAGTAAGTCTGGGCAATGCTGAATAATATAGAGTATATTAAATGTTATTTGAATGTTTACAAATGTATATATTCTTTATATAAAGCAAGATAAAGCAGTGAGGAAGGAGTTAGTAGGTAGGTAAGATAGGTGGTTCAGACATTTGGAAGGATTGCAGCAATTCTCCACTGATTAATCTCCAATTTAAACCCAATACATACTAAAGTATACTGTATGGCACGGAATGTAAAGGAGTCAATCAGCAACAGTCAACAAATGTCATATATCTATTGTATTCTTAAAGGAACGTGCAGCATCTCTGTAACTCATTCTTCCTGGAGTATACTGGGGGAACACCTGTATGATTAATTCCTGTTTATTTGTTTTTTATGGGTGCCGGACGGATTCCCGACAGTCAGGATCCCGACAGTCATTTACACGACGTCGAACTTCCGACTGTCAAAACGCCGACAGCCGGGTGCCAGACGGCCACCCGCTATTTTCCCTCGTTGGGGTCCACGTAGCTAATGTAAAACTCCAATAAGCAGGGGTAAGGATCTTGCCCACCTAGGGACAACCTCCCTTCAACGTCACCTAAGAAAGCGTCATGGTTCAGTGTTTAGTTCAGGAACTGCGGCTAGCAGTCCAGCGACACCTAAATCACTTGGTCCTCCTTTTGGAGCCAAGCGCCTGAAAAGCACACCACCAACTCCCTCCTCGTCAAATTCCTCCTCAATCCGGATAGGGGGGAGTCCTGCAGTCCATCTCACCTGCATGAATGACTCCATAGATTCCTCCGGAGGATCCTGCAGCGCTACGCCTACTACTACTGCCGCTGCTGCTGTTGCTGCTCCTGGAAGTCAGTCATCATCCCAGAGGGGAAGTCGTAAGACCGCTACGTCTTTCACTAAGCAATTGACCGTCCAACAGTTGTTTTCCATGAGGATGAAATACGACAGCAGTCATCCTATGGCAAAGCGGTGTCCGCCATCAATGGAGTGGGATTTAAACGGTTGATGGAGGTATTGTGTCCCCGGTACCAAATCCCGTCTAGATTCCACTTCACTAGGCAGGCGATACCCGCAATGTACAGGGACGTCAGAAAAAGTGTCCTCAGTGCCCTGAAAAATGCAGCTGCACCCACTGTACACTTAACTACGGACATGTGGACAAGTGGATCAGGGCAAACTAAGGACTATATGACTGTGACAGCCCACTGGGTAGATGCATTGCCTTCCGCAGCAGCAGCAGCAGCAGCATCTGCAGCACGCCGGCTCCTTCCAAGGCAGGCTACACTGTGTATCACCGGTTTCAAGAAGAGGCACAACACAAACAACCTCTTAGAGAAACTGAGGGAAATCATCTTCCTGTGGCTTACCCCCCTTAGACTCTCCTGGGGATTTGTGGTGTCGGACAACGCCAGTAACATTGTGCGGGCATTAAACATGGGCAATTTCCATCACGTGCCATGTTTTGCCCACACAATAAATTTGGTGGTACAGCATTTCTTAAAAAATGACAGGAGTGTGCAGTAGATGCTTGCAGTGGCACACAAAATTTGCGGACACTTTCGGCATTCTGCCACTGCCTGCCGAAGGCTGTAGCGGGAGCAAAAACTCTGCAACCTGCCCTGCCATCAGCTTAAACAAGAGGTGGTGATGCGCTGGAACTCCTCCCTCTATATGCTGCAGAGGATGGAGGAGCAGCAAAAAGGCCATTCAAGCCTACACGGCCACCTACGACATAGGCAGAGGAGCGGGGCTGCACCTGACTCAAGCACAGTGGAGGCTGATTTCCATGTTGTGCAAGGTTCTCCAGCCGTTTGAACTAGCCACACGTGAAGTCAGTTCCGACACTGCCTGCATTAGTCAGGTGATTCCCCTGATCAGGCTGTTGCAAAAGCAGCTGGAGAAAGTAAAGGAGGAGCTAAAGCGTAGCGATTCCGCAAAGCATGTCGCTATTGTGGATGAAGCCCTCCATACGCTTTGCCAGGATACCAAGGTGGTCAGTCTGTTAAAGTCAGAGGAATACATTTTGGCCACCGTGCTCGATCCTCGGTTTAAAGCATATGTTGTGTCTCTGTTTCCGGCGGACACAAGTCTACAAAGGTGCAAAGACCTGCTGGTCAGGAGATTGTCATCTGAAGGAGACTGTGACACGGCCCCAGCTCCTCCTTCATTTTCTCCCCCACCTGTGCCTGTGAGGAAACAGCTGCGATTTCACACACAACCCACTGGTGGGGATGCAGGGCAGGCAGGAGGGAGTTTGGACATCTGGTCCGGACTCAAGGACCTGCCAACGATTGCTGACATGTCTACTGTCGGTGCATTGGATGCTGTCAACATTGAAAAAATGGTGGAGGATTACTTTGGTGACAGCATCCAAGTAGACATGTCAGACAGTCCTTACCTGGCAGAAAAAAAAGGCAGTTTGGAAACCCCTGTACAAACTGGCTCTATTTTACCTGAGTTGTCCCCCCTCCAGTGTGTACTCCGAAAGAGTATTCAGTGCAGCGGAGAACCTGGTCAGTGAGCGGCGAAGGAGGTTGCTTCCGAAAAATGTTGAGAAAATGATGTTTATAAAAATGAATTATCAATTATTCAATGAAGACCAGGAATTGCCTCCAGAGATCATAACGGGACCTGTGATTGTGGAGTCCAGCGGGGACGAATTGATAATCTCTGAGATAGAGGAAGTACACACTGAAGGGGGCGAGGAATCAGAGGAGGAGGAGGAGGATGATGAGTGATGATGACATCTTGTTGCTGTAGAGCCAGTTTATACAGGAAGATATTATGAATTGTGTTTTTGGTGTGAGGGCCCAAACAAACCAATCATTTTAGCTACAGTTTTGTAGGCCCTGTCGCTGAAATGTTTGGTTTGTTAAAGTGTGCATGTCCTATTTTCGCAACATAAGGGTGGGTGGGAGGGCCCAAGGACAATTCCATCTTGCATCACCATTCATTATTACTACTGCTGAGAGTCATTCATATGTGGGACTAGTCTTTTTAATGCATACAACTGTTTGCATTCCACTAATGAGAGTAATTGATTGCTGCACCAATTGCCCACTGCCCACTGCTGGTTGCAGCTCTCACCCTGCATTAATTTGGGAGTCTGTCACTGCAGCCTTTTATTTTGGAGCCTTGACACTTTTAGGGATGCTGTACTAGCCGACTCCTTTAGGTGGACTCTGGTCTGTCTTGTATCAAGCACAGTGGTCTCGTGTGCATGAGATTGTTCTCTGTCCTCTTCTAGAATTGTGCCACCATCACCATCTTCATTCTTGGTGAGAATGTGATCTCCCTGACCATTCTGGTCGGAACAGCTCTCCAGCTCATCCAGTACCTGTACTTCTTTAGAATCTGCATTCCAGTATCCCAGCAGCTGGCAAGTTCGGTCATTTCTCTTAGTTGTAACTCTGCTCATCATCAATCGTATCTTCTCAGTCAATGAGGTATTGCTCAGAATAAGTACATCCACATTTTTAGAAATATGGCTATCCACAGGTTGTTCAGTCTGCCATTTGAGATTGGGATCTTTTAGCACGGAGACAAACTGCACATCAGGGTCAGGATCAGACAAGGTGTTAAACGGGGTTTCTACCATGAATCAATCACAGCATTAAATTAATTAATAATCAATCAATCATAATCACAATCAAGACAGATAGGGGTCTTATTAAATATTAAACTGACCAAAACAGATACACACTCGCAGAACAAATCAGTGCAACACGAATTAATAATCATAAAATGAATCAATCACATCATTAAATTAATTAATAATCAATCAATCATAATCACAATCAAGACAGATAGGGGTCTTGGTACTTGTTTTGAGGTCGTAGCAGGGGAGTGCAGCTACTCGTAAAACCTTAAACGAAGATCAGTACTTCTCTACCGGCAAAGGACATCCTAATCGACCAAACGCGCAGCTTCGGTAGGGACGCGTTTGAAGCAGTGATGAAAGGGAACACCCGCCTAGCCAGCCAGATAGCTGAATCCACCCTAGCGATCAATAGAGTTACAGAAGTAGCAGCCAGATAGCCCTCACTTACCAGATAGGGGTCTTGTTGGCTGCTTACTTGTACATGTACGGTTAGGTAGTAAGACACCGGTTGCTGAAAGCGATACATCTCCAACCCAGGGGTCCTAGAGAGTTGGTGGAACTCTTCTGTAGATGCATCTGATGCATCTTGGTAATTGTAGTACCCTGGTAGTGATGTCACTTCCGGTCACATGACTGGCCGGGCAGTCAGAGTTAGCCGGAGCTGGAATAAAGATGCACCTGTTTGAAGCTGCACAGGTGTCCGTGAGTTTCCTTGATACGCACACATCTACATGATGTCAGAAGCGGGATCAACATGGCACATGGGCTGAGGAATATTGACCCGTTGGTTTTCAATGAACACATCGCTGACAACTGGCTCCGCTGCAAAAGAGAGTGGCACGTGTACTGCATCGCGGGCTTATCAGACAAGTCAAAGAAGCTACAGGCATACACGCTGCTGAACCTCACAGGCACAGACGCCGTGGACAAATCAGAGGCATTGAGGCTATCATATGAGGCTAGATGACTCAATTACCACCACTGTTCGTGCTCCCCGCAGAGTCCCCATTGCAATGAAGGACAAAATCATTCAAGAGCTACACAGAATGACGCAGCTAGGTGCCATTGCACTGATTGAAGAAGCAACACAATGGGTGTCTGCAATGGTGGCAGCTGCTAAAAAAGATGGGACTGTACACTTATGCATTGACCTAGTACACCTAAACAAGGCACTTTTATGCCCCTACCACCCACTCTGCACCATCGAGCAGGTGATCGCTGACATGCCAGGTGCAACTGTCTTTAGCACCCTGAATGCCAAGTGTGGGTTTTGGCAGATCCCTCTAGACAGAGCCTCTTCCTTGCTTACTGCCTTCATGACCCCTATTGGGCGCTACGTCTTCCTCCGCATGCCCTATGGCATCACCACGGGCAGCAAAGTTTTCCAGCGCTGCATGGAGCAACTGTTCGCTGGCTCTCCCTGTGACATCATGGCTGACAGCATCCTCATCTGGGGCCGCACCAGAGAGGAGCATGATCAACGCCTCCACCAGGTACTCCAATGGGCTCGCATCCTCAACCTCAAGCTCAACCCTGACAAGTGCAGGTTCAGAGTCACAGAGGTGGCATACATGGGCCACCTCCTCACCGACAAGGGCAAATTGGCACTCCAGCGCTTCCTGGGGATGACCAATTACCTAGCCAAGTTTCTCCCACAGTACAGCACTACCACTGCACCTTTGCGGCAGCTACTGCTGCAGGACTCTGAATGGTGTTGGTTGGACACACACACACGGCTGCTGTCAACCAACTGAAGACCATGCTCACACAACCACCAGTTTTGCAGCACTTCAACTTGCATGATCCTGTTGTCCTTGCTGCTGACGTTTCGCGGAGTGGCCTCGGGGCTGTTTGCCTTCAACTCCGCAGGCCAGGGGCGTTTGAATCCAGGGCCCTCACTGACACGGAGACAAGATATGCACAAATAGAAAAAGAACTGTTGCCACTTGTCTTTGCTTGCACACGTTTTCATGACTTTATCTATGGCCGTCCTATCGTGATTGAAACAGATCATCAACCTCTAATCACCATCCTGAAGAAACCTATCCACTCTGCTTCCTCCCGCATACAAAGCATGATGCTTAAGCTCCAAAGGTACAATTTGGACGTTATTTACAAGCCAGGTAAAGAAATTTATGTTGCTGACGCATTGTCCAGGGCATTCCTGCCTTCCGCTGACTTTAGCAGCCCTGAGGACGAGTTCCAGGTCACGGATGTAGATGTCCTTCCCACCAAATGCATGGAGGAGCTGCATGCAGCCACCAGCACAGATGTGCTCTCCCAGCATCTTGCTGACGTCATCCTCAATGGCTGGCCACCCTCATCCAGAGACTTGCCTCACTGCTTATGTCCCTTCTTCTGCATGAGGGATGAACTCACCATTGTTGATGGTGTCATTATGCGAGGTCACCGCTTTGTGATCCCAGCCGCTCTACAGTCCTCATACACCCAGCAGTTGCACCAGGGCCATGCAGGCCTGGAAGCCACCAAGCGCAGGGCCCAGGAAACTGCATTCTGGCCCTCTATGTATGGTGACATTGAACGAGCCGTGTCTCTTTGTGCCCCCTGCAATGCCCTGCATCCACATCAGCCACGGGAGCCCATGCTGCTCCATGACATCCTGGACCTTCCTTGGTCCATCCTGGCGGCTGACCTGTTTGAATGGAGGGGGAAGGAGTACATGGTGCTTGTGGTCTCGTACTCAGGCTGGTTCGAAAATAACTACCTCACCACCACCACAAGCCTGATGGTAATATCAAAACTAAAAAGGCACTTTGCAGCACATGGCACTCTGCAGCATCTCATCACTGATAATGCCATGCAATTCAAAAGCAGAGAGTTCGCAGAGTTTGCCAACACTTGGGACTTTCAGCACATCACCAGTAGTCCTCACTATCCGCAATCCAATGGGTTGGCGGAGCAAGCAGTGCGCTCAGCAAAGCACTTGATGGAGAAGTGTGCACGAGATGGCTCAGACATATATACCTAGCCCTGCTCAACCTGAGAAATACACCCAGAGACGGGTTACCCTCCCCTGCACAGTGTTTGTTGGCACGGCACACCCACACGGTGCTCCCCATGGCAAAACAGCTCCTGCTGCCCAGAGTCGAATCCCAAGTGAGTGATTGCATCAACAGACAAAGAGCAGGCTCCAAGGTGTCCTACGACAGATCGGCACATCGCCTGCCACAACTTTCTCCAGGCCAACCTGTTCGCATACAGATTGAGCAAGGCTTTGACAGAACAGCAGTGGTTCAGCGTCCAGCAGAGCATCCCAATAGTTATGTGGTGCAGTCTGATGATGCCTTGTATGAGTGCAACCGCCGACACCTGCCGAGTACAGCTGAAGAGGACTCTGCACAGCCGGGTCCATCAGTTACTGCCACTGCTGCAACCAATGCTAGTGATGGTTTACATCAGGGGTGGGGAACCTCAGGCCCTGGGGCTGTATGCAGCCCCCGTAGCCGGTGTGAGTGGCCCTCCCACCCTTTGCCAGGAGTCAAGTACAGGGGAATTCTCGCAAGAAGTTGGTAGTTCTTGCGAGATTCCTCTAAATTAACAGCAGGAAAATTTGTAAGATAAATTTTTACATATGGCCCCTGAAGGATTTTTTCCCCATACAAACGCAAAAAAGGTTCCTCACCCCTGGTTTACATCATTTGGACGATCTCATCCCAGAGACCTTACCGGTGTCAGAGCCCTCACAAACTGTCCAGGACAATCCCATGGGCTCACAGCACACCATCACCAGGTCCGGGCGGGTGTCCAAACCCAATCCCAAGTTCCAAGACATTGCTATGTAGTCTTTCTCTTTATCTTCATTGTATTCTAACTGTTCTAACCATGCATGTTGTGTCCTCTCAGTTTAAAAGGGGGGATGTAGATACATCTGATGCATCTTGGTAATTGTAGTACCCTGGTAGTGATGTAACTTCCGGTCACATGACTGGCCGGGTAGTCAGAGTTAGCCGGAGCTGGAATAAAGACGCACCTGTTTGAAGCTGCACAGGTGTCCGTGAGTTTCCTTGATACGCACACATCTACATCTTCCATCTGCCACCTTAAAATTGATTAGCCCCCTCCCCTACACCCATTTGTCAATGATTTAAGAGACGACTGGTAATAAATGAATAATAATCACAAAATTAAACAATCAGATTACATTAATTAATTAATCATAATCACACAATCAAGCCAGGTAGGGGTCTTGTTGGATGTTAAAGTGATCAAAACAGTTACACACTTGCAGACAAACTCTGTGCTGCACAAAATGCCCACCGCTCCTTGGCTGCACATGGTAAACAGTGCACGATCAAGCCAGATAGGGGTCTTTTTTGGGCCTACTTTTTTAAACTGCCATCCTGTCTGCCGCTGTAGTGCCACTCTTACATGAGCCACGTGTTTGTGCCGCACACTTGTGTGGCTTAGCATAGTTATCCAGCTACCTCTGTGCAACCTTTTGCCCTAAAAGCAATATTGTGAGGTGTGAGGTGTTCAGAATAGACTGGAAATGAGTGGAAATGAATGTTATTGAGGTTCATATAGCGTAGGAGCAAAAAAAATCGGAACCCAAAACCCAAAAAATCCAAACACAAAACACTTAGGAGGTGTTTTGCCAAAATCCATTAAAACCCAAAACCTCAAGGTACTCAGAACCCAAAACCCGAAAAGTGGCCGGTGCACATCCCTAATTTTTATAGATACAGAAGGGCATAAGTGGAAGACTGGACACTTTCATGTTATAATATCTTAATATGACACTAAATATATATATAATTATTACAGTTTATGTAATGATGGGCCTCTAAAGGTCCATACACACTGGGCGACTATGCCCAGCGTGTATGGACAGCGATGATAGCGTTCATCGCTGCGGGGCAAGCCACTCAGTGCATACACACTGAGCAGCTTTCCCTCCTTACTCGGCGACAACGGAGGGGGGGAGGACGGCGTTGCGTAGCGGAGCGCTATGCAAAGCCATCCTGAAAGCCGCTCATCTGCTGGTATAACCAGCAGATGAACGGCTTTCCCGGCGATGTTGCGGGAGAGCACAGCAGCGCTCATCGCCGGGCCATACACACTGGGCGGCTTTGAGCTGAAAGCCGCTCAAACCTGCTGTTTTGAGTGACTTTCAGATCAAAGTCGCCCAGTGTGTATGGGCCTTTAGTTAAAAAAAAAAATTTAATATGTAATTTAAAGTTGATCTGTTCTTAGAGTTCCACTCCCTGATGCACTGAATGAATACACTTTAATGTTTTAGTTGTGCAACACGAACACTTGTGCTCTATATACTGTACTGTAACGCCTTCTCTATATTTACTGGGGAATATTGTATTGGGTAAGGATTACATGGCAGTGCAAGATGGGATACAGTCATTAGGTCGACCATATTTAGGTCGACATGCATTGGGTCGACCACTAAAGGTCGACAGGGCTTAGGTCGACACCTGAAATAGGACGACATGACTAAGGTGAAAAGGGTTGGAAGGTCAACACAAGCAAGGTCGACAGTCAGAAGGTTTTTTGAGCCAACATGTGCTGACAGGCGGCATTTCATGCCCTAGTATCCACTACGACGTGGTGGGAGAATAAAATAATGCAGCGAGACACCGTGCCCATGGTGAGCGCAGCGGTACACCGATACGGTGTCCATGTCGACTATATTATATTTGAGACACAAAATTGAAAAACTCATGTCGACCTTTTCACTGTCGACCTTGCCATTATCGACCTAATGCTTGTGTCGACCTTCCAACCCTGTCGACGTTAGTTATGTTGACTAAGCCCAGTTGAACTTCAGTGGTCGACCCAATGCATGTCGACTTACAGATGTAGTGCCGCTCATTTTTGCCGGGCGCCTGCCAGATCCCTTTCACTGGTGACCACCGGCGATAGGGACTGGGACGTGCGTGCGTCTCACGTGCCCGTGCGTCCCAGTATCACTGCGGCTGGGCAGCGTCTCCCTGCCCGCCTCCGCTTCAGTGAGACGCTGCCCAGTTCGGAGGGGGGGGGGGTCGGGCGGCGAGGGGGACCGGCGGTGATAGCGGGGGAGGCGACGGGGGCCCGTTGCCATGGGCTGCACGAGCGTCTCGTGCGCGCGTCCCTGGTGGTAGCCGGCCGCTAGCGGGAGCTGGCGATAGAATCGCCAGCCCCTGAAAGAATTAGTGGCGCTACATCTGTAAATAGGGTCCACCTAGTGACCCATACAAGATAATAAAATTGACATGAAACTGTTTATAGTGGCCCCTACTCATTGTGTCCCAGAGTATGCGTCTTGCTGGCCAAATCATAATACACAGAGAAAGTGTATGCAATACTATATAATAGAGCCATGGAGTTTGACAAGTTTGACCATGTCCTTTTCATCCTGCGGAATTTGCTCTCAGATACTTGATACTAGATAATGTAAATATAAATGAATCATCTCGCTATCTGACATGATCCTGTAAATAGGAGAGCTCTAGTTGCTTAAGAAATGCTACGTTACAGTGTTTTCCAGGAAAACACTGTAAGATAGTATTTCCTATGCATATACAGCCGCAGCTGCACACAGGCCCTTATTCTGATTGATTTTGCACCGGGAACCAATGTTTTGCCTATGCGCATGCGCAGTAGCATTTCTGCGCATGTGCATACGCTGGGTGCGTGCGAACTCAGTGTAAAATATATGCATGCTCCCAGCCTTTTGAGCAGGGGGTGGAGAGGGGGGGGGGGTGCCGGCCTGGCCATTAGCATATGTGAACGCCAAGCGTTACATGGGTGTTCCCATGAAAACGATGGGCGTACACATGCTAATACTTTCGTAACGCACGTTGGACCACCCTTACATATGCGTGCTCTTTCTACATCATTCGATGGTCGGCACCCATCAAAAGATGGGGGAGATTCCCACTGGCATGTGAACGGATGTTCAGGCAAAACATCTATGTTAATGGGTGGCGCCGGGTAACCATTCACAAGGCGGGTTAGAGTGACTCGCAAGGGTGCAAATACGAGCCTGAGTGAGTCAATCAGAATAAGGGCCACAGAGAAGTGTGGGTGTTGAAACTGAAATCCAAATTGCAGTGTAAAAATAATTTGGTCAGTATTTACCCTGCACAGAAACAACATAACTAACACAAATCTAAATCTCTCTATACATGTTACATCTGCCCCACCTGCAGTGCACATGGTTTTGCCCATTTCGAGAACAAATTTGTAATGCAATCAGATCTGAATAAGGGCCAATATACATTACTGTATAATATTCCAGGAGATTGACTGTAATCTGAAATAGACAAGTTGATTTGTTTCTGAGTTTGACTTCTACTTAGGAGTTAGATGTTTCCAGTTTAAGATCCTTTTAGTCTCGGACCTTCAAAATTCAATAGAACTGTTATGATCTCTGGAACAATATCACACCTTGAAAGAGCACTTGAAAAAATAATTCCCTATAAAAATAGTATAATAATTTCCTTAGCCAAAATATCATTTTGCTACATATATAATTGCCAACGTTTAAATTATTGCCAATGACACTGTTAAATGAGTTGAGATATTTAATTACATCTCACACTGTACTGTCTAGGATTGCTCTGTAATACCCACAAGTTACATATTTATTGAACTTGACTTTTATATAATTTTATTACATTTAATCTAATCCAGTTCATTAAATATTTAAGTAATAATCACCAAAGAACAGTTCGTTACCGGCCAATAGTCCCATCAGCTGCAGGTTCCGTAGCAGCTGCTACCCAGCGAGTTACGCCCTTGGCAGGGACAATTACAGCGGCAGCACTCTGCGCTGGCTGGCTGCCAACATTCCCAGGCATTACTAGAAGAAAAATACCACTAAACGAGCCAACCAGCCTATCAGCATTGAGTGCTGCCTACAACAACAACCAATCAGACTTTAATCATTTATAAAGCATAGAGAATAAGATTATATAATCTGGATTGCCACCTGTATACCAATTCAAATAACAATACAACTGTGTAGCTGTTGAATACTAAAAATAGGGACATTTGCATTATACTTTAAAATGGTCCATGTCTAGGCGGGCGCTAATGTCATGTGATGTCAGCCGCCCAACCCAAGCAGGTATCAACATGCCTGCGTTCGCATGGGAACTACCAGAATTTCTATGGGCGCAACCATAAAACAATGGCTGTTTCCCTGATTCCTCCCTCTTCCCGCCCTTCCCTCCCTTCACTGAGCAAAGGCGTCGGAGAGTGTGAAACTCACCTAAGGCATTCGCACAGGGGGCTTGCACATATTCGCGCATGAGGAGAACCCCACCATTGGCCGGGGGACCAAATAAGGCCTGCAACAAGCTGGTCTGAAGCTGGTCATGTTTTATAAGTGTCCTGATATGGCTCATATTGCATTTTTTATATTATTTAGCTGTATTCCACAATGAAATACTATTAATAGTAATAAAAGTAATAATGATAATTTGGTTTTAGAAAAGTATGTAACTGGTAAATGTAAACCAGGGGAAACTCCATTATGGATGCAGGACCAACTACTGTGGCTGCCCCTGTGGTGCCATCCTCCCCATACTCGTCCATTGAAACATATTTTCCGTGGATATATTCAGAAAGATGGCTCCACACAGTAACTAGAATAGACCCTGGTTCTTTTACAGTCTTGGCTCATTTCTGTACATGCACCATGCACCGGATGGTAAGGCGTTCCAGGATTCCAGAATGCCTGACCAGGTATGCTCCATGCTGCAACCGCTGCCACGCGGCAGCTTGTAGTACTCATCCCATCTGTCCCCACCCATGGGGTGGTGTCCCTTCTGTAGTGCCTGATTAACTAATAGGTTGATTAGGCTGTAGCCTAGGGTGCCAGGACTGAGGGGGGGGGGGGGCACCTTGCAGATGGCAGCCGAGGAATAAACTTAAGACCAAATTTCCATGCTTCTTCCTGAGCGCCCATACACATGTGTTTAGTGGCATTACAAGGGGAGATACATTCGTATAATCCTAGGGCACCGATGACCTTTAATCAGGCCCTGCCCTTCTCGGAGGTGGGGTTTCTGTGACAACCGAGACAGTGAGGGATCTATTACAGCCTCCCCATATGGTCCGGGAATGGGACCTTGACCAGCAAGTGGGCGCACTATAGGCTCCATAGTGACAGAGCTTGGAATCGTTGCGATAAATGGAGTTTCTTCTCCACAGTGGCAGGATGGTTCCAAGAAAGGTTTATCTAGAACGTATATTTTTTCCACTAATCAGAGGTGTCCGAATATTTTCCTCCCAAGTAGAAAAGTTTCTGTGTTTTTCTACTTATCTTAAAGTACATCTAGGAAAATATGTGATTGCATCTGCTCTACTGTTGCTAAATAAGTTTAAATCATGAATCATTCATGTATTAAGGAAACTAAGGTATTCTATGTTGTACACAGATTGCCTGTTGAAAGAACCAGACTGTCGCTAGAAGAAACTATACTGCCGTCTAAGCAAAACATCAGCGTCCCTTAGCTTTGTTATATAGAATATTTTAGCCTAGTACTTTTGTCTGTTGATTCATTTCAAATCATATTTTTTTATACATGAAGTATGGCGTATGGTTAACCTTTAATGCTAGTGTTAGCATAGTCATTAATACATTTGTAAGTCACAGTATTGGCATTTATTAAACCATTATAGAGAGTTCTGCGGTGTCTGCAAAGTCTGCGGTGTGCAGGTTCCCTTGTCAAGACCAACAATCAAAGCCAACATCCTTTAGGAGAGACAGAAATTCTCTCCAAGTCCAACTCCTCCCAGTTGACTTGAGAGAGTGCCAATGACTGGCTTACAATACATGTCCACAGGTTTCAGTATTTAGGAATCCCTCTGCTTGCCTTGCTCATGTATCCCAGGAGGTAATTAATAAGCCGTTCAGAAAATTCATAAACTATGCTTGTGTTTTATTCAGCTGGCAGAACAGCAAATAAATAATAGTCTATTCCAGGGCAGCCAAACTGATATACTGACACATTGCTCAACAAAATAATAACGGCTCATACTAGTGGTATGCTATTTATAACGTTAATAATGGTCTCCGCTTGACATTAAATAACAATCTCATCCATTAGATTTAGAGTTTATAAAGAAAAGTTTACATTTTTTACATTTTTGTAGTACATAGATCAAAGATCTTTGCAGTTTTCAAAAGGAGAGAAATACTATGGGCTGTGTGCTATCAACACTGCAATAATCTTACGTGCCAAATATTTGTATTAACATTATACTGAAGCCTATGAGGTGTCTGTTATAGTTAGGAAAATGAATTACATTTTTTATGGAAAATCCTGGCGAGGGATAATTAGAGGGATCTCAATGTCCTGGACATGGCTATATGTATACTCAGGGGTGTTACAGAGCAGGGAAGCTGGTTCTACACATAGCAGAATTCTGCTTTTATTGGTGTAGAGAGTCTGCTATCTCTAAGAAGGGAACCAGCTCTGTATCTCATGACGTGCTTCCTTTATGGTGCCAAATAAGGTAAAATTGTAGGAATTTAGTATACATCAAATATTATGCTTAAATTGGCTCTGGAGTCAGACTTGTGGAAAAATACCTTGGGCCAGATGTGTCAAGCTTCAAAAAGTGATAACATGGAAAGTGATAAGCAGCCAGCCAATCAGCTGCTTCTTGTAATGTTACAGGCTTGGTTTAAAAATTGTCAGGTAGGAGCTGATTGGCTGGTTGTTTACCCCTTGTGAGGTATAAATAGAGGATAAAGAGGATCTTCTTTCTTTCATTTTGTAGAATGTACTTAATAAATGCTACTTAGAAAAGGATTATTGGTTTCTATGAGAAACTTCACCCCTATTTTGAATTCTTGATGCATTTACCCCTGTGGCCAGACACCCCATCCCACATTGACAAAATGGACGCCACTGCACGTACGGGGTTAATCCTTGTGCTGCTGCACCATCTTTGCATGAAAGTGGACACTTGGCATGTTTAAAATGTGTTTTAACATTGTATATGTATTGCTGTAGTGCCTGGATATGGGAAGCCTGTATATGCATTTATGAAAAGTGTATTTAAATGGTTTTATGAAATGTATGTGCAGCACTGAGCTGGGACTGCACCCATAGGCGTCCACACAAAGAGTGTTAGGTGCACACAGGCACCCCCTAATGCTGTGCACGCCCTATTAAACACCTCCCTGCTGCTACGCCACTTCAGCTACAGGGCTTCCGGGGGTCCTCGGACCATCAATTGCTTATGTGTGTTTTGCATTGTTAATTGTGCTAGACCATTGTCATATCACTACATACCTGCGTCATCCATATATGTTTTTGACTTTATTTGCATGTACTGTTACAAACACAGTAATTAGAAGACTTAAACTGAAATAGGCAGGAGATTACAGTGTTGCTGAGAGATGTAATATTGTAGCGAGTACCAACAGATGATGGTAGACACGCCTGATTGGTGGTGTTAGACACACCCATCAGGTAGTGCGCTAGACCCCTTTGACGGTGCACCTCCCTAAGAAAATGACTGCACCATACAATATATTTTCAATGTGTGTAAATATAACAAATTGAACAAGGAATTCATATTGAAGAGTATTGAGGAATGCAGTGTAAAGGTAAAATGTACTTACTCTGTATATGACTGGTGAAGGAATCCACCAGCCTGTGTGAGTATATTACATGTTAATTGTCAATTCCTAGAAAGGGATCTGAGACATTTTGTGTTGATCAATGCACAACAGGAACTGGACTTGGTGCATTGATCAACATAAGAACCTGTTCCTGTGGACAAGGTGTAGGTAATGGAGACTTCTGTTTTTTTTTATGTAAAGTGTCCAAGTGATAACCAAATGATCTCCACCTCTCTCGAAAGTTAAATAGTCTAAGGAAATTGGATTAATAATTTTTGGCATGTAATTTTGATTTAGTTATGCATTGCAAGAAAGATGGTCTGATTGATATGTGAACCCTTAAGGTATATGGGGGGAGGTCCTGATTGGATGGAGAAAACAGGGTGGAATTACCCCCTGCGGTATTGTGTGTGGAATTGGGATAAAAAGGCACCAGTTTGGCCTGTAAAGTTGTACTTCTTATATTCTGCTGTGAACCTCTACAGGCTGATCCCCTAGCAATAGGATAGAGCTCTTTTCAGGACTTTGAGCAAATATACATCTTTTGCCTCAAGACGACTTTATTCATCTTGCGATCAACAGGAATAGAAGTAGTCCTATTCTCCTCCTGTACTGGGTAAAGGATCCAGCATCTCCTTGCTTCACTCTGCCAGCTACAGTTGCAGAGGCCTGGTCAGTGACCAATAGGGAACCAGCTGACGCAAATCAGGGGTGTGTCAGTAGCGTGTCCATGCATTCACTCAGGTGCCAGCGCGTGGGCCTGATGAAGTATACATGGTTCCAAATGCCATGTGGTAGGAGTCTGGTGGTGGCAGCGAAATCCCTACCAACTATGTAGTGGGTGGAGTCAGTAATAGGCAGTTACTGACGGTAACAGGGAATTCCCTTTTGGCCAGGTCCCGTGAGAGCAGAAACCGCCTTCTGTGGACCCAGAGGGCATAGCTAGAGCATAGGGTAGGCGTCCGGACATGACCCCTACAGTATTTCATTAAACATGAGCATACACGAGAGCTGTATAAATTTATAAATTGAACACAGATATTAGAACTTCCTCTTAGAAATGATGTTCTGCAATTTTATAAATTGTATTATTCTGAGAAAGGGTTGGTTGTAAGTAATAGCATCATGGCATTTATATGTATGGAGCACACTATAAGGGACCAGTAATGTAATTTACATCCTACCGTACATGATAGAAGTAATACCGAGATCTGAGGTACATACTGCATATTTTTTCTATGGTTTTATTCAGATGTAGTGCCTCTCATCATTGCCTCCAGCTCGCCGTGGCTAAGGTTTTGGCGTTCCACTTTTCTTCTTGCGCTCCCATCCGCCAAGGGGCGTGCGCGCACACCATGCAATTAAAACCGCCACCATTGGGTGGCTAATGCTCCATCAATCTAGCATTGGAGTGATATATTGTACTGTGCTGATAGAATTCTGCCATTCGCCGAGCGGAGCGCGCTTACAATACAGTATGAGGCTCTCGGGCGCTATGAGACGCTTGTGCATTATGAGATGCCGGTGAACATCGCTGCGAGCAAATGGGCTGTGTAGAACATTGGGACATTAGTGTAGGAAAAAAAAAGAACGGTACTTATGTAGTATTTGGACGCCCGATTTTCCTGGACCGTTGGGGTGCCTTGAGGACCGTGTTTAGGAACCTCTGAACAAGACCATTTCTACAATGAATCCTATGGGAAATCGGGTCGATCGCATCGCATCACATCTGATTGTATGCCTTAAGTTAAGGCATACAATCAAAAAATCGGGCGTCCAGATACTACATAAGTACCAAAAGAACAACCAGGGTAGGCGGGAGTCGACTTCATCTGAATACTGTAAATTTCAGTACATTACCTCCCACAGCACTAATCACAATCGTCTCAGAAACTCCTGCGACTCAGGTTTCGCCAACAGCGCTATGGTTGCCACTGATTATGCCAGAACTCTACTGACTCTACATATCAGTAGAGTAGTGTAGTGGATAGCTGCGCAGTTCTCCACCCTGAAATCCCGTGTTCGACTACAGTGTCAAATTAATTTTCTTTTTTTTTCTTTTAATCGAATATTTTAGAAAGTGATATTTAATAAAACTAGACAAACATAAAAGAACCTGTTTCCATGTAAACTTTTTGGTTCCATTTCTACTGTCTTTTACACATTTTGCACACGGCAACCCAGATGAACTGAATCAGACTCATGCATTGCATTACTGTATCTTGCAGGGAATAATGTGTATTCAGCTGGAGTCAACCACCGCCTCCCCTCCCCCAGGAGAGGCGGGGGTCGACATGACCTGAATACATTACTTTACCTCCAACAGGGGGAATGTCTCAGACACTCCTGCGACCCGGGTTTCGCCAACAGTGCTATGGTTGCCACTGATTATACCAGCACTCTAATGGCCAGCTTAATATGGTATCCATTGTTCCCATCAGTAGGAATTACAGGTGGGACCACACCTTATCATTTCATTGACTTATTTGCAAATATGAAGATTTTAACAGGACCCTCGCCTCCTGTGGTTCAGAGCATGTGACTTCAGCTTTATATAAATGCCAGATGTTGACTGGTTTTTAGGTTGAACGGAATACACTTTTTAATGTGGCTCAGTGGCTTGATGAACAGTAAGGGAAGGTTTAATCAAAAATGTGCTTTTGCTCAAGCTCTCCCTTACAGTATCTCCCTTATTATACTTAAGCTGTAAGGTGATCACTGGAAAATAACAGTATGTGTTTTTGAGTGCAACAATCTGTGGGGCAGATGTACTAAGCCTTAAAGAGAGATAAACGCGAGGGTGATAAAGAGTGATAAAAGCCTAGTCAGTCACCTCCTAACTACCCTTATAAAACACAGCCTATAACATGACAGTTAGGAGCTGATTGGCTGGACATTTATTACTCTTTATCACCCTTGAATGATCTCTTTTTAAGGTTTAATACATCTGCCCCTGCATGTTGTCAAGGATATCAATGACCAATGGGCCTCTTCACTGCCAGCTGAAAGATTAAATGATTACCTGGACCTGCACTGTATCATCTGTAACATGGTCTTTAAGATGACTCATTAATAGAGGTGGGGAATTTAATTGGACACGCAATATAGCTATAATTTCTCTATTGCTTTTAAAAAATATATATAGAACCTGATTGGTTTCTATGGAAAGCATCCCAACTTTTCACTTTTAGAATCTTTAGTAAATTTACCCCTTGTACAATAAAGGGTATTTTGTGAACAGGTGCGCACAACACACATGCAGCTTAACTACAATTAAGGTGACATCCAATAATCACCTTACATAGGACATATAGAAAAACAAGTGTAAACTGTAGAATTAGCGCTTGTGGTGTTCTCAGATAAACTCAGTCCGTGTGAAAATAATCACAAATAGTCACAAAGAGTTAATGTCACCAATTAGAGGTATCAATGAAATGTAGGATTATTGCTGGTGGGATCCTCCAACTGTCATGTCCTCAATAATGGCGTAAAGCATGAAATGACACAATGCAGAAAAACATAGTGCAAACCTATTATGTAAACAAATGAAATTGAATAAAGAAGTGCACTCACAATTTTAATGCTTAATGAAAGCATATAGGTAAAAATCGCTCGAAGGTGGGACTGCGGTCCAACAGCAGGTAGTGGGGTACAGACTGACACCAGGTCCGGATACTGGAAGAAAGCTGGAGCCCAAAAGTTCCGACAGTAAAGTCCGTTTTGTAGCGATGGTTTATAAAGCGAGACACGCCAAATGCATTTCGGACACACAAGGTCCTTCCTCAGCAGCGTCTGACGTCTGAAGGTGACAATGTCTGAGAATGTGGTTTTGGTACTTGTTTCCTAGCACGGCGCCCATCGCATCGTATACCATAAGATTAAATAAGGTATACGAAGGTATGCGATGCGATGTTGTACAATAAAAAATTGTATGGCATCGTATGTCATACAATGGCATACAATGCGATGGTATACGATTTTTTATTGTACAAGCACCCTGATGGGTCCTTACAACGTTAAATGCCCCCCCACTATCAACACCAACCCGAAGCTTGGCGAGCACAGCGAGCCTGCAAGGGGTGGCGGTACGCGTCCTCCGACCTTTTCATACCCCCGCTATCCACAGCGTGGAGTTGATTTTAGATAGTGTGGCAAGCGCAGCAAGCCACCGAGCCCGAAGCATGGCGAATGCAGCGAGCCCCGCGAGGGGGCGCTGAATACATGTAAAGGGGGGCGCCGTGCTAGGAAACAAGTACCGTGGTTTCCTTAACTATTTGCAAATATTTTGTAGGTTTCATTTATTGTTTGTTTAAATGTCCTGGAGCAGGGAGAGTGGGTCCGCACACTACTGATTATAGCCTTATATTGGGTATTCTATCCACCTGTTTTTTGGATTAGATTGCAGATGGGGGTACTATCTTGGACAACCAATGGTATGTATATTAAAACATTGTATATCATAAAAATCACATTATAAAAATTATATGTGAAGGCGTGCATCCTACAGTACAACCCCTTTTCTTCTCCTTTTTTTCTTGTTTAAATGTCCCCAAGACCTAACTAATTATTTAGGTATCAAGGCTGCATGCAATGAAGTTGGAGTCCTATAATTGTTTTATCCAGCCTGGGAATTTATGCATTAGATCCACACACAAGGCATCTTGAAGTTTCAGACTGTTGCCTGCTATCATGGTGGAGGCACTTGAGAGAATTTACTGGTTGGTATTCCCAGGAGGATTGTCTGGGATTTACCTCATTTCAAGTTGCCTTTCCTTTGCATCCTCCCCCACCCTACCCAATCCCTTCCATCACAGCTATTTTTGTTTGTTTTTGTTTTACATGGGTTGCTTCTGCTTTTCTGAAATTCCTGACTTCGTTTTTTTACGGTTACTTTGCAGTTGGAAGACAGTGGGCCAGATGCACTAAGCTTCAAAAGTGATAAAATGGGGCGTGATAAACAGCCAGCCAATCAGCTCCTGCCTGACATTTTTCAAACACAGTCTGTGACATGGCAGGTAAGAGCTGATTGGGTGGTTGTTTCTCACTCTCCATTTTATCACTCTACTGGTGCATGAACAGATGTGAATGGTCAAATATTCTCTGTAAAGCGCTGCAGAATATGTGTGCACTATATAAATAACTGGTAATAATAATGGTCTTGTCTTTAGATAAGTTGTGTATCTATTTATAGTTAATATGTTACTTCTTTTTGGAATGGCCTAGCTTTATTTATGCCAGCCCCTCAAAACGATGTAACAACATAATATTAATGTCCACGCCGGGAGCTGTGTGCACATGAGTGGAGCAACATTTGAATTGTTTCATCAGGTGCCATCTAGTGGCAAAACATTTGAATCCCCCCACAGAGATGAGGATCAGCGTTAGCCTTTTATTATATAAGATTTGTATAACTTTATTGCAGTAATAGATGTGTTCTGACATAAGACAGTTGGATTAAAGTAATGTCAAATAGCAACCATTCGCTCCCTGTCTCATGCACTAAGAAGCAAACCAACTGGCTTTATATCATGAAACATATTAAACTGCATGTTACTGTAACAGCTTTCCAACACGCGACAGATGTCTCCCAGGTAACACGGGTTGCTGCGCTTTTTCTGAGAATTCCATGTACATGAAATGATAACTGAATATACACGTTAAAGAACGTAGATAGTCGAATTACAGCTGCTTCTCTCTAATGTTTTTCTGGGATCCCTTGGATATCATTATTATTTTTTTTGGATATTCCTATGTGGTGCTTTGGCTGAGGACTGTGTTCCTCCTACACATTTCCTGTCTGCACCAACCTAGGCGACTCCAATCTCTTTTGTGAAGATTAATTGAGATGAGCAAAAATCACAAGGCTCTTGCTCTGTAAGTTGTTGGTGTATATATGAATGTTATATCAGATATTAACTGTTGAAAGACCAGTCTGCTACAGATATCATTATTGCATAATACTAGATATTCACTCAATGTGCTCTCATATGTTTCTTTACAATAGCTGCTCCCGCATTAAGGACTCCCCTTAAGGAGGGCCATGCTGAAAATGCAGCATGGCCCCCCCTACCCCTGTCACACCCCACACCTTTGCTCCTTCCTTCAAAACCATTACTATTAGGCAGAGTTATGGAGTGTAATAACTTCATATAACTAGAACTTGCATGCTTCCTATGCAGGAGCAGATAGCTCAATCAGTAAAGTTTTTACGGTACTTGTGTACTAGCACGGCGCCCATCGCATCGCAGACCATAAGACATGTGATGGTATGCGATGCGATGCGATGCTACGCGATGGCAGGTGATGTTATACAATTTTAAATTGTATACCATCGCATTGTATGGCATTGTATGCCATTCTATCGCATATACAATGGTATGCGAATTAAAATTGTATAAGCACCGTAATGGTTTTTTTAATGTTAAAAGTACCCCCTACAACATAATTAAATGTGATGGGTGCTTATTATGTTAAAAGAACCCCCACTATCAACGGCAACCCAAAGTGTGGCGAGCGCAGCGAGCCAGCGAGGGGGGGCGGGGTGGCGGTACGAGGGGCAGCGGTACGCTTTGGGCTCGGTGGCTCACTGCACTCGCCACACTATATAAAATCAACTCCACGCCGACGTGGATAGTGGGGGTATGAAAAGGTCGGAGGACGCGTACCGCCGCCCCTCGCGGGCTCGCTACACTCGCCACGCTTCGGGTTGGCGTTCATAGTGGCGGTGGCATGGGGGTGCATTTAACATTGTAAGCCCCCACAATTAAAAATCGTATAGGGGCCTTTAAAATGCGATATCGTGGGCGCCGTCATAATACACAAGTACCGTTTCTACTTATGTTGAGTCCGCTACAAAAGCGATATCGGCGGATTTCAATTAACTAATTCAAACTTGCAGGGGAGGAAACGTTCTCCTTTGATAGCAGGAGCCCGGTGGCTGATAACTCCATTGCCTCCCAGAGTTACGCCTCTGGGTTACATACATCGCCTAGTATGTACCCGGCTTAAGAGCTACAGAAACCTGGTGTGGGAAAAAAGCAACAGTAGGAGATGCCAAAACACTACAGCAGGGCAGCAGTGACAGTGCTTCCCCCAACTCCCCTTCATGGTACACAAGAAAGGACAACAGTAATTTTATCATATGTACCCTGTAATATCCTGACACAGCCATAGGTTGAATATTTAAATGAACTGTTTCTAAAAGGTTTTGGGTCCAATTGAAGGCTCTCAGTACATGTACTATTTCCAAGAAGCATTGGAAGTCAGACCAAAGCATCTAAGCATAGGCATGAAAAACTTTGCACGAAACAAAGGTAGCTTCTTGTGCATGTGTGAAAGAAGTCTTCCTAAATAAATATTTATAGATTAATTATGATGTAATTAATATGTTTGCTGAAAGATCCAACAGCGTCCAAAAGATTTAGTTATTCTAAATCAGAGGTATAAACAAGAGTCCCCGGGTAACACAGAGCGCCAGGAACCATAAACTCAGGAGAAAACTGTATTTTTTCAGATGTAGGAGTTTCAGAAGACTGCACAACATAGCAATTATACCATATTTGCTTGGTTGGGTTTTTTGTAACGTTCACTCGTCTCGGTATAATTATTTCATTCATATCTGTTTAGAGATTGGCGACCGTGCGGGGTGCCGGACGAACGCTGAGGTTTTCTTTAAAGGGGCAATCACAAGACAAAACCATGCCGTGTTAGTTATTGCTCCTTTAAAAAATGTCCACGTTCGGCCGGCATCATGCATCGCCGCCAATCTTGGGCTGCATTACATTTGGCCCTATGTTTCATTTGTGGGTTTGGGTATGGGTAAACAAAATGATTACTAATCTATGTGGAATAGACTAGAGACATGGGACGGGATGCACTAAAGCGAAAATGCAGTAAAAACCCAGTTTTTATGTTTTTACCGCATTTTCTGATGCACTAAAACCTGCACGCTCGGGTATTGCTGCGGGGGTTATCAGAAACAAATGCTGTCAATAACCTATAGAAGTTTATGGGCTTCTCTCTGCAGTGCTGTGTGTGTGCCCCGTGTCCGGCACCATTACTCTTAAGGCCCCCATACACTATACGATTTTGGGACGATTTCATCCGATTTCGGCACTTTGGGACGATAACTGGATGAAATCGCCCCAAAATCGCAGGTGTGTGATATATGATCCGATCCGATGCGCGGTCCCGTGCACATTGGACCGGATCAGGGAGGTCGGACGGTCAGCACATAAGATCATCCGACCTCCCTGTATGCTATACATATGCCTGCCCACCTGTCAGGCATATGCATGCAGACACCGGGGGGCGGGGGAGCACGGCGG
The DNA here is from genome assembly GCF_055691185.1 of Crinia signifera. Classification (NCBI taxonomy): domain Eukaryota; kingdom Metazoa; phylum Chordata; class Amphibia; order Anura; family Myobatrachidae; genus Crinia; species Crinia signifera. The sequence goes on from NC_139221.1 coordinate 284,886,891, forward strand.
GCAGACACACTGACCTGGCCGGCATGCTGTGATAACAAATAGCAGCGGCAGTAGTGGGGGCGGGCGGCGGCTCACAAATGAGTTCCCGCCGGGTGCCGGGTGCGGCGAGTGATGCTGACCTGGCCGGCATGCTGTGATCACAAATAGCACAAATGTTTGGCTGAGAGCTCTCTCAGCCAATCACAGAACGGCCGGTCATTTGACAGGTATTTTGAAAATCTAATAGCCGCCACTGTATCACATGTAAAAACTGGCTCATCAAGTGCCAAATTGTATGTGAGCCTCCCGGGGAGCTGCCGGGTGGCTCACAGGAGAATTGGGTCCGACTTGTCCTAAGGACAAGTCGGCCTAATGTATAGGGGTCTTTAGACCCAACAGTCCAGGGACAGCTCTTATCGCAAGATAATACCTATGCACTATTGACCTAGACTTTGTAGAATTGTCACCAGATTCCACTTTTAAACTAATTTAAATAAAAAATGGTTACAATTATCCCAAATCATAAGACATATAAGGCCGGATGCAATAGCCTCTGAGTTCGACGGCCAAGCGGGAATCCCTGCCAAAGGTTTTTTTAAATGGGCAATCATTTACAAGGCAGTGTTTTGAATTGTAAATGATTGCCCCTTTAAAAAAAAATCAGCAGTCATAAGTTTCCATAATGAATGCTAGGCTATTGGATTTACCAAGTTCTAGAATGCAAAGCAGGTCCTGGGAGGTACCCTGTTTTAATGGATAACGCATACATTATATATCATAATAAACCAGGGACTGTGCAAAGCTATCTCTTATTCCTTTGCTGTCCCTCCATTTCTTTTAGAAACTGCAGCCTCATAAGGTCAGGCTCCATATAGTAGAAATCACCAGGGAGATGGTTCCTCCACCAGAACCATACTCAGCAATTGGCACCACACAAGGGTGTAGCTTCCATATGTGCAGAGAGTTCCCCTTGACATGCTTATTGTAATCTGTTATAAAATTACCTGGAGGCCATTATATTGTTACATTATATGAAGTGGGGCAACTACAGAGTGGCATAATATGAACTATATGAACCGGGGTACTCTAATATGAACTGGCGGTTCTATGGGCCTGTGATGTAAGTGCCAGCCTAGATCAGAAGTGAAAAGCAAAAGGTGAACAACAATTTCCTGTGGCACAATGCAGCATCAAAAGTGAGTCTTCCTAGGTGTCACCAACACCTTGGGTGATAGTCTAGAGCAAAGGGGTTTGGAAGAGACTCTTCAGGAGGCGCATAGCTTAGTAATAAAAATCCTTAAACAATTCTTGTGTGTAGCATGTCCTTTCTAAGAAGTGATCCGTGTTGTGATGACTCCCGATAGTTATGTTTTCAATGATGAACATAAAATGAGAGATAGAATAAACGTGGTAAGGTGAATGCGTGATAAACAGTGAATATAGAGTCAAGGTGCCGTAAGTTGATGGGCGTACCCAACTCACTCTGAGGTAAAGTGTTTTCAAACCTGTAATGGTTTCTTTTTCCTTCCAGGTAGTGTGGTACTCATTTCATTCAAGACAGCTGGAACCTGAAGAATACCACACCACCTGGAAGGAAAAATAAACCATTACAGGTTTGAAAACACTTCACCTCAGAGTGAGTTGGGTACGCCCATCAACTTACGGCACCTTGACCCTAACCACACGTTTTTTTCTATGTCTCATTTTATGTTCATCATTTAAAACATAACTATTGGAGTCATCACAACACGGAGCACTTGTTTATTAAAAGGAAGGACACGCTACACACAAGAATTGTATAAGGATTTTTTATTAATCATTTATTGTTATTAATTTTATTACTAAGCTATGTGCCTCCGGAGTCTCTTCCAAACCCCTTTGCTCTAGGCCAGCCTAGATCAGCCTGTCTCAGTCGCAGAGTTGTTGAAAGGCACAGACTTTAAACAATCATTTGATTGTTCGTGAATTGTGTATGGATTTGCGTATGCATAGCGAATATTGAACCATTCACAATTCAAACGCAAGTTTACTTGACTACAATGCCACAGGCTATGGGTTCAAATCCCAAATAAATAACAAAAAGGGAAGCAACAAGTGAAAGTTATTAAAACAGATAATTGACAAGGATTGCCACCATCAATCCTTATTCTGCAGTGCTGTGTGCTGTGGCACACTCCCTACCACCCTAGTTAGGGCCCTGTCAAAAATAAAGGGGTCTATTCAATAAATATTGTGACTGGACCGTACAGTCAATAGATACAGACTCATCATGCATTGCAGCTGCACCATCAAAGGTACTAGAGCAATTCAATATAAGTTTGTATAGCCACCACTAATGGACATTGTTATATATTCCTCTAACTACAATTATTACAGTGATAAGTCACATATGTTGCTGCTATATCAGCCGTGTTGCTGAACATTTGCGCTCTTTGTAATGGGTACAAGTAGAAAAAAAAGTAATTAGAGCCACAGGTCAGATGGAAACTGCATGACGTATGGAACTGCTCTGCAATGTCATGTAGCATAAACTGTATATGTGCCACAGTTTAACCACAAACAGCAAAAATAAAACATACGGTATCTACTATCTCAACACTAATATTTAGAAAAACTTGTTTTTCTCATCAACGGGGAACACAAAGTGACAGCTTAAAATAACATAAATGGTCATAAGTTGTACAAACTTGGATGCATTTTTACAAAGCCTGTTAAAAAAAAAAATCACATACATCCTCCGAAGATAAATGGGAAAAAGAAAATGTGTTTTAATGAAACCCAGACTACACTCAGTATTTGTGATATGCCTCCTCTCTCCAGATAGACAAAATGTTGAGATTTATTCGGTGCATGCCTTGTTTCACGCTGAGTGTTGTTTTGACTCCTCCGCAACTCCTCCTTTTATAATGTAAAGATTTAGCTTTCCATACATAGCCAGTTGTTTTTGTAGAACTTGGCATTGGAGGATTGCCATATTATTTTTTGATAAAAGTGGAATTCTCTGCTGTCTGCAAGGCGTACCCTAGGGACTGGTGTATGAGACTCAAAATTATATAAAGGCATCTCCTGTTTGCAAACTTCGTATTCCCCCGATCCCTCTCTGCAAAATCGTGCACAGCTTGAGAGGCCATTTCTCATCTAAACAAATGCCATAAGTTCCTTTATACTTTTTTACAACCATGTCAAGAAATAATATTGACTGCCCATGGTCATGTGATTGGAGTTGCCTCCTCAAAGTCCTAAGAAAGGCTCAAGGTCTGTTATCAATTTCGCTAGAGTTGTCCGGGGAATTGTGAGTTGATTCAGATCCAAGTTATAAATGACAACTCCAAAGCTGCAGAGGCTTTTGAAGCAGGGAGCTAATGACGACACTATCGGGAACGCCTGCACTTTTTTTCCCTCTTGGAGAAAATCAAGCAGAGAGAAGGGAAAGGCTAATAAATAATGTGAAGATATTTTTCACACGCTAAGATCACGCAAACCTAAAAAGCACTACTGCTGGGGGTGGCTAAGGCAAGGCTATATAGCATTGCACAACGGTCCTTATCCAGGATTCTGGAGAAACTCAAGAACTGATCTGAATAACTGTATAGTAAAGGTAACAAAAGGCACATTAATAGGAAGTGTTTATTTATCATTACAAGGTAACAAGGAAGTAGCATGGAGTGTCACATGGTCTTCTGTTTAGTTTCAGGGAGTTATTCAAACAGAATAAGGTCAGGTTAGTGGCTGTATCCTAGTTGTTGAATATATATCATAATGGCAATTTCGGACTGGGACATGAAGGGCCCACCAGGGAATGAAGTTATATGGGCCCACTTTAGGGGTTTGTCCAGTCTCCATAGTGGGTGTGACAGGCTGCCCAAGACGTTTGGCTAACCATTAGAGAGTAAATAATATAGTAAAATATAGTTAGGTACTTGTGTATTATCACGGCGCCCATCGCATCGCATACCACTAATTAAGGTATGCGATGGGATGCGATGGGACCCGATTTGAGGGTTTTAAGGGCTGACTGTACAATTTTAATATCGCGTTGCATCACATGCCATTATAATGGGGTGTGATGCGATGCAACGCGATCATAGCCGATTTTACATTGTACAGCCACCCTGATGGCTGATTCCTATGCTAAATGTGCACCCAGACCGAATTTTTAATTGTGAAACCAAGCTGAAGGGTGATTACTATGTTAAATGCCCCCCCATTTTTAACGCCACCCCCACTATGACCATCAACCCGAAGCGTGGCGAGCGCAGCGCGCCCGCGTGGGACGGCGGTACGCGTCCTCCAACCTTTTCATACCCCCACTTTCCAAGTCAGCGCGGAGTTGTTTTAATATAGTGTGGCGAGCGCAGCGAGCCACCGAGCCCGAAGCGTGGCGAGCGCAGCGTGCCCCGCGAGGAGCCGCGGATTACTTCACATGTATTCTGCATTTAACATAGGAATCACCCATCAGGGTGCCTGTACAATTAAAAATCGGGTCACATTGCATTGCATGCGATGCGATGCGACCGATACAATGCCCTACGATGGAAATCGGGGCGCCGTGATAATACACAAGTACCAGCGTTAATACTGCTAGTGCATGCATGATAGTGTAACAGAGTAATAACAGCAATGTACTGCATAGAATACACCACAGTCCTGTGCAGTATAATGTAACAGATGTATTCTTCATGTGCACAGTCAGGATTCTGATCCCTATAATTTGAGGTGGGCTCCCAGGCAATGGGGCCCAATGGGGATTTCCCCTGAACCCCTGTGGGCCAGACACTGAATAATGGCATTTTGGTAAAAGATGTTATAAATATGAGTTTTCGGTACTTATGTATTATCTGGGCTCCCATGTTAAATGCACCCCATTTTTTCATACCCCTACTATCCAACTACGCATGGAGTTGATTTTAATTAGTGTGGCGAGCGCAGCGAGCCACCGTGCCCGAAGCGTGGCGAGCGGACGCGGTCTCATAAGAAAAACGGGAGCCCAGATATTACATAAGTACAGAGTTTTCTTGTTAAAATTAATATGGAGTGCCAGACGGTACACATTGTTTCCCATAGTCTGAAATTATTAAGAGGTATACTTATTAACTCTCCTACTCTCACACAGATTTAAAAGGGTATCTTTATTGTACTGTAGTACTATTGCCTTTCTTTGGTACATATAGTACTAAGGCTCACTTATACACCCTGAGCATTATCTTAGTTTGAAGACCATTACCACTCCCTAAATGGGGTCAATCTCTTCAACTAAAACCGCCCAGGCACCCCGCATATTTGCTTACTTTGTGGTGTGGTTTGACTGGGTGGGTGATGAGCCGGTCAGGTGGGAGATGAGCCGGGTGGGTGGGCAGGCTTTTGGGCTGACAATGGAGCCGGGTGGGTGGTCAAATTTAGAAAGCTGAGTGGGCTGTTGAATCAGGCAGCCAGGGCGGGAGGGCAGCACGCATAGGACAAGGCCGCTGTGTGGGCTGCGCAGCGTGACCTGTGACGTTGTCACGCTGCGCAGAGCCACACTACCGGGCACAGGAGAAGCCGGGCAGGGTCTGAGCACCCGCTCAGACGCTGCACGGCATTAGACTGCGCATGCGCAGTCTAAGCCCAAAATCCCGGAATTGGAAACTTCAATTCCGGGATTGAAATCCCGGTGTTTTAATGGCCAAATCCCGGGTTCCCGCCGATCCCGATCCCGGGATTTGCCACCCTAGTAAAAACTGTCAAAATAAATGTAAAAGTGTGTATAATCCCTCAATAATATATACTGTACTGTATATAAAAAAATTAAAGCATATGAAATACCCAGCAGGGTGTGGTTTATGCTTTTTGTGGTCAACGAGAAGGAAATATTCAATTCAGGCGCACTTTACTTTTTAAACATGTTCAGGAAATAAAATTTACGTTTTAACGTTTAAGACTCGTTTACAAAATGCAGAAATGTATAACTAGCGCAAATTATATTTTGTGATGTCTGTTGCTCCTCAACTGCACCCTGATGTAATGCTGAACAATACCTGTTTGCAGAATAAATGTACTGCTGTCAGAGAAGTTGCAAAAATATTGTTTATATGGAGTTACAAGGTTTTGCAGCACCATGCAAAGTACATAAGCAGAAATAGTGAAAGCAAAACATGACTTACAGTACAAAACATTGCACAATGTAGGATACAAGCTGTATAAACATTGTTGCAAAAGGAGTCATAATACCCACAAAAGTAGCATTGGCTGTTGATCCCAAAGGAGCATATTCAATTAGTGGATAATTACTGTACTGGGCCAATTCAATCAGCATGGATTAACCCACACTTTAATCCCCAAGTGTATACTTTTCCTCACAGCTTCAGGATCTGCAACTAAAATTTAACAAGGAAAAGGCTCCATCAGGGGCGAACTCGCAGGTAAAACCCATTGATTTTGCAGTTGGCGCATGTTGGTTTTTGCACATTAGCCCCTAAGTTTTTGTGCCATTGTGAGGTTTGGAGTGTCAGTGGTATGGAATTTGATGGGTTTGTGTGAAACTACTGTAGACCCAAAGGTAGAATGGTTAAATCGAGCTGGTTTTATTAGACTCTTATGTATAAAAAATAACAAAAAAATTCCAAATAATCTTTTTTAAGAATAAACTAAATATTCAGAGAGCAATCACAAATACATCTTTTTAGAAAGTATATAAAAAATAGAATAAGAATAAAAATAAAGATCCGATAAAAAAAAAAAAAGAAGTCCAATATTGAAGAAAGAATGAATAAATTATGCTGTGGGAAGGCTGGAGTGAAGAAAAGATGATCTGGATGAGGAGCTAGAAGAAAGTGTTTTAGATGAAGATGCGGAGAAGGAGCCAAAGAAGATGGGGTTTAGGGTACCCTTTGGTTGGTAATACTAAGACTGGCAGAATGAACTTGACCAAAGCTAAGTGATTGGAGAGGTCCGAAGTCAGCTGAAGATCCGGTCCAGGTTTTCCAGAAAGCAAGAGTAGCAGACTGAGCAGAGTAACAAGCTGAGACTTATAACACCTGGTAGCTCTGAGATGTGGACATCATAGAAGACACCGAATAGTTTAGACAGGCCCTCTTTATACCCTGAACAGAGCTCAAGCGGGCCCAATGATACATTTGCCCATATCCAAGATGGCGGCGCCGGACTCCAGGAAATTAAACCACTCCCCAGTGTCACTGGCTGTCTGCCGACCTTCTGCAGCCCCACCCCAGAGTCATCTGCCGGCTGTGCCTGCTGTCCTACACCCGGGAGGGAGAAATGCCACTGCGCATGGACAGGTGAGCAGCTGGCCCGTGTTGCTTCCAGTTGTTTTTTTATTTTATTTTGTGTAGGCAACTGGTACGCCAAGAAGGTCTGTGTGGCATGATGGATGCCACAGTGTAGGAAGACACATCAGTTTGCCCTTTGAGTACCAAGTTAATTTGTCAAATTTGGTGTGAAAATTGGCAAGCAAACATTTTTATTCATCATAATGACCAGTAATAGTGGCCTTATATAGGAAATATAAGATTTTTTACACAACATATTTTATTTGAATTGATATAACAAATGTGAGCGGCGCCGGCATTTTTGGACGTTATTTTGTGCATCTCTCACAAAGATGTTGGCACTTAAAGGGTTAACCAAGAGTCATGCAAATGTAGGTATTACTAGCATTACATCATATGTGCACAGCTGGCATAGTGGTTAGTATTACTGCTTACAGCACTGAGGTCTTTGTTTCAGTTTTCACCAAAGCCCTATTCAAGTGTCCCTGTACTTTTGCTCCCAGTACAATCCAAAAACGTACTGCGAGGTTACATGCCAATAAAGTATTAGCCATACTGTATATGTGGGGTAAGCTCCACTGGGGCAGGGGCTGATGATTTATTTATTTATTTATTTATTAACAGTTTCTTATATAGCGCACACAGATTCCGCAGCGCTTTACAGAGCATAGTTATAATCAAAAACACATAACAAATTACAGTACAAGACAGTTTTGGACAGTTGATGACTAATATTCTATGTAAAACACTGAATAACAAGTGTGTACTAACCATTAATAATTAATAATGTTCCTAGTGACAATTGTCTCATTTTTACAAACAGAATTTGTTTCAATGTGCAGCCAAAAAAAATAAAAAAAGCTATAACTAAAACGATAACACATCCCCTCGCATTCACAAGCTAGCAGGAGAATCATTTGATGGTCATTGAATGAATGATTTCTCCTGCCCTCGGTAATAAAAGGCAATCTAAACTGACTTATATTACAGCAGCTATCCAGCGTAAACCCCTGGACTCAGTGCTCAGAGGTAAGTGATAGGAGAGGATTCCTCAGCTGTAGAGGGCTGGCCAACTCTGCCTTGGTTGCCAAAACTACACTGCCCAAGAAGCAAAGACTAAGAAAATGACAACATTTACCTTGGCATCAAAATAAGGAGAAATGCTGTAGAATGGCTGGACAGGACATTGGACTTATTTCAAACCTGGTCACAGGGCAAAGTTGTTTTTAAAATGGGCAAAACCATGTGCACTGCAGGTAGAGCGAATGTAACATGCAGGGAGAGTTAGATTTGAATGGGGTGTGTTGAAACTGAAATCTAAATTGCCAGTATTTACCCTGCACGGAAACAAAATAACTCACACAAATCTAACTCTCTCTGCACATGTTACATCTGCCCCACCTGCAGTGCACATGCTTGTATTCAGTTTGAGAACAAATTTGTGCTGCGATCAAGTCTGAATTAGGCCCATTGTTGCCATAGTCTGAGGTACCACAAAAGCACAAAATGCAGAGCAGCCACAACCACTGAGCATACAAGCAGGGAAGAAAACTCGGTACTTGTTTACTAGCAGGGCGCCTACTAAGCAAATTGCTTAGTGGGCTATTCTGAGTAGGAATAAATTACATAATAAAAAATCGCATCGCATTGCATGGGCCTTTTTAGTGCGATGCGATTTTTTTATGTAATTTATTCACTGCTCTGTATGCCCCAGGGGATCTCATCGTATCACATCGCACCTCCTGCAAAATCGCTTCCGATGCCGTTGCATTAGCTATACAATAATATGATTGTATGACATCCAAAGAGGTTTTAGGCACCCCCCAACTATCCACGCCACCCCGAAGCGTGGCAAGCGCAGCGAGCCCTGTGAGGGCCAGCGGAATGCGTCCTCCGACCTTTTCATACTCCACGTCGGCGTGGAGTTGATCTTGTATAGTGTGGTGAGCGTGAAGCGTGGCGAGCGGAATACATGTAAAGTAATCCGCGGCCCCTCACGGGGCTCGCTGCACTCGCCACGCTTTGGGTTTGGTGGCTCGCTGCGCTCGCCACACTATAAAAGATCGAGCAGTGAAGAAATTACATAAAAAAATCGCATTGCATCGCATCGCACGGCACTAAAATGGCCCATGCAATGCGATGAGATTTCACTACATTAACGCACCTAGGAAACTAGTACCGAAAACTCTTGTGGAAAAAGTGTTCACAAGTGTTGGAGAGTAAAGCTGGCCGCACACTAGTGCAATTTTTCATCCAATTCTGATGGATTGGGCAGAGAGATCTAATGAAAAGTGGCAAAATTGCATGTGTCTGACATACCATCCAATCCAATGAGAGGTCCTGTGCCCTGTGCGGTCGAGTTGGAGATCGGACCTGCTGCACATTGGGTTAATCGGAATCGCAGGCATCAGCTACACAATGTGGTTGTTTTTAGCACCTGCGATACTGTAAATCGCATATGATTTGCGGTACTTGTGTATTTTGGCGACACCCATCGCATCGCATACCATAAGGCATACGATGGTATGCGATGCGACGCAATATCGTGCGATATTGTACAATGCCATACAATTTTAAAATTGTATGGCATAGTATATGGCATTCAATGCCATACAATGCAATGCGATTAAACATTGTATAAGCACCCTAATGGGTGCTTACAATGTTAAATGCACCCCCCCGCCACCCCCCCACTATAAACGTCAACCCGAAGCGCGGCAAGCGCAGCAAACCCGCGAGGGGCGACGGTACGCGTCCTCCGACCTTTTCATACCCCCACTATCCACGTCGGCGTGGAGTTGAGAATAGAAAGTGTGGCGAGCGCAGCGAGCCACCGAGCCCGAAGCGTTGCGAGCACAGCGAGCCCCGCGAGGGGATGTGGATACCTGTGAAGGCTGCGAGGGGACTCCGATACCTGTGAAGGTATCCGCGTCCCCTCGCCACACTTCGGGCTCAGTGGCTCGCTGCGCTCGCCACACTTTCTATTCTCAACTCCACGCCGACGTGGATAGTGGGGGTATGAAAAGGTCAGAGGACGCGTACCGACGCCCCTCGCGGGCTCGCTGCACTCGCCACGCTTCGGGTTCACGTTTATAGTGGGGGGGTGGCGTGGGGGTGCATTTAACATTGTAAGCACCCATTACGGTGCTTAAAAGCACCCTTTAGGGTGCTTATATAATCTTTCATCGTATAGGGGGCAAAAATCGCGTCGCATCGCATGCCATCGGGTGCATGGCATTCGATGCGATGCGATTAAAACATTGCACGATGGGAATCGGGGGCGCCGCTATAATACACAAGTACCTGATTTGCTTTATAATGTATAGCCATATTTGCCAGCAACTTTTGTACAGCCCATCAGATAATTTGGACGCAAAAATAGCACATCATGTACAAAATCAGACAAAAGGACTCCCGAGGAGATGACGGGGTAGTAAAAAGGGAAATTGGATGCGATTTAATGCTCGTACAAGTTGCAGTAGTCGTGTATGTGAGCCTTAATTTAGAAGATACTGTATACACATCCCTAAAACACATCTGTAAGACCCAGAGAGAAAGCTACATCTGAAAAAAGAAAGATGTCCCCTTGAAAGAGAAAGCTGCCAGTCTTGTTGAAGGAGCAGCCACTTAATCAGAAAGAGCTGCCAGACTATCATAGATAACTGCAAGAGTGTGGGAATTACCAATCCCAGGAGTGATTCAGCAAATGAAACAGGAGAAGGCTACCAGGGGTCATGTACAAGTAGTGAAAGAAACTGAGGAAGTCTAGGTCCAGCACAGAGCAGAATTAGTTTAGGGTCATCCCAGAGGTCCAAGAAAAGTCTGAAGTTTTTCCATTTGTCTACAGATTATCCTGTGCCCTTTCAATTGTTCCTGGTTTATGTTGCTACTACTATTAATACAGCAATGTTGAATTTACTGAGGAAATTCACTGTAAAGTAATGCAGGCCTTTGATACATATTTAAAGAGACTTACGGGTTTCCAGAAGTGGCCAGATGTTTCTGCTGCATACATGAATAACCTACCATATAGTGCACAGTATCAGCCGAAGATATAGCAACTTGACCTTGAACCAGAGGCGGTACTACCATTAGTGCAGCAGGTGCATTACACCAGGGCACCTGAGGACTATGAGGCCCATTGCTGCCCAGGCAGTAATGACTTATTGGTTTGGGGCTGGGGACGGGGCCCAAATAATATTTTTGGACCTAGGCCCACCATTTACAAGTTCATCCACTGCCTTATGCCGTCAGGCCTATTAATCACCTCTTCTTTATCACTTATTAGTTCTCATTATCCAAAGGACCAGTCAAGACCTTTTGCAGTTCACTACCTGCCCATATTTTTGGGACATTGTTTATAATATTTGAAAATGCTACATATATTCTGCTGGGTTTACTATTGTTCAGGATCCTATTTCTGGTCCACAATGTGCACTGTAGCAGGAGTATATTTCCATTTTTAATTCAGATACAGATTGAATATCCCTTATCCAAATATCCGTTATCCAAATTTTTCCAAAAACCATAGTCTCCAAAATGTACTTTTATTTTTTATTTTTTGCTAAAAAACCTACTGGCTGCATCCGTAACTGGCACTACTGGGGAAATGATATGTAACTGGCACTATATATGTGCAAGACAATGATTGCTTGGCATTCACATTCAGTTTCTGAGATAGTCCACAAACTTTGTTTCATGTTTGAAAAACTTGTTTCCTGCAGAAATAAAATATATTTGTGTGTATTTCATGTGTTTGTTCAACATAAAAGCAAGATACTTCAGGATACCTCATTCAAATATAAATCTATTCCAAAATACGGAATAATCCGTTATCCAAAATTCTTCTGGTCCCGAGCATTTTGGATAAGGGATACTCAACCTGTATATACAGAAGTTGAGAGTAAAAGTGACACCACATTTAAAGCCCGTGTTTGCCCAGGATCTTAGCAAAGAGTGTAACTGTTATTATAGTTCTAGCTCATAGATGCCTCGATTTACTATAACCATATATGACTTCTTACAGATTTATCCACTTAATCTTCCTTTACCTATATACTTAGTTTTGTTGTTATTGTATGTCCATCAACTTTCTTATACAGATTTCCTCATTCCCATACAGTTGCACAAATGTTTCTCATCGCCCTGTATTCCCTACCACATGTACACACAGGATAGCTTATTTGTTAGCGGGGGGGAGGTGCTAGGATAAGTACCATTAGAATCCATGTTCCACATGACCCACACCTCCAAAGTATGAACTAATAAAATATTAATCATTACTGTAAACTGTATCTTTCAACTTTATTCTGCATTTATTTTGGTTCAGATACAAAAATGTTGAGGCTCAAGCCCACCCAACAATTTTGCATTTGAACCAAAAGGGCTTAGCAAAAACACTTCAGGTACAGTCATTGCCAATAATGTGAGCACAGTATTAGTATACCCACTCACTCCGTCACTCTCCGCAGGTCTCTGAGTCCTGACTCCGACTTGAGCCCTGTCCTCCCCCTCCTGTTCGCTGCATCACTGGACTCCCGCCGGCTCGTCCTCTGAAGAGTTTAAGATCAGGACGCGCCGACGCCATGACGACATGGCGCATTCCGGCGCATGCGCAGTGTCAGCGTTCGCCGTGAATTTTTAATGGCGGTACGGGGTACCAGCACTTTATGATATAACGGTACGCCGTACCATCCCGTACCGCCACACTTGCACCCCTGAGGAGCAGCTCCATTAGTTCCAATAAACTCAATAAAATACGTCAAGTCATGTCAACTAATGGGTTGAGAATGAATATTGTTAGAGTTGTGAATGAAATCCCCCACAGAGGCTGTTCACTGAGGCTTGCAGAAATCACCCACAGAGGCTTGCAGACACAGCAATGTGTGTAGGAGCACGCAAGTGTGCAGATACTTTGAGTCCACTCCCCTTAGGGTACTTTTGCGAATGCTCAAGTTCACATGTGTTATGGACGTAAATTTGCATGTCTGTGTGCGTGCAACTACCATTCGCACGAGTGCGTGCGAACGTGCATGCAAAAGAATCAACCAGAATAAGGTCCAATGTCAACATATGAAACTTTATTATATGAAATAGTGACATTCTACAAATGCCTATCATTAAGGATAGGCACCATCAGTAGGGTTAGGCACGATGGGAGGGTCATGGTTGGGGATTAGAGTTCCGGTTAGCGACAGAACACATACCCAAACACATCTCCTCACATGACTGCCAGGACCTGATGGAAAATGCTACAGCCACTGAAGCTGCTGGTTCCAGGTAAGTGACCAGTGGGCCCTTAATGATGTCAGGTCAACATTCTATCATGTTGACATATATTCAGTATAGCCATGATGAATGTCTACACGGTCAATGTCAACATTGTCTTGCTGACCTGATGCACATCAACATGATTAATGATGACTTCACCTACCACACTCAGGTTTAATGAATGAAAATGATTAAAACTGAGCCAAAGGTGTCCTCAGAATTCTCCCACCAGCGTGTTATATTACTTCCGTTCACAAAAAACAATGGAATTGCTGAATCGTTTGGAATACTATTGGTCTTGGCGTTCTGCTGTAGCTATTTATAGCTTAGTCCAGACAAGTTCTGCATTTGTGTGCACTGTACACATGACTGGGCAATAGAGCAAGGAAATCACTCCACTTGTACTTCTAGATTTCCCTCATGTTATTGTCATCAAGAACTGAAATGTCATACTTACTCCTAGTCCTCCATAGAGCCACACAGAAAAGGGCTGCTCTGTTGCATTTCTTTTAAAGATTAAAAAAAGTTAAGCTTTCTTTATTTTATTAATGGATTTTTATTCAGACATCATTGACCTATACAGAGTACTGTACACACGTTGCAATATTGTACATTTTTTTGCTAGCATTGTTGTACAACTCCATTGAGTACAGTCCATACAATGTTACAGGAGTAGGCAATATGTGGTGCTGCTGCTGTGTATGTACTAGACATATCCCAGCATGCCCTGCAACAGGTTTGCTAATAAATAGTGGTATATGACTAGGGGGGTGGTACCATTGCAGCCCAATGCCTCCTAAATTTGGCTAGTATGTTGCATGGAATGGCACCTTGCTGGTAGCAGAGTCACAGGAGAATCAGGTGCCGGACAGGGTCCCGACAGTCGGGATGCTGACAGGCATTCACCCGACGTCGGGATCCCGACTGTCAAAACACCGACAGCCGGGTTCCCGACGGCCACCCGCTATTTTTCCTCATGGGGTCCACGATCCCCATAGAGGGAGAATAGTATAGGTGGCTCCGGTAGCGAGCCCGCAAGGGGCTTAGTTGCGCTCACCATGCTGTCTGGGTCCGGCCAGTCGGGATCCCAATGTCGGGATAATGACTGTCGGGATCCCGACTGTCCCCTATACCACACCTGGAGAATCAATATGACCTTTGGATGCTACAGGCACTCCTCTTGTTGCTAGTCTAGGTGGCCCCCTCTAGTAGAGACGAGACTTTACGATATCACAGGTTGGTGGTATGGGGCTGACACAAGGTATATATTATAATTTCTATAGCCTTGTGTTAGTGCATAGTAAACTGTGGCAGAACATGTTGGAACCATAGTTTCACAGCTGGAGTGCCACAGGAAACCTTCCCCTGCAATACAGCAAGGTATCTAAACAGGGGCAGTTTAACTGAGAAGGGGACATGTGTACAGACTCTATGGGGGGAGCCAATCTCTCTACAGTACAGTAGACTCTGGCATTATGAGAGAGTATACTACACATGTGCAGCTGCAGCTCCTAAAGAGACATGGTGCCCACCATTTTTCAGTGACCAATCACTACTGAGTGTGTAAGCTGTACATTTTGCCTTTGCTGTTTGCAGCAGCTGTAGCTCCGACATGGGACTTTGAAAAGGTAATTGGGTGCTTTATAACCCTACACATAGTGATGGTGCAGCTCTCATTAGAGCTCTAAGCCGCCTCCCTGTTACTCCCCCGTCCTCCCCGTAGCTGCCCACACTCCCCCCTAACCCTGCCCGTCTCTCTGAAGCAGAGACGGGCAGGGATTTGGCTCCCTGCTGCCGTGTGACTGGGATGCGTGAGCGTGTGAGGTGCTTAAGTGTCCCCGTGAAATGGAGCACCTCTCCGCCAGCTCAGGGAATCTAGCGATTCCCTGAGCTGTCGGAGAGGCGCTCCATCTGTATATGCAACTGGTTGCAAAGTTAATTTCTTACATTGGAAGCCATACACTTAACATGGGGCTGTTTCAAGATTTGACCAGTGGTGGCTTATAAAGAAGCGCAAGTTGAGCTTCTCAGTCCTTGCACATTCAGACGCGCACTTGTACACGGGAGAAAGGATTCCACTGCCATTGCCTTAAAATACTCAGCTGCAGCAAAAGATGCTATAACAGTGGCATTAGCACATGTCTCAGAATTGGGGTCCTATGTAACTATTGAGTCATGCACATTTCCTGGACATCACAATGCGACACCCCAACTTAGTATTCCCACTAAAAGAGTTACTTAGACCAGCTATTTACATTGGGTTACACCTCCACTGCATTCATTTCCAGCACTCCAGGAGAACCCTGGTACACTCTGCCCATCCCACTGCATTAACCTCCAACATTCCAGGAGAATGCAGAATCACACCTTGCTCCCCCATTGGATTCACTGCCAACACCCCAACATCAGTTAGAGTAATGAATGTTGTCCTTTTTGGTAAGTTCTCTATTCGCATTGTTTAGTATTCAACACATCAGAGAGGCAGGACCCTCCCAATTACTCAAACATAATAACTCATGAACTTGGAAACCACAGATAGAACTATTTTAATTTTGATCTGTAGGTATTAGGGATTAATCAATAAAACAAAATAATTTGATGAAGCACAACAGGTTTGCAATTGTTCTATTAGATAAACCATATCACAGTTGCACAATGGATATACACTCATATGAATAGAGCTTGTACACTGCAACAGTAAGCATTAAAATATATAAGTTTTGTGTATTTTTTAACAGAACATCACAATGCTTCCGGATCTCATTAAAGCACTGAAATAAAATAATTCCAATGTAGAGTAAAACTATCCCAATGCCAACATCTACAACCTTACTGTTTACAATAGCTTTATATTACCAATACCTTTTTTTTACCATTATCCTGTGTCCAGGACCTTAACTGGTTTTCATCAATTTGAAGGTTTGAAAGCACCACAGCTTACAACCAGGGTCAACCAACCCGGTAATTCAACCCAGGTTATAAGAAGGGTTAAACCCAGATTGTCACAGTATAATGACTTGGGTTTAATTTGGACCCAGATCGGAGCTGGGTCAGACCCAGGATCAAGATCTGGCTTTGCAATGTGAAAGGGGTTCTAGTCTCTACAGCTGTAGAGCTTTTTGGATTTCTACTTTGTTGGTAGTAGTCACTCTCCGAACACCACATCTTAAAAGATAACTCGGGGTTTATTCTGGTTCACTCGCAAAGTCACAATCACTCTCCAATGGACAGAATCATATGCACTGCAGGTCGGGCTGATGTAACATGTGAAGAGAGAGTTAGATTTGGGTGGGGTTTGTACTTCAAACTGATATCTATATTGCAGGGTAAAAATAAAGCAGCCAGTATTAACCCTGCACAGAAACAATAAAACGCCCAAATCTCACTCTCTCTGCACATCAGCACCCCCTGTAGTGCACATGGTTTTGTCCATTAGAGAGTGATTGTGCCTTTCCGAGTGAATCAGAATAATCCCCTCTATTGGGTGAGTATCACTTAGCCTGTTACTTCCATATACTGGAAATGGCAATAGGTTCATGGACACGGTGGGCTGGATCCACTAAGGGTATCTATTTACTATTAAGTGGCATAAGTAGGATATCTTGTGGGTAGGTACTATTATGTCCTCCTTATATGGTTTTCGGTAAATCACAACCAGTATATTTAGATACTATTGTGTATGGAAGGATGCTTTATTGTCTAAAACTCAGTCAGTGACCTACAGTATAATCATCCGCTCTCTCCACTTTAATGTAATAGATACAGCTTAGTTATATATTGATGCATAAATATGAAAACTGTTAAATATTTTTTACATCTAGTGCCGGATAATTCTACAGACTGATGGCTATATCCTTCACTATCAAACAATCTCAGACTGTACGTTATTTTTTAATGTTTTTTTACGTTTACGTTTGGCACCTTTTATGATCTGCCAATACTACCTTTATTGGTATTACCCTTTGGAGGTTTTCTTATTATTACTTAGTATTTCTTGGTTATTTTATTGTGAGGGTTTCAGCCTCATATACAAATATATATGCAGCACGGATGGTGTAATGGTTAGCATTACTGCCTCACAGCACTGAGGTCATGGGTTTGATTTCCACCATGGCCCTAACTGTGCAGAGTTTTTATATTCTCCCCGTGCTTGCGTGGGTTTACTCCGGCTACTCCAGTTTCCTCCCACAATCCAAAATATACTGGTAGGTTATTTGGCTCTTAACAAAAATTAACCCTAGAATGCCTGTGTGTGCATGTACATGTGGTAGGGAATATAGATTGTAAACTCCACTGGGGCAGGGACTGATGTGAATGTTCAAATATTCTCTGTAAAGTGCTGCGGAATACGTGTGCGCTATATAAGAAACTGTTAATAAATAAATAAATATACACTACAGCAGTGGTTCCCAAACTTTCTTGACCAGGGTGCTCTAGAATATCAGCATTTGTTCAAAGTACCCCTAGTCAAAAAATGTCTTATGGATAAATGAAAAAATAAAGTAAATTGTGCTTAACTGTCACCCTTAGGTTTAGTTACGTGGTGGGGAACATAGCTTCTAATTGTCCATACATTTTATGATTGGCAGCCACCAGAACTGGTTTTGCCTATCACTTTGAGCATAAATAATTTGTTTTGGTCGTTTACCTCCAACCTGAGGCACCCTTGCAAACATCCAATGAGCAAGATGTAGATATATTGAAATAATCTAGAGCAGGCATTCCCAACCACGGTCCTCAAGGCACACCAACAGTGCAGGTTTTGTAGATATCCAGGCTTAAGCACAGGTGACTTAATTAGTATCTGAGGGATTCTGCTTAAACTATCTGTGCTGAAGCCTGGATATCACTAAAACCTGCACTGTTGGTGTGCCTTGAGGACCGTGGTTGGGAATGCCTGATCTAGAGGATATTACTGATAACTGATATTAACACATATATTATAAAATACTTCTGAATGTTATATTATTACAAGGGGGCCAATATCCTGGATATCATTTAAGGAATTATTGAAGACCATACTATATGGATGAGAGAGAAATATATCCAAATACAGTAGGTCACTCAGTGGTAACCTACTTTCTTCGAAAAGAAACATTGAAACTATTAGTTCTAGCTAGTCACACTGAGCAGGCCTATAAGCACATACTCTATTTTCCAAGCACTATATTTGTATGTACGTCCACTGGTACTTTACACAGTTTTTAACACGTTTATTTCACTGCAGTTTTATCCCTTGATATGAAATAGGGAATTTTTACTATAATGACTATTAAAAGTTAAATTTTATTACATTTTTTGTGCGCAGTTTGGGAACCACTGCCCTACAATATTTAATATATACTCACTCTTCAGTCTAGCTTATTACATTCCAGAACGCTCACTCAACCATTATAAGCTTTCCTATACAATCATATCCCCACTATACAGTCCACCCATCCTCCATAAATCTGCTCTTTCTTCCTTCTGACCTTGGTTCATCATTGCCGTGATGATATTTTAAGCAGCCCACCTAGTACCCTTGCAATCCGGTCAACAACTATTCAATAGATAGCACTAAGGAAGCCAATCCCGTCGCATTTTTTCAATCCCGGGATTCGGGATTGAAAAATGCTCAGTCCCGGGATTCCCGAGATCCCAAGATTGGCTTCCCTAATAATAAAAAACACCCTGGCCGCCCGCATATTAACTTACATTTGGCTAGGAGCCGGGTGCAGCCTGGAGCCGGGTTGCTGAGTGGGCGGATGGGAGGGCTGTTGGGTTGGTAGGTGGAGTTCTACGGCGGGGTGGCTGGGAGCCGGGAAGGCTGGGTGGGGGGGGGTGGACGGCTGAGGCGGGATGTGCGGCTGTGCCCTGCGCAGCGTGACCTCTGACCTCGTCACGCTGCGCAGTGCTGCACTGCCGGGTATGGGAGAAGCTGGGCAGCGTTTGAGTGCTCAGACGCTGCCCGGCATTAGACTGCACATGCGCAGTCTAATCCTGAAATCCCGGGATTGGAAATTCCAATCCCGGTGTTGAAATCCCGGCGTTTTGGGGACCAAATCCCGGGATCCCGCTGATCCCGATCCCGGAATTGGCCAGCCTAGATAGCACCTAGCCTTATGTATCAATCTCTATTTACCTATAGATTGTAAGCTTGAGAGCAGGACTGTCCTACTGTACCTCTATTACTGTTTGTTATTACCTAGTTTTGTTTTATCTATGGCATATATTCAATGCCGTGGGCGAGCGGTGACTGCGAGCAGGACTTTTTGCTCGCAGTCACCGCTCACCCTGTCAGTATTCAACTGACCCCCCTCATACGCAAATTCCCCCTCGCTCCGTTTTTTGAGCGAGGGGGAATTTGCGAATGTGCCTCCAAAAGCTGCGAGAATCGAGGCTAATTACAGCGAGTTTGCTGCACTAGCCTCGGCTCTCGCAGTTTAGGGAAATCCTCGCCGTTCTGTGACTGCGAGGATTCCCCCGGAATGTTGCATAGTGCGAGCGGCCGGCGCGGGGGTTAAACTGCGAGGATCACTGGTTTTCTGTGATCCTCGCAGTTTAACCCCCTCGCTGGCCGCTCGCACCGGCATTGAATACCTGCCTATGTGTCCAATTATAAAGCACAACGGAATATGCTGCACAATATAAGAAACTGTTAAATAAATACATTTATAAATATACCAAATAAAAGTCATTTTTTAACTTAATAATTAAGACTGTGTTTTTTTGTTTTCTTACATATGTGGCATAAAACGTTTGTGACTGTTAAATCCATTTTTTACTCTAGCTTGGACTTTCGAGAAGCAGGGCCGGATTATCCAGTGGGCAAAGTTTTTAAAGTTTTATAAATCGGAGCAGTCTGTTAAAAAGCAGTTTGTATGTGGGTGAACCTCAGTATTTAGGCGCTCTATACCGGAACATAGGTGTAGATGAGATATAAAAGAGAAATACTTCCCTAATTGGGAGTGATGTTTCTTATAATGGCGTTTCCCAGATTTTTCTCCTCCTCATACACGACCGATGGATATGTGGATGAGAAGAAAGGGGCAAATACAAATGTTATATCCTCCCTTTTGTTGGTAACCGTTTCATTCAGGGTATAGCTCCCTTTGCAAATTTTTCAAATAGGAAATGGGTGCATACCCCACTCACTATTGCAAATAGAGGATTAAATATGTCACGGTTTCTTTCTACTGGGTGACGCACCCGAACTCACGATGTTCAATGCTGTAACCCGTGTATAAAGGTATCTTTTTCCTCTGGTATATATTCATGAAAAGTTTTTATTTTCCATTAATACAGCAAACAACAAAATCAAAAGTAAAAAATACTGTACTAAACCCAAAGGAAAAACAGCTGGTGATAGTGTGAATTACACACCCTGATTGGTATTCCGGATCCAAACAGGGGCGGTCCGACACACATACACTCACCTGGTTTCCTCTATGGTCCTTCCAGTGGATGCACACTTAGGGCCTTATTCTGCTTGGAGCGTCCGGGCCGTACGCGTACGTCCCGGGGTTTTTTACGATCTGCGCATGTGCAGATACGCTAATGCGCCGGCGCGAACACTCCACAACGCTTACGGCCGGTGTCTCAACGTGCGAAAAAACCTGTACGCGAGCATACGGGTAATGGGGCGGCATGGGGCGTGTTGATGGGAGCGGCCGAAATAATGAGGGAAAATGGGCGTAAATATGGGCGTACACGGGGGTGTGCACCAAAAATGAGCGGTGCTACTACCGCACGATCGACTAAGGCACCGTTCGTTTCGGACACCAAACAGGCGCCCGGCAACCGCCAGCTCAGACCACCCCTACAGATACCGCATGCCAGCGTGCGGCTGAGTTGGCTAATTAACGCTGATTACTACTCAAACACATACACCTGAATGTAATAAGCAATGCTGCAGTCTATTAAGTCCAAACCATGATTTCACTGCCTGCAAGCCACACATACAGCACGCAAACACATTGGAAGCTTATGTTTCTATACTTCTCCACATTTAAAGGTTTGTTTAATTTAAGGTAAGAATCTTTTTATACGCTAAGGTAGGTATTTGCTAAACAGACACATTCACTACCTGCTTTCATAGACTTTACGCAGTAGCACACTCAATCTACACAAGTCGACATGTGTCAACGTGTTCACTCTAATACTAACATAGGTTTTGTATTTAGGATACAATAACATAAACCACATCTAACACCTACAAAGGATGTTTCAGCAATGTTTGAAGCCCATGACCACTATTTTCCACACAATCTTTGTATAGTACCCAAAATTATGACCTGTACCACTATCTCATCTGCTATGATTTGGATTTCACTACACTCTGGATGTAAGATGCCACCAATCACATTATTGCACTCTCATCTCTCTAACAAAGGATTCCTACATCTGATTATGACACTGTCAAATCATATATATTTTAAAAGTTATGCATGTTTGTTCACAAGCTAATTTATCATGTTTGGCCCATTCACACATCTTTTTTTAGGGAGGACACATATGCATTCCTACAGAAATTTACCTTTTCACCCTTGTTTGTCTGCCTCACCCACTCCATGAGGAAAGCATTGTTCTGGACCTGCTTTTACCTACTACTGTAGGAGCTACCTCACCTGCACACAAAGGCCCTTATTCTGGTTGGTGCGGCCAGAGCCGCACACGGTGCTCTGGCCGCACAAACCAATCACCGCCCACGAGACGGATCGCCACGGCCGTCCGTACACGGACGGCTGGCGATCCGCATAAAAATGGTGGGGCGTACGCCTCCACCATGGTGGGAGCTGCCCCCTGCATTCGATGGTCGTCGACCATCGAAGGCAGGGCCGCACGCCACAGCAGCTCCCGCAAGCTGAGACCACACGGACAATCGTCCGTGTGTTAGCTTGTATGGGGGCTGAGAGCTGACATCCGGCGACGTCAGCTTTCCGCCCCCATCAGTGGCGTCATACCCTCATTAGCATGCATACGCCCCGCGTTTGCATGGGAACGCCCATGAAACGCGGGGCGTATACATAGGGAAATGAGGGTATGAAGCCCCTCACGCCCCTATACGCCCCCTTTGCGGCGGACGAAATACGTCTGCGGCGAATGGGGCTGCACATGCGCAGATTGACCTCTGCGCATGTGCAGACTAAAAACATCGGCGGTACGGCCGCACGCGGGCCGTACCGCACGATGCAGAATAAGGGCCCAACTGCTTTCTCACCTATTAAGTTGCTCTGCACATGTGCTGACACAAACTAATTAGCAGGGAAAAGTTGGATAGGAACATGGGAATGGCCATGGAGAGGGTTACACATGGGAAACTTCCACCACAGTTCAACAAATGTTCAAAAATACCCTGGTCAGTAAGTACACATAAATCTAGTATTTGTTTCACACAAGAAATTACACATACCACAATTTTGTTTTAATTTGTAAAATAAATTTATTTGCTGTTCAGCATCACAGCTTGACACTTTAATGTGAGAAATCAAATAAACAAATAAAATAGACACACAAATAATAAAACAGCCAGAACAAGAGGTTGCATATGTCCAAACATGTGTTACCCTGCAAATGCAATGGTGAAAGAAATGGGGACACCAGAATACGTACTGCAACAACCAGGGTGAATACTAAGCAAGATACACACCACCAAAAAAAAATATCCTGCATTTGTAGAGGTCAAAATACGAACTTTCATGCCCATGGCACGCAAATGGATCGATGGCCAACTCAGGAAGCGGATGTCCGGTGCAATTTAAACCTTTGGCCTCCAACCACAGAGGAAGTGAACCAGGTCTCATTTGGGCCCTTTTTTGCCCCTTTTAGATGGGGCCTTGGGGACAGGGGCCTTTGGGTCAGCTGGCTTTCGGCGTCTTCCCCTAGTCGACACAGGAGGGTCAGCCGAGGTGGAAGGTTGGGGAGCAGCTTGGGGTGGGGCAGCAGATGGGGGATTGTCCCTTAGGGACCTGGCGGTGGACAGCTGCTCCGCAATAAGTTCATTCTGGCGGCTGAGGTGTTGGCCAATGCTTAGCATGCCAGCCGCCAGAGTTTCATTAATGCGGTTCAACGCCTCAACCTGCAGCTGGTTTGTGGCCTTCCACTCTGCCAGAAAATCCGCCACCTGCTGCTGACGGATCGCAGCATCCACCCCTTGCTGCTCGATCCTGTCCAGCGTCACCAACAGGCTCTCACTCAATGTCTCCTGTGGCTGGGGCTGGGGGCGACGTCTTGCTGGAGGCTGGACCACCTGCTCCACCTGTGGCTCTGCAGAGGAAGATGCTGCCGGTACATCCTGACTTTCTGCTTCTGCTAGGATAAGAATTGAAAACAATGTCACCATCACATACGCAATAAAAAATATCTTTCTAAATACAATGCATTACTGTGACTTACCATCAAAAGCAGCAGCAAAGACCTCCGCCGGGAGCTCACTGTCCATATTGGAGATCCCCCTGATCTCCCCCACATCGATGACGTCACAGGAGTCCAGCTCCAGGGGGGTATACTCCAAATGGTCAGGCATAGGACCGCTCCCGGTGGACATGCTGTGGTTGTACCGGTCAGTCATCTTCCTCTTCAGGGCACTTTTGAAGTCAGTCCACCTACAAGTTTAAAAATACAAATATCACCATGAGATATGTGCACCACTGTGCTACGTGTAGGGTTACCACCTAGTCCCTTTAATTCCGGACACATGTTACTTACACAGGTTCTGTGGCAGTTTAAAATTAGCTGAAGTGGAGTCTTGAAGTCAGCCAGCCACAGAACCTGTGTAATTAATATGTGTCCGGAATTAAAGGGACTAGGTGGTACCCCTAGCTACGTGACATTTCCTAGTGTGGGTGATCTTATGTTTTTTTGCCATGTGTGGCCAAATATTTCTTTGATGGACAAAACCATGTGCACTGCAGGTGAGGCAGGTGTAAAACCCCACCCAAATCTGATTATCTCTGCACAAGTAACACCTGCCTCACCTGCAGTGCACATGGTTTTGTCAATCTAAGAAATATTTGGCCAGAAAGAGTGAACTAGAATAAGGGCCTCAGTTCCTGCTGGAGACTGCTGAAAAATTGACCTGACAAACACACTAACCTTTTCTTCACCGCGTCCCAAGTTCTGACCACTGGTGACACCTGGTTCACTTCCTCTGTGATCTTGTCCCAAAGGTTTCTCCTTGCACTGGCACCCGGCTTCCTGGTTGCCAATTCAATCCATTCGCGTGCCCTGGGCACTAGAATTCGCATTTCGGCCTCTACAAATGCAGGGTTTCTCCTTCTGGTGGTGGTATCCTGCTCAGTCATCACCCTAGATGTTGCAGCACGTTTTCTGGTGGCCCCAGTTCTCTCACCATGCACCTGCTGGGTCACACCTGTTTGGAGAGATGCAACCTCTTGTTCTGGCTGGTTGCTTGGCCCTTGTGGAGCTGGTGGAGGTTCACCAGGGCCTGTTACTGAGGGGCCCGCTTGATCTTGCAGGCGACTCCTCTCTTGGGCCCTCCTTCTCCGCTCCTGTTCCCTCTTCTGTAATGCTTCAAGCAGGGATTCTGCTTGTGCTCTCTGCAGAGCGTCCTCTGCTGCTGAATCGTCAGAGTCAGACATGTTTGCAGCAATTGTGGGCTGCATCTGACTGAATATTTATATGTTAATCTCCCACCACGAACAAGGGGGCGTATATATTTTCCCGCAAGGTAGATGCAAATTTATGCCGATATTTCCCGCCGATAATTGCCGCTTAAATTACGCAGGTCTCAATGCACCTGATCAATCACCCGTATATGTATATACACAGGTTGTGGAGCATTGTGGGCTACATCGTGAAATGTGTGCACCTGTCATTCCAATGATGAGTGTTGTCAGCTGGTATCTGTTGGAGTTCGTGTATGCTTTGTGAGTCACATTTCAAAACATCACGTTATCATGCTTGCCTTGCATATGTAATGTGTATGAAATTGTCATACAGCAACATGTTGCATTGTGGCCCTTTAGGCAGCGTAGTTATAAGTAGAGGGTTGCGTGTATTATTTTCCGCCTACTGTATATACAGTACTCCTCTCCATGCATATCGGTGTATCGTGCCCCCTTTAAGCAGCGTAGTTATAAGTAGAGGGTTGCGTGTATTATTTTCCGCCTACTGTATATACAGTACTCCTCTCCATGCATATCGGTGTATCGTGCCCCCTTTAAGCAGCGTAGTTATAAGTAGAGGGTTGCGTGTATTATTTTCCGCACACTGTAAATACAGTACTTCTCTGTTCATTGAATGCATGCTGTTGGTTGTGGTGTGTGTATATCGGAACGGTCCGCGTAAGTTTCTATTCGCATCCAGTTTGTTAATGTAAGAGGGATTAATAAAGTTAATACCAAACAAACAATTTTTTCGACCAATCAGCAAGCACCAAAAGTGATATATGTACCTGCAATTAATAACTGCGCCATTGCCAATATGACTTGTCCAAGAGCTAGGCCCTTTTCGACGTCAGAGCTTTTGGCCCTGGTGGAAGTGATGGACCGTCACCTGGGGCCCAGGGGCCCTTATGTCAGTAATGCCGACAAGCGGCGGGCGTATACTGCTGCCCGCCGCCTCATCTTCTCTACGACCGGCGTCCGCAGAAGCCTGGGGCAGGTTGAGCGGCGCTGGTCAGACCTGCGCCGGCGGCAGCCGGTTTTACTCAGCAGCCTTCGCCGCCATATTGCCCGATGTAAGTTTTGATTACTAGTATGTCAGCGTTTTTTAGCAATGTTTTGTGTACTTTTTATAAATATGTTCCTGAGTATGGGGGTGTATATGGGGGGTATATGGGTGTATATGGGTGTATATGGGTGTATATGGGTGTATATGGGGGGTATATGGGTGTATATGGGTGTATATGGGTGTATATGTGGGGTATATGGGTGTATATGGGGGGTATATGGGTGTATATGGGTGTATATGGGTGTATAGGGGGTGTATAGGGGGGGGGTTAAGTAGTTGATCAGTTTTTGGGTGTAGGATATCAAATAGTTTGCATGATAAATGTCTGAAATTTCACAGCAATGATAATTTTGAAGGTTATGAGCATGACTAATGTGAATTTTTCTTTCCCCCTTTTTTATGAAACCCAATCTTCGATTTCTATGCCATCAACATGAACATTTCAGCACGGGCAAGGGCACGCATTGAAGCCCGGGAGCAGGCAGCCCGGGACCAGGCAGCCGAGGAGGAGGAGGAAGAGGAGGAGGAAGAAGAGGAAGAGGAAGAGGAGGAGGAGGAAGAGGAGGAGGAGGAGAAGAAAGAGGAGGAGGAAGAGGAGGAGGAGGAAGAGGAGGAGGAGGAAGAAGAGGAGGAGGAAGAAGAGGAGGAGGAGGAAGAAGAGGAGACCCAGGGTGCAGTTTGGACCCACACAATTTCCCCATCCCCTTCCCCCTCCACAACCCCCACCCCCTCCACAACCCCCACCCCCTCCACAACCCCCCCCCCCACAACCCCCACCCCCTCCACAACCCCCACCCCCTCCACAACCCCCACCCCCACCCCCCCCCCTCCCCACCCCATTTCCAACCCCCCTACACCTCTCCACCACCCACCCCCAAACCTCTCCACTCCCCACTCACACCCACTACCTCGGGCCAAACTACAGGACCATCCACCTTGCTCCTGACCCCCACAACCACTGCACAGCCAACCAACGGCAACCAGGATGGCTCAAGTAGCCGTAAGTAAATAATGTGTCTAATGTTGACCTACACATTTCTACACATAAACAATCACAACAACCACATATGTGTATCCAACATCAACATTAGTTGCAACATATCACTGCAGGCCGACCATGAGGTGTGTCCTGTCCTTCTCCAGGAACAAGGCTCCCCTTGGTGGTTTTTTTGAGTGTGGCCATGCCTCACCCCTTGAATAATTGACATAACAATACATCCAATGAGATATCCGACATTAGTGGTGTGGTAGTTATGTGGCTCCAGGTGTTGGGTAACTCCAGTTCCCAGCATGATGTGCAACACAGGGCCGGATTATAATGGAGGCGCAAGGGGTCAGTGCCCCTGGGCCCCCCTCTAGCTAGGGGCCCCCTGTGGTTGTCATGTATTTTTTACAAATAACATGTTTAAGTTATGTTTTTTTTTTTTTTAGCTAAATGTTTTGTGCATGGGTGGGGTAGTGCTGCAGCTTCACCTATCTGCCAATGTGACAATGATTTATGGTGCTGAGCATCGGGAGCCAAGGCACACTGATTGCACAAGTGTGCAGTGCATTTCTGGGAGTTGACTAAGTCCCATGACACTTTGCACCAGAGGACAGAGGCTGAGAAGTTTGTGCTGAGCTCTGATTGGTGGAGCTCATTACATGCTTCTCAGGTCCATGGAGAACAGCAGCAGCAGCTTAGTCATAGGAGGGTTTTTAATCAGAGGCAGCACTAGGACTGTGAGGTCTCCTCCAGAGTAAGGGGCAGAGGGACAAACACAGGCTTTTCATGTGGTGTGTGTATATATATATATATATATATATATGGGGTCTATTATTATTCCGAGTGCCGCCAACCCCCTGTCTATATATATATATATATATATATATATATATATATATATATATATATATATATATATATATATATATATATATCCCCTGCAGGTAACCATTGACCAAGTTTATTCTGCCTTTACTCTATGTTTTGACAGTATAATATTCGCCCATGCAGTGTGCGGCCAGTAATGACAAGTGCAAGGGGGCCCCCCGCTCTAAAGTACCCCGGGCCCCCCAAAGGCTTAATCTGCCACTGGTGCAACTTAAATGTAGAGATTGTTTTGGTAATAGTGTGTGAGGCCATGCGGATGCATGCTTTACAAACATAGCTGTAGGCCTATAATTTGTACAGCAATGTCCTAAATTTAAAATAGTAAGGAGTGCTTAAGCCACAACAATGTCATAACCCTTAAATAGCACAGGCTAATTGTGAGGTTAGAGGAGAGTCCCCCAAAACCAAAGTACCAATTGGGATACAGCATACATTCATTGATGAAGGAGTAATTGAATTAATGTTATTTACTATGTACAGTATGTGTGTGTTAACATATTTTTTTTTAGTACTGTGTTTACAGCAGACCCATCTTCAATGTAGTTTCTAAATGTATGTGGCCTTCACACATAACTCTGAACTTTTTATTATGTACAAATACAACAAACATTTGTGTATATTAATTTTTTGTTTTATCCCTTCATTACAGACACTGAACAGCAGCAGGAGGAGGTGGCCGCAATAATGCGGGAAATTATGCTCACCCTCGTCTACCTCCAGCTCCTTTTTGGGCTTCTGGAGGCCCGCCTTTAATTTTTTATTTATCCCCCCCCCCCCTTTTTTTTATGGTCTAAAATAAAAGTTGGATTACTGTTCGAAATTGCCTGTGTTTTTAATAATAAATATGTTAGAGGGCGTGTAAGGGTAGGTACATACAGATGTGTACTGTAAGTTATACTTGTAATTTGAGGTGAGGGGTAATGATTGATGTGTGAATGTGTGTGTTTTTGAGTAAAATAACACATAGTGAAAATGCATGCATGTTTAATGTTGTTAGATTAAAACATCACACATAACATCAGGGTAGGTATACATGTTACACATTGTGGACAAAGTAATTATGGACATAATTTAGTACATATACAGAAACACCAACATAACTTGATGTAAAAGTAACAGCAATATGGGGACACATAGATAGTGATTAAAATGCCACATTAGAACATAACAAATATACATGTAATGAGGGTTCAAATGTAGTTTTATTCGGTCTTTATTAAGGTAGACAATTGAGTTAATAGAAAACAATAATTGAATAACAAATAGATTAATTAATCAATTGTCAGATTAGTAGTTGAGAGGCAAGATTTGCAGGTCCATATATGTGAAGGGTATGCCAGCGTGCACGGACGTACGCTCACTCTCACGAGCGGTGACATAAGCTGAGTTTTCCATTGAAAACAATAGGGACCCGTCCGTGCAAACTGGCGTACGCTCAGATCTCCGCAAGAAGTCGGTGGGGAGACGGAGGAAAGACGACCGTAGACGGCGCCGTACGCTCAGTTGTACGCCTGTTGTCGGAGTGTAAGGGCTGGCCCGGCCGCGTACGTTGCCGTACGCTCATTTGTACGGCACTCCCCTTCTACGTTATTTCTGCCCGTACGTAAGCGGCTGATTTGTGGGTGGACTTAACCCTAACGGCCGCGTACGGCTAGCGTGCGGTAATGGCGAACGTACGCACGTTTGGCCGCTCCGAGCAGAATAATGCCCATTGTTCTGAGACGACATGTTTCGAGACGTGTAGTCTCTTCATCAGGGCTTCACCAGCCCTGATGAAGAGACTACACGTCTCGAAACATGTCGTCTCAGAACTAAGTGTGCATCCACTGGAAGGACCATAGAGGAAACCAGGTGAGTGTATGTGTGTCGGACCGCCCCTGTTTGGATCCGGAATACCAATCAGGGTGTGTAATTCACACTATCACCAGCTGTTTTTCCTTTGGGTTTAGTACAGTATTTTTTACTTTTGATTTTGTTGTTTGCTGTATTAATGGAAAATAAAAACTTTTCATGAATATATACCAGAGGAAAAAGATACCTTTATACACGGGTTACAGCATTGAACATCGTGAGTACGGGTGCGTCACCCAGTAGAAAGAAACCGTGACATATTTAATCCTCTATTTGCAATAGTGAGTGGGGTATGCACCCATTTCCTATTTGAAAAATTTGCAAAGGGAGCTATACCCTGAATGAAACGGTTACCAACAAAAGGGAGGATATAACATTTGTATTTGCCCATTTCTTCTCATCCACATATCCATCGGTCGTGTATGAGGAGGAGAAAAATCTGGGAAACGCCATTATAAGAAACATCACTCCCAATTAGGGAAGTATTTCTCTTTTATATCTCATCTACACCTATGTTCCGGTATAGAGCGCCTAAATACTGAGGTTCACCCACATACAAACCACATTTTCGTCTCAGGAGTTTTTAGGGTAAAAATTCAAGAACTCTTAGACGGGCGACCTAGAAATCATTATAGCGCCACGTTAACCTTTAACCCACCTTTTCACATTGTGTTAAAAAGCAGTCTCTGGGGCTCCCAGGGACAGGCAGCACACTCTCAGAGGGACCAGAAGATCCCTCTGCCTCCCTGTGCTCTCTCCCAGCATTTGCTCTGCTGCCGATCATTGCTGATCGGTCAGCACGGCAGGACCTCTGTCCCAGCAGCTGCAGACAATAGCAGCCCCCGGTATACCTGGGCTGTTCCTGCTGTTAAAAAAACAGATGTTGCGATGGTCGCAAAAAATAGGGGGTTTTTTTGTTTCGTTTTTTACAAATATCAACAAAAACTTTTAATAGTGGGGGCAACATTTGTTGCCCGGGGCCCCCACCAGCCTTAATCCTGCCCTGTCGAGAAGGCTATACCATTGCACTCTTACTGTAACCTCTTGTCAAGTAGCAAAGACACAACACCCACAATGAGCAAACCAACTGAATGCATTGAACAAAAATTCTTCTAGAATGGGATGCAGTCATTCCAATTGCTGACCAAACAATGGAGCTGGATCAGGATGGCGACATTGAAATACCAACAACCGGCATCCCGATCAGTATGTGGGGTGGACTAGCTTGGGGCCAAGGATACTGTTTCTTGGGTTAACCACTAGCAGGGAAACTTATGATTAGGTTAGGGGAGGAGGGGGGGTTAGAATTAGGCTGTGGGCAGGGGGGATATAGGCTTAGGCTGTGGGGTACAGGGTGGATAGGGTTAGGCTACTGTAAGGGAGGGTGAGGGGGTAGGGAGAGAGCGTTAAGTTACTAACAGAGCCCCTGACTGGATTTCAGTATCGGGATGCCAGGGTCAGTTTTTTGACCACTGGCATCCTAACAGCTGGGATATTGTATGTATCCCTAAGGAATAAACATGCAAGCAATGCATCTATTAATATATATAAAAATACAGATGTAGCCCCTGTCATCTTTGCTCTGGCGAGCGCCAACAGACAGGGACTACACTGAACTGGGACACGTGTGCGTCTCACGCACATGCGTGTCCCAATCCTTCAGCGCCATGGCAGCAGCATCCTGCCCGTCTTCACTCTAGGGAGACGGGCAGGGTTGGGGGGGTCAAGGCGGCGAGGGGGACTGGCGGCGGGGGAGGCGGCGGGAACCCGGGGGGAGCTCCGTTGCCATGGGGCGTGTGAGCGTCTTGTGAACGCGCACCCCCTGGTGGGGGCTGGCGATAGTTTCGCCAGACCCCGGCAGGATAATACCTGCTCCATCTGTGTGTATATATATATATATATATATATATACTTGAAACTGTTATTCAGTAGTGTGTTAGTGGTAAGTCATTAAGCTGCAAATCATGTTAGCAACTGGAGATATGAATTAAATAAAATGTGTGGCGTTCCTTTTAATGATATAAAGACATCATAATGGTAGTATGACCTCTTGGCCTCTTGGGAGTTATAGAAATGAATTCCCTACATTATCCGAGTTATGTTTTGAAGAGAAAAAAATCATGAAGCTTGCCAAATACTTGAAGCTTGCGCAAGCTATGCCTTATAATTGGCTTTGGAGTGTACTCTTCTCTATGGATTACTGATTTATATTGCCTTGTAGTTTTCTGGGGTCTGTCTTCTGCCTGTTCAGTGAATCAGTGCCGTACTGTGCTGAAGACTGTCCCGAATGAACCAGCTGGGAGTCTTGGAGACTGACTATTCAACCTCAGGCTGAAAGAAAACAGCAGAGGCCTAATGTACTCCTCTGACAATTATGAGCGGAAAGTAATCTCCCAGTTAAACTGCTATAGCACTTAAATGATTAATAACCTGCATTAAAATAACATCTTATGGTATTTTGATTGATTTGTTTTAACAATTAATATTGAAAATAGCACAAATCGATGTAACATAGAACTGGGATTTTGCATCTTGGGACTACATACTGTAAGGTTAACTGATATATTAGGTACTGTAATAGCATTAAATAACCCAATGATTTCAGATAAGTCAATGACGTTCCCTGAAGGTGGGGTGGCTGCATCTTGGCTTGCAGTTATCAATGAAGGGGAGGGAAGGATAATTAGTGGGGTTTTCGCTCTAATTGGGGATGCTGTGTTCTTATTTTTCTTAATTGTTGTATCTGTGTCATCTTTTGGCAATGCAAGGTCTAGATTAGAAGCTTATGGGCCATGGAATGAAAGCAAATCTAAGGATCCTTTTATGTTCTGTGCACCATTGGACACATGACATGAACTGGGTGTAGGCTCAAGGGGAGGAATATGGGACAGACCAAATAGCAGAGTTCTAAGTATCAATAATATTACTGACAAGTGGGTACAGTGGTTAAAAAATATTTGCACCCTATAACATTTAAATTATTTTTAATTTGTATTGGCTCTAGCATCACTAGGCATATGATTTAGAAATTTGCAATCCTCACGCTTCACAAGCAGTGGCGGCTCTTACCTCTGTGGAGGAGAGGAGCTGCCGTGATGCTGGCCCCAATCTGCTGCTGGTCCCCTCCGTCGGTGCCCGCTGATCCCCACTGCCGGTGCCTGCTGTCCCCACTGCCGGTCCTGACCCCTGTTGCAGCGCATGCACAGTAGCTTTTTTGGTACTGCGCATCTGCTGGCCTCTATGAGCTGCTTCGGCAGCAGTCCATAGAAGCACATGCGCAAAGCCCATAGATACATCCTGGAGGGAACAAATGGGAATGCCTTGGGTGACTGGCAGGTTGGACTTCCAAAAGAAAGTTACTGCCAGTCACAGTGAAGCCAGTGCAGTCTCACAGACTGCATCTGGCTTCACACAGTACCGGATTTTACCTGGGGGGCTGCAGTCCTGCAGTCTATAGATAAAAACCACCACTGATCACAAGTATTTGGGCTTCTTTAACCCTACAAACTGCTGGAATTCAAATCCAATAATTAAGAAAGAAAAATCTTTGGTGATGTGTATTGATATTTGGCAATTTATGATAACCATTGAAGACTGTACCATTGATGAACGATAGCTTTAAAGAGTGCTTTGCAGCCTCGGCCATCAGCATCACGCTCCCTGTACATCGGACATCACTATTGATGATGCTGCATCAGTGTTGCGCTGTGGTGTGTAAAAACGCTTATCATCAATCTAAAGCAGCCCATACACGCTGCTTTGTGGGCGTGCTTTCCGTGCTGTATTAGCACGGATCAAATTGCATTGCATTGCATGTGCATCCGTTGTGCATGCAATGCGATGCAATGTGATGAAACCTAAGTACAAAAAGTATGTGCAAGCACATACTTTTTGTACTTGGTTTCATCACATTGCATCGCATTGCATGCACAACGGATGCACATGCAATGCAATGCAATGTGATCCGTGCTAGTACAGCACGCCCTCATAGCAGTGTGTATGGGCTGCTATAGATCTTCCGGGCAGTGGGCAAAAAAATATATATATTTAAATATATGTATATGCAGGTGTATACATACAGAGCCACCACTGTCCTGTGCTTTTGCTTTTTGTAATCCAAATGATAGTTTCAACATTGTACATATTTATTGTTTTCTTTTAGTATTTTTTGTTATTTTAGCACGCCAGTGGTTTTTATGCTTCTATAACTTTTGAGTATGGTGTGTATGCCTTTGCTGATGTCGGCTACTCTGCTGGGTACACAAATCTTGTAGTGTGTACCAAGCACAAAAGTAGAGTTGGTCAGTATGTGGGTGAAACATGTAAGAGCAAGTGCATCTATACTCTGTCAAGGATAACATGAAAAATCATTCCTTTGCTGCAGACTGTTTCAGTTTTGCATTTTCATCCCCATAACAGTTGAGAGAACAAGATATGGCCAACTTGCAGAGTTGGCATGCTCATGACACATTGTGGTACTGCCACTTCCCCTGACATGCCTAGTACTTTTATGATACAGTATTTCTCCTCCAAAATGTCTCCTGAAAACACCCTGGCATTGCTGTTTTTCCTGCAGGTTTGAGGACACAGAGCCTAGCTTCACTTCCATCACCCATGAAGCCCCACCCCTAGACTTTGATTACAGTAGCTTGCAGCTCACTTATCATTAAAGCACAAGTGACCACTGATGGGTGAAAAAGTCAATGGTTCTCTTACATGGATGGATTGGGATGCAAAACCAGCCCAGGACATTTCTGGATGCAACTAGTAAGTAAGTAAGTAAGTAAGTAAAATTTATATAGCGCACTTTCTCCAGCAGGACTCAAGGCGCTTACAGACATTAAAAAAAACAATGCACCTAATACAGAGGATGTTGGAGGTACAGTAACAGACATGTCACAGACAAAAGCTCCTGAGCACACAGTAAGCATAATGCAGGAGTGGTGCAGCATTTTGGATAATAACTTCCATGGGTTGTGTACTCCACCCTGACAAGGTACCAAGTGCGGCAGCCATTTTAGGCGCTCTGCGTAGGATTACCCAGGGTGAAATAGATTACCCCTAAAAGAAACTACCCAAAATGGATGATTTCAATGTATACTCAGGTCCATGTATTTTTTATCCCTTTCACAAGTGCACCAGATGAGGCAGCCATGGAGGGCGCACTACGAAGGTTACACTGTAAGGGGCGAGCCATACAAGGACCCAATGCATATATTGGAAAGCAAATACTTCTGTAGTAGTATGATAAACCCTGCACAGAAACATCCACGTGATCCACATCCTGTCCGCGGAGATACCATCTGAGGCAACCAGCTTGGTGCACTGCATAGGTCAGCGCTGGCAGGTTGTGCAATCTGCGGAGGTACACAATACAGGAAAAAGCACATGGTGGGGTTGATGTGTGCTGCAGGAGAGGAGGGGGGGGGAGAGAAAAGACATGAACACACATTTGCAGGGGACTGACACTTTTACAAGGGATTGATGGGTGAAGTGTTGGTGCATAGGCTGACCCTGCTGCTTCCCCTCACAGCTCCATGCTCACCATGAGGGGTAGGGCTGGGGGTAGTCCAGGTGTTCTCAGCCGTAGGGGTGGTGGGCCTGGTCCACTCATGGCAAAGGTGAGTTGAGGCCACATGATATTCCTGAGTTTTTTGGGTATAATGCAGTCCTTCAGCAGTAATGATGGTTTGTTCTTTGCCTTCTGGTTTCCTTCGGGTTAACGCGGGTATAACGCTGCTATTAATTTTAAGATGACCCTTTATAACTAGACCCTTCAGATACTAGACCCCTAACGTCCTAAAGGACTGACGTCCCAAACTATACTCAATATATAAGCCTAAAACAAACATATGTCCATCCTGAATTAGCTGCCCCTCCCAATACACCTCCCCCACCAGCAAAAGGTGCTAATCAGACCAAACCAATGTAAGAGCAGTAGCACTATCCCAATATTTCTAAGTTCTTCACATAGCACAGATAAAACCACAATAGCAGCTTTTACAGATTTAAAGCGATGTTCTGCAGTAGAAATCTGAAATAGGTTTACCCCGTTTAAATCAGTGCAAACAGCTGCGATGTTCTGCAGTAGAAATCTGAAATAGGTTTACCCCGTTTAAATCAGTGCAAACAGCTGCGATGTTCTGCAGTAGAAATCTGAAATAGGTTTACCCCGTTTAAATCAGTGCAAACAGCTGCGATGTTCTGCAGTAGAAATCTGAAATAGGTTTACCCCGTTTAAATCAGTGCAAACAGCTGCGATGTTCTGCAGTAGAAATCTGAAATAGGTTTACCCCATTTAAATCAGTGCAAACAGCTGCGATGTTCTGCAGTAGAAATCTGAAATAGGTTTACCCCGTTTAAATCAGTGCAAACAGCTGCGATGTTCTGCAGTAGAAATCTGAAATAGGTTTATCCCATTTAAATCAGTGCAAACAGCTGCGATGTTCTGCAGTAGAAATCTGAAATAGGTTTACCCCATTTAAATCAGTGCAAACAGCTGCGATGTTCTGCAGTAGAAATCTGAAATAGGTTTACCCCGTTTAAATCAGTGCAAACAGCTGCGATGTTCTGCAGTAGAAATCTGAAATAGGTTTACCCCATTTAAATCAGTGCAAACAGCTGCGATGTTCTGCAGTAGAAATCTGAAATAGGTTTACCTGTTGATGGAATATAGAGAGGAGTCAATTCACAATCGATATCCAAGGAAGTTATAAATAATATAACGCGGGTATAACGCTGCTATTAATTTTAAGATGACCCTTTATAACTAGACCCTTCAGATACTAGACCCCTAACGTCCTAAAGGACTGACGTCCCAAACTATACCATGGAGGTGGAGTCTATTGTAGGGGTGGAGTCTGTTAAAGGTTCCGGAGCCCTCCTCATATTGCATGATTCTGAGTTGGACACAGTTGCAGCCATTCTTGTGTCATCTCCTGCAGTTGTGTCTGCAACTTAATGCTAATTCCACTACAATGCCCTTCCCTGATGTCCTGGGTGGATTTGGAATTTAAACTGGCAATAGAAAAATTTCCAAAAAGTGGTCCCCTTACACGCCCACATCTACTTTCTCATGGCCACAGGCGGCCCCACAGTTGCACCAGCCTACCGGGAATCTTCCTTGGTGTTTAGGTTGCCAGTCCGCCCCTGCAAAAGTGCCTGTCATGCGGGTTACTGGCAGGTAGGACATCCAATAGCCAGTGTAGTCTAATCCAATACTTCCAATAGCCAGTGTAGTCCCCTCAGCGCTGTCACATCCCACTAGGTCTTCTGTATTCCGTCACGATGGACTTTAAAGATCTTCTCTGTTCCACTCAGGATGCTCCCAAAAAAGAAAGATTGGGAAGCTTAGATGTAATTTTCAGGTAGTTCTAATAGGATATACCCATTGACACTCACCTTACAACTGTGGGCAACATTCCTATAGAGGTTTCTTTGTAGGTGACACCATGAGATGGATAAACAGAACTGATTTAAATCCCCAAACTGTACCACAAGAATGACACTTACCTAGGGCACAATCCCTATATGTCCTAGAGGTTTCTTTTTCAGATCCACATCCACTCCTCAAAATGGAGACCATCAGTTTCCACAAGCGACAGGATTTATTGGCTTACAACGGTCACATCAAAAAGTCACATAAAACAGCTTCATAAAAACAAACAAGCTACCGATGATCCTATGCTCCTTCCTCAATGGATCTCACCCGGAATGAGCCCAGAAGAGGAAGGGAGTCCCAAGATGTCACCAGGGATCAGTCAAACAATGTATTCACCACCAACATGTCTCTGACACAACAGTGTTGTTACGTTGCCCTGGCCTGGGTACCAGGGACAATACGGGTTCCAGACGGTGAGATGATAAGGCGTGAGCCCACAGCCGGGACCGCCGGTTAGGACGGCCACAGCGGGTCCTACACTCTCTCTGTTGAGTCCCCGAGGCAGATGGCAAACCCCTGCGGAGCTAGGCTTCACCTGTGGCCGCCGCGTTCGAAGGAGCGAGTTAAGCCCGCTCCGACCCCGATGCAGCCAGGTCTTATGTGATGACAAGGGGTAAGCGATCGCCACGGGGAACACTCAAGAGGACAAGCTGACTACTGGACCTAACTGGAAACTGGCCCCTAACTGCCGGCACCAGGCCAAGATGGGGAGTGCGACCTAGTCGCAGACACCAGCGGATGGAAGGGAGTCCCCAAGAATAATCAAAAGGGACCGTGACTCCCAAAGCAGGGACCAGGAACAACGGTGACACTCCTGCCTATACAGAACACTAATGACAGACGGGGGCCAGGGAACATACACAAGAAGACGGGGACAAGAATATAAAAGAGAATAACCAAGGACAGGCCCGCGGAGGGGCTTAGCCACGGAGGGCCAGAGAACCGAAGGAGATAAAGACCAGAGCTCCACTGGAGCACTTACGTGACCCACGAAAGATGGAGATAGTGGGTCCACTGCAGGCTCACGGGCTGACGATGAAATACAGCAGAGGAGTCTGGTGAAGAACTGGAAGCAAGGGATCCACAGGCAAACGCAGCTGACAGGCTGGGAGACCAGGCAGGCTGCAAAGGCGATCTGCAGCCAGGAGAACTGGGACCAAAGACCCAGGGGACCGGAGGGTGATAGCAGGTAGCACAGGGTGCAAAAAAGCTATAACCGGCGTCTGTGCCCAGCAGACGCCGGCAATTTATTCAAATCTCGCGCCGCCTGACTGACGTCAGGCGCGCGCGTTGCTGGCTGCCGGGCGGAAGCTCGGGGACGTTGCCTAGCAACGCCCCGACGCTTAGCCTCCGAGCGAGGCTTGGGACGCTGCTCGGCAGCGTCCCCCGCCGTGTCAAATGACGCTGCGTCTGCAGCGTCAGATGACGCTGTGCTCGCCGTCCGTCCGGGTGCAGGGACACCCGGACGGCGTGCAACAGTACCCCCCCCCCCTTGAGGAAGGGTTAACAACCCTTTCCCACCAGGTTTATCTGGGAATTGCCGAAAAAAGGCCCTCCTAAGATTGGGTGAATGCAAATCTACATCGGAAACCCAGGACCTCTCTTCGGGACCAAATCCCCTCCAGTGTACCAGAAACTGCAAGGAACCTCTCACAAGTCTAGAATCGAGGATCTTTTCCACGCGGAACTCCTGTTGCCCCTGCACCATCACTGGGGCGGAGCCATTCCTCAGTCTGCGAGGAAATCTCTGTGAAAACACCACCGGCTTAAGAAGCGAAGCATGAAAGGTACTTGAAATCCTGAGGGACTTAGGTAAAGCAAGACGGAATGCTACCGGATTAACCCTCCTGACAATCCGAAAAGGCCCAATGAACCGAGGCCCTAACCTTGCTGATGGTTGATGAAGCTTTATATTACGGGTGGATAGCCACACCTAGTCACCAACTTTGAAAGAGCAAGGCCGTCTGGATTTGTCAGAGAATACCTTCTCTCTGAAAGCAGCTTCTTTAAGGGCCAAGTGGACTTTCCTCCATACGACTTTGAGGCGAGAGGCAGCTGACGAAGAAGAGCCAGAGGCATTCGGTCCCAGAGAATTAGCCCGTGGATGGAATCCGTAGACTGCAAAAAAGGGCGACGTCTTAGAGGCCGAATGCTGTGCGTTATTATACGCAAATTCGGCCAACGGCAAGAAACTAACCCAGTCATTTTGAAGTTTGGAAGCAAAAATCCTCAGATATTGTTTAAGAGACTGATTAAGGCGTTCAGTTTGTCCATTGGCCTGTGGATGGAATGCGGAAGTTAGGCTGATCTTCACCTTTAAGGCAGCACAGAACATTCTCCAAAACTGAGCCACAAACTGTGGACCCCGGTCGGACACAATATCACTGGGAAATCCGTGCAGGCGAAAAATGTGTTGAAGGAATAGCGTGGCCAACTCTTTAGCCGAGGGCAACTGCCTTAAAGCCACGAAGTGCGCCATCTTCGAAAATCTATCGATGACGACCCAAATGACTTGACAGTGTGATGAGACTGGAAGACCCACAATAAAATCCATGGCCAGATGGGACCAAGGCCTGCCTGGGACGGACAAAGGCAACAACTCTCCCAATGGTCGAGAACGTGGAACTTTATGTCGGGCACACTCAGGACAAGACAAGACAAAGTCCTTGCTGTCCCTGGCCATCCCTGGACACCAGACCACTCGGGATAATAAAGCAAGGGTTTTATACACTCCTGGGTGACCCGAAATCTTAGTATCATGGCATTCTGCCAACACTCTGCGTCTCAATGAAGGAGGAACAAACAGTTTATTCTCCGGAGTTTGGGCTGGAGCTTGCCCTTGAGCTTGCCGGAGAAGACCCTCCAAGGTCTGGCTAACTCCGGCATGGATACAGGATGAAGGAATGATGGACCCAGACTTGATCCCACCTTCTTGTTGAGGAACAAAACATCTGGAAAGGGCATCTGCCTTAATGTTTTTTGATCCAGGGACATAAGAAATAATGAAATGAAATCTCATAAAGAAGAGTGCCCACCGGGCTTGGCGAGCGTTCAGTCTTTTGGCTGATTCAATGTATTGTAGATTCTTATGATCGGTTAAGACCAGAATCTGATGAACAGCTCCTTCCAGCCACTGACGCCATTCATCAAAGGCCCACTTGATGGCAAGTAACTCCCTGTTGCCCACATCATAATTGGACTCAGCTTGAGAGAACTTTCTGGACATATATGCACAAGGGTGGAACTGTAGTGTTTCTGGATCTCTCTGCGAGAGGACCGCCCCGGCCCCTACTTCAGAGGCGTCAACTTCTACCACAAATGGTAGATCGGGGTTGGGGTGTTTAAGAACTGGAGCAGAAACGAAGGCCTGCTTCAACGTCTCAAAGGCCTGTTCTACTCGAGGACTCCATAATGATGGATCCGCCCCTTTTTTGGTCAAAGCCACCAAGGGTGCCACAATGGACGAAAAGGCGTGAATGAAACGCCTATAATAATTTGCGAACCCAAGGAACCGCTGGATAGCTTTTAAATTAGTGGGCCGAACCCAATCCACAATGGCTTGTAATTTCTTGGGGTCCATTTGGAACCCACGAGAAGAAATTATATACCCCAAAAAAGAAACCTGGGTCACCTCAAATTCGCATTTTTCCAGCTTAGCGAATAGCTGATTTTCCCGCAACTTCTGCAAAACCTGGCGTACCTGTGTCCTATGCGAGTCCAAGTCTCGGGAAAAAATTAAAATATCGTCCAAATAGACCACTACAAATTTCCCCAAGAATTCCCGAAGGACGTCGTTGATAAAATCCTGAAAAACGGCTGGGGCATTGGAGAGGCCGAACGGCATTACCAGGTACTCATAGTGCCCCGTCTGAGTACTGAACGCCGTTTTCCACTCGTCCCCTTCCTTGATTCTAATGAGGTTATAAGCCCCCCTAAGATCGATTTTGGAAAAGATGGTGGCAGATCGAAGTTGGTCAAAAAGGACTGTAATCAAAGGAAGGGGATAGGTGTTTTTCACCGTAATCTTATTGAGAGCACGGAAATCTATGCATGGCCGCAGGGAACCGTCTTTTTTTTCTACAAAAAAGAAACCGGCACTGAGAGGTGATTTAGAGGGCCGAATAAAACCCTTTGAAAGACTCTCCTTGATGTACTCATCCATAGCCTTAGTCTCCGGGACTGATAAGGCATAAAGCCTGCACTTGGGTAATGAAGCGTTGGGAACCAACTGGATGGCACAGTCGTATGGACGGTGTTGCGGCAAACTGTCGGCCTTGCCCTTAGAAAAAACGTCTAAAAAATCTTGGTAAGGGACAGGGACCCCTGCTAAAGAGGTGGACCTTGCAGGGAGTGCAATCTGAAGGCACTGCTGCTGGCAAGTGGGACTCCAATGGGTAATTTCCCCCAGATGCCAATCAATGGTGGGATTGTGTTTTCTCAACCATGGAAAGCCCAACACGATGGGCACAGAAGGACAAGAAGTTATCAGGAAAGTAATCTCCTCCTGGTGAAAGATACCAATGGTCAACTGCAGAGGAGGAGTCTGGAATAAAATAGCCCCATTGGAGAGCACCCCCCCATCTAAACCCCGTAGGGTAATGGGCACAGGAAGCCGAAGTTGGGGAATCCCCAAACTCTGGGCGGTGGCAGCATCGAGAAAGTTACCAGCCGCACCACTATCAATGAAAACTGACCCAGCCCAATTGCATCCCTGAAAGGATATGTAGCCAGGAACTAGTAACGAATCTAGAGAGGAAAATAGCTGAAGGCCGAAGTGAACCCTCTCTTCGTTCACTTGGCCCGGCCTTTTACTGGCCTAATGGGACAATTTTTTAGAATATGACCCTTGCACCCACAGTATAGGCAAAGTCCTGAACTCAGTCGGCGAGCTCTTTCCTCCGGGGAAATGCGAGCTGCCCCAAGTTGCATTGGCTCCTCACTTTCCTCAGGGGTTACCGATACAAAAGGAACCACCCGGGTGAGAGAGCCCCGTTCAGACCTCCGCTCACGGAGGCGACGATCAATTTTAATGGCTAATTCCATTAATTTGTCCAGAGTTTTAGGAGCGGGGTATTGAATGAGACAATCCTTTATTTCGTCAGCCAGACCACAAC
This sequence comes from Crinia signifera, assembly GCF_055691185.1. Taxonomy (NCBI): domain Eukaryota; kingdom Metazoa; phylum Chordata; class Amphibia; order Anura; family Myobatrachidae; genus Crinia; species Crinia signifera. The sequence goes on from NC_139221.1 coordinate 284,929,356, forward strand.
GAAATTGGCTGCGTAACGCAGGATCATTCCATCCGCAGTCATTTGCCCATCGGCGGAACTCAGTACAATAAGCCTCAGCTGGGTCTTTCCCTTGTTTAAGGGCCCTGAGATGAGTCTCTGCTGAGGCTTCCCGGTCGGGGTCATCATATAACAACCCAAGGGAACTGAAAAAACTGTCAAGCGAAGACAAAGCTGGGCTGTCAGAAGGCAGTCCAAAGGCCCAGGTCTGAGGGTCACCCTGCAGTAATGATATTACTAAACCGATACGCTGGGCCTCGGACGAGAAAGAGCGCGGTTTGAGCTTAAAATACAATTTACAGCTCTCCCTGAAGTTAAAGAAAGTTTTGCGATCCCCAGAGAACCGATCAGGAAGGTTCATTTTGGGGTCTGAACCTCCTGTTTCTGGGGGCCTCATCCTTTGCTCTTGTGAAGCCACCTTTAACGACAATTCCCGCACCATCTGGGTAAGCCCCTGGAGCTGATCCGAGAAAGTCTGGGGAGTGGTACTCATAATACGAAATCACCCAAACAAAAACAACAGGAGGATTTATAAGACCAAATATAGTCTGTCTTTTAATTTTTTGGGCCGGTTATAATGTTACGTTGCCCTGGCCTGGGTACCAGGGACAATACGGGTTCCAGACGGTGAGATGATAAGGCGTGAGCCCACAGCCGGGACCGCCGGTTAGGACGGCCACAGCGGGTCCTACACTCTCTCTGTTGAGTCCCCGAGGCAGATGGCAAACCCCTGCGGAGCTAGGCTTCACCTGTGGCCGCCGCGTTCGAAGGAGCGAGTTAAGCCCGCTCCGACCCCGATGCAGCCAGGTCTTATGTGATGACAAGGGGTAAGCGATCGCCACGGGGAACACTCAAGAGGACAAGCTGACTACTGGACCTAACTGGAAACTGGCCCCTAACTGCCGGCGCCAGGCCAAGACGGGGAGTGCGACCTAGTCGCAGACACCAGCGGATGGAAGGGAGTCCCCAAGAATAATCAAAAGGGACCGTGACTCCCAAAGCAGGGACCAGGAACAACGGTGACACTCCTGCCTATACAGAACACTAATGACAGACGGGGGCCAGGGAACATACACAAGAAGACGGGGACAAGAATATAAAAGAGAATAACCAAGGACAGGCCCGCGGAGGGGCTTAGCCACGGAGGGCCAGAGAACCGAAGGAGATAAAGACCAGAGCTCCACTGGAGCACTTACGTGACCCACGAAAGATGGAGATAGTGGGTCCACTGCAGGCTCACGGGCTGACGATGAAATACAGCAGAGGAGTCTGGTGAAGAACTGGAAGCAAGGGATCCACAGGCAAACGCAGCTGACAGGCTGGGAGACCAGGCAGGCTGCAAAGGCGATCTGCAGCCAGGAGAACTGGGACCAAAGACCCAGGGGACCGGAGGGTGATAGCAGGTAGCACAGGGTGCAAAAAAGCTATAACCGGCGTCTGTGCCCAGCAGACGCCGGCTATTTATTCAAATCTCGCGCCGCCTGACTGACGTCAGGCGCGCGCATTGCTGGCTGCCGGGCGGAAGCTCGGGGACGTTGCCTAGCAACGCCCCGACGCTTAGCCTCCGAGCGAGGCTTGGGACGCTGCTCGGCAGCGTCCCCCGCCGTGTCAAATGACGCTGCGTCTGCAGCGTCAGATGACGCTGTGCTCGCCGTCCGTCCGGGTGCAGGGACACCCGGACGGCGTGCAACAAGTGTCCTTTATTAAGGTGTCCCTTGAGGAGGATACATGAGGAGTGAACATTATAGAACATCATATCAGCGCCTAGGAACACTCTAATTTTGTGGATTATTTGTGAATGTAAGGTGTTACATCGTTTATAGGTGAACCAAGGCAGCTTTGCGCACAGGTTCAGTAACTCCCTATTTGCATCTATCAAAGTTTGTTCAGGATCAACATACTTCAACTTCTAAAATTGCAATTATTCTAGCCACATCTATCCTTGCTTGTTTAGCTGAAGATCTTGCCTACCAGATTCAGTTCCTTCAGGCACAAGCTTCTCCATATAACCTTCCAGGACTCTTATTCATTCCTGAAAAACTTAGAGGAACAGTGTTATCCAATGCACATTTAATAAGTCACTGTCTGGCTGTCTGGTGACATTCTTTTATTCTAGACATCAAGGAATTTGCAGCCTTGTGAAATTTGTGCCACAAATAAGATTCCTAATGTGTGAGCTACAGGACATCTCAAGTCTGTACCTTCTACACCATGGTCACATATCTCTATTTTATTTTATTGTGGATTTACCAGTGTCCTCTCTCTATATATAACACTATTTGGGTAGTGGTTGACCATTTTAGTAAAAGCTAATTTTGTGCCTCTGATTAATGTCTGCTGTGCTGAAGATCCTGGATTACAAGTTCTTACGGAGGCAAGTCCATTTCTTGGTTCACCAGAAGGGCTATGGGCCTCAGGGCCGGTGCTAGTGACCACAACGCCCCAGGCAGGGGGGAGCGCTCCGACGCTAACCCGCCCCCCCCCCCCCGCCGCTCACCCGCAGCTCACCCGCCACTCACCGGCTGGGGGGGGGGGGGGAAGGTGATGAGTCCACCGCCGCTGCCGGGTCACTCCAGGGGGGGGGGGGGATTCTCCTGGGCGGCAATTGACAGCGGGGGCACAGGAAGCGCTGCTGTGCTATGATGGCGAGACAGCGCAAGTTCAGTGTCCCCACGCGCTGTGTGTCCGATGGCACCATCATAGCACAGCAGCGCTTCCTGAGCCCCCGCTGTCAATCACCGCCCGGAGAGTTCCTGCACAAAGCCGCCGGTCAAAACCACCGCTCACCTGCTGTACGGTAGGGGTGGGGTAGTGGTGCGGGTGCGGGCGCTGCTGCAGCTCACCTCACCTGGGTCCAGGGTGGGAAGGAGGGGTGCCCTGTGACCAGCTCCGTCCCAAGTGCCGCCCTCCAGTGGCCGGCGCCCTAGGCAAATGCCTAGAGCTGCCTAGTGGTGGCGCCGGCCCTGATGGGCCTGAAAAGAGATAATTTGTGCTATGAAGATATCTGCGTGCAGCAGACTTGGAGACAGGGCCGGCGCCACCACTAGGCAGCTCTAGGCATTTGCCTAGGGCGCCGGCCACTGGAGGGCGGCACTTGGGACGGAGCTGGTCACAGGGCACCCCTCCTTCCCACCCTGGACCCAGGTGAGGTGAGCTGCAGCAGCGCCCGCACCCGCACCACTACCCCACCCCTACCGTACAGCAGGTGAGCGGTGGTTTTGACCGGCGGCTTTGTGCAGGAACTCTCCGGGCGGTGATTGACAGCGGGGGCTCAGGAAGCGCTGCTGTGCTATGATGGTGCCATCGGACACACAGCGCGTGGGGACACTGAACTTGCGCTGTCTCGCCATCATAGCACAGCAGCGCTTCCTGTGCCCCCGCTGTCAATTGCCGCCCAGGAGAATCCCCCCCCCCCCTGGAGTGACCCGGCAGCGGCGGTGGACTCATCACCTTCCCCCCCCCCCCCCCCCCCCCCCCCCCCCAGCCGGTGAGTGGCGGGTGAGCTGCGGGTGAGCGGCGGGGGGGGGGGGGGGGCGGGTTAGCGTCGGAGCGCTCCCCCCTGCCTGGGGCGTTGTGGTCACTAGCACCGGCCCTGCTTGGAGACCTTTCTTCAAAGAATATCTGGAAAAGTCTGATGCTACTGTTTTTTCAACCCCTCTTCAAGGGGGATGGGGGGATGGACAGGTACTGTTCCAAGCTGCAGCTTGTCTCATTGGTGTTGTTGCTAGGCCATTAGGACATCACCTATTCTGGATGAAATGCCTGGGGTTTCCCGCTGGTTACTGGGCAATGGGACACTGCACAGCTGAGATGACTGCGGTAATTTAGCAGCACTGCAGCTGAAAGAAAACTTACTGTATGTGGACTTCCCATTCTGTCTTTCCTGATTGCTCCTGTTCACTGTTGTAAATCCTTCAGCTCTGCTCTACCTAGCAAGTTATAGCTTATAAACTGTAGCTGTGGAAGTTGCTGTTCTGTGTCCTGAATTCCTGTACTTTAGTACCATTACTGTGAATACTCCAGCCATGCATGAACCTAGTTCCTATCTTATACATAATTATTTCCTTTGCCATTTCTTTCCTTTTGTGCTTCTCTTCCATAGCTTGAACTGCTAGCCTTCTTACCTAGCTGCACTGTGTTCAGTTGCTTGAGCTCACACAGGGCGTCATGTATAGTAATGAGCACTTAGTTCATCGAATAAGCCTAAAAGCTGTCTGAAAGGGGAATTTTTATAGGGACAATCGCTTACAAGACAAAAGCATGCCTTGTAAGTGATTACCCTCTTTAAAATATATCCAATTTGGCTGGCATGCCGCACAGCTGGCAAACTCAGAGTTCATTACATCCCACCTGTTGCTGCTGTGACCCAGATCCAGTGTGCCATTTCCTTCTTGGCTATCAGTCTATCTAGTGTTACTACTCCAGCCAAATGATCTAGCAGGCTCCAGCCAATTGTATAAGCTCCTACTGCTGGTGGCATCCTAAGTACCGGTGTGAGCATAAAAGGGAACCACGGGCAGCTTTTAAAGGCAGAGGAGCCACACAGTTGCTCTAGGGGTCTTATACAATTGTGTTGGAGTTCTATAACTTTTAATGAGTAACGTCTTGAGGAGTTTTATTTTTTCGAATTGTTATCATTTTTTTTTTACATTTAATTATTTATTTATTTACAGTTTCTTATATAGCGCAGCAGATTCCATTGCACATTTAAGAGATTCTTTTCTCAGGATTATTGGCAAGCTTGGTGTCTATCATTGTTTTTGGCTGGTCATTAGGAACACATGATGACTTAGATGAATCCATTTCAGCAACCAGAATCTTTATGGAACCAAAAGAACATTTTACCTACTTAAGTTATATGTGTCAAATATAGAATGTCACATTCTCTCTGTGTGATGCAGTATAAATATTTTTAGCTTGGAAATCTCTGACACTTTTCATACAGCAGATGGATGTTTTTGGTAAACCCCTGTGGCATTAGGGTCAGAAAATAACATTACAGAATGTTGGCTAACAAAACTAGTTTTCCAGATTTTAGTACAATATATTTATTAAAAAAAAAGGTATTTGTCCTAATATTTTAGCCCATGAAGGTGGAAATGTGTGCTTCTGGGAGCCAAATAAAACTTTAAGGTATATTAAATATTATGCTTGCCCCATAAGGGACAATGTCAAAGTTCAGCCAAGATACTGTCATACTGCTTATAAAAGAGTATATATACATAACGAGCAGAAGAGGTCAATGTTTAGTGTTATGCATCTCTTGTTGTTAAATTAATGTAATGCAGATTAATCTATTATTCTTGTCTTCATGTGGATATTATCCAGGATGTTATTTGCTAAGGGGTTAGCTTAGGACACACATTAATGTATGGGGATGAATAGCTGCTTGTCATTAAAACTTGTATGTGTATAATTAAACTTACTCCTTCCTAGGTGTTCAATTAAAGTTAAGGTTCCTAGTGAAACAGTTGTCTGAAATGTTTCCATCACAGACTGGCACTTTTGTAGATGACCCTGGGATCCTGATCTCAGGCATATTCAGTAGAAAGCTTTGGGTGAGATTTAATAGGATGAGAGATTCAGAAAGTGAGAGATTTGGTGAGAAATCTCCAGTTTTTTTAAAGTGGCAATCATTTACACTTCAAAATCAAACTGTTTAGCAGTGTAAATGATCGCCGCTTTAAAAAAACTGGAGATTTCTCACCAAATCTCTCACTTTCTGAATCTCTCATCCTATTAAATCTCACCCATAGACTCCTTCTAGCCAATTGGAATCTAAAGTCACAATCTATTCAGTTACCATAGGTCAGCTTCCAGCAGATGCTTGAGGTTTCATGAAGGAATCACTTAAGCTGGGTACACACGTAAAGAATTATCTGTCCATTCTGTCTGGTGGGAACATAAGTCTGGTAATGTATGGGAGTAAATGAAAGTCAACCATTTGCTCCCAGATGCTGAAAAACAGAAAAAATTGTTGTTTGAATAAATTAATTAAATCAGGGGTTCTCAAACTCGGTCCTCAGGAGCACACACAGTTTATGTTTTTCAGGTCATCCGGCAGGTGCACAGGTGCATTAATTACCCATTGACACATTTTAAAAGATCCACAGGTGGAGCTAATTACTTCCCTTGTGATTCTGTGAGGAGACCTGCACTATGTGGGGTCCTTTAAATCAAAAGGATTTAGGAATAATTTGTCTGAATGACCAATGTCTGTTTTCCAGTGATTGGGAGCAAATGTATTTATTTTCATATCTGATCTGGCAAGGATCTACCACGAGGAGCAGCAATAGTGTTAATTTGGTAATTGGAGTACTTGGCATGTAAAATACAGTCAGTGTATTTAATGCCTTCTGCGAGCTGTGACAGCGAGCTGTGCTGCCTGCTCTCTGTTACAGCTCGCTAAAACAGCGAGGCTCGTGGCTAAATGCAGCGGGCTCCCTGCATTAGCCACGAGCTCGCTGTTTGGGGAAATCCTCGCTGTCCTCTGAATGGATAGCCCTAACATTTATATCAGTATGTATGGCAGAAGTCCAGATGTCCTGGCCTCAGTTTATAGGCTGGATTACTGTTCATGCTGACCATCCATTTATCTCAATTTGCCTTCCAAACGAACCGCACTGCCTTATTTCATAATATATAAATTAGAAGACCGCACATACTTTCTGATATAAACATTCACAGCTAAATAATTAATGGCTTCTTTCTTTAGAACCGCTCCTTGGGCTGCCTAAAGGTTTCTTGTCTACTCTTGAGCCAAAGTGTGAAAATATACTGTATTTGTCAGCTACAGTACCGTATGAACCTGTAATTAGTTTTCTAATATCATTTCCAATTGCATTACTATTTTTCTTTTTAATTTGTTGACCAAAAAACATTTTCTTCAGACTACATAAAGCAGCCCTATCAGACCCAGTTTACAGTGAATCATTTTATTTTAGCAAAGGGAAAGACCTAAAAAATAATAGAATAAAATGAGACTTACATTTTTTGGTACTTGTGAGTTATCCGGGCGTCCGATTTTTTGATTGTATGCCTTAAGTTAAGGCATACAATCAGATGCGATGCGATGCGATATCGCATCGCATCGCATGCGACCATCGGATGCGATGACCCGATTTTTCCATAGGAATCAATGTTAAAATGATTCCTATGGAAAAAGGGGTCCTTTTCATACCCCTACTATCCAAGTGGGCATGGAGTTGGATATAAACCTGTGGCGAGCGTAGCGAGCCACTGAGCCCGAAGCGTGGCGAGCGAAGCGTGGCGAGCGAAGCGAGCCCCGCGAGGGGACGGTATTCCGTGTCCCCTCGCGGGGCTCGCTACGCTCGCCACGCTTCGGGCTCGGTGGCTCGCTACGCTCGCCACAGGTTTATATCCAACTCCATGCCCACTTGGATAGTAGGGGTATGAAAAGGACCCTTTTTCCCATTGAATTCCATGTTAAAATGGACTCAGTCCATTTTAACATTGATTCCTATGGAAAAATCGGGTCATCGCATCGCATCGCATCCGATGGTCGCATGCGATGCGATGTCCCGATCCGACCCGATTTCAAAATCGGACGCCCGGATAACTCACAAGTACCCATTTTTTATATATAAAATGTATTTTTATAGTTTTATTTCTTGTAAGAAAATTCACATTGGTAAAAAAAAATGTATCAAATATAAAAGTAATTTGTGACATAGGGGCCCCTTTCTCATTTAATAGATGCGGATTAATCCCTGAAAGTATACTTTGGAATGTATCAGGAGGGGCCGCAGAAGGAATCTATGATACCTGCTGCAATACATCCTTCCCCACCAGCAAATGCATCGTCCATAGGTTTTTATGGGGGTTTTGATGCTGCTCAAAAACAGACAGCATCTTATTGAGTCCCTGGACTACTACCATCTGAGATAGCGGTAGCACATTGTAGCATATGGGCTACAATGTAATCCTGGGTGGTTATATTCCATCCAGACCTAATTTTATATGCAATCCTACTAAATTGGGCCCCATAGAGCAATAACATGAAGATTATTAGAAGGCAATAGCATACTGTACAGAAGTTTCATTGGTCAAAGACACAGAAGTCACTACACGGCCTGTGCAATGTATGGGGCCCAGAGCCATCGAGCCTACTCACCCACCTGTCTCTCTTCTGTCTACTGATAGTATAGGCTGCTGAATGCTCTGTGTATATCAATAGTGTACTCTCAATAGTCAATGTTAGGAGACAAAAAGGGAGTAGCTTTAGCAACAGTAAAATTATACAATAATTCACAAAAATTTGTGTTTTTGTGGGATTGTCAGAAACGGAATTGGTTTAATGAGAATGTGACTGTGTGGTCCAGAGCATGATATTGTGTTGCTTCTTGTTATTTTGTATCTGCCAGCTACTGTATAAATGAATACATAGTAATTGTTGAAACTCATGTATAACCCATGAGATCTAACTTTCAAATGAATATAAGCATACATCTTCCTCTTGTCTCAGCTAGTTAATGCAGTTTAATTATATAAATGTATTCTTTTTGTTCCTTAATACTGTATATATTATAGCCAAGATGGTGCTCATAACAATGGCACAGAATACATCCCAGTCAACAGGCCATCATGCAAAGAATTGTACTAATGGGTGGCGGACGGGGTCCCGACAGTCTCTTACCCGACATCGGGATCCTGTTAAAACACAGACAAACGGGTTGCCGATGGCCACCGGCTATTCTCCCTCGTGGGGGTCCACAACCCCCATAGAGGGAGAATAGAATAGGTGGCTAGCATAGCGAGCCACTGTGCCCTCAGCGTGGTGAGCGCAGCGAGCCCGCAAGGGGCTTTGTTGCGCTCGCCATGCTGTCTGAGTCTGGCCAGTCGGGATCCCGACGTCGGGTTAATGACTGTCGGGATCCCGACTGTCGGAACCCTATTCCACACCCGGTACTAATAGCCTTATAGTATTGTCGAGTAGTGCATATTACAATGGATAGTGTCAGTGACGTGCGGTGAGGATATTGCCTGGGGAGGCACTCACCACGGGCGGGCACAGGCAGCAGGGGGTACATGCGGCAGCCTACTCTCCACACACACACCCCCCCTGCCGAAGGTGGGCACAGGCAGCAGGGGGTACATCTGGGGCGCACATATATCTTGCACCGGCCCTGGGTACATGCGCCCCCCCCTACTGTTGTGGGCGTGCACAGCCAGCAGGGGGTACATGCGGCAGCCTACTCTCCACCCCACCCCCCGCACTGCCGTAGGCGGGCACAGGCAGAAGGGGGTACATGCGGCAGCCTACTCCCCTACCCCCGGGCGGACTCACCTGTCCTCTCCTCGGCGGCAGTCAGTCCTCTCGTCGGCGGTGGCTTTCTCCCAGGAGCACCGAACTCCCTGCTGGGCGCACTGCTGCATCCTCTCCAGGTGGGCCCTGCATTTGTGTGATTGGACAGCGGATCCAACACTGGATCCGCTGGCCCAATCACATCTGGGGGCGTGCATTCATATTGGTGCCCCTGTCATTGCGGCATCAGTAAAGTGCCGCTTCCCCATTAATTTTCAATGGGCTATTACAGCCCATTGCTGCACCCTGCCCCCTGCCCTCCCCTACCCACCCCCCGCTGCCCGGAGTTTTAATGCTAACAGCGGGAGGCACCTCTCCTGCTGCCTCCCACCCTCACATGTAGCAGTGTAAGAGGGTGGGAGGCAGCGGGAGAGGTAGAAATTATGAAAATAATAAAAGAAGATATATAAATATCTTCTTTTTATTATTTTCATCATTATGACCTGACTGCACGTCCCTGGATAGTGTATTGTAAATCAGAATCAGTATACTTGGAATTTAGTTTGGATTGCTGTGCAACAGCCGGGTAGGTAACAGTAAAGACAGATATTTATTTATTATTTATTTTATTTTATCGTTTTTTTATATAGCGCACACATATTCCAAAGCACTTTACAGAGAATATTTGAACATTCACATCAGTCCCTGCCCCAGTGGAGCTTACAATCTATATTCCCTACCACATGTACACGCACACACAGACATTCTAGGGTTAATTTGTTGGGAGCCAATTAACCTACCAGTATATTTTTGGATTGTGGAAGGAAACAGGAGTACCCAGAGGAAACCCGCGCATGTACGGGGGGAATATACAAACTCCACACAGTTAGGGCCATGATGGGAATCGAACCCATGACCTCAGTGCTGTGAGGCAGTAATGCTAACCATTACACCATCTGTACAGTTATACTTGACACATACAGGTATACGCTATATGTACCCTGGGGAGGGTAATGCACATGTACAAGGGAGACACAGGAACATACAGGTATATTTTGCAGAGCAGCACAGTGCCTAGGCAGTCATCAGCGGAGCCACCAGGCATTGCAACAGCCAGACAGGCAACAGTACAGGCAGAGACAGTACCGTTACCACACAGGGAACATATATTCACTGAACTGAACAGCGGCTAGGCAGCCATCAGTGGTGCCACTGGTCATTGTGACAGCCAGGAAGGTAACAGTTAAGCAGAGACAGTTTGAGGGGGAGCAACAGGAGGGTGCCGCTAGAGGTGGTGCGCCATTGGTGCACAGCTGGAGGTACCACTGGCGCACAGGGCCGTTTCTAAACAACTTAGCTCCCAGGGCGAATAAATAAAAATGCCCCCCCCCCCCCCCTTACAGAATAAGGTAGTGAAGAAATAGCGAAATAGGGGGTGGGGCTTAACAAAAAGGGCGTGTCTTACAAAAAGGGGTGTGGTCTATCAGGAAAATAATCACCTTACATCTCACTTCTGCAACCTGCATGACCAGACATTGGTTACCGCAGGAATTGTCATTGTCCTTCCGCACTTAAGTTGGCTGGCTGAAGATATAAAGGCCCACACAGTGACCTAGTACACCTCACACATCAAGGCCAAACAATGACAGACTACTTATATCATTATACACTATTTATCTGTGATGCCAATTACACATTATGCCGCACACCGTGATGCCCATTACATATTACGCCGCACAACATGATGACAATTACATATTACGCTGCACACCGTGATGACAATTACATATTATGCTGCACACCGTGATGACAATTACATATTACGCTGCACACCGTGATGACAATTTCACATTATGCCACAACCATGATGCTCATTAGACCCCACACTGTGAATACAATTACACAATACTCCCAACACACCGTAATGCCCATTACACATTATGCCCCACACGCGGCTGCCGCACACCTGATGCCGATTACTAATATGCCCCTGCAGACCCAGATATGCCCCCACAGTGACAGATGTGCCACATATATATGCCTGCATAGTGCTAGGTATGCCCCCAGTGCCAGATATTCCCCTACAGTGCCACATATATGCCCCCACAGTGCCACATAAATTCCCCCACAGTGCCACATAAATTCCCCCACAGTGCCACATATATGCCCCCACAGTGCCACATATATGCCCAGTGACAGACATGCCCCCACAGTTCCAGACATATATGCCCCCCCAGTGCAAGACAAAGTGCCAGAATATATTATCCCAGCAGCACAACTCACCGTTGTTGCTGCTGCCAGGGAGAGCAGAGTCCAGGTCTCCGGGTCTCCCTCCAGTCCCCCGCCGCCTCCATCGCCGCTGCTGGTGCTTCCCAGGGGAGGGGAGTGCATTGCGCGTCTCTCCTTCCCCTTCACTATGTTCCAGACTGTGACTGGGCCAACAGCCAATCATACCTGTTTGGATGCCGGCTCGCGAGCTCTGATTGGCTGACAGCCCAGTGACACAGTTAGGGGGGAAGGAGAGACACGTGATGCGCTCCCCTCCCCTCCGAACGAAATCTGCTGTGACGGGGTGGCGGACACAAAATCTGCTGTGGTGGGGCGGCGGACGGGGAGAAGAGGAGGAAGGGGGGAGCTGTCGTGCTTTTTAACAGAGGCAGATAAGCCGTGGGCGCCCCGGGCGGCTGCGCGGCTTGTCCGCCTCTAGAAATGGCTCTGCCTGCTGGTGGTATGCCCTGAAATTTTTGGGGCATACCACTGCAGTGGTTAAGGTAAAAGGCATTGGGAGGACTTAGCCCAGGCCTTTCTGTCCATTCAAGACTGCATGGTGCACTTTGGGACAGATGTGTCAAGCTTCAAAAAGTGATAAAATGGAGAGTGAAAAACAACCAGACAATCAGCTCCTTCCTATCATGTTACAGGCTGGGTTTGAAAAATTACAATTGGGAGCTGATTGGCTGGTTGTTTGTCACTCTCCTCTCCCTGTCACCAACTGCCGTGTTGCATATTGTAAACTTGGGTTGGGGTTTAGGAGCGGGCACAATTTTTTCTTTTTTTTTAGGAAACACTCTGTTATCTTGCTGTAAGTGGAGTTGCATCTACTCTATAATGTCTGCAATACTAATTAAAAATAAACATTGTTTAATAATGCAGTGGTCACATAAACCCCAAACATGACTCTCGTCATTATACTCAATAAAATCGTACGTTTAATACTCAGTGAAGTAAAAGCTAGATAATAATATTTTTCCTCTTGACTCTCACATGGAGGAACAGAAACCCCACTGGACACTTTTGGCTGTAGAGATTCTGTTTTGGCAAATCCTGTGTCTGCCTCATTTATAACGTTGATGGGATTCAGAATGTGATCAGAGTGCAAATTTACAAAGTCCTTATATTAATGAGCCATTTTGTTTTTTTGGCAGTAGTGAGATAAGCTTTTATGGGTGGAAGGGATGAAATGTAAATGTTTAACTATGTTTAGATTGTACAGGGGAAAAAAATAGAAAACTATAACTATAAGCCAGAATAAACACTGGTGTCAATAGTTCTTGCATTTATGTGTGGGAAATTGCTGCAACAATTTTTTGGGTACCAGTGTTTGCCTGTTGGCACGTAATAGAGATAGAGGGGGAAATTTACCAAGATGTGTATTGTACTTCATATGTGATGTTGCTATGGGCAACCAATCAGATCCTGTCTACTATCTTCTAGATAGGTCTCTAGAAACTTTTAAAAAATATTTGTGGTGACTAATGAAATGAGCCTCAGCAAGCAGCAAAATGGTTCCTGACTGGCATTGTCCAGTGGTAGAATATAGTTCTCTACTCTGTCCAAAAATAATTGTTTCTGTGATTTAGATTTTCTCCTTGCCGCCAGTAATTGTACACAATTCACCCTTAGATTGTTTTTTCCGAGAATTTGCCTGTGCCTTACTCCCTCTATGGTCTCCACTGCAGTAAATGCAGATATTTAGGTTTCCAGAGGTGAGAGGAGCGTCCGGGCCTCTTCTAAACATTGACTTGGGTACTGGTGAATATAGGTCAGGATTGTCCTGCGCATGAGAAGGTGCATACACACGGTGAGATTTCACTTTCTATTAGACCACTAATAGATCTGAGTCTGGATCTGGATTAGTTAGTGTTCACATTCTATTTGACTATGTAGTACAGATCTGTACTATATAGTCTTGCCTGCCAAGACGATTTATCTATTCAATTTATACTACAAGGCAGGGCCAGAGCCACCACTAGGCAGCTCTAGGCATTTGCCTAGGGCACCGGCCACTGGAGGGCAGAAGAAAGGAGCAAGAGGTCCCTGTCCCCCCTGGTGGAGGTGAGCGGCAACTCCCCCCTCCCTCACCCGACACCCCCCCCCCCCCCGAGCAATCCGGTGGGGCCCACGCCACATCACCCGGCACCATGCCCCCCGTGGAGCGACTGCCAGGACTCGAGTCTCAGGCCTGGACTTCAAGAGGGCCCTCAGTTTTATGGATTGTAGCACAGTGCTTCGGGGGCTCGCACACCATTCTGTCAGCTTCTAGCCAGGGCCGGTGTAAGGTTTCTCGGCACCCTAGGCAAAACCAACCTACTGCCCCTGCAGGCTCGAAACACCCAGAGGCAATGGAGACACCAGCCTCCGGACTAACATCACTAAAGGGGCACCTGCATGTACAGCTGCACCTGTGTGGTCCAAGTGTGACCACTGCTCTTCTAACAGAGCTCTGTGGTGCACTAACATAGTTAACTGGCTTTATCCCAGGATTCAGACTCAGGACGCCCCCCAGATCCTGGCACCCTAGGCAGCTGCCTAAAGATGCCTAGTGGTAGAGCCGGCCCTACCGCCAGTAAATGGTGGGGGACGGCGAATGGCAATAGAATCCCTAGGAGCCATGTTCCCTCTAATTTTACGAAGGCTGTGTGCAGCAAAAGATTTTGGCCGTGCAACTTTGGAAGAAATTTAAAATTTTTGTGCGTCACTTATATATAACTGGAAAATGACGTTCAGCATTTGTGTTAAGTTTACTTCAAAATGATATTAAACTTTAAAACATTCAAAACACAGCACACAATGTAGTTAATGGGTGAAACACACATTAATTGAGTCGACAACTGCAAAAAGGGACCACTTCTGCTTTGTGCGCTCTGTTGTAATGTCTGTGTGCATGCTCGTGGAGTTGTGTGCGCGCGCACATGCGCACAGCTTAGAGGGAACACTGCTAGGAGCCGCTCTAATGAGAGCGACTCCATCTGTACTGTAAAAACAGGTCACTGGCCGACACTACCATATAGGATCGAGTGGGGAACCACTGATTTAGCTTAGAGCAGTCCGGTACTCGTTATAGGAAAATACTGTAGGTTGAACACCATGATGTTTTTTTTCCCCTATATTTCCATATAAGAGATACAGAGATACAAGGTTATTTTGACTAGACAACATATTAATTCAATCATTCATTAATGCAAAAATAAAAACGATGAAACTTTATTAATTTGTTACAATACAATTTTAGTTTACATTTATAGCATATGTAAGGTGCTTCGTAATAGAATAATAGAATCAATCAACAATACAATACAAAAAAATCTATACAAACATGGGAACTGCAGACGAAACAAAGAACGACTAGAATGGCTGCAACAAACAGCTTACAGTGCATACTAAGTGGGCGGGTCTTGGTATAATATTACACTGTAGGAACAGTCTAATAAATGAATGACTAGTGGAATGCATTTTGCATAATTGAAATAAATATAATAATTAAAATAGGAGTAAGAGAAGTAAGTGGGCAGCTATTGAGTTTCTTGTTAAAATTATCATTTAAGTATGATTTGAAAAACAGAAGGCACCCGATGTTAAGTTATTTGCCAGAAGGACTCAAAAAAAAGTAAATGCAAAAACCAAAAACATTTTAAATGTATTAAAAGGTTAGTTAGGATTGCCAGTATGTATGTATTACTGGGAGGGAAAGTAGGGAAACACTTGCATTTGAAAAAGCTAATTCCTTGTGTGGCATTTCGAGTTGCTGGGAATGATAACAAATTTTGTAGAAAATAGAAAAAGGAAATGAGTTGCAGGTCTCCTTTTGTGATGGAGTTTCCTGATAAAACCATGCAGAAGAGGATGGACAGATGGAAGCTACATTAGGGATGATATAATTAAGATATGGTGAACCAGGGTTAGGCAGAAATAATCCTTTTTTTTTTCTTTTACGTTTCACGTCGGAATGAAAACAAGTGAATTGCATTTAAATCATATGAGTCTAGTTCTGGTAATAAATATGGCATTTACAAGTGATTAACTTGTCGTGTCACAAGTCATCAAATTGTCGAAAATTAGGTGTTGTGATAGCATGTGTCACAAAACAGAACACCTATTACTTGCCATGAGAGTAGAAGTGGGGGATTGGAAAATACTGTAGAGCTGCTTAATAGATACAGTACATGCAATTGATTTAACTGGTGTATTTTGTATTGACCATCAGGGCCACCATCAAAGGAGTACTGGGCCCGTACACTTTGACAGATAAGGGGAGCCCGGCACGCTCCTATCCTACAGCCTGTCAGCCACTAATAAAGATAAGGGTTCGGGGTGAAGGGGCAGGAGGGCACTGGTTGGATAGATAAGGGGTTTGGGCTGGGGGGGCAGAAGGGGAAAGATTTGATAGATAAGGGTGCTGGCTGGTAGGTAAGAAGGGGAATGACTGGAGAGATAAAATCTGCTGGCTGGTGGGGCAGATGTGGAATGGCTGAAGAGATCATAGGTGCTGACTGGTGTGCCAGAAGGGGAATTGCTGGAGAGATAAGGGGTGCTGGCTGGTGGGGCAGAGGAGGAATGGCTGGAGAGATAAGGGGTGCTGGCTGGAGTGTAAGAAGGGGAAAGGCTGGAGAGATAAGGGGTCCTGGCTGGTGGAGCAGTGGAGGAATGGCTGGAGAGGTAAGGGGTGCTGGCTGGAGTGTAAGAAGGGGAAAGGCTGGAGAGATAAAAGGTGCTGGCTGGGCAGAAGGGGAATGGCTGAAGAGATAATATGTGCTGGCTCGTGGGCCAGAAGAAGAATGGCTTTGAGAGATAAGGGGTGCTGGCTGGTGGGGCAGAAGAGGAATGGCTGGAGAGATAAGGGGTGCTGGCTGGTGGGGCAGAAGGGAAATTGCTAGAGAGATAAGGGGTGCTGGCTGATGGGGCAGAAGGGGAATGGGTGGTGGAGCAGGAGGAGAATGGTTGAAGAGATAATAGGTGCTGGCTGGTAGGCCAGAAGGGGAATTGCTGGAGAGATACGGTGTGCTGGCTGGTAGGCCAGAAGGGGAATTGCTGGAGAGATAAGGGGTGCTGGCTGGTGGGGCAAAAGAGGAATGGCTGGAGACATAAGGGGTGCTGGCTGGTGATGCAGAAGAGGAATGGCTGGAGAGATAAGGAGTGCTGGCTGATGGGGCAGAATGGGAACTGCTGGAGAGATAAGGGGTGCTGGCTGATGGGGCAGAAGGGGAATGGCTGGAGAGATAAGATGTGTTGGCTGTTTTGGAAGAAGGGGGCAGGAGGATGAAGAGAAGGGTGCAGAAATGGGACTGGAGCTGGAGAGACACGAGGGATGACTGACATATTACTTTCTCCTTTTTTTCGCTCATCTGTGGCACTGTGCATGTGCCTCTGGTGGGCACCACAGTATATTTCACTTTGAGAGGGACGCCCTGACTATTAGTCAGTCCTGGGCCCCCCAATTTCTGATGGCAGCCCTATTTACTATTTTGGCACTGGCGTTGCACGTCAGAGGGAGCATCGAATAGTTTTTTTTCTTTTAGAAAAAAGACATCTCAATGTATGAATATGGTGCTTGAATGAAAGAGGCTGATACTCCCCTGTTAATATGTTGAATCCTGATGTTTCTCTTCAATTCCCTTGTTCCATATGGGTATATGAAATGTCAAGAAGGGGGAGATAGAGGGCAAATCTCTTCATGTAATACTGTTTATCTATATAACTGGCAAGGTAAATTCAAATATTATAAATTATAAATTTATAATAAAAATAAAATATTCCAGTTCTGACCGGTCCTGTACAGTTAAGTGGCTCCATTGTGGTTTTTCTTTTAACTATTTTGTTCAACAATAAAGGATACTCGTTTTTATTATAATACAGTATCCATATTGCATTATTTTTATTGTTTATGGGCATACACCCCTTTTCATCCCGAAGAAGAGTGAAAGGACATGAGGAGAAAGATCCACTTTACATGCGATCAAAATGACAGCTCTGCGTGAGTAATTTGATTAGAGGGGTCTACCCCACTGCATGCAAATCAGTTACGGTTCTGATACACCACTACTGGTGTGATATGTATTGTTAAAGTTAAACTCTTGTAAGTGTCTCTTGAAGGGGGATAACCCCCATAGAATATTTTCTGCCACACTTCAATTATTGTCTATTTGAATTTACATGAAGAGATTTGCCCTCTATCTCCCCCTTCTTGTCATTTCATATACCCGGTACTTGTTTCCTATCTGGGCACCCATCGCGGGCATCGCGGGTACATCGCATGTCATTATAATGACATGCGATGCGACCGACGCGATGCCCGCGATTTTCCCATAGAGAACAATGTTAAATGCCTCAATTTACCCGCGATGACCGCGATTTACCATAGGAAACAATGTTAAATGGATCAATTTCCCCAAATTATCATAGGGAACAATGGGAAATGTGGCAAAAACACCCCTGAACATAAAAATGTCCCCCCAAAAGTAGTTGACGCCACCCCGCCATCAACGTGAACCCAAAGCGTGGCGAGCGCAGCGAGCCCGCGAGGGGCGGCGGTACGCGTCCTCCGACCTTTTCATGCCCTACTATCCACTAGGGCGTGGAGTGAGAATAGAATAGTGTGGCGAGTGCAGCGAGCCACCGAGCCCGAAGCGTGGCGAGTGCAGCGAGCCCCGCGAGGGGACGCGGATACCTTCACAGTTATACGTGTCCCCTCGCGGGCTTCCCAGGTGTCAAGCCCACGAAGGGACGCGTTTACCTGTGAAGGTATCCGCGTCCCCACGCGGGGCTCGCTGCGCTCGCCACGCTTCGGGCTCGGTGGCTCGCTGTGCTCGCCACACTATTCTATTCTCACTCCACGCCCTAGTGGATAGTAGGGCATGAAAAGGTCGGAGGACGCGTACCGCCGCCCCTCGCGGGCTCGCTGCGCTCGCCACGCTTCGGGTTCACGTTGATGGAGTGAGAATAGAATAGTGTGGCGAGTGCAGCGAGCCACCGAGCCCGAAGCGTGGCGAGTGCAGCGAGCCCCGCGAGGGGACGCGGATACCTTCACAGTTATACGTGTCCCCTCGCGGGCTTCCCAGGTGTCAAGCCCACGAAGGGACGCGTTTACCTGTGAAGGTATCCGCGTCCCCACGCGGGGCTCGCTGCGCTCGCCACGCTTCGGGCTCGGTGGCTCGCTGCGCTCGCCACACTATTCTATTCTCACTCCACGCCCTAGTGGATAGTAGGGCATGAAAAGGTCGGAGGACGCGTACCGCCGCCCCTCGCGGGCTCGCTGCGCTCGCCACGCTTCGGGTTCACGTTGATGGCGGGGTGGCGTCAACTACTTTTGGGGGGACATTTTTATGTTCAGGGGTGTTTTTGCCACATTTCCCATTGTTCCCTATGATAATTTGGGGAAATTGATCCATTTAACATTGTTTCCTATGGTAAATCGCGGTCATCGCGGGTAAATTGAGGCATTTAACATTGTTCTCTATGGGAAAATCGCGGGCATCGCGTCTGGCCCATCGCACCCGATTTTTTATCGGCCGCGATGCCCGCGATAGCCACGATTTTACCCCCGATGCCCGCGATTAAAATCGTGGGCGCCCAGATAGGAAACAAGTACCCATATACCCATATGGAACAAGCGAATTGAAGAGAAACATCAGGATTCAACATATTAACCGGGGAGTATCAGCCTCTTTCATTCAAGCACCCATATTCATTGAGATATCTTTTTTTCTATGCATCTTCAAACCTAAGGGTGTCCAGGTGGTTCCCTTTATCTCATGGGTCCTCAAACTGCACCCCCTCCAGATGTTGTAAAACTACAAATCCCAGCATGCCTTGCCACAGTTTTGCTATAAGGGAGTGTTAAAACTGTGGCAAGGCATGCTGGGATTTGTAGTTTTACAACATCTGGAGGGCCGCAGTTTGAGGACCCATGCTTTATCTCATAAGGAATACAAGTTGACCACATTTTTTTTCAAAACCATTTTTTTTCTTTATCAGCAATCTACAGATTCCCTGTATAATAACAGAATAGATATAGATAATAATCATATTAATCTAAGTGCTATCCACTTACGCTGACAAGGGCAGTGTCTATATATTTGAGTTAGACCGTGTCTGTGTCAGTATTGTATATATCACATCTTGTTACTTTTGCTTTAAAGGAGTTTGGCAAATTGTTTCTGCTCAGTTTCAATGATCACGAAGTACACAAATAAATAAACACAATACATTTACAATACATTTGGGGGAGAATGGACAGAATGCTGAATTGAGATCCATTTTCCTATATATATTGTTTATTTGTATTCCTTGGGAAACATTACAAAGTAAATTATTTGAGAACGTCAGTATTCTTATTCTGGGATTTTGGATTTATAGAGAAGCCAATAAAGATAAGGGCAAATGAATTGTGAAAGATTCCAGCTGTGTCAGCTGCTGCAACACATACCAGATATTCACGTAGATATACACTTGCAAAAATGGGGGGGAAGTAACATTCCTTCTAAGAGTTTAATAACCGAATGCTTGTAAAATATAAAAACTGTTTATCCTTGTTGCAGTAAAAAAAGTCATCAGTCAGTAATAACCTTATAGAAGGTCACAGTCATTAACATTTGTCTTCACAGTGGCAGATAAAACTGATCTTGAACTGCACTCCATTCTCTCTCTACAAAGAATGAAGTACTCTAACATTGATTAAGCATATCTACAGAACACAGTGGTTATTTTGTTGTTGTTGTCTGTAATTTCTTATGAAAAGTAAAACATAAAAATGTAAGTACTCGAGTCATATACATACAGATGGAGACTCTCTCGTTCAGCCGGGGGCTGGCGATAGAATCACCAGCTGCAAGCCTCTGCTATCTGCTGGAAGGGGCCACGCGGGCAGGAGACGCTCATGCACCCCATTCCGCTCTGTCGCCTCCCCGTCATCCCCCGCCGGTGCCCACACCCCCTCCGGTTCTTGTTTCCTAGCACGGCGCCCCCGATTTCCATCGCAGTGCATCGCATCGCATGCAATATGCGATGCGTGCGATGCGTGCGATGCAATGCGATTTTTAATTGTACAAGCACAATGATGGAGGCTTACAATGTTAAATGCACCCCCATTGTCAATGCCACCCTCACTATCAACGCCAACCCAAAGTGTGGCGAGTGGACCTTTTCATACCCCCACTATCCACGTCGGCGTGGAGTTGAACTTAGATAGTGTGGCGAGCGCAGCGAGCGGATGCGGATTACTTAACATGTATTCCGCGTCCGCTCGCCACGCTTCAGGCTCGGAGGCGAGCAGCGAGCCACCCTATCTAAGATCAACTCCACACCAACGTGGATAGTGGGGTATGAAAAGGTTGGGGGACGCGTACCGCCGCCCCTCACGGGCTCGCTGCGCTCGCCACGCTTCGGGCTGGCATTGATATTGGGGGTGGCGTTGACAATGGGGGTGCATTTAACATCGTAAGCACCCATCAGGGTGGTTGTACAATTAAAAATCGCATCGCATGCCATTTGCTGGCATGCGATGCTATGCGATATTTAATTGTACATTCCGGGTCATTGACCCGAATATCGCATCGCATACCATGGCATACGTTATGCCATGGTATGTGATGGGCGCCGTGCTAGGAAACAAGTAACCCCACACCTACTGGAGACGTGCAGGGATTCCAACTCCCTCCGCCAAGCGTCAGGGACGCGCGTGAGTGTGAGATGCTTGCGCATCCCCATCAGATGGAGCTCCTCTCCGCCAGCTCTCACCAGCGGAGAGGATCTGGGGAGGGATGAATGAGAGGGGCTCCATCTGTACATAATGGTGTAAAATACATGCCCAAATATAGGTGTGTCAAGCTTGTGGCATCATATTCAAAAAAGATGTGCATCAACAAAGTATTGATCAAAGGCTTTGAATACTTATGAACATGATTTCTTAGTTTATAATAAATTAGCAAAAAACTACAAAAAACTGTTTTTCATGTTGTCATTATGGGGTATTGTGTGTAGAGTTTTGAGGGAAAAAATGAATTTATTCAATTTTGGAATAAGGCTGTAACATAACAAAATATGGAAAAAGTGCTTTCCCAAAAGGGAAGGCTTTAGTGCATTTCCTTTTTGTTGAGTACATCCCGCCCCCTGTGTTTGAAAAATTACAACTGATTGGTTATCACTCTCAATTTTATCACTTTTCACAGCTTAGTACATCCCACCCAATTAGCTTTTTATACTGTTTTACCATTATTTCTAATGTGCATCCCTACTTTATGGCTACTTGTCACACCACCAAAAAAAGCCAATACAACTGATACTCTATATTAGTTTATTATATCAAAATTGCACCAAAACTATTTATTAATTCAATGCATTGATCTTCGATGTCTGTCCCTACCTGACAGGCGGTGGCAAAACACATGTTGTTCAGGCTTATGATATGAAGGAGCTCACACAACGAAATGGGGAAGAAGAGGGAGTAGGTGGATATTTGTACTGGAGCTCTAGGCTGGCGGATTAATCAGAGACTTCACAAGCAGCTGGATAAGTACTTTATTAGGAAAAAGTCCTATATCCTGGTAAGTCACAACAATCAACATATTTTGTTTGGAATGACATTGCAGGTCACAATATGACTTGCGAATATGGATCGTGGGAAGTTCAAACCATCGAGAAGTGAAAATAAGACTATAAATACCATCCAGTGCACCTGTTGATATTTTGGCAAAGTCCTTCAATGATAAGAGTGATTTATAAGTAAGAATACACCACTTCTGATTTATCAGTCACAACGGCTGTCACAATGCCGGCCTAACCTCGAATCATCCAGTAACAGAGGGTAGAAAAAGCGTTCAGCTACTGGAGGTATTCTAAGCATTTAAATCAGTTGATCCTACAAGAACAGTGAATTTATCCTGCCTATTAAAATCGGTCTTTAGGGAGTCCTACCAGTCTCACAGACATGCTTGACAGGCTGGCTTGAAGCTGGCTGAGGTAACGACGACACAGCGGGGAAAGACTGTGCTCTGGATACAGGACGATGTTTTTCTAATCCTCCCATGCCAACTGTGTCCATCTGAGCCTGGTAGATATGAAATTGGTGGATACGCTGATGGTCCGGGAGCTGCAGTTGCCAAGAAAACAGCACAGTAGAAAGAAACATGAGAGGGGATCAAGTAAGAGACAGGGAGAAACATGTCAACAAATTAAGTTCATTGGGTCAGGTCTGTTATAAACGTGTAAAGAAAAAAAAAGTCAGAAGCTCAGTCAATAAATGAATACAGCAGATGTTTTTACACTGACACAAGAGAGCCATTGGACTTGCCGAGCGCTCTGTCATGGCAGGAAGCCTGTCAGTGCTCACAGTCTGAGGAGAACGTTTGTTTCACTGAATTTTTTAAATCTCAGGAATCTTGTTTTTACAGAAAGTACCTGAATGAATCCCGATCATTAAATACTAATTTTACCAACTAATGATAGGTTTTTATAATAAGAATGTAATATTTGACAGTCAAAACATTAGTGTACAGTAAATCTGCAGAGTGTTAGAAACACAGCTGACATCCTGCAGGCTACCGCAGGAGCCAAGTACATCGTTCTGGCACATTGGATTGCTCCGCGATAGAAATGTCAGCTGAGGCTGCACTTGCTTCACAATTTCCTATTCTAATGCAAATTTTCTTGGAGGAATATGTGACGGCTGGAATGACAGTGAGACACTTAAGGCAAAGTGATTAAAGACACCTGCAAAAAACATCTACACATGGGAGGTCATTCTGAATCGATCACTCCCCTGCACATTCGCACAGGAGAGGGATGTTTTGCAACTGTGAATGTGCATACGCGTTTATGTGCATGTGCAGCCGCTGTGTGCAAGCAGGCGCGGCAAATTGATTATTCCCCGGCCCGGTTCGCCCCTAGCAGTGCAGGCGGGGGAGGGGGGGGTGTGGCCACACACTGCAGTCACACTTATGGGAACTCCCAGCTTTCATGGGCGTTCCCATGAAAACACTGCGAGTTCCCATGGAAATTCGCCAGTGGTGCAGGGGCGGGCAGCTGATGTCAGCGGGTGTCATCTGCCCACCCTCTTCCCTTAAAGGGGCGCCACAGATCTAAGACACCAGAGAATGTCTTAGATCTGTGAGTGCTAAAGAAATCATTTGATGGTCAGGGACCATCGAATGATTTCTGCCCCGCACTCAAGCTGTGAATAGATGTTTATGGTAAACATCCATTCACATGCGTGCAGGGAAATCGGCGTGCAAGGGGGCGGACAGTCATGCAGGCGGCGGGCAGAGTTTAGATGACCAGCAGAGGTGCAAATTTAGCAGCTTTTGGTGTCAACCAGAATGACCCCCATGAAGTGGTGCTGACTATGAGCACATACATCCAGTTACATTTCAAAATTATTATTTATGATTTTATGGACAATGTAACAAGCAAAACCAGTGCTGGTGCCTGCCAGTGATAAAATTGGTGGACAAGTAGATGCGAATCCTGACCCTCACTGCATAACTGACCCTATCAATGTCATAAAAAAACACATTTTACTTAATTTGATTTTTTTTCTAAATTTCTCGGTAAGAAATGTTTGGCCTAGGGGTGCCATGACCACATTTCTGATACTATAGGGAGCCATATTTCAGTACTCTTTACCTAACACAGCGCCCATCGCGGCCATCGCGGGCATTGAATGCACTTAAAAATCGGGAGCGACGCGACCGACGCGATGCCTGCGATTTCCCATAGGGAACAATGTTAAATTTCTCAATTGACCCGATTTTTCCATAGGAAACAATGTTAAATGGCCCACAGAGGCCAAATAGGCACCCTAAAGTGTGAAATGGCCCCCACAACGAGCAGCGAGCCACCGAGCCCGAAGCGTGGCGAGCGGACGCGGATACCTGTGAAGCCCGCGAAGGGACGCGTTTACCTGTGAAGGTATCCGCGTCCCCTCGCGGGGCTCGCTGCGCTCGCCACGCTTCGGGCTCGGTGGCTCGCTGCGCTCGCCACACTATTCTATTCTCAACTCCATGCCGACGTGGATAGTGGGGGTATGAAAAGGTCGTAGGACGCGTACCGCCGCCCCTTGCGGGCTCGCTGCGCTCGCCACGCTTCGGGTTGCCGTTGATCGTGGGGTGGCGTTAACAATTGTGGGGGCCATTTCACACTTTAGGGTGGCTATTTGGCCTCTGTGGGCCATTTAACATTGTTTCCTATGGAAAAATCGGGTCCATTGAGGCATTGAACAGTAAAATCGGGTCAATTGAGAAATTTAACATTGATCCCTATGGGAAATCGCGGGCATCGCGTCGGTCGCGTCGCACCCGATTTTTAGTGCATTCAATGGCCGCGATGCCCGCGATTTTTTTACCTGCGATGCCCACGATCAAAATCGTGGGCGCCATGCTAGGTAAAGAGTACCCATAATTCTAACAAATTTGGGAATCACTGGTCCAGTGCATTATGGTAGCGTGAGACTTCGTATGGATAAAATCTGTGCTACTGCTCTGGGAGGCCCAGAAACGCCCATTTCACAGGTTGGGTGAGATGAATGAACGGAAAAAATGCAGCCAAACCTCCAAAAATGTAGTTGGCTCCTTGATCCCCACTGGTAATTCAGTTATCCCTGATTGGTTTGTTTTGAGGCAGGAGAACCAAAATCTATGATAAGTGCTGTTATTTTTGTGGTCAAGCCCGTGAAAACAGGGATCTGGGATGAGTTCCTGTAGTAGCATCCCTTTGCACACTGAGATTCACATACAGTAATTAAAAACATTGGAATCCTCGTCTAGCTCTTATTAAACTCAGTAATGGTTTTACTAAAATGTCACATTCAGCCTGCTATTAACAGACGGGAACATCAAAGAGTTTCAGTGTATCATCATCACCTGTTTTATGAGATTGTATCTGCTCCCTCAGGATTATGCAACAACGTTATCACGGCGAGGCGGGCTTAGCAGAACAGACAGTCTCCCTCTGACAGACATACTGGGCCTTATTCAGATGTGGATGGAGGGCCTACTGTTGCTGCTTCCTTGGAATTGTATGGTTACGCAGCAGGAAGTGTCTATTACAAGTAACCACCTCCTACTTTAGTAGTGATCTGACCTGTGTCCTAGGAGGCAACATTGCATCACTACGACATCGTCAGGCGGTTTGCAGCAACCATAAGGCAGATTGTAGCAAGCAGGCCATTGCAGAGGCCAGAAAATCTCCATCCAATGATGGCTATCCTTGCTCCCCCCCTCCCCATAAATGGCAGTGAAACACCTCAACTTTCATCAATCCCAGACAGTATGATGTCGGACACTGGGGGTTATTCTAGTTCATTCTTTCTGACAAAATCCTTCTTAGATGGACAAAACCATGTGCACTGCGGGTGGGGCAGATGTAACTTGTGCAGAGAGAATTAGATTTGGGTGGGGTTTTTCTTCAAAGTGAGATCTATATTGCAGTGTAAAATAAAGCAGTCAGGATTTTCCCTGCACAGAAACAAAATAACTCACCCAAATCTAATTCTATCTGCACATGTTACATCTGCCCCCCTGCAGTGCACATGGTTTTGTCCATCTAAGAAGGATTTTGTCAGAAAGAATGAACTAGAATAAACCCCTGTGTGCTATGTTGCCGGGCCCATTATGCGCCTACCTGAACATTGGTACTTTGCGGATTGTGTCTCAACCATGACCAGACCTGAATGAGGCCCACTGTACTGTAGTGGTGGCTGACTAACATACCAGGTGTGCTGGTTGTGTGGAACCAGCAAACACAACCGCTATAGTAACTAGTGGGCACAGCTATACTTATTCCAATAACAGGTATAGCTATAATAATTTAAGGGCCAGATGTATGAAGCTTCAGAAAGTGATAAATGGAGAGTGATGAGCAACCAGCCAATCAGCTCCTACCTGTCATGTTACAGGCTGGCTTTGAAAAAGGACAGGTATGAGCTGATTGGCTGGTTGTTTATCACTCTCCATTTGATCACTTTTGAAGCTTGATACATCTGGCCCTAAGTGAGGTACCAGAAGAATAAATCAGAACATTATTACGCAGAAGTTACCTTCTGAAAATATGAAAAAAACGAACAAGACATCACAAAAAAAACTATTTAAATTTCCTGATAATTTCCTGACGTTCTCCTTAATGGAGACAGATTTGGTAAGATACAGGTTTCCTGCCTGCCACCTCCTCTGTGAACACTTCACTGCTTGAAGCTGCACAGATGAATCCCCCCAACTCATTTCCCTATCCCCATCCATCTATTCTCCAAGGCTAATATTAAACTGTAGCCATTGTGTTCTTCTTTAAGGGCATCTGACATGTCACGCTGTGTTTGGAGAATATAATACAAATGATCCAGACTGAGAAAAATGGTGTGTCGGGATGAGGACGCTTGTCCAAACACTTGTATTTAATACCTGTGGACAAATGTTAATATAAGGTCTTGTGCAGCCTTCTTATTATATCAGTGTTTTGTTTTATTTTCATTGAGTCACTCCTTCAGGACATTCTGTACTTCCAGTGGAACCGTCCTGCAACACTTCATCTAGAACCGGTTTTCAAAGGAGCATGTTGAGGGTAAAATATCCATCTAGATAGAATACAAGCCTAGGGATTTCCTATTCCCATGCCTTAGGTCGACCATTGAAGGTCAACAGGCCTTAGTTCGAAACACTCAAAAGGTCGACATGGCTTTAGGTCAACAGGGGAACCTGGGGAAGGTCTACAATCAAAATGCATGTTTTTTTGTCCTGATTGTCAACACAGTCAACATGGACACCGTATTGGTGCTCCGCTTCCCCTCGATGGCTTGCTGCGCTCGATAGTGGTCGACCTTTTGACTGTCAACCTAATACCTGCATATCCAGTACACAGCATGGTCCTAAAGGGGCAGAGACCATTTACAGTTCATTAATTATAAGACAATTTGTGGGAGATGTTTCAAATCTTTTAAAGAGGACAAGTGGATCTGCTCATAACACCAATCAAGTTCTTGGTACCATTTTATAACCTGATAAATGATAGCTAGAATCTCATTGGATGCTGAAGACAACACCTCCCCTTGTCCTCTTGAGAAGATTTGATAAATCAGCCACAATTTGTTCATGCATTGCTACATTGCTATGTAGATGACCATACAAAGGGTTTTGTAAAATACTGGAGCAAACTTTTTGTTGTAATGTTATGTATTGCTTGTTTTCTTTTATGCATAATTTATTTTAATTCATATATTGGCAATCAGTTTACCAACTTTACATTGAAGGCCCATTTTGTGGTAGATGCTTGTGAAACGAAATATTAAGAAATGCGCATTGCAGAAGTAAATGTTCCGTGACATTTTAATACATTTCACTAGCGCAATGTAATGGACCATTGGTTTAGGAAATGACATGATGCATCGCATAATTCTTTACCTGTAATAGAAAGCTAAAAAAAAATGTACAGTAATTAAATGCTTCATTAATATTTATAACATTGCACGCACAATACTGGTATTTCCAAGGACTGAATTGTTTATTTTTATATATGAAACGGGTCAGTCCCGGCACGAATCTGCATTTTGGGATGTTCACATCCCCACAGCGAACCGGCATTATTGCCAGTTCACTAATGTCATCCAGGGGCGCGCCGGGGAGTTGGCGCATCACCAGGGGCAGGGGAGGAGGAAGCGTTTAGAGCTGGCACTGCTCCAAGTGCTGCCTCCTCCATAGTATGAATGAGAAACGGGTCGCTCAACCCGTTTAACCCGTTCACACCACCAAGCAACACAGCAATGAACCAATAAGGACTTTGCTTTTTTACCAGTTTGTTTTGCCGTGTTGCTACCCGTTTTCAGGAGACGGTAACCCCTTTCACACCGCACTAATTACCGGGTCAAACCGGCTTGTACCCGGTAATTAGTTGCGATGTGAAAGGGGTATAAGTCTTATATTCTTTTGACTTTCAGTTATATACTTGCACTTTTTGTTGTTCCAGAATTAAAGGACAGGTATCAGCGGGTGGGATGTGAACAGTGACAGGGGGTTGAGCACAGACATGACATGACGTAGTTTGAGCTACGCCCACTTATTTATGGCCAGGGTCGACTGATTCACAAAAGACCATGGGTAGGCATTGCCCCAACTTATTCCGGACCTTCTGCATGAAAAGTGACTCCTATCACCCCCTCTCGCGTGGGGCTTCATAATATAATAATAATAATGTTATTTATAAAGCACTTTTCGGTACTTGTGCAATATAGCGGCATGCGATGCAATCAGATTTTTAATTGTACAAGCACCCTGGTGGGTGAATACAATGTTAAATGCCCCCAGAATGTTAAATGCCCCCCCAATTGTCAATGCCACCCCCACTATCAACACCAACCCGAAGCATGGCGAGCACTGCGAGCCCGCGACGGGCGGCAGTACGCATCCTCCGACCTTTTAATACCCCCATTATACACGTTGGCGTAGAGATGATTTTAGATAGTGTGGCGAGCAGAGCGAGCCACCGAGCCCCGTGAGGGGACGCACATTACTTTACATGTATTCCGCGGCCCCTCGCGACGCTTCGGGCTCGGTGGCTCGCTGCGCTCGCCACACTATCTAAATTCAACTCCACGCTGGCGTGGATAGTGGGGGTATGAAAAGGTCGGAGGACGCGTACCGCCGCCCCTCGTGGGCTCGCTGCGCTCGCCACGCTTCGGTTTGGCATTGAAAGTGGGGGTTGCGTTGACAATGGGGGGCATTTAACATTCTGGGGGCATTTCACATTTTATGCACCCATCAGGGTGCTTGTACAATTAAAAATCGCATGTCATCGCATCGCATGCCATTTGCTGGCATGCGATTCAATATTTAATTGTACGTTTGGGCTTTTTCACGCGGAAATCGCATCGCATACCATCGCATACCCTATTTAGTGGTATGCGATGCGATGGGCGCCGTGATAATACACAAGTACCCACTTTTGTCCTAATAGGACTCAAAGTGCTTGCATTACCCTTTTACAGCACAATATACAGATCAGTTCTCTGATGTGGAGAATGGAGGTCTGCAGTGCCGCCCTCAGCAGGTGGTGCCCATAGACATAAGCCTCACGTGCCTAGTGGGAAAACTTTCACAGCCCTTAAGGTGCCCATACACGTTACAATTATCGTATACAATATCGCATCTCATCGCATCTCGGTTTTGCGATGAGATGAGATCAGATCAAATCTAGTACAAAAAGTATGTGCTGCACATACTTTTTGTACTAGATCTTAATAATTGTAACGTGTATGGGCACCTTAAAAGACATCAACTCCTCCCACTGACACTCCCCCTCTGATCAGAAAAGAGTGGGGGGTGGAGGTTTTGGGTAATGTGGCACCCATAGGTCAGCAAAGCACCTCTCATGCTATATGCTTTACTATGTGATATGTTATTGCCATGTTGAAGTTTGCTTTCCCCAGAATATCACTATGGATGCACATAATTATCCATTGCTTGTGAAATTCTGAAAGTTGCTGTGAAAATTTAGGATGCAACGGGAGAATGATTTTACCTTCACGCTCATGTATGACATGTTTAATTAGGTGTTTTATTGTCTTTAGCTTAGTTTTATTAACCATGTCTGGGGGAAATCATTACTTTTACATATATAAACAATGCAAAAATGTGGCGCAGCTATTTCCCCTTATTACCCTCTAAGATGTAGGTGTTCATAATAAGTATTATAGATGATGGCACCTAGAGTCGCGTTGGCAGATGTAGGAATAGAGAGGTAGATGTATGAAGCAGTGATAACGGAGAAGTGAGCCAGAGGAAAAGTGGCCCATGGCAACCAATCAGCTGCTCTGTATAATTTTATATTATGCAAATTTTAGATGTTACGTCAGTGCTGATTGGTTGCCATGGGCCACTTCTCCTCTGGCTCAATTCTCCCTTATCATTGCTTCATACATCTACTCCGTAGAAACATATATGTACAAGTTTTCTTTTTGCTGGTGGACACTTCTCTATCCCAGTTATAGTCATATGCTAGAGGGTGCTAAAAAAATAAGTATAAATAAGTAGAATCTGGTTACTATGGCCAGCGTCCTATTTTCAATAGTACTACCATCTTAGTAAATTTACCCCAACATATTTAAGAAAACAGCTTTAAGTGGACACAACTGATAGTGTCCAACTATTTCTGACCATTGTGACCTCAGCCCGGGAGCAGTTTAGAAAAAATAGTCTACTTGGGATAATTCTTTGCAGATGCCAACTACCGGAAGTTTTGCAAGAAAAAAAATGAAGGCCATTCACTCTTCAGTGACACAGTCCTTTGATACCAATACACAGTTATTTGGACAAAGAGCTTAGGGTCAGGAAGGCACATAAAGATTGGTGATTAAAGAAATACTATATCAGTAGAGTGTGGCAAGTTAGTAAAGAAACTGAAGCTTTTATCATTGTACTGCTGAATCTCCCTAGGGCTATTTATATTAGATATTGAGTTAAGCATAACTTATTTAGCCCAAGCATTCCAGAAAACATTTTGATGTCAGCTACTGCAGGAAAGTAAACACAAAGAGAAAGGAAACGGTTCTGATTTTGCTCAGATAAAAATTGTGTAATTTAATTGAATTATCCCATGCATTTCTGAGGAATTAAGAAGAGAAGGTATTTTGCAAATGTGCCTTTTAACTTGGAAAGAAACAGACTAGACTCATTGACAATTTTTGTTTTGTTTTTTTATATATGAAGAAAAAACTAATGTCTATTCCACTGTCAAGTCCAACGATGTGTATTGAAAATGTGAAATAAATGTTTTAAACCGCACTGGTAAAAATATATATTTCAGATTTCATGATGGAAGGAGTGAGCGGTCAGCTAGTTAGACTCCGGGGATGAAGAGCAGTAGTAGGGACCCCAAATCACGCACAGCTGCGGTCTGCCATGGATTCGCAAGTGTAAACTTATGCAAATGCTAGCATTAGCAATCATATGATGTATTAGGGGAGATGGACTGAACAAACCCTACACTGACAGTCTTGCATATCTGAGCAACCCTTAACTGTGGTGGTGAATGCAATCACTCCATCATTAATGCACCATCAATACCCACTACTCCACTCTTCAAGCAACCCATGTCTGGCACATGGCCTCCTGAGTAGCTATTGTTTGGTGATCACCTGTGACCACCAGACATCTCACTAGACTTTGGACAGTTTCCATAGACCCCCATAATGATACCTTTATATGAAAATAGCGCTTTCCCCCAAGGTCAGTGTATTTATACAGGATTCCTAGACCTGATGAAGTTTACCTGAGAAATAAAGACACCTTTATATGCATATAGGGACCAGTATCAAGGTCAGTGTGGTTCCACATCACGCACGTGGGAGAATACTTGATATTAGCCAGTGAAGGGAGTAGAGAATGGGAGTTATGTGGCTAGAATGAGGCAGGTTGTTAATAGCCTGGCAGCTGTGTTTTGTACCAGCTGTAATCGGTGCAGTTCTTTTGCTGAAAGACCAAGGTAGAGTGCATTGTAGTAATGTAATCGAGATGAAACAAATGCATGTATGACTTTTGGCAGATCTTCAGCTGGAAGTAAGTGTTTCTGGCTATGTTCCTCAGATGAAAGAATGAGGATTGGATTGAGGCTGATATCTGATGTTTAAGTGTCAAGCCACCATCCAGCAGAATGCCAAGATTCCGCACATGCTCAGTTTTGCAATTCTGTATCCCCAAGTGTCAGTCCATTTGGATGGCTATGCTGTATGCTTGATTTGAGTTGTTCTGCAAAACCAAAACACTATGATGATTTAGAACCAAAGCCAAAACACTATGATGATTTAGAACCAAACCTTAAAAACTATGATGATTTAGAACCAAACCTTAAACACTATGATGATTTAGAACCAAACCTAAACACTATGATGATTTAGAACCAAACCTTAAACACTATGATGATTTAGAACCAAACCCAAGAACCAAAGCCAAACAATATGAAGATTTAGATCCAAAACACTATGATGATTTAGAACTAAACCCAAAACACTATGATTAATTAGAACTAAAACACTATGATGATTTTGACCCAAAACAGTATTATGAATTAGAACCAACCCTAAACACTAGGTCTGCACACATCACTAATTAAAACTATTATTAAAATCAATAAAAAACCTTAAACACTATGATGATTTAGAACCAAACCCAAGAACCAAACCTTAAACACTATGATGATTTAGAACCAAACCTTAAACACTATGATGATTTAGAGCCAAACCATAAACACTATGATGATTTAGAACCAAACCCAAGAACCAAAGCCAAACAATAGGAAGATTTAGATCCAAAACACTATGATGATTTAGAACCAAACCTTAAACACTATGATGATTTAGAACCAAACCTAAACACTATGATGATTTAGAACCAAACCTTAAACACTATGATGATTTAGAACCAAACCCAAGAACCAAAGCCAAACAATATGAAGATTTAGATCCAAAATACTATGATGATTTATAACTAAACCCAAAACACTATGATTAATTAGAACTAAAACACTATGATGATTTTGACCCAAAACACTATTAAGAATTAGAACCAACCCTAAACACTAGGTCTGCACACATCACTAATTAAAACTATTATTAAAATCAATTTAAAAAGTCCTCTCTGAAATACTCTGCACTTTGTATGAAACCACAACAGTTTTTAGAGGGTTCCCTGGGCGCTTATGATGTATAATGTTTTCTTTGATCCAATTGTTTCAGGATATGAATACCCAAAAGAGAAAAAAAAGAGATATGTAATAGTGTAACACTGTGATATTAGGTTCCAAAACACGCAATTCCTTAAAACAGTGGTTGTCAAACACGGTCCTCAGTTCACGTTTTCCAGGCCAACCGACAGGTGCCCTCATTACTGACTGACACATTTTAAAAGATCCACAGGTGGGGCTAATTATTTCACTTGATTCTGTGATTAGACCTGCAAAACCTGCACTGTGTGGGGTCTGTACCAAAAATTTTTTGTCTACATGAGAAGAAGATACATGCGCTTATTTGTGAGACAAATCAGTCACCAAGGCTCCATTTGCTCTTTTTCTCCAAATCACTCAAGATAAAAATATAGGAGAGACCAACTTAATAGTGCAATAAAGTTTTAATGATAAAAACCAAAAAATAGGACAGAAAAGTATCAGGACTCTCCCCATTGTTTTTTGTCCACAAGAATATGTAGACAAACAGAGCAGATGTAAAAATATCCAAACAGGTATCCCTGGATCGCTCCCCGTATAGCTCCAAGTACTTAGAATCCTCCTTTTGTCCTTATACCACCGACCGGTTTCGATATCATGCAATATCTTTATCAAGGCAAAATGAACAGTGGGACTGGAAAAATATTTATACCCCTCCTACCAATAAAGGTGGAAAGACCTATTGCCAGACCTAACAATCGTAGTTATTCTCCTCAGGTACAAGACATTACTTTCTGCCGCACATCCTCTTGCGGGATGCGGCTTCCAGGTATCGGCGGAAATGGAAGTGACGTTTTGCGTCACTTCTTGTTGCATTCCACCGGGTTTGTGCACACTCTGGTTTGTCTAGAAGCGGCAACCATATTTCCTAGATCTATAAATGACGGTGGCCGTTTTCTCGGTGGATTATAACCTTCTCCTTACATATCAAAATAGTGGTGACCACTTTTTTTCCATTATACAATATGTCTCATGTAGAGGGGCGGCCATATGTTTGGATGGATAAGCCATTTCTGATAACAATATGTTGGTGAATCAAGGAGATTACTGTACCTCAATAGATAGAATAAACATATTTCAATACAACATAAATATAAAACACAAGATTAAACAATATATAGTAACATATAAAATTATGAAAACCATTTGGTCTCAAATCTTTGTTAAGACCAATAGGGGTCAAGGTACGGTAATTAAAAATGAATGACATCTCACATTTAGCAAATTTTTTTTTCCGCTAAATCACCGTCCCTTATGTGCGGAACAATCTTTTGTAAAATATAAAACATTTTGGTACTTGTTTCCTAGCACGGCCACACCGATTTACATCGGGGTGGTCGTGTCAGAAAAATCGGGTCGATCGCATCGCATGCGATTTGGTCGCATGCGATGCGATCGACGCGATCGACGCGACCGACCCGATTTTGGACCCGATTTTTTGATTGAATGAAATGTAAATCTGGTCCCTGGGACCCGATTTTACATTGGATTCAATGTAAAATATTCCCTACACCCCCAAATTTAGCGACGTAAACCCCACCCCACGATAGACGCCAACCCGAAGCGTGGCGAGCGCAGCGACCCCGCGAGGGGCGGCGGTGCGCGTCCTCCGACCTTTTCATTCCCCTACTATCCACGTCGGCGTGGAGTTGAGAATAGAATAGTGTGGCGAGCGCAGCGAGCCACCGAGCCCGAAGCGTGGCGAGCGCAGCGAGCCCCGCGAGGGGACGCGTATACCTGTGAAGTTATACGCGTCCCCTCGCGGGGCTCGCTGCGCTCGCCACGCTTCGGGCACGGTGGCTCGCTGCGCTCGCCACACTATTCTATTCTCAACTCCACGCCGACGTGGATAGTAGGGGAATGAAAAGGTCGGAGGACGCGCACCGCCGCCCCTCGCGGGCTCGCTGCGCTCGCCATGCTTCGGGTTGGCGTCTATCGTGGGGTGACGACGGGGACATATATAATGTGAAATGGTTCATATTGGCCCATTTCACATTTTTCACATTTTTTTAAAGGTGAGATGGACTAAATCAAGTCCATCTCATCTTGTGCCATTATAATGGCACAACACCGACGCGATCCTCACGATTTCAATGTTAAAAAATATTTTAACATTGAAGCCTATGGGGAAATCGGGGGCATCGCGTCGGTCGCGTCGGGACCAATGTTAATGGTCCCGACCGACGCGATGCCCCCGATATTGTACCTTTGCCGGCAAAATGGACCTGATTTCAAAGGAAATTGGGTCCATCGTGTGGATCGTGTACCTTAACTTAAAGGTACACGATCCACAAGATTGTGGCCGTGCTAGGAAACAAGTACCAACATTTTAAATACCCTTAATATTGCACTGATGATGTCTTTTAAAATGGGACTAGAGGACATGTGTATCTAGGCCTTTTTTTTTAATTCCTTACATGCTCTACTAATCTTATTTTAAAAAGCCTACTAGTTCTTCCTATGAAAAATCTCCCACAGGTACATTCAATTGTATATACAAAATTGGAAGAATGACAGGTAACAAAATCCCTTATTTTGTGCAATTTTCCATTAATGGTCAGGTCTATGATTTTCATACCAAAATTATTTTGGACATTTTTACACCCTATACTTTGACCACACCGAAACAAACCAACTGATGTATTTATTGATTTCTTAGGGGAGATCCGGCATAGACTTTGCACCAATTTATCCTTCAGATTCGGTGCTTTTCTGAATATTACATTAGGTCTATCTAGAATATTTTTTCCTATCACTAGATCCTTTTTTAGCAGGCTCCAATGTTTCGTAAGAATTTTCTTTAGAGCCCGATGCTGGGATGTATAGTTGGTAACAGAGGACCATTTGAAACAATCCTGTTGCTCTTTGTATGAAACGTCTATAATCTTTTACCTTTATAAGGTTACACCATCCTAGTGTATATTAGTAGAATTTACAATAGGTTGTATGTTTTTCTCCTAAAACAATTCCCAAAGATGGTGCAGCTTTGTCCTGTTCCTAAACCACTCATCAAAAGTTACAATTTATTTAAACGCATACAAGGATTAATGACATTCTTGAGCTAAGTTAAGAATTTATCTAATCATTGTCCAGCTTTGATGAGGCAGAAAAGCACCATTTAAAAACTGCCAGAGAGCGCATCAGTACAGACACTGACACAGGAGTATCATAGTTAAACACAGTTATACATGATACAGATTTGCCACTAATCCAAAGTAATTTATCTTTATTACTAAAAGATAACAAGGCTTTGAAGGCCAAGCCCTGTTTATGCACACAGTAAGAGGCTCTCTAATGTAGTTTCCTCTATTACTTTTTCTTTTAATTAATTTATGTATGTCAAGATCAAGGGAGTCTATCATAGCAGATGAACTCCAGGACACGCAACAATATAAATCATTTCTTTCCAGCCAATATCCAGTATCCTGTAGATAGCTTACTAGTGATATTTACTTTTTCCTTTTTGAGGGAGGCCACTTTTCTTACATATTTCTCCTTTAAGAGGTTCTGTCATGTGCCTCTTAACACGTCTTATCAAGAGCAACCATCAGAATTTGATATAAACCAGCTCTTGACCAGTTCTTGACCTCTATAAGCTCTAAGAGCACCTTTCTCTTCTGTCTTTTATCTCATTACGTTTAAAAGATAAATGAGACAGAAGCAAAAAAAAAAAGGACTGTAACAGTGAAAGAGGACAAGTGATCTAGGGATCTGGAAAATGGTCACTAGTCTGCTGTCAGTTGACCGCTGCTCTCTAGAATAACAGGAGGGTTAGTTCAGGCAATTACTGTTATATTACTTATTTTACAGCATAAACATTAAAGGGAAAATGATTATACAGGTTGAGTCACCCATATCCAAAATCTGGAATTTTTAGGGCGTGATTGAGTTAGTGACATCTTTGCCTACAATTAGGGTGGCCAATCCTGGGATCTGGATTGGCGGGATCCCGGGACTTGGCCCCAAAACTGCTAGGATTTCAATCCCGGGATTGGAGTATCCAATACCGGGATTTTGGGATTAGACTGTGCATGTTCAGTCTAATGCCGGGCAGCATCTGAGCACCCACTCATATGCTGGCCGGCTAATCCCGTTGCCCGACCTGTGGCTCTGCGCACCGTGCAGCTCAGAGGTCACGCTGCACAGGCCGTGTAAAAAATAAAAACTTATATTGTAGCATAGACAAGGCGCACAGGTGTTCTCAGTAATCAATAAGCAGCTCTTCTAGAGTTGCCAATTGAGCACTAACTCTAGGTAGGACAGGAACTGCCTGAAGCTTTGCATTCTTCCTCTTTTGAAGTCTGTAAACAACTTCACATTGACATTTGGGGTCTCAGATAAAAGGACATCCTGCCTATTGGCTCCCTGGCAATTTAGGCCAGAGAACAATGTAGCCAGACATTTGGAGCCACCGTAACAATACCATCCTGGCACATGAGGTCTCAAAACAATGGATATCGTATGCGTGGATTCCAGAAAAATTATACTCTGACATTAGTTGGCCCAAAACAATTATAATCCTAAACTAGGGATAGTAGAAGATTTGAATTTTAGGGTTCCAAAAACAATGGTATCTTGACATTTGTATACTAGATTAGTGGCACGTTGACTCTTATTAAACAAAACAATGGTAATTTGACACTTGGAATACAAGTACTCTGGAACTTGGGATCCAAAATAATGGTATCCTGACACTGGGCGTTCCAGAATTAAGACATTTTGACAGTTTGAATCCAGACACTCTGAGTACTAGAACAATGGCACTATGAAACTTATGGCAGCAAAACAATAGTACACTGATATTTGGTAACAGAACAATAGCACTCTGATACTTGGAGTTGAAGAAACACAGCACGTTGCCACATGGGGTAGATGAACAATGGCTCTCTGACTCTTGGGGTAGCAGAACAATGGCACTCTGAAACCTCGGGATAGTAGAACTATAACACATTGACACTTGGAATAGAAGAACAATGGCATGCTGTCACTTGGGGGTAACAGAACAATTACATTCTGGCATGAGGTAACAGAACAATGGTACACTGACACTTAGGGAAGCAGAACAATGGCACGCCAATACTTTGAAGACACAACTAAGCAATTAATATAGAAGATGCATCTCTATATACCTTAAAGTAACAGCAGGCTAGATGCATTAATTTACAGTTATATAACATATTTTGGCACCATCTCTCATTGAGTGCAACTCCAACAGAAGTTTCCAACACATCATGCATTAGAAATGCCATAATTTTGTTTCATTTCTGTAGTTTGACTATTCAGATGTTTTTTCTTGAAAATCCAAAAGCTTGCTCTATAATTTATTACAGCGCCAGCAATTCAAGATGTTATGCTTGGACGATTTGCATGCAGTTGGTTAGCAGCATTCCAGGACGTTTTGCTTTCATTGGCTACCAGATTATTACCCTCAATTTTATTCTCTAAATCTGTGTTTAAAAACAGTTTAACAACACTTTGATTTTGTTTTAGAAGCCGTTGTGTGTTCTTCTTGGTAAGGGGCTGCGCAGCTTAAAAAATAATGTTTTTTTGGAAAGACGTTAGGTTGGTGACTAAACTCGATCTTCATGTTCATATTCATTTTTCATCTACTATATTGGCACAGAAATGGGAAAATGCAGCTATGGAGCACAATGGTTTAATAAAGTAATTTCATGTTAGTCAAGTAGATATTTTTAATTTGCTTTTATATATTACAAAAGTTTTGACTGCACTACAAGAATAATACAGTCAGTCAATTTTCTATTATAAACAATGTATAAATCAAGAATGCTTCAAGGATTCCAGAACTGCCTGTTTATTCTACTGATGAAGAGTTATAGCAAGGCAACGCTGCCTAACATTTACATAATGTGGGACAGGGGTGGTTCCTGTTACACCCAGATTCTGTTCAAATGATCCTGTTACCAAGTGGAAGTGCAGTATTCCCTGTCATTATTTCATAGTGCCTTGCCGTTAAACTACCTCTGAGTCAAGTACTAGGCTGTTAAGTTGGCTATACACCTAAAAATGTAATGGTAGAAGTTGCCCATCTTAACCAATAAGATCCTATCTATTATATTCTAGAAGGTGATAAATGAATAAGAAGTAGAATCTGATTGGTTTCTTTGAGAATCATCCCATCTTTAATAGAACTCCCATCTTAGTAAATGTATACCTTATTGTCTAATCTAGTTTGTTGGAACAAAAATCTGGTAATATATGGGTGGGAATGACAATTGATAATTTGCTCTCAAACATTGAAAAACAGACAAAAATGGTTAAATCCATCTGATTTAGCATGTCTCTGAATTACTGTTTTTGTACGTTTTCCTGGCATTTCAGAGCAAATGGTCAGTTGTCATTTGCTCCTATACATTACCCGATTTTTCTTCCAACCAGCCAGATTGGACAATAAATATTTAGGTGTATGGCCATCTTAACACCATTACTTAAGCCAGTGGTTCCCAATGAAGCTAGACACACCAGACCAGACCAGTTTTCATCCCACCATCTAACCAGTTGGCTCAAATGAAAATCTGATAATGTATGGGAGCAAATGCCATCTGCTCTCAAATACCTGATAATGGGCAAAAATGTCTGTTGTTTAGGCAAATTGTTGCTATAATTTCCAGATTCTCATTCCAACCAAGTAACTAGTTGGATGGTTGGAGGAAAGCTGCTCTGGTTTATGGTCAGCTTTGGTACAGGTTTTAAAGATATTCATGCTTGAACACAGGTGACTAAGTGGGTAATTCAGACCTGACCGCACAGCTGCAAATTTGCATGGTCAGATTTCAGTGAAGCTATTGCTCCGCCATGGTGAAATGCTGCCTTGCTAATGAATCTATTCGCAGCTGTCACAC
Organism: Crinia signifera; assembly: GCF_055691185.1. Lineage (NCBI taxonomy): Eukaryota > Metazoa > Chordata > Amphibia > Anura > Myobatrachidae > Crinia > Crinia signifera. The sequence continues at coordinate 284,969,472 of NC_139221.1, forward strand.
CAGGGGGCTGAGTCGACGAGACTGAGACCTCTGGTGGGGACCTGGACCGGTACCTGAACCGGGGAGGTTGGAGAGGACCCTTGCGCATGGACTGCACGACAGTGCACCCGGAGCCAATAAGTAGTCAGAGGTAAAATACAACCGAGTTTATTTAGCAGATGGTTGTAATATGACAGGTAGTAAAGTATGCAGGGATAATGACACAGTTCATGCAGATTGCAATACTTTACAGATATGATGAGAAATGGTATCGATGGTGGAACATCGGATCCGGATATCGGATGTGGAAACTGTGGGTCCGGAATGACGGACGGAAGGCTTGGAAGCTTGACTGTGGGTCCGGAATGACGGACGGAAGCTTGAGCTGGAGATCCGGAATATCGGACTACAGGTGATGTGGGAACATCGATGGTTGGTGGTGATGCTGGAGCATCAAAGGACCAGAGTCCCGGAGCTAGGCTTGGTCGCTGGGCTGAAGAGGCAGGATCACAGGCGATGGAATAACCTGGACTTCACAGGAGATGGAATAACCTGGAATACACTGCAGCATGGAAGACAACACCAGCAGAGAATACACTTGCAAGGAGACAAGGACAGCTGACCATACACTGGAGACAACTGAAGCACTAGCAATGGTTCTGAGAGCTCCCTGCATACTTATACCCACTGGGCGGCCAGGATTGGCCGGGCAGGTATGACAGGGAGATCAGAACCAACGGGATTGGACAGTACAGACATGTGACTGGGAAGAACATGGCAGCCCCCATGTCTGCTATGGCGGGAAAGTGTGTTTGTGCACACCATGCTGGATACTGGGAGCAATGGCGGCGGACAGGTGGATTGCCGTGCACTGGTGACTGTCACTGGGAGACAGGAGAGCGGTGCGCCGCGCAGCCGCGGACTCAGCAGCGCTGAGAGGACTGGAGGATGGCAGCGATGATGGCGCACGGCAGACAGGACGCCAGCAGGGATGACGTCTGGACCGCAAGCTGAACCTGCGGAGGCACTTAGCCGGTAAGAAAGTCTGTCTGACAGCTCGGATCGTGACAGCACCCCCCCCCCTTTAACGGTGGGCCCAGGACACCTTTTAGGCTTGCGGGGAAACTTGGAGTGGAACGCCCGGATGAGTCTGGGAGCATGGACATCGATGGCATTGGTCCATGATCGCTCTTCGGGGCCGTAGCCCTTCCAATCGATCAAGTACTGCAGACGACCATATCGGATGCGAGAGTCCAAGATCTTACTGACCTCATATTCTGTTCCACGCTGGGTGCAAACCTTAGGAGCCTTGGGGAGCTTGGAATGAAAGCGATTCAGAACCAGCGGCTTGAGCAGCGAAATGTGGAATGTAGCTGGCACTTTCAAATAGGGCGGCAACTTGAGCTTGTAAGCTACAGGATTGACGACTCGCTCAACTGGAAAAGGGCCAATATATCGGGGAGCGAACTTCATCGATGGCACTCTCAATCGGAGATTCTTGGTTGACAACCAGACACGATCTCCTGGACAGAGGGCTGGCACAGCTCTGCGTTTTCTGTCGGCAAATTTTTTGTACCTGCTTGAAGCCTGCAGGAGTGAAGAACGAATGAGCTTCCAGGATTTGACGAATTGCCGGATGGTCGTGTCGACCGCTGGAACAGAGGACACAGGTTGCAGAGTGAAGTCAGGAACTCGATTATGAAACCCATAGTTGGCAAGAAATGGAGTGACATTTGATGAAGAATGATATTGGTTATTATGGCAGAACTCTGCCCATGGAAGGAGTTGAGCCCAGTCATCTTGGGAAGAAGAGACATATGTGCGGAGAAATGCTTCAAGGTCCTGATTCACCCTCTCCGTTTGGCCATTTGTTTGAGGGTGATAGGCTGTGGAAAACTTTAGCTTGATTTGAAGCAGGGAGCACAGGCTTCGCCAGAATTTGGCTACGAATTGGACTCCTCTATCGGAGATGATTTCAAGAGGCAGTCCATGAAGCTTGAATATCTCTTTGATGAAGAGCTGGGACAGCTTGGAAGCTGACGGAAGACCGGTGAGGGGAACGAAGTGAGCCATCTTGGTGAATCGGTCAACAATCACCCAGATGGTGGTGAACTTGTCAGACTCTGGAAGATCAGTTACAAAGTCCATAGAAATATGCGTCCAAGGACGATGTGGCACTGACAGTGGCATCAATTGCCCAGGAGGAGACTGACGACTGGTCTTGTGCTGAGCACATTTAGCACAAGAGGATACAAAGTCCTGTACATCCTGTTTGAGGGACGGCCACCAGTAGGACCTGGTGATAAACTCGTAAGTTTTCTGAATGCCTGCATGGCCAGCGAATTTTGAAGAATGCGCCCAACAAAGCAACTTCTTTCTTAGAGCTGGCTTTACAAATCTTTTCCCTGTAGGGGGCGTGAGATTAGAAACTCCCGTTGCGGAGAAGGCCACTGGATCAATAATGAAGTGTTGATGTGTGGACTTAGACTCACTATCTTGCTCCCATGAGCGGGAAAGGGCATCAGCTTTTCGATTTTGTGTCCCTGGACAGAATGACAGCTTGAAACGAAACCTGGAAAAGAAAAGTGTCCATCTGGCTTGACGGGGGTTTAAACATTGAGCAGACTTGAGATACAGAAGATTCTTGTGGTCTGTGATAATTGTGATCTCATGGACAGCGCCCTCTAGAAGATATCTCCATTCTTCTTATGCCAACTTGATGGCGAGAAGCTCTTGGTCACCGATGGCATAATTACGCTCTGCAGGCAGGAACTTACGGGAGTAGAACCCACAGGGATGAAGACGTCCATCGGGCGCTTTCTGCGAGAGGACTGCCCCAACACCCACGGAGGAGGCATCAACCTCGAGAATAAAGGGCAAGGTGGTATCAGGTTGTCTTAAAACAGGAGCTGAAGTGAACCTCTGCTTCAACAGATGGAAGGCTTCGATGGCTTCCGCCGGCCACTTCGCTGGATTAGACCCCTTTTTCGTTAAGGCAGTGATGGGAGCCACAATAGAAGAGAAGTTACGAATGAATTTTCTGTAATAATTGGCAAAACCCAGGAAACGTTGAATACCTTTCAGCGAAGAGGGAATTGGCCAATCTTGGATGGCCTGCAGTTTTCCTGGGTCCATTTGAAGACCAGAACCGGAGACAATGTACCCTAGGAAGGGTATAGACTTCACCTCGAAGACACACTTCTCCAGTTTACAGTAGAGATGATTTGCTCGCAGCCGGGACAGAACCTCTTTGACCCAATAACGATGTTCTGTGATGTTATTGGCGTAGATTAAAATGTCATCGAGATATACAACTACATGTCGATACAGAATGTCCCGAAAAATCTCATTGACATAGTGCTGGAACACGGCTGGGGCATTGCTGAGCCCGAAGGGCATGACGAGGTACTCATAGTGGCCGTCTCTGGTATTAAACGCCGTCTTCCACTCGTCACCCTCTCGTATGCGGATGAGATTATATGCACCCCTCAGGTCGAGTTTCGTGAAGATGGTTGCACCGCTGACACGGTCAAACAGCTCGGTAATGAGGGGTAACGGATATCGGTTCTTTACTGTGATGTCATTGAGGCCGCGATAATCAATGCAGGGACGTAGGCCTCCATCCTTCTTCTTTACGAAGAAGAATCCTGCGCCAGCAGGAGAAGTCGAAGGACGGATGAATCCCTTTGCCAGATTTTCCTTGATGTAATCGGTCATGGCTTGAGTCTCTGGAAGAGAGAGAGGATAGGTTCTACCTCTGGGTGGTTCTTTGCCTGGGATGAGGTCGATAGGGCAATCCCACGGTCTGTGAGGAGGTAGGACATCAGCGCCAGACTTGCTGAATACATCTGAGTACTCTTGGTAGGGAAGAGGCGGAAGGTCTGCTGCATCGGCTGAAGAGTGACGAGCTGGGAGTACCTTTTGGAGACAGGTACCGGAGCAGGAAGGATCCCAGGAAAGGATTTCAGATGTCTTCGAATCAAGACGAGGATTGTGAAGACGGAGCCAGGGTAAACCCAGAACCAGAGCATGAGTGGCTCGGGGTAAAACCAGGAAGGACAAAAGTTCAGTGTGCAGGACTCCCACTTTCACTGTAAGTGGCAAAGTTCTGCGGGAGACTGTCGCATCAGGAATCCTACTGCCATCCACAGCAGTAAGGAAGACAGTCTTGGGAAGACTTTCAGTGGGCAACCCCCACTTGCGGACCAGTTCTGCAGTAACAAAGTTGCCAGCGGCACCAGAATCAAGAAGTGCGGAGACAGTCTTGAAATGCTGACCAACTTGTAGGGAAACTGGAAGGACGCAATCAGTTGCTGATGGAGAGGACTTAATTACTCCTAGCCTACCCTCTCCTTGACGGGCTAGGAGGAGGAGTTTTCCTGACGCTTTGGGCATGCAGAAATTTGATGTGCAGGATCGGCACAATACAGGCAGAGCTGTGCCAACCGACGACGTCGACGTTCTCCTGGAGACAAACGGAAACGGTTTATCTCCATTGGTTCTTCTTTGGAATGGACCGCAGGAGCAGTAGATAAAGAAGGCGGAGGAGTTGGCACTTTAACTGGAGCGCTCTTGTGACGTTCTACAGCCCTTTCTCGAAAGCGTAGGTCTACTTTAATACATAAAGATATAAGGTCACTTAGACCTGAAGGTAAGTCTCTGGTAGCGAGTTCATCCTTAATACGGTCGGATAGACCATGCCAGAAAGCTGCGTATAAGGCCCCATCACACCAGGAGAGTTCAGACGCCAGAATCTGGAACTGGACCAGATATTGCCCGACGGAGCGGGATCCCTGTCTGAGACGGAGGAGTTCAGTGGAGGCAGATGCTGATCGCCCAGGCTCATCGAAGATACGCCGGAATGTTGACACGAAGTCCTTGTAGTTGGACAGGATGGCATCAGATCTTTCCCATAAGGGAGACGCCCATTCTAACGCTGCTCCACACAGGAGGGAGATGATGTAGGCGATCTTGACCCTTTCAGTAGGGAAGTTGCTGGGTTGCAGCTCAAAGTGAATCTCACACTGATTGAGAAAACCTCGGCAGGTCTTGGGGTTCCCATCATACTTGGTGGGGACAGACAGATGAAGGCGAGGTGCAGCAGCCATTACAGGAGGATGAACTGGACTTGGAAGTTCTCTGACAGGCTCAGGGCCACTGAGAGTGGTCTGTAGCTTATCCAGCCGGGAAGACAGATCTTGCAGACAATGAATCACTTGGCTCTGCGCAGCCTCTTGCTGATCCAAGCGAACAGCCAGTTGCTGTACAGGGCTGGATGATGATGCTTGGCTTGCGGCTGGATCCATTTGGCTAGTGCTTACTCTCACACCAGGGGGCTGAGTCGACGAGACTGAGACCTCTGGTGGGGACCTGGACCGGTACCTGAACCGGGGAGGTTGGAGAGGACCCTTGCGCATGGACTGCGCGACAGTGCACCCGGAGCCAATAAGTAGTCAGAGGTAAAATACAATCGAGTTTATTTAGCAGATGGTTGTAATATGACAGGCAGTAAAGTATGCAGGGATAATGACACAGTTCATGCAGATTGCAATACTTTACAGATATGATGAGAAATGGTATCGATGGTGGAACATCGGATCCGGATATCGGATGTGGAAACTGTGGGTCCGGAATGACGGACGGAAGGCTTGGAAGCTTGACTCTGGGTCCGGAATGAAGGACGGAAGCTTGAGCTGGAGATCCGGAATATCGGACTACAGGTGATGTGGGAACATCGATGGTTGGTGGTGATGCTGGAGCATCGAAGGACCAGATCCCGGAGCTAGGCTTGGTCGCTGGGCTGAAGAGGCAGGATCACAGGCGATGGAATAACCTGGACTTCACAGGAGATGGAATAACCTGGAATACACTGCAGCATGGAAGACAACACCAGCAGAGAATACACTTGCACGGAGACAAGGATAGCTGACCATACACTGGAGACAACTGAAGCACTAGCAATGGTTCTGAGAGCTCCCTACATACTTATACCCACTGGGTGGCCAGGATTGGCCGGGCAGGTATGACAGGGAGATCAGAACCAACGGGATTGGACAGTACAGACATGTGACTGGGAAGAACATGGCAGCCCCCATGTCTGCTATGGTGGGAAAGTGTGTTTGTGCACACCATGCTGGATACTGGGAGCAATGGCGGCGGACAGGTGGATTGCCGTGCACTGGTGACTGTCACTGGGAGACAGGAGAGCGGTGCGCCGCGCAGCCGCGGACTCAGCAGCGCTGAGAGGACTGGAGGATGGCAGCGATGATGGCGCACGGCAGACAGGACGCCGGCAGGGATGACGTCTGGACTGCAAGCTGAACCTGCGGAGGCACTTAGCCGGTAAGAAAGTCTGTCTGACAGCTCGGATCGTGACAGCAGCCAAGTGAATATGTCCGAATGATTTTTCCACTGGGCATAAGTCATTGTAGGCTCAGAGTAGCCAGAAACTTACTCGGTGGTGCGATGGAAAAAGGCATATCCGGGATGAAGCTGACATCCCACACCCATCCCTAAAATGCTCAGACGCACCTAGCTTTTCCCCGGACACTCACAGCATTTTTTCTGGCTCGAGGTGCCTACTTCTTTTCAATCACATTCTGAACAGCTAGTCATTAAAAAAAAGTATCAGGCACCTCACGCAAGCATACTGCAACATGTAAGCATGCACAGTATATCAATAATCGGCTGCTGAATTATCCCCTTAGTACCTCAGTCAATTTGACTTAATCATCTGCACTCAACTGTGGATATCCTTAAAGCCTGCAATGCTGGGGTGTCTTGAGGACCGACTTTGGGAAACAATGATATAAGACATGATTGGTGGAGCTCATTATATGTTTCTCAGGCCCATAGAGGACATTAGCAGCAGCAACCTCATCATGGGAGGGTTTTTAATCAGAGGCAGTACTGAGCCTGTGAGGTCTCCCACAGTCCTACAGAGTAAGGACCCGCAGTTACCCATTGACCAAGTTTATACTGCCTTTACTCTATGTTTTGACAGTGTAATATTCTCCCATGTGGCCAGTGATGACAAATGCAAGGGGGCCCCCTGTCTAAAGTGCCCGGGACCCCCAAAGTCTTAATCCAGCACTGACTCTAGGATATACCTTTTCCACAGCCACACTGCAAACAAACATACTTTCCCTCCACAGTTTGACCTGAGCACCACGGCCATCTTGGCTGGTGTCACCTGAGCCTTTCCAGCCAATCATCTCCAGCATGCTCCCATCATAATTGCCCAGCAAATCCCCTTCCACCAGTGGGGATAGTATGCTGGAAATTCTGATGCAAATCGTCAGTGCTTCAACTGTCTTTCTTGCAGATAGATGTGTGTTGCCACTCTCCAGGATTCCAGCTCATGTGCTAGCTACCCATCTTAAAGAGAACAGCGCCTATATTCTTCTAAGGTGCCACCATTTCTTCAAATACATGTAATTGACCACATGTGTTCTATACAGTAGCTGTCCTATTTAAAATGGTATTTGGGTGATAGGTCAATAGTGTTTTGGATGACAGTCAATAGGTTGAGGTTGACAGACAAAATGTCAATACAAGCAAAATGTTGACATGGCAATGGTTGACACCAGAAAATAGCAACACAATTTTTTTATTTAATTTAGCTTTTCATACTTTTCCATCGAGATAGACTCCAATTGAGAAAGTGCCCAAAGCATGAATAGAGGTACACTAATTTAGGGTGCACATGCTGAAATCTATGAATTAACACCATAAAATCCACATGTTGAATTTTCTTGTCAACCATTTTCATGTTGACATTCTGATTTAAACATGACCGACCTTTTGCTTTTCTCTTGTGGCTAGGTGGTAATGTTGTGGTAATTGGGCAATGTGTGAAAAAGAATTGCAGATAGCGGGTGAACAAAGTAAGTGCTCCAACGCTGAGTAAGTATGCAGAGATCCCAATCAGATCCAATTAGATCTCTTGCACTAGGGCTGATGTTGGGCAAATACTTTAAGTATATTAGTGATGACTGCTGCTCCCAAAAGCTGAGGACTAGGGTTGGTATAGAATTGGCTAGCAACCATCAATGTTTAAACCATTGTTCGCTAAACACCAATGTTATATGGTTTATTGCCATCAATGGTGGAGATCCAATGGTTCTCCACCATTGATGGTGCTCCAAAAGGCTGAGGACTGGGGTTGGTATATAGTTGGCCAGCAACCATCAATGGTCAAACTGTTGTTCGCTAAACACCAATGTTATATGGTTTATTGCCATCAATGGTGGAGATCCAATGGTTCTCCACCATTGATGGTGCAGAGCTCCGCCATGTTTTTTTCGACTTAGTGAAGGAACACTAAGAATAGCTCCACACCCCAATGCACCCACAAAGCATCAACCCACCTCTGATTGGCCTTAAACCCATCTATTCATGAAGCAGGGGTGACCATTGATGAGTGAAACCATCAATGGGTCCACTACGGATAATTATTTACTGCTGAGTTTAACCACCAAGGGAATCATTGATGGCTAACCCATTGATTGCCATTCCTTGGTTGATATGGTTGTATAGATTCATATCCCAGAATACAGGTGAATATTCAAATGGTTCTTTCAACCACTCAGAACCAGGCACATATTATTAACGTCAAATAAGTAAAATAACTGGGTCATTTTACTGCTATTAGCTCTACAAGTGAATGCAGTAAGCGGTTTCCCTAATCACCGTTTGGTATTGACACCATGCCCATTCATGTACTTATGTGTAATGTCTTGTACAATAATTTAGAGCTAAACTGTTACAATGCTGAAGAATGATAAAATTATCTTGTTAAAAAGATTTGAGCATAAGCAACAATATTGTGCACTCAGCCAAACCAAGTCTGCTTGCAGCCAAACCCATGTTTCTCTGTAACAGTCTGCATTTCCCTGCACGTCCGTATCATCCAGAAAGCCCAGCTAAACACTCGAGTAACCACAATTTTGTTGTCAGTAAATCTTGTTTTCAAGGTGACAAACCTCAAAATTTGCCCATGAATTGATATATTTCACTTTATCATGGAATTTTTCTTATTTTTTCCTCTTATGCAAGTACTTAGCTCAGGACTCAGCTATTCCCGGGAATCTTTTAATGCCTCCCTCACCTCAAACAGTTGGCTATCTCATCAAAAGTCAATTTTTCTCAGTAGCCGCAGCGCACATAAGCCACCCACTAAAACAGAGGTGCAGTCTTGGCTGCCAACTCTCATTTTCAAAGAATTCATTAACCCTTTTGTTGCCTGAAGTCTTTCCATAGGACAGAGGTTCCCAAACGCCGTCCTCAAGGCACCCCAACGGTCCAAGTTTTAGGTATATCCATGGCTCAGCACAGATGGTTAAATCAGACTGACTGAGTTACTAATTAAGTCACCTGTGGCCAAGCATGGATTTACTTAATACCCGGACCCTTGGGATGCCTTGAGGACCGTGTTTGGGAACTTATGCCATAGGATGACCCACCATTTTTTGTTTACTGTTTGCACTGCTTTGGTTTCCCCAGAAATTACTTTTGTTTCTTTTTTTATTTTACACCAGCAACTATATACTGTTACAGTATATCTCTAGGAGGAGGTACTAAGCCTTGGAGAGTGATAAGTGGAAAGTGATAAAGTACAAGCCAATCAGCTCCTAATTTCCATGTTACAGGCTATGTCAGAAGGTGCTGACTGGTTGGTACTTTATTTTTTTCAGTGGCTTATTACATTGGGGAAGTTGGGGGTCATGCATGTATTTATTAAAGTTGGGGTACCAAGATAGATATTCTGAAAAAGTTATGTCCTTAAAAAAGGGTAGAAGCCAAGGTAAAACTACTGCTATCACTTGTACTGTGCATAAATGGCCATTGGCTTGCTTGTATGTCTACTGGCGTATCTTTAACGGAATTTGTGCAGCGCACCCTGGAAGATGGGTCTAGGAAGGGTGCTGTGGGTCGATACAGCATACACCCTGAACCCATTTAATTATATTCTCCTTTCCAGCAATCCATTGCTGGCTGCACAGCTGCAAATGAAGACACCAACTATACTATGAGATAGAGGGGTCAAATTCCCAGTGGTTGCACAAAAGCATAATCATGTCTGATAGATGTGAATCCTTTGTACTGTGACATAGAACAGGAGTAGGCAGAGTCACTCAAGTTAAAGTTACGAGTGACCCGCGGGTTCAGCCACTCGTTCATAAACACACACTCTACTGCTCCTCCTCTTCTCCACTCCTATACTGCTCTACCTCTAGCCCTCACAGAGAAGACATTTATCAGATTCCTGCCAATCTGGGGAACACAAGCTTGATGAATGATCCCATCTATTACTTTTCTATATGTATATATGTTGTACAAATGCTGGGTGGAAAGGCGGATTTGCCACAATTCAATCTAGGAGCCTGCTTAGGGATCAGCAAGCCCCATAAAGATACCCTAGACATCCAAAATGTTCCCAGAGGAGCATTGTGTGACTACCGGCTGACGTTATGGCATCATATGGACCTTCCCATACTCCCAAAGTTCCTTTGATGTTCTTGGATAGGATACAAAATGTTTGTAGAGTAAAGCAGGCAATCAGGGTGAAGATTAGGGAGGGTAAATTGAGCTTAGAAGGAGGATGGAGGAGCAGCTCCAGTTTAAGAATGTTAGGGGAGTCTGGAGAGATCTAAAAACCATTTCCGGGTTCAAAGATGCGGTATCCCAGCCTAAGGAGGATTTTGAGTGGGTGAGTTATTTGAAAATTTTCTTCAAAAGATTTGATCAGGCTGTCACCTCACCCCCGGTAAACTGTCACCACCAACAGCGGTGCCCTCTATCACCAAAGCCTGGGCATAGTTCCACCTCCACCCTGTCCTTTACAACAAATCAGGTGAGGGGAGAATCAAGTAGGTGTAATGTAAGGAAGGCTGAGGGTCCAGATGGTATCAGTTCACGAATCCTTAAGTCCTGTGCTGGTCAGCTGGGTGGGATAGTAGCAGCCATCTACAATCTAAGCCTGGAGCAAGGGAGGGTACTGATGCTGTGGAAAACCTTGTGTGTGGTACCTGTGCCAAAGTCATCACGTCCTAAGGACTTCAATGACTACAGGCCGGTGGCATTGACATCTCAGCTGATGAAGTCCCTAGAGAGGCTGGTCCTTGGCTATCTTCTACCTCTGGTGAGATCTTATATGGACCCACTGCAGTTTGCTTATCAGCCTGGAATTGGTGTGGATGATGCTGTCATACATCTGATGCAGGGTTCCCTACCTCATCTGGAGAGAGCTGGGGCCACCGTGAGAATAATGTTCTTTGACTTCTCCAGTGCTTTTAATACCATTCAGCCCATGCTCCTGGGGGAGAAACTTGTTGACTCCGGGGTGGATCATCATCTAATCACCTGGATCCTGGATTACCTTACAATCCGTCCACAGTATATGAGGACCAAGGAGTTCCAGTCCGATACTATTATCTGTAGTCCAGGGGCGCCGCAGGGAACAGTTTTGGCACCATTTCTCTTTACTCTCTATACTGCAGACTTCACATACAATTCATCAACCTGTCATCTACAGAAGTTCTCTGATGACTCTGCTATTGTGGGCCTTATCGTAGATGGGGACGATAGGGAGTACAGAGAACTTGTGCAGAACTTTGCTACTTGGTGTGTGGGAACCATCTTCAACTTAATACGAGGAAAACTAGGGAGCTGGGTTTAGGGGGGAGTCGGGGGGAAGGGATCAGAACAGTCGCACAGGTTCAGGTATAACAATATTTTTAGAGATTACCCTCATGTATTATTTTATTATGATGTACTTCAAACAATGCACTATCCTGGAACCGGTCAAACGGGTTCTAACCCCCGGCGTACTACTCCTAGACGCCGCGGCTTAAACCTGTATCACAGCGGGAGGCGATCCGCGGCTCCGTGCGGTTGCGGCAAAACGGTGGTCTGAATGTGATAGTGGCAGCTCACATCGGACACCGCCCGCATACCAGCACTGGAGAACGGATCCCCAACCCGGGACCCGCCACTGATTGACAAGCGGGCGCACACTCCATACAGCTAAATAAAGCTTGGAGAGAGTGGGCAGACTCGGCTTTAACAGTCTCCAGGCACCGATTGAATTTATACAGACGTGGAGACTGACATCTAATAAACCAGTCTAATAAGGGGAGAAAAGTATTGCAGTCACACCTATTAGGATATATTATCCTTTTTAAAATCACTCTATGTTTCATGTTCTGTGATGTTTGTGTCTTATACTTCGCTACTATTTTAGAAAATCCTAATAAAAGTTAGATTTTAGATTAAGTCAACCTTCTTGTGCACCACATAGTGACATTCTTTCCTTTCCTTGTTGCTAAAACTAGGGAGCTGGTAGTTGATTTTATGAAACTTCAGCATACCCCCCCCAACTCCGGTGATCATTCAGGGAATGGATATTGAGATCGTAAGAACTTACAAGTATCTGGGTTTTTACCTTAACAATAAACTTGACTGGTCTGATAATTCCACTGCTCTGTATAGGAAGGGACAGAGTAGACTTTATCTGCTGAGGAGACTGAGGTCATTTGGAGTGCAGGGAGCGCTCCTGATGACCTACTTCAACTGTGTAGTGGCATTGGCCATATTCTATGGAGTGGTCTGCTGGGGCAGCAGTGTTTCAACAGCCGACAATAAGAGACTAAACAGACTGGTAAGGAAGGCCAGCTTTGTCCTAGGAATGCCTTTGTATTCTGAAGAGATTGTGGGTGAGAGGAGAATGATTAGCAAGATAACATCATTATAGGATAATGCTTCACACCCTCTCAAAAATGTTTTGACGGATCTGTGTAGCACTTTCAGTGATAGGTTGCTTCACCCTCTATGCTCAACGGAGAGATATCGCAGATCTTTTCTTACTGCTGCAATTAGAATGTACAACTGTCATGGTCTGAAGAAGACCTGCATGTTCTTAGATTCTTGAGTATATTGTTTGGATCTTATCATGTGTGTTCTTATTAATTGAACCTTGCTCTAACTATTGCAAATTCCTCCATTGTGAGACGAATAAAGGAATTCTATCTATCTTAAATGTGACACCAGTATTAAGCTTATTTCCAAAATACATAGAGCCCGATTCAGATTTGTGAGTAATGCCATGTTCACACAGCATCTATGGGTAGACTGTGCAGGTACTCTACCAATGCCACGTTCAATCAGCAGCAACAAAATAGTGTTATGGATGGTTAGAGGGAGGAGGGCCCCAAACCAGTATCTTACCTAGGGCCCCATAAGGTCTAAATCTGCCTCTGGGTTTACCAACTAGTTGCATTTTAACAGAGGAGGGGGCCCATGTGCAGACTCCAGGTGGACCTCTTCTCTCCACAGTGCATTAGACTCAGGCATTGAGCCAGAGCCTACGGCGCACGTACAGGTCTCCGGAAACATGGCACTTACGAGCTGATTGGCTGGTACTTTATCTGTGACCACTTTATCACCCAGAAACTGGGTGTGTTCATTTCGCTGCATAAAGTCTCACAGATAATTGGATATGCCCCTAAATGCACCGCATTATTACATAATCGGGGGTAAGGGAATTATTCAGAACCGATCGCCAGGCTGCTTATTTTCAGAGCCCTGCGATCAGGCAATCGCCACCCACCCATTGTGAAATCCCGCCCTATGCAAGCCTGCAAAAGACTTGAAAAAATTAATTTGCAATCCATTCACAATCACTCAGCATAAAATGATTTTTCCAGTGTGCGCAGTCTGTGCACAGCCCATGACCTACACAGCCAGGGAGGTAGAAACAGCTGGGGCCGGATTGATGTCACAGACCCTCCCCGATAATGCCTGGGCATGCCTACACTCCCAATAAACGGCCAGGTGACACCCAGAAATGCCGGCTTCCTGTCAATCAACTTACGAACGGCCCACGATTAAAATAGGTGCTGCATTTTATGACAGTATCGCCTTGCGCATAGGTACTATGATCCGTCCGCATGAGCAGTGATTCGATAATCACCTGGTCTGTAAATTCGTAGCCATGCCTTCAGGTCTGAATAACCCCCTAAATCTAGACTGTAGTGATTTCTAGCAGGGCTGCCACTAGGAATTTTGGGGCCCGGGACTGATTTCCCCTCCCCTCCCTCTCTTCACTTACGCTTGACTCCTGCTGCAGGTCTCGAAGCACAGGCTTCTTCAAGGCAGGACGCCGATGGCCAATTAAAAAGCAGCACCAGCTGGTGAGCCAATCAGTGCTCATGTACCGACAGCCAGTACACAAGCTATGATTAGCTCAAAAGCCGGTGCAGCATTTTAATAGCCCACCAGTGTCATGCATTGAAGAAGCAGGCAACACAGTGGAGGCTGTCGGTGGGGTTGCAGTGGGCAAAATGAGCTGCCTGGGCCCTTCCAGAGGCTGGGGCCCGGGACATCTGTACCCACAGCACCCCCATGTTGGCGGCCCTGATTTCTAGTCCACTCCGCTCTGCACAAGATCTGCGTCTCTCTTCTGCACCGATCACTAGCTCCCATTCACTATTACAGGACTTTCATCGCGCTGCTCCCATCCTATGGAATGCCCTTCCACGCACAACAAGACTCTCCACTAGCCTCCAAACTTTCAAGCATTCCCTGAAAACACACCTCTTCAGGCAAGCCTATCATATTTAAGTTCTACACGCATAACCCTCTGAGGCACTTATGTATTATATAGCTTCCCTTCTGGATTTGGAACTTGGTGGGACTGCTATGCTATTACTGGTGCCTGTCCTTGAGTTTCCCTCCTATTTCCCTATAGATTGTAAGCTTGCAGCAGGGCCCTCTTACCTCCAAGTCTGTCTGTTGTTACCCAGTTTGTTTTATCACTGTCTGCCATTGTAAAGCACAACGGAATCTGCTGCGCTATATAAGAAACTGTAAATAAATAAATAAATAGTAGAAGTCACTTAGAATTGACAGTGACTCATAATTGATCAGAAAGCCAATTAGAGGATTCATAATCTATTTTTAATATATAATTAGATGAAAAGTGACTTGGTATCATCAATATTAGGAGTGATATTCTTGTTACTAATGATAAATGCTGCTCCAGCCAATCAACTTCTAACTGTCGTGTTTGAAAAAGGATCTGATAGGCTGGAGCATCGTTTAACATTCATAAGGAGTGGTATCAAGAATATCACATGTTAAATCTGTCCCTCAAAAAGTTAAACGTTAGTTTATTGAACGCCAAAAGGTAAAAAATGATTTCCAGCATATTTTCTTAGCATCGGGGACTCTATCAACAAGTTACAAGTTAATATTGACTTTTGGGTTTTCACCTTTCTGCTCAGTTTCTTGCCTGCACTGAAAGCCAATCCCAAGGTCCATCACTGCCTAGGTAAAAATATTTGTCTCTATCTGTGGCTCAGACGTACTCCAGCTAACCTTTCAGAGGTTGTGGTTAGCCACGGAGAGGGTGGGAACACTCGTTCTCTAGAAAACTTCTTCAAAGGGAGTTTCAATCACATTTTACTTTAAAAAATAAAATCACCAGAGAAAAAAGCAAAATAGAGTACAAGAAAAGTCCAAGTCTTTTAATTACATATCTGAGTGTTTGCATAAAGCGCAAGTGAATGCCATGTAATTACTGAACAGTGTTTGAAGACATTTCTGCTTGGCAGTAATTTAGGAATGAAATAAAACTACGGCCTTATTCATACAAGATAGGCAAAGTCATACGTTCATAAGTCACTCAATAGAGGGCGCCATTCTGTACTGGGTAACCCTCAGACTACACTTATTAATTCACATGGAAGCAGGGATTTGTATAATAAATGTGTAGTTTTACACAATTCACCTGACTTCAGAATACACACACTCACATTTAGGCTTTGGCAATGAGCCAGATCATACCTTTAATCAGGGACACAAATGATTTACACAGGTTCTGTGACTGATTAAAACCAAGTGAAACGAAGACATGAAGGCAGGTAGCCACAGAATCTGTGTCCTTTTATATGTGTCCTTTCTTCCTATTGGTGGAAAGTGTCAGAGTGCCATTGTAAATTCTTGCCTACATCCACGTAAGGATCAACGCCTTCATCGGTTTCATCTTTTTCAGCTCTTTGGCAGAAAAGGGAGGAGCTGTCAGATCTTCCCCACTGAGGAGGCTGGGCTTGCTGCAGTGTGGGGTATTCTATCGGGGAAGTTCCCCAGCATCCAACCACATGCAACCAACTGAAAGGAGAAGCTTGTGAGTGGCTGCTGGGGCTGGGCAAAGGTGACATAGGGCTGGCCTACTCCCCCTCCTTTGGGAAACATATTCTCTGCAAGGGTACCAGTAAGCAGATTGTGCTCAGTATTTGGACTATGAGTAAGAAGTAATTGCCATTAGATATTAGATATATAATATATGCACACATCTTACCACAAGGACAGAGAGACTGGGGGCATTCCAGCAGCTCACAAAGCACTGGCCATGCTCCAAACACCCCCACCCGTGATGAAACCGTGAGGGGTGGCTTACAATATCGCCATTATCGCAAAGCCACACCCCATTTGCCAGGGTCACATTCTCTTTATGGCCACAAGCCGCAAGCGTCATGATTAACACACCCAATATGCTGGGAGGTATTCTTTGACTCTCATTTAAATATCTCACCCTGCACAACATTGGGGGTCTATGTACCAAGTTTTGGACATAGATAAGCAAAGAAAGATAAAGTGCCTAATTCAGACCTGATTACTTTTGGATACTACTTCTCGGAGCCCTGCAATCTGGTATACGCTGCCCTGTCAGAGTGAAATTCTGCCCCATGTAAGCCTGCAAATTGCTTAGAAGGTCTTGGAAAAGTATTGCAGACCTGTGATTAAATCCATTTAATCAAATCTGCATATCCATTTGCAAGCCGCTCACCATTGAATGATTTTTGAAGTGTGTTTGCAGTCTGTTCGTAGCCCATGACTTACTCAGTGGTTGTTCTAGAAACAGTTGGATTGGGGCCACAGCTGACGTCACATGCCTTCTCCTATAACTTCTGTATTTAACCACTTTGGTGGTATGCCCGGGCCCACCTGTGCTGCTGCAGCCGGCTGTCCTGGAAAATGTCTGAGAATACCATGATACAGCATGTAGGTGCATGCCAGTGGTGCCTCCAGCATTGGTGTGCTCTTACATACTGTACTGTACACCCCCGCTCACCTATCCCGTCCCCCCGGGCACTCCCCACCACCACCAATGATCATCACTCCCCTCCACCACCAGCGAGCACTCTCCCGGAAGTTTGGGTCCCCTCGAGAACACCCGAATGCACTCCATGCCCGCACCGCTGCCAGGCACTCTCCCCCCATGTATCCCCCGAACTTTCCTGAGTGGCCGCTGCTGCTGCGGCTTCTGGCTGCAGTGCCACTACCTGCAGAAGGTAATGGCTGCAACTTAAATGGAAGGTTTGTCCTGCTGCCCCAGGAAAAGTCACCACTTAAGGGGTTAATGTTCATTTACAGAATCTTAGAAGTAAGCCATAAGCTCTGCAGGGATAGATTTTTTTTTCACATTTTCAAATCATCTCTGGCTTGTATATAATGTTCTTGGCAAAGTCACCTCCGGGATTCTTTGTGCTGTAAAGGGGCCATATTCGGGAAGCCAATATATATTTTTGTGTGATTTTTTCAAAATCGACTTAACTTTGTAAAATGTGTAGTGACCTTATACAGTATATATTCATCGGCTTAGAATGGAAACTCTAAATGCCCAATGACACCCACTGGAATGCATGTACCCATCTGATCATGTGCTGGCAATGCTCTGTCAGGAAGTGGAACTGTGCATTTTGCCCTGGTGACAATATTTGTTCTATGGGTCCATTGCTAGGCTACCAGATCTGTCCATATGTGGACATCTGACCTTCTTTGAAGTGTGCGCTGAAAGGCTACAGCAGGCCTGGCCAACCTGTGGCTATCCAGATGTTGTCAAACTACAAATCCCAGCATACCTTGCCACAGTTTTAACACTCTCTTATAGCAAAACTGTGGCAAGGCATGATGGGATTTGTAGTTTGACAACATCTGGAGAGCCACAGGTTGGCCAGGCCTGGGCTACAGTATAAAGAAACCAGGGAAAACCTCTTACATCGCCATACTTAAAACAGCATAACATTCAGTACCAGTGGTGGAACTTGTGGGTGGTGAGCCCCACGTGCAAAAGTATCCTTTGGGCCCCCTCATACATGCCAATCAGCGGCCACGGAGGGAGGCCACTGATTGGCTGAGAGTGCTCTATCTTAGCCAATCATTAGCCGGGCAGTCATTTGACATGTTATTTTAAAGTTGTAATTGCCGCGGCTGCAGTGCCCACCCGCTACGGCGCTGGACAGTGGAGGACTGACTGTCACCGCCGCCCGCCCCGACTGATCTGATCTCGTGTGTCCCGCCGGTCTGACCCCTGGGGCCGGGTCCGATACGCACGGGACCGCGCATCGGACCCGACCCCATGTCATGAAAAAACGATTTGGTCCGATTTATCGGGCCGATTGATCGCAATCGGCCAAAATCGGTCCAAATCGGCTCGATGTATGCCCACCTTAAGAAGCTGACATGGGCAGCTCTGGGTGCCTTAGTCCTCAGGGGCCCCGGTACTCTACACCTGCTGCACCAATGGCAGTTCCGCCTTAGATGATAGAAAATAAATGTATATTAAAATTGCCTTTGGCAGCCATTCCTTTAATCAATATCAATCAGCTTTCTCTGGGTGCATAGCCTTCATTTCTGTATTTAACTTACTAGTTTATGATTTGTAGTTAAAAAGTGACTTGATTACTTGTGATAAAAGCGCATTCTCAAAAGACTTTTCTTCTTCTAGTTTTAAGTATTTTAAGTAAGAGCTTAAATGGATTAAAGAGGCTTGAGCCCCATCCATGCACCTGTTAGCAGTGTGCCTAGGACTAACATTGCGGATTTCTCCACAGAAGGATTACATAAATCCCGATGTTATGCAAATCATCAAGAAATGTATATGGAGCTAAAGGAAAAGAGAAGATATAGTAAACTATTTAATAATACCCCCAGCATCACTCAGCAGGTCTTACACCATTGCAGTGCTTCCAAGACATTGAATCAAACCTATATGACCGGAACAGAGAGAATTTGACTCGTTATGCATGATGTTACAGTAGTAATGTAATTCCTGAGGCTAATAAAGACACACTTGCAGTAAGCGAAACCTTTCTGATTTAAAGTTGGCTTACAAAGGGGAATGGGAGGCGCGTGTGACAAGGTCCTGATTCAGTTGTGGATGGAGTAGCGTCTCATGCAAGGGCGTAACTACCATAGGTGCAAGGGGTGCAGCTGCTATGGGGCCCAGAGCTGAAGGGGCCCCCAGCTTTACTGTCCAAGTAATATGTTTTACATACATTTATCATCATCAGTCGCTAAATAGGGGGCCCTAACAAAGTTTTGCCATGGGGCTTACAAAAATCTAGCTACGCTCCTGGTCTCATGCAAAGTACAGTACCAAAGTAACTTGCGCTTGTAAGTCACAATATGGCATAATAATGACAGTGATTGGCAAACTGATGCCGATTAGTGGTGGGGAGGGGTAGCGATGCCCTCCATTTCCGCAAATGGAGTTGTCACCACCGTTACAGGGAAGTAACGAGACCAGGAACCCCATTATAGAATGGAGAATTTTGCACCTTGAGGTAGGACTGAGAACTGCAGGCTTGCATGGGCTTATACAGAACTTAGATTCATGTCCATGCTACAATACTTCTGTTAAGCAGCGACCAGCCTTCGGATGGTGGCTGAGGCAGAGTTACTGATAGGGAGAGGGGCTCAGTGGAATATATGGGGAAAGGCGATCATATGGGGAGCGTGGGTACGAAGCATGCATGGGGTCGGTCATAGGCACTCATGGGGTGGAGGTCAGAGGTACAGCTGGAGAGAGTGGCCAGTGGCAGGAATGTGTATGGGTAGTGGGAGATGATAGGTGCACATAGCAAGATAAAAGGCAGAAGAATTCATAGGGGAGGGAACAGAGCATGCTTGATGAGGTAAGAGAAAGCAGTACATATGGGGCTGATTCAGGATGGTGATCATATTTCGGCCCCAGCCCCCATGGTCGCGGTTTGAGCATGGGCATTTCTGCACATGTGCAAACCCCGACAGCAAACGGCTTCAGCGAGTTACACACCTGCCAGGCTGTTCACTGCTGGGAGGGAAGGCCAAGGGCGGACGGTGACAAAAACGAGGCTCACCAATAGGAACGCCCAGCATTTTATATATATATATGTGTGTGTAGTTTAGGAGAAATCCAGAGTACCTGGAGGAAACCCGTGCAGGTACACAGAGAATATGCAAACTCCACACAGTTAGAGCCATGGTGGGTTCTGAACCCAAGACCTCAGTAATGTGAGGCAGTCATGCTAACCATGCACCATCCGTGTGGCCACTTATAAGTTAATGAATCATTTCTTTATAGGAACTACCATAACGTGTTCATGAACTTTCCCTACCAGTGACTGCATGTGGGGTTTTTCATTAGAAAAAAAATAGAAAGCTATATAATCCTGTCTTATATTAAATCACAGATTAATGTATTGTCTGCATGTTGGCATCTTATTTTCCTTCTTCTGAAGTAATACAGACTAACCATATAATTTATTGTTCCATTTCCCAAGAAATAAACAACATTCCAACTTTTTTTTTTTATATTTAATTGACAACATAATGGAATTTTAATGATTAAAAAATTTCATAATAAGCATGGACCTAAAATTAGATTTTCTGCTATTGTATATTATTTTTTTTTGTTTCCAAACCAGCAAAAGCAGCACCTAGTGGACAGAAACAAAATTGCAGGCAAATCAAATCAAATTTATTGTCATTACAACATTAAAAAAAAATGCATAAGTGAAATTCGCAAGGAAGAAAAAAAATGTAACTTTATTGAAGCCTTTGTGATTTTAACAGTCATCTGATGATAGTTTAGAGTGCACAGAGGTATATGAGAATGTGATCTACCAATGTTCCGTGCACTAGGAATTTTGGGCCTGATTCACACCTGATGGCACAGCTGCTAATTTCTGGAGCCTTGTGATCAGGTTTATGCCGCCCCGCCAGAGTGAAATCCCGCCCCTGCGAATTGCTTAGCACTGCATGCAAAAATGTTACAGGCTTGCGAATAGATGCAAATGCATTCACAAGCCGCTCACCATCTAATGATTTTTCTAGTGTGTGAAGTCTATGCGTAAACCAGAACATACCCGGTGGCTGCGATAGAAACAGTCTGCTCTGGGCCATGGCTGACGTCACACGTCTGTGCGCACCTGCATTTTCTCGGACTCTCCCAGAATACGTCCGGTTACCACCCCCATAGGCTCGCTTCCTGTCAATCACCTTGCAAAGGGATATCAATTATAAAAATGGGCAGTACATACGTACTACAGGCCATACGCATGCGCAGTCTATCGATAATCACCCGGCCTGTGAATTCACAGCTGTGCGATCAGGTCTGAATTAGGCCCTTTGTGTATTGGTGAAACTGGTTCTTAGCGAGAGATCATGTATTTTTGTGAATACTGGCTTATACTAATACCCAGAATTTCCCTGAATTTGTCTGGAGGTCAAGCTTTCAGCGCTGTGGCTCTAACTCTATGGAACTCACTTCCTTGCTCAGTTCGAGAAGATTCCACTCGTGAAACATTCAAAAATAGACTCAAGATTTTCCTGTTCACCCAAGCATTTCACTAATGTCCCTTATTAAGTTGTTAAGTTTGTTTTGTATTTTGAGCTGTAAAATGCTAATACAAGCACTTTGAGTCCTATTAGGAGAAAAGTGCTATATAAATAACATTATTATTATTATTATTATTATTATTATTATTACTACAAGATAGCTTTCTCCATTGCGCATCACGCACATTTAAGTAAAGATAAGAACTGAACAAAATTATAATTTAAATGAAATAAGAATGAGTTAATTACAGTACAGTATATACATTCTATTGTTTCCAGTCTTCAGAACCAACCTGCCTATCTGCAAATAAGATATTGAGCCTTATGCAGTGTTGAATTTCCAGCTGTTTAAGAGCATACAGTATGTTGTGTATTCTTATTATTCGCAGCATACTGTACACATGTGCGGGCAATGCAGATTCAGACTTGTACTTATTCCATTCGCATCTCTCCTTATGACTAAAGAGGTGTAAGTGATCTCTAACAGGGCAAAGCGCAGCAATAGCGCCAGAGTCTACCGGTAAAATGGCACCGATGGTATTTTCATGGTGATTTTGTAATGCACACAGATCTACAGAGAAATGCCACCCGCGCCATGTTCCGGATTACCAGATGCACTAAGCTTCAAAAGTAATGAAATGGAGGGTGATAAACAATCAACCAATCAGCCAGGGGCGGATTGGGAATTAAAACCAGCCCGGGAAAAATCTTGAAGCAGCCCTAAGAGGGGGGGGGGGAGTGTTGTTGCGCGCCGGAGGCGCGCCCGAATTTTTAGGGGGTGTGGCCTATCAATATGGGGGTGTGGCCTATTCCAACAAGGCCACGCCCAATTTTTGCCGCTGTGAGGGCATGGCTAGTGGCTCTCTTAGCTGCTGGCTATGTCCCCAGCCCCTCAGGCTGCAGAATAGGCGCATGCGTACAGCGTTTATTCTACAGCCTGTGGGGCTGGGGAGATAGAGATGGGGGGGGGGGGGGTGACAGGGGGTCTCCCAACACAGTAGAGTGGCAGGGTGGAAGAGGATGCAGGGAGGGAGGGGGGGATGGAGGGTGCCGTAGAATGCTGGGAGGGGAGATGCAGAGTGGCTGAGAACGAAGGGAGTGAGGACTTACACAGGGTGGCACAGGACGCAGAGTGTGAGGGGGCATGGTGGCACAGGATGCAGGGTAGGAGGGGGATGCAGAGTGGCAGGGGATGCAGGGAGGGGAGTCACAAAGTGGTGGAGGAGACAGTGATGCCCATTATAGATATGCCATACACCGTGATGGCCATTATACATATGCCACACATCCTGATGCCATTATACATATGCCGCACACCGTGATGCCCATTATACATATGCCGCACACCCTGATGCCCATTATAGATATGCCGCACACCCTGATGCCATTATACATATGCCGCACACCCTGATGCCATTATAAATATGCCGCACACCGTGATGCCCATTATACATATGCCGCACACCGTGATGCCCATTATACATATGCCGCACACCCTGATGCCATTATACATATGCCGCACACCGTGATGCCCATTATACATATGCCACACACCATGATGCCATTATACATATGCCTCACACCGTGATGCCCATTATACATATGCCACACACCGTGATGCCCATTATACATATGCCACACACCGTGATGCCCATTACACATATGCCTCACACCGTGATGCCCATTATACATATGCCGCACACCCTGATGCCATTATACATATGCCGCACACCGTGATGCCCATTATACTTGTGCCGCACACCGTGATGCCCATTATACATATGCCACACACCGTGATACTCCATTATACATATGCCACACACCGTGATGCCATTATACATATGCCGCACACCCTGATGCCATTATACATATGCCGCACACCCTGATGCCATTATACATATGTCACACACCGTGATGCCCATTATACATATGCCGCACATCCTGATGCCATTATACTTGTGCCGCACACCGTGATGCCCATTATACATATGCCACACACACATGATGCCCATTATACATATGCCTCACACCGTGATGTCCATTATACATATGCCACACACCGTGATACTCCATTATACATATGCCACACGCCGTGATGCCCATTATACATATGCCGCACACTGTGATGCCCATTATACATATGCCACACCGTGATGCTCCATTATACATATGCCACACGCCGTGATGCCCATTATACATATGCCGCACACCCTGATGCCCATTATACATATGCCCACACCGTGATGTCCATTATACATATGCCCCACACCGTGATGTCCATTATACATATGCCCCACACAGAGATGTCCATTATACATATGCCACACACCGTGATGCCCAATATACTTATGCCACACACCGTGATGCCCATTATACATATGCCACACACCGTGATGCTCCATTATACATATGCCACACACTGTGATGCCCATTATACATATGCCACACCGTGATGCTCCATTATACATATGCCACATGCCGTGATGCCCATTATACATATGCCGCACACCCTGATGCCATTATACATATGCCCACACCGTGATGTCCATTATACATATGCCCCACACCGTGATGTCCATTATACATATGCCACACACCGTGATGCCCATTATACATATGCCACACACCGTGATGCCCATTATACATATGCCCACACCGTGATGTCCATTATACATATGCCCCACACCGTGATGCCCATTATACATATGCCCACACCGTGATGTCCATTATACATATGCCCCACACCGTGATGTCCATTATACATATGCCCCACACCGTGATGCCCATTATACATATGCCACACACCGTGATGCCCATTATACATATGCCCACACCGTGATGTCCATTATACATATGCCCCACACCGTGATGTCCATTATACATATGCCGCACACCGTGATGTCCATTATACATATGCCCCACACCGTGATGTCCATTATACATATGCCACACCGTGATGCTCCATTATACATATGCCCCACACCGTGATGCCCATTATACATATGCCACACATCGTGATGCCCATTATACATATGCCCACACCGTGATGTCCATTATACATATGCCACACACCGTGATGTCCATTATACATATGCCGCACACCCTGATGCCCATTATACATATGCCCCACACCGTGATGTCCATTATACATATGCCACACACCGTGATGTCCATTATACATATGCCTCACAGTATGAACCTCTCTCTCACACTTTAGTTACCTTAAAATCAAGCTGGCTGGCACTTCATCTACTTCTTCCTTTCATTAGATGTGTGCTCCCGTGTAGCTCCGCCCCCTTCCACTCGTGTAGCCCCGCCCCTCAACTCCGTGTTGCTCCGCCCCCTTTCCAGTCCCTGCTGTCATGACTGATGACACATGAAAGTGGGTTGGAAGCCAGGGAGAGAGCTCTGTGCTGCCGGCGCTGCTGCCTCTAATGTAGTGTGACAGTGTACTGGCAGCCGGCAGCTACAGAGTCTGAGGACAGAAGCGGCCGGGGATGTACAGCAGGGAGAGAGCCTCCCTGCGCAACCATCCTCACAGTGAGTGCTTGCCACACACAGAACCGCGGGAGCAGCTGCGTGCGGTCGCACATGCGCACCAGCACTCCCGCGGCCATTTTTATTTCTGTAATAGCCGAGGCTGCCCGCAGCCATATTTGTTTAGGGCACAGTGCTGCGGCCACGGCCGCCCGTTAACCGCAGAGATGGCGGTCTGCGGCCCCGCCAATGGGGTGAGCGGCCTTTTAGTGACTATTAGGGGCCGGCCCACCGGGAAATGGCCCGGTTTCCCGGTGGTCCAATCCGCCCCTGCAATCAGCTCCTGTCTGACATTTTTCAAACACAGTCTGTGACTTGGCAGGTAGGAGCTGATTGGCTGGCTGTTTATCACTCTCCAATTTATCACTTTTGAAGCTTAGTGCATCTGGCCCTATACTAGAGGTACAAACAGAGAGGTAAGTATTGTGAGGGGGAGCAGCATGTATGGTGTGGCCCAAGTGACCCATATACACCTAGCATTCTGCACCAATTATAGACACGCCCATGAATCCGCTCCAACGATGGGTATTTGACATAATGCATTAGTGTCAAATAGAATACCTTATTAAGTATACAGGTTGAGTATCCCATATCCGAATATCCAAAAGCCAAAATAGTCTAAAAACGTTTTTTTTTATATATATTTTAGTTGTTTTTTTTGTATTTCCCCTGCCCCTTTTTTGATACATACCACGTCCCCTGACATCCACGGCGGGCTTCAGGATCCTCTTCAGTGGCATCTCTGGTCCCAGGGGTGCATTGCGCAGTGCACCCCTGGAACCGCTGAAGAGGATTTTGAAGGCCGCCGTGGTTATCAGGAGACACCATGGATGCCGGGGGTAGAGATGGGCAAAATGGATCATCAAGCTGAGCCGGGATCCGACGGACCCCTCGGTGAAAAGATACGGATCTTTTAGACGGAGCCTCGGCTCGCTTTAAAAAAAAGGGGGGAATATACATGACCGAGTAAAAACACTGATCGATGGCTGGGTGCAGAATCGCCATCGATGGCAACCATCGATGGCGTCTGCACCGATGGCCATCCCTGGCAGCAGCATGTAATCTTTCTATCACTTGTAGTCACAGCACTGTACTCAGGAGGTTATTCTGATCGGAGCGGCCAAACGTGCGTACGTTCGCTATTAACGTACGCTATCCGTACCCGGCCGTTGGGGTTAAGTCCACCCACAACTCAGCCGCATACGTACGGCCAGAAACAACGTCAAAGGGGAGTGGCGTACAATTGTGCGTACGCCAACGTACACGGACGGGCCAGCCCTTACACTCCGACAACTGGCGTACAATTGAGCGTACACCACCGTTTACGGACGTCTCTCGTCCGTCTTCCCACCGACTTCTTGCGGCTATCTGAGCGTACGCCAGCTTGCACGGACGGGTCCCTATTGTTTTCAATAGAAAAGTCAGCTTATGTCACCGCTCGTGAGAGTGAGCGTACGTCCGTGTACGCTGACATACCCTTCACATATATGGACCTGCAAATCTTGCCTTTCAACTATAATTATGAAAATTAATTAATTGATTGAATTAATTAATGTGCAAAATAGTGGCCATGGGCTTAAAACATTGCTGAAACATCCTTTGTAGGTGTTAGATGTGGTTTATGTTATTGTATCCTAAATACAAAACCTATGTTTGTATTAGAGTGAACACGTTGACACATGTCGACTTGTGTAGATTGAGTGTGCTACTGTGTAAAGTCTATGAAAGCACGTAGTGAATGTGTCTAACTGTTTAACAAATACCTACCTTAGCATATATAAGCAGGTCTTACAAAGATTCTTACCTTAAATTAAATAAACCTTTAAATGTAGAGAAGTATAGAAAGATAAGCTTCCAATGTGTTTGAGTGCTGTGTGTGGCTTGCAGGTAGTGAAATCATGGTTTGGACTTAATAGACTGCAGCATTGGTTATTACATTCAGGTGTATGTGTTTGGTAGTAATCAGCGTAAATTAGCTAATCCAGGCGCACGCTGGCATGCGGTATCTGTAGGGGTGGTTTGAGATGGCGGTTGGCGGCCGCCTGTTTTGTGTCCGAAATGAACGGTGCTTTAGTCGATCGTGCGGTAGTAGCACCGCTCATTTTTGGTGCACACCCCCGTGTACGCCCATATTTACGCCCATTTTCCCTCATTATTTTGGCCGCTCCCCTCATCACGCCCCTATGCCGCCCCCAATGCCCGTACACTCGCGTATAGGTTTTTTTAGCGAATGTACGCATGCGCAGATCATAAAAAAACCCGGGACGTACGCGTACGGCCCGGCCGCACCAACCAGAATAAGGCCCTCAGTCTCCAGAGGTAGTACATCTCAGCTGCCACAGGTGGCAGCACTGAGATCAGGAAAATGCATTGTAATGGAAAACGAAACTGAAACGGATCACCTTTTTTTGGGATCACCGGCTCACTCGTTCTTGGGTGAGAACCGTTCAAAAGATGCGGTTCGTTCTCGAACGATCCATCTCTAGCCGGGGGTCTATCGAAGCAGCACCAGAGGACCAAGTAAGTATGTTAAAAATGCCTTATCTAAAATGCTCGTGGTCCCGAGCATTTCGGAAAAGGGATACTCAACCTGTATACAAAAAAAAACATTGAAAAGAATCAGAAACATTTTAATTTATGTATCAAAATAAAATCAGATCTGTATTTCATACTTGGATGCAATGCCAGACTACATAAAGCATTAGCGCGAATTCCAAACCTGTATAAAACACAATAATAAAAGAAAATAAATAATAACATGAAAGTAAACGACCATAACACTTTCTTATAAAACAATATACAAATAAAAATGAAAAATAACTCAAATAATATCAAAGATTAACTTTTTAAATGCTATTAATGTTATTTTATATCTTTTCTGAGTCAATGTGTTTGTTCTAGACAAAAAAAAAAGTAATTCTTTTAAAATCAAAATACTATTTTTTTGGGTAAGGCTCCCATAGTGCCCTGACATCTGACATCCTGTTTAAACCCCCCACTGACATGCCTTGAAGCACAGCTGCATAATTGACCTACGCTAGGTAGATATATCCGTCACAGGCTAATTCCTGTCCCCCTTTACAGCGTTTCTTCTTGCACGCTAAAGAAATGATTAATTCTCGTTTCTGTTTTTTAGATTGAAAAGAAAAACAAAAATTCTGGACTCAAACAGAACTTTTACATTTCTCTACATGATAGTTTTATATATTCCAAGAAGAATAAATGAAGCAGGAGCAGGTATTTTCTTACACATGCATTATGTTTGATGTAGAAATCCATTGAAAAAAAGTTAAAAAGTTCCTTCCATATACAGTATAAAGTTTAAATCCAGTCTGGTGGAACACCTGTGGTTATATCTGAACAACCAAATAGATTTCTTGGAGACTGTGGTATCTGTACTTTGGAAATGTACTCACACTGGGTGGGATGCTCTAACATCCACCACCCCTTACCGCCAGCTCTCCGCCGGCTACCACATCAATACTAATCACATATGCTCTAACATCCACCGCCTCTTACTGCCCCCTCCGCCGGCTACCACATCAATACTAATCACATATGCTCTAACATCCATCGCCCCTTACCGCCAGCTCTCCGCCGGCTACCACATCAATACTAATCACATATGCTCTAACATCCATCGCCCCTTACCGCCAGCTCTCCGCCGGCTTCCACATCGATACTAATCACATATGCTCTAACATCCACCACCCCTTACTGCCAGCTCTCCGCCGGCTACCACATCAATACTAATCACATATGCTCTAGCATCCACCGCCTCTTACTGCCCCCTCCTCCGGCTTCCACATCGATACTAATCACATATGCTCTAAAATCCGCCGCCCCTTACTGCCCCCTCCGCCCGCTACCACATCAATACTAATCGCATGTGCGCTAACATCCTCATCCTCCAGCCACAGTCTCCCTTCTCCACTCCTGCCATTTAAACATCTTGTCCCCAGCACAGCAGCTCCCGAGCCATTGCATTGTAGATTATCCTGAATGTAAACCCTGAAGCCTAGATGGGATCCCTCCATACGCCAAGATGTAAGTAACTTATTAATTTACATAAGCTTTCATCTGTCTTTCCTCTGTTGCATGTGGCAACATTGCAGAAACTACTATCTTAGGGGTCCTGGCAGAGGCGTAACTAGAACTTCATGGGCCCCATAGCAAAATACTGATGAGCAGTGTAGAATTCATTCAATGGTGAGCATTGGGATTTGGACATTTACACTCAGTTGCGAAGTCTTTGCTAGCCGTACACATCTACTCCACAGCGGGCACATTATTTTGCAAGGCGGGATTTCACTATAGCAGTGCGATGTCTACCAGCTCACTGGCCGCTGCAAATTTGCACAGCAGTAATCAGGTCTGAATAAAGCCCTATGACGTGGTATGTACAGTATATGTGAAACTCAAATCATGTGAACCAACAATAAATTCAATTGTACTAAGAAAAACTCATCCAATAAGGCCCATTGTCACGCGGAAGGGCAGCAGAACCAATAGAAATCTGTAGTCATAGCTTTCATTTATTCATTCTCACGCATTTGTAACCTATCAACAGCAACATAAGCAACAGCCCAGCCAAACCGTGCCATAAAAATTACACATTAACCCTTTTAATGCCAACATCACTTTGAGAGATGTGCAAAATATCCGCTCACAAGGCCAGCGTCACTCACGTTTGTTGAATAATTTTAAATAAAAAATGTTGTGTAATAAAAGATTATTATGATGTTTGCTTGCCAATTTTCACAACGATTTTGACAAAT
The DNA here is from genome assembly GCF_055691185.1 of Crinia signifera. Lineage (NCBI taxonomy): Eukaryota > Metazoa > Chordata > Amphibia > Anura > Myobatrachidae > Crinia > Crinia signifera. The sequence continues at coordinate 284,999,429 of NC_139221.1, forward strand.
TCCCTTAGCACTCAAAGGGTTAACATTGTGTTCTATGATACACTTCTGCGGGTGATTCTGAGAATAATCACATAGTAACAATGAACACAGCAGTCTTATATTGTATGCCACATGAATGTTACGCTGTGCAAACACAATTTTACTCATGCATATATGGTTTCCTTCATAATTGCCAATACTGTTTATATCATGCACCAGCTGAGTCATTGCTGATTGTTAATAATTTCTTACAAAAAGGTTTTTACATGTATTTTACAGACTTTTTTCCCTCCTAAACATGCTGATGGTGATTTGTTCTATTAACCCATAGTTCTGTCCAGGGGCTGGCTGGCAAATTTTAGCCTGGTGGGCAAGTCCAGAGCACTGGCCCATAAGTAGCGCATTATTATTATACAGAGGGAGCAGCCTGTGGTGTCATGGCATTGCTATTATTATATTATACAGGGGGAGCAGCCTGTGGTGTCATGGCATTACTTTTATATTATACAGGGGGAGCAGCCTGTGGTGTCATGGCATTATTATTATACAGAGGGAGCAGCCTGTGGTGTCATGGCATAATGCCATGACACCACAGGCTGCTCCCCCTGTACAATAATAATGACACCACAGGCTGCTCCCCCTGTATAACATAAAAGTAATGCCATGACACCACCACCAGATATATCGTTTTTTTTATGTGTTTAATGCTAACTTACTGTATTTTATCCCTCAGGCTCCTTTACTGCTGCTGCTGCGGCTCCAGTTCCACTCTCTGCGCCGCGGCCTGTCCTGCTGCGGCCCCCCCGACTCGTCCTGCGGCCTGCCTTCCTTCCTCTCTGCAGATGCGTGGGTGGGACGCGTCATCGTCATGACGTCCCCACCCAGCGTCTGCCACTGCCTCGATAAGAGAGAACAGGCTGCCGGACCCTCCTCCACGTAGCCGTGGAGGCCGGCGGCCATGTTCCTGTGGCCGCAAACATCCTTTAAAAGACCACAGGAACATGGCCGCCGGCAGTGCAAAAAAAACCCGGTAAGCCGGCCTCGGACAAGGCCGCGGCCCGCAGAACACCTCCCAGAGCGGCCTGGGGGGCAGATGGCACCCTACCCCCCGGCCCAGCCCGCCCCTGGTTCTGTCATTCTCTATTATTTCATTGTACTGTATTTAAGGAAAGTAAAACGTGCGATGGATAATCTTCAGATGAATGTGGTCTGATACTCTGGAATATACTGTATGCACCAGTGGACAGCCTACTTGTCTACCCTCGCAGAAGCTGCGGGAGTCTCCCAGTTTTTGGGGTAGTTCCCCGCAGCCTCATAACTAACCAATTATCAATCATAGAACATATATTGATTGATTAACTGCAATTTACTAAAACTATAAGCAGAACTTAATCTGATAGGAAAATCTGGCTTATTATTTAAGCATAGCTAAATACACCATATAGCACTACATAGCATTAATACAGTATTTATTTATTAAGTTTCTTATATAGCGCACACATATTCTGCAGCGCTTTACAGAGTATAGCTGAACATTCACCTCATTCCCTGCCCCAGTGGAGCTTACAATCTATATTCCCTACCACATGTATACACACACACATTCGCTCTAGGGTTAATTTTGTTAGGAGCCAAAAAACATACCAGTATATTTTGGATTGTGGGAGGAAACCAGAGTACCCTGAGGAAACCCATGTAAGTACGGGGAGAATATACAAACTCCGCACAGTTAGGGCCATGGTGGGAATCAAACCCATGACCTCAGCGCTGTGAGGCAGTAATGCTAACCATTACACCATACATACTGCCAAGTAGTGTAATGCTGGTTTCACATTGCAAACCTGCTTTCAACCCATTTTTGTAAACGTGTCTTAAAACGGGTCAAAAGCCAGTTAAACCCCTTTCATATTGCATGTTGTAAACGGTATATTGCAGTTTCAATACCGGTTTTGTACCTTTCAGATTCAACCCGTTTCAAGCAACAAGTTCAAGCAGTGCTTCTTTGCAATGAATCTCCATTGTTTATTTCCTGCTTGTGGGCGGGGATCATGCAGGGAGATAACCTATCACCCTTGTGTGGTTATCATTTGTAGCAAATACTGTTTCTGAGCTGTTCAGACTGCAGGGAAAACTACTCGGAAACGTGTAGGATCCTGCTTTTAACACGTTTCAAAATACCGGTATTCTATAATCAGTAAATGGACAATGGAGCTTTCACACTGCAGCTGTTCCCATTTTAAAATGGTAAAAAACAGCAATGTACCGTGTTAAAGCTGCAATGTGAAAGGGGAATTATAGTGTTCATTCTAGCACCCTGCTCCTTGTAAAATTCTTGTAGTTCCAAGAACAGTCTGGTTTCTCCGGTTGCCCACACACACACACACACAAACACCAGGTCTCCAGCGCCAACCCTGTTCCCAGACACCAAACCCACCTTCTTCAAATCCCTGCACTGTTCTTAGGGTTGCTCTGTGGACCTCTACAAATGATGCAGCAACACTGTCACTGCAATTCTGTCCTGCCCTCAGATGTGCCAAGCAGACCTAAGCTGCAAGTAGCTTCTAGCCAACATCAACCAAGCCAGAAGTGCTACGACCAGCAAATAATCCCAGCATCCAGGAGAAAAGCACTCTGGGAAAGTGGCTAGCAAAGATAAGTGGCCAACACAGAGAAGGGAGATTGGGTGTAGAGGGGTTTTAGTAATAGGGTCCCAAAACAAATTATTTGCCCTGTGGACCCCTAACACCTATTCGGTCGTGATTATTTTAAGCATTAAATCAGCATTACTTTTCTTTTTTAGTCTTGTCAACACAGACTATGGATTCCTAAAGTCATACTTTGTCTGTAAATAGAACGTAGACTCATTAGAGAAAATCTTATTAAACGCGCACTTGAGATGTCTGAGAATGTCTGCCAGCTGTTGTGGGCATTGGCATAGGCGTGCGCAAGGGGGGTGCCGGGGGTGCACAGGCACCTCCTAATCATAGCTGAGGGATGGGGCTTTCCAACGAGCCCAGCCCCGTGTCTCTAGCCCCCTGGGAACCGGAGATACTGCCAGGCAAAGCTGGAACGTTTTCCCTATAGAATAACATGGGACCCGCTAATTCCGACCCCCACCCAGTTCAATGGCTGCCAGTTCCCCCTTCATCATCACTGAAGCTCGAGGTTGATTTCAGTCGAACCCAAATCGCTGGGCCTTCAATCTGATACCAGGCTGGATCCATATGGATTATTTGATTCCAGGGATATTGAGGTTAAACCGTTTTTTTTTTTTTTTGTATGTGTGTGTGTATACTATGTGTGCGGGTGGGCATTTGCCCCTGGGCACTTGGGGTACAAGTGTCCCGTGCCCGCCACAGCCTCCTTCCCTTTTGAGCGGCTGACCAGATGCTGCCTGCCGCTGACAGGTAAAGTAGCTTCAGTGTGCGGCGTGCAGCATCCGGCCAGTGGCTCAAAAGGGAAGGAGGCTGCGGCTCCGGTGGGCATCTTAAAAGAAGAGTGCACAGCGCTACCCGGAAGTGCGGATTCACGGGAGCGCTGGTGTGCAATGCGCACCCCCAGCAATGAGCATGAAACTCCCCTTGTCAACGAGCATTTAACCACCCCCTTCCCAGGGAGCATGTGACTCCTGGCAAAGAACATTTCACATCCCCCCCCCCATGGCATGATCTGTAATGGCCATCACAGTCTGAGGCGTAACATGTAATGGGCATCATGGTGTGAGGAATGGGAATTACACGTACAACGTGTATTGGGCATTATGGAATGTGGTATACTATGTAATGGCTGTGTGATGTGTAATATGCATGTAAGTATGTGGTAATTTTTGGCGCGCGCCTTCGACGTGCACAGTCCCTATTGTCCCTGTTTTAATAATATTTTTTTAAGCCCTAACATAATTTGTAATGGGCATTACGGTGTGTGGCATGTGTAATGGGCATTATTGTGCGTGACATTATGTCTAGTGTGTTTCATTATGTGTAATAATAGGAGATGATGAACACGCCCAGTAGATAGTGATGGACACGCCCCCTCCAATGGTGCACCCCCTAATAAAACGGGCTGCGCACGCCTATGGGCATTGGGCAACGTCATTAGGACACATGCATGTTTCTATCGTAGCTCAGGATGTAAGAAGGTTACGTTGTACTGTTTTATGTTATGCACAAGCTACTTGGCTGCTGTCTCATTTGTTCTGCCCAAGAGAAATTTGGCAAGGGCCACAATAAAAGGTATTATAATATAAACTCAGGTTAGCTGCTGCTTGCTGTCCAAGTGGTTAGCATTACCTCTTTAATCTCGATATGTGTGTGCTTGGCACAGGCAATGCATCTTGTTTCAGGACTAAGTAATAGTTGCACTTGATCAAAACAAAATGAGCATTTCCATTCTGCAAGTCTAGGATAATGCCTCTGAATGGCTGCTTGTCTTCGTTTGTACATAGAAATGTAATATGCTGGGCTCACTGTTAAATAAATGCTAAGCAGAGCAAAGTTGCGCAGTCTATGTAGCATATAACCTTATTGGTGCCCATACACTACTGCTAGGGTGGAGTGTACGAACTGAGAGAAGCCCACCACTTTTTTGGCGAACCTGATCTGCCTAGGAACCCACCCCTGAAGCCAACTGTCCTAGGTATACAGCTCTCCCCACTATGGTTCCACCAGCCCTGGCTGGTAAAGTCCTGGTTGAATAATCTAGGTTATCCCATGCCCTTTGTCTCTTTGATTTTTCCACTACCAACTGGAGAAGTGCTTTGCCTCTAGTGTTAATGTTAATAAATCATCACATTTACGTAGGAAAATAAAGACTTAAGCTGGGTACCCCCTACACAATGGGCCTTGGTCTGGTCCATGGGCACCGATGCGCTTCTTTTCTGCGCATGTGCATGTGCTGGGTGCATGCACACATGCATGTTTATCAGGAGCTCGCGCCCACCAGTGCGGGTGGGGACGTGGGGAGGCTGCAGGTAGTCATGCCCATGGGAACGCCCATGCTAATGGGCTGATGACATGGGTGCTGGGGGTGGGCAGCTGACATCACCGGATGTCAGCTGCCCGCCATGTTCCCCTCCAGGACACACACAAGCCTAAGATGTTATGGATCTGGGTGTTACCCACCTTTGGAGTCCGGAGACAGGGTCGTGAGGGTGTTGGTGTGGTGCTGCAGGAGGCAGGGAGCTGGAGATCAGGCGTAAGCCAGTAGCTGGGACCGCTGTTTAGGATGGCCACAGCGAAACCTACACTGACTCTGTTGAGTCCCCCGGGCAGATGGAATACCCCTGCAGAGTGCTAGGCTTCGCCCGTAGCCGCCGCGTTCGAAAGAGCCAGTTACACCGGCTCTAACCCTGATGCAGCCAGGTGTTATGATGTGACAAAGGGTAAGCGATCGCCAGGGGGTATCACAAGAGGACCGTCTAACTACAGGGCCTACCTGGAAGGGAACCCCTGACTTGGCACCAGGCCAAGAACAGGGAGAGGCGACCCAGTCGCAAACACAAATGTGGGAACAAGGGAATCTCTGATGTGAGACAGAGAAGGACTACTGATTCCCCAAAACCGAGTGCAGTGGGAAAAGGGGATAACCGGGCTGCAAGAAGCTGAGCTGCGGAGGATATATCCTGGGATCCAGACAGGAGACCGGAACAAGGGACCAGACAGAAGTTCCCTGCACAGGCAGCAGGAACTTTAAACAGGAAGCTATCACTGGCACAGATCTCCAGGAGAGCATGGCTTATAAAGGCCTCAGGTGATTGAAACACCTGGTGGATCTCCAGGCTGCTCCTGATTAACGAGCTAATGCCTCACAGCCTGTGAATAATAGCTCAAAGAACACAGGGCTGTAATGGCAACAGACCTACCACTGGAGGCCACCAGTGAGTCAAAATGCCAAACAGAAACAGAACAGAAAACAAAACAGACTGAACCATTCACCTGGTTCCTGACATAAGACACCTGAGTGTCTTAGATTTGCGTGTGCGCACCACATCATTGGATGGTCAGCGACCATCCAATGATGTGGGTGTCACCCCATAGGCTGCGAATGGATGTTTATGCGAAACATCAATCCGCAGCCGGGCAGGCAAATTTTCCCTGCGAAGAGGGGCGGCAGCATGTGCGAGCGGCGTCCAGGGGCACATGCACATACGCTTGCTGATGCCCGCGGCGACAAGCAGCGGCGGGGGGCAGGAGCCATGCAGCAATGTTAACAATATCATTATCGTGCATATCTTTAACTATTAATGTCTTGTGTGTACACATCTCTACCCTAATAGGAGACTGAAGGATTCAATTAATAACTATGCAGGTGCATGACACGCTGAGCGCCAACCTCACTTATTCAATTACAAAAAAAAATTAATCTTACTAATTATTTTCCATCTCCAGTCATTAGAGCTTACAGACTTAGTTATTATAACTTGTATGCATTTGGACTATTATATTTTCAGCAACATATTTTCACAAAAGCAATGTAAAGGTCAGAGTGCGGTCTTTCTAAAAACCAAGTCATTAAATTGTGCCGTTTTGGTAAAACAAACAGTCCCGATATGAAAGGCTGCATCCGAGACTTGCAAGTGGCTACAGAAAGCCGCAATATTGTCCATCTCTTCCCCAGACAAAGAGCTTTAGAGGTTCGGAATGACATGCCCCAGGCTGGCACGTGATTCCAGTAATTAAATTAAATAACAGGAAACATGTTTTCCATACGACATTCCCCGGCCACACACAAACTGTAACAGTAAATCTTTTATGTTAAATTGGTCCGGTGAGAAGTCCCAGGCTTAAGAAATGTGCCAAATTTTGTGTTTATATAGTGCACATAAAAAGCTGTAAGTACACTAACTTCTTGACATTGCATAAGGCTACCTAAATTACATGCAGTTTTAATTTGTTTATGCCCCCTGGGCTTATTAAATTCAACCATTTCAGCACTGTATGAAAAGTTACAAAACCTGAAGGAAACATGTTAATTTATTTTTTATTTTTTTGGTTTTGTTATTGAAGCTGTTGGCATTTTCTATTTTTATTTTAGCCACCATCAATGCCAGGAGAAGAGGGCTTTTGGAACGGTGTTGATGATCACATGTCTGACCTTTTAGCCTGCAGCTCAGAACATTTACATCCTTAAATATGCTGTCTCCTTCAACTGACCTACACCTTTAGGCTACAAGAGTCTTATGAACCAATCACCGAATTCCTATGCAGGTCTAGCGGATCACTCATTTCCTACCACACATGTAATACTTGTAACCTCTATTGATATTGTTGTTGCGATCATAGAGTTTTTCATCAGGGGGAGCTGTATCAAAGCTTGGAAAGAGATACAGGGGAGGTAGATACAGTGGAGAGAGATATAGTATCAACCAATGAGCTCCAAACTCATTTTTCAAATACTGGAGCAGATGTATTAAGCCTGGGGAAGAGATTAAGTCCAAGGCGATAACACTCCAGCCAATCAACTGTCATTTTTTTCAAACATAGCCTGTAACTTGACAGGTATGAGCTCATAAATGTCATTATTTGAACGTATCCTGTAGCTTGACAGGTAGGAGCTGATTGACTGGTGCATTCCAACCTTCCACGTTATTTCTTCTCCATGCTGAATACAACTGCCCCACGACCTGTAAAATAACAAACTTATTGACTGGTATTTTATCTTCATCTACCTTATTGCTCTTCAAGCTTTGACATATCTCTCACGCTTTTGGTAGATTAATGAGATCATAGAGTTTGATTTTGGTATAAAATATAACAAGCTTAAAAAACAAAATAACTGCTTTCTTTTAAATATTTTTTAAGCACTTCATAAAACAGATGTTTGTAGTTCCTGCAGAGATTTTTTTTTTTGCACCGCATTTCATTTAGCTGCTTTTAATTAGCTGGGAAGGTTGAGCTGGTCAACTAAACTTCCATTCTCATAAACCTAAGTGCAGAGTTTGATGAGTGGGCACTTACTCAATGTCAGTAATAGTATTGAGCATACAGTACATAAGAGTTTGACATAAGCGTTGAGTGTTTAGTGAATTGCAAAATACATGCATTAGAGAGAGCTGGAGACTAGAGAACAGTAGTTCCTCATGTAGATGTTCTCTACTTGAAATAGTAAAGTCAGGCTTAATGTGTATTGCCCTACTGAAATATAGACTTAGGAACGTATTCTGGTCCACAGGCAACGCTGTGAAATTTGCAGGAGGTTGCATTTGGATAAAATGCTGCTCGCACAGCCCCCCCCCCCTCCTCCCTGCCGACCATCGAATGATCCGGAAGGTGCACGCAAAATTAAGACACTATCTGTTGTCTTAGCTTTGCGTGCTCCCTGCATGGGACCAGACATCCACTGACGCGTCACTGCCTAATTTCCATGGGAACGCCAAGCATTTTCATGGGAACACACATGAAACACTGGCCATTCCCATGGGCGCGGCCCGGCGCTGCCACCCCACAACCCCCACTGGTGGGTGCAAACTGGATGGCGAATAGCAGTTCGCCATACCCGCTCGCACCCATCATAAACCAGAATGAGGCCTTTGATATTTCTATTTTGCCAATATAGAGATTGTCCAATAAATGGGATGGGCATTCACTCAACGCTAGCATTGAGCATACACAAAATTATTTGTATTTTCCATAATCGTATGAATAATCCAATATTGGGTAACATGAAATCTTACTAAGTTTAAATTCCACCAAAATATAAGTCATTACAGTGTCCTAGGAACCCTGTTATAGAAAACGGACCAGATCACGCCACTGCTCCTCTTCAAAAATCACAGTGACATAATGATCAAAAATATTTTGTGATTATAACAATATTGTACACTGATAACTTGACTCATCATTCATAGGTCCAAACAAGTTTAGTAAGAATGAGGGTTTCATTCATTGTGGCTCTACAAATGGTGACCTGTGGTTTTATCATATGTTTTATAAGGTATATCGGAAGAGGGACTTGACTCTGTGATGTCTTTAGTTTTGATTTAAGCAGGGACAGAACTGTCTGTAACCAGAAAATATGTACTAGAGAAGAGATGATTGAACATCAATAACCTACTTGCTAATGTGATTGTGAAAGTGCGGATAAGGTTACATGTGTCAGTGGTAATTGTTGCTTAGTTGAAAAATAAAACTTAATGTTAAACTCAAATATTGTATATTGACCAAAAGGTCTATGTACTAAGCCTTGGGGAGTGATACAGAGGATAGAGATAAAGTAATACCCAAATCAGCCCCCAACTGTCATTTTACACTCATTGGGGCAGATGTATTAAGCCTAAACAAGAGATAAATGCAAGGGTGATAAGGAGAGATAAATGTCCAGCCATTCAGCTCCTTACTGACTTTTTTCAAACACAGCCTGTAACATGGCAGTTAGCAGTTGATTGGCTGAACGTTTATCTCTCCTTATCACCCTTGCATTTATCTCTTGTTAAAGTTTAATACATCTGCCCCAATGTTCCAAAAATGACAGTTCTGAGCAGCAGTGGTGTAAATATAATTCATACCTGCTCTTTGTCAGGGGCCGCCGCTGCTGCAGGGGTTCTGCTCATTGTCAGGGGATCCCCCCCCCCCCCACACACACACACACCTCTCTGGCCCCTGCGGCCACCACATCTGTTACTCCTGCTCCCAATAAAAATTTCCCTTCCATAATAACTGTCTCCTGTGAGGTGGCATTTTGGGAGGGACATGTTCAATGGTACAGGCTCAACCAGACTGCAGACAAGTATCTGCAGGTCTCAGCAGGGATGAAGCAATAGCCCCCTCATACATCAGTTCTCACATGCCACCTAGAGCCTCCAAACTACCACGGGTCTGCAGGGGCTATTGCTATGCCACTGAGGAGCTGGTTGGCAGGCAGTTTATCTCCATCCACTTTCTCTCTCCAAGGTTTAGTATATATATTCCCAAGTAACGCCAGAACTCCTGCTACATCGTTAGTCCATCTCTCCAAAGGTAATAACAATCATTCATGAAAATGCGTATAAAACACGTAACGTTTCATAAAAAACCCATGCCAACTTTTTCATGTGTCCGCAGTTCCATATCAACCCTTTGTTTGCATCAATCCTTTGTCAACGTCAAGCTTGTGCATATCGACCTTTTGTAAATGTTGACCTTTGCATGTTGACCTTTTGGTGTCAACCTATTGATTGTCGACTTAGACACTGTCGACCCTATGATCCATACCTCATATAACCTTTTAATTGACTGCATGCATGCTGTGATAAATCTATTGTCATGAGTTCAATTTCCACAGTCATAGATTTGCTTGCATCCAATGTTAAATGTTATGCTGACATACACTATACAATTATCTGCCAGATCTGGCTGGTTGTAATGAAAGTCTAGTAATTGTTGAGAGTAAATGACAATGGACCATTTACTCTGAAACACTTTAAATTGGACAAAACCATGTCATTCAGACAAATTGGTTAAATCTGTAAAACTAAGGTGCACTGTCCTTAATAACTAACTATACTGTTATGCCATTAACGTTCATTACTATTCTGTATTTACAAATGTAGTGATATCGCAACATTATCTTACTTCCAGTTTCTGTTAAGTATTTTCACACTTTATATTTATAATATACTAGCAATATATTTTATAGTTGTGCAGTATCTATAATATAAGTAGTTATATCTAGTCCGTCTTTTTTTTGCCTTATTTATATATTTAAATATGTTATTGATATGCTGTGTATATTTGATGTGACCCACTTTTCCAATTTTTTGGCCTATTAAAATGAAATTGTTCTTATAAAGAAAATTGATCTACTGTAATTTAATTTAAAACTCAATAGTACAAACACAAGAAGAAAAAAATGCATAAAAAACCAGGGAGAAAACTTTATTTGTGAAAAGAACAAAATAACATAAATCAAAAATAAACATACAAACATAATCTATTTACAAAAATAAAGCACAGAATCACCACTACCGGTGAAAATAAATACAACAGATTTAAAATGTTATATACACTGGTACCAAAAGAAATATATTATTTAAACTGACATAACCATTGAATACTTCCTTTCAATTGTATTGTTATGTCACTATATTCAGTCAGCGATTAAAATGTGTTTTGTTTTTTTGCTGAATGACATAAAAATAAATATTTATAGATTCAAATTTAATTTGATTACACATGATTATTTACACAAAATCAAAACTTTTACTTAAACTAAACCCAAAATTCAAGTCTGTCCAATATAAATCAAGGACAGAATTATGAATTATAAGATGAGTGAAGCATTTTGCCAAATTTTGACTTTCTGCTAATTTAAAACCTAAAAATAAATCTATAAAATTAGAAGAAAATTATATTATAAATATTCTTTGAGATCCTAACAACTTTTTTGTTTGAACAAAAAATTACAAAAATGGAAATGAATTTGCTCAAAAATAGAATTATTGGCTACTGCTCATATCATCTTAGTATTCACATACTATGCATTACTTACAAAAACAGAAGACAATTTAATATTTATTTGTCCTCTTTACTTTAAATTCTGCCAATTTCTTTGAACATTTCCATGCAATATTTTTCAATGTTAACAGCAGCTCTTTATTAAAAAACAAAACAAAAAAAACACTTGTATTTTAGGTTTAATTTCCTTCTAACTCCTTAGTTAATAAGCATGTCACTGACATAGCTGACCATAATGAAATTTTTGCTCTTTCATCATGGCAGCTTCTGTCAATGCATATATAAATAGATAAAAAAAATGTAAATATGTTATGAGGCATTTTTCTCTGCAGAAAATAAATTATGCCTATAAAAAGTAACACCTACTCAAAAATGAGGCATACTGCATATTTCTAAATATTAAACAAAAGTAAACAAAAACAGCAGTGTGTGCAAGTTTCTGTATTACATAAAAGTAAAAAACTTAACAAAATGGTCAGTTGCCATCTTAAGACACTCACAGCTATGTGGAAAACATGGTATCAAATAGAACCATCTGATTTGCTTGCATGACATTCATTAGCTGATTTAGATAAATTATCAACAATAGAAAATCAAGCCATCAACATAGATGACTATTACTTTAAATATTTAAACAATACTTCCAACTAATCATAAGTTTGTTTTCAATCTGCATATTACAAGATCACTTTTGCCTACAACGAACATTTTGTGAACTAAACCCATGGCCAGTGCACTTTTGTGTGCACCATAGACAAAATGAACACTACTTCATAAGTGTTGTCTAGAGCTGCAGAGTGATGGGGTGTACTAAATATCAGGGTTCTGGCTTGTTGGAGGGGCTTGGTGGGGGCAAGCTGCTAAGAGAGGCATTGTCCACCTGTTGTGATGCTACTGAGGAGCGACCACACATACTATTTTTACTAATTTGCTTGAGTGGGTGTGGCAACACTTTACCAGATTTGTCCACTTCTCCAGTACCTGTGCCCTGTGGCCACTCTCCAAAGCCCTGGTGGTGTCCCCTTTAGGCATTCAAGCTGCCATTTACCCTAGCAGAAAAGACATTGAGGTGAAATGTAATAGGGGTCGATTTTTTAGACATGTGCGATTTTTGGTAAAAAACTTCCAAAATCGAATGTTTTCCAAAAATCGCACATATAATACTGATTCACAGTAAAAAAATCACACTTTTTCCCGCGAAAATGCACATTTTGATGTGGTGATTTTTAGCCACACTACAATTCGCATCCAGATGTTTTCCCATTGGAAAGCATCTAACTCGCACATGTAATAGGGTGCGATTTTTGAGAATTTGAACATGCTCCGGTCTTTTGTTTACATCTGGGGCCCCGACCGGGACTTAGCCCCGCCCACCAGCCAATCATGGTCCGGCATGGGGTTTTTCCCGGACCATGATTGGCTGGAAGTCCTAGTCGGGGCGGAGCTTGTAAACAGAAGACCGGAGCTTGGTTAGAGTGCTGCGGGGCTCCCGGAGAAGCGCTGAAGGCGGCTGGTGTGTATGTTTTCTCTCCACAGGTATCCGAGTGGATACTACTGGACACGGGCAACATAGGTGAGTAATGGATGAATGGGCTCCGTATGTAATAAAGTTTTACTGTCAGTGTGTGTGTGTGTGTATTTATTTAACTATTATTTATTTTCAAGTCTAAAAATCGCACTAAATCGCACCATATCTGACTTTTTTGCCGCAAATTTGCATCTCATTACATATGCAAATTCGCGGCAAAAAATTAGATTTTCTTTTTAAAGGTGCTATTTTTTAACATGTCCAAAAATCGCATCTTATTACATTTCGCCTGGGGTATGCATATTCTACTGCCCTCAGTCTGGGAATAGAAATAGTTTCTCATTAGACTTTGGGCATGAAATGCATTATCATTGTTATTGGCCAAATTCAGCTAAAAATGACCTCCTTCATTGTGTTTTTGATATTGATTGTTACACTTTAAGTACAAATAGATGGCAAAATCAAGTGGAAAAGATACTTCTTTGGCAAAGCACACCGAAAATCCTAGTGAGGATGTGTTACAATTCTCATTCTAAATTCAAAACATATAAAAAAATGTGCAAAAAACCCCCAACATCTGTTGTAATATTCTCGCTTATTAATATCATTTAAAGAGCCAGACATCTGCCATAGCTTTGTCCAATCGGAGAAATCAATTGTCATTCTCATAAATACATACTACGAGAGGTACTATTACAATACTTTAGCCCAAATCTCAAATATCTTAAAAGGAGAATTTCCATTGCAAATTTTTTGAGAAAAATTGCAAACAAAAAAAAATGGTCATTGTAAAAATCTTTATTCATGTGTGATGTGATCAGTGTGAGAAGACTATATACTGTTCAACATAGGGGCTTTTCATATTAAGAGAAATGTCTAATAGTTCAATAAGCTGAAATTCTTATTTTTAAGAAAAAACTGCTTTTTCCCAGCTGTCAAAAGGTACTAAATGTCCCAAAACTACTGGATACACCACAATGAATTTTAGAAGCAGAGTGTTTTAGCCCATTAAACACATCATTTGTTTTGCATTGATAAAAAAAAAAAAGAATTGAAAATAGACTTTTAGTAAACATGCCCCTTAGCCTCAGCCCCTTAGTATCAGTGATGTTATTGGTCTGTAGAGTACATATAGGTGGTACAGTATTTGTAAATATTGATCCATTCCATACATCATTTGCTTCTCCAATGCGTAGGTAACCGTTGTACCATAAAGGATAGAAATTATCTTTATACAGGTTTTACAAGCTGTGTCAACTAAAATGAATCTCCTTAGCTGACTACTTTTGTACTTTGTCATTATTTAGATGTCTGTATATATGCATATTTTTTAAAGATCTTTTACTATTACCATTTAACTTGGTGGCCTAGGGTGACACAATGGTTAGCATTGCTTCCACAGAAAGCTGGTGCAATGACTCATTTCTAACCAGGCATTATAAGGGTGGAAACCTAATCATTTACATGAGTTTCTTTTGGGTGCTCCAGCTTATTCCCACTGACCAAAGACAGACTGATAGGTTAATTGGGCGGTACGGATGGTGCAATGTTTAGCATTACTGCTTCACAACACTGAGGTCATGGGTTTGATTGCCACCATGGCCCTAACTGTGCGGAGTTTGTATATTCTCCCACAATCCAAAAATATACTGGTAGGCTAAATGTCTCCCAACAAATTAACCCTAAAATGAATGTGTGTTGGGTGTACATGTGGTAGGGAATATAGATTGTAAGCTCCACTGGGGCAGGGACTGATGTGAATGTTCAACTTTATACTCTGTAAAGCGCTGCAGAATATGTGTGCGCTATATAAGAAACTGTTAATAAATAAATAAATAATAATTGGAATCTGATGAAAGTAAGCCCAATGTACATTCATGTGGTACGTGATATAGATTCTAAGCTCCATTGGGGCAGGGACTGATATAAAAAAAAAAAAAAAAAGGATTCTCTGTAAACTGCTGTTTAATATGTAGGTGCTAGATCAATAACATAATAAACACGTTCTACTTGCCATGTACTTGGAGTGATATTTATGCAACAACAAATACACATGTTATGTTTGGAAGATGTTTTCCTTGAAACTGAAGCAAGGGAGAGATGCTTTCTTCTTATATTATTGTCATGCCATGCAAGCTTTCTACCATGTTTTCCTGACAATTTGACCACTGGTAACATTGCTCTGTGTTTTATTTTATTTTTATTTTACATGAGCAGAGCAAACAATATGGCAACTTCCAATGTATATATGCAGAAAGGTCAGGTTCCTTGTGCAAAATAACAACACATTATTAAGCATGTATATGAAAATATAATGAGTGTATGTAAGCCCTGCCTATACAGAGTTTCTATTACTGATGGCTTACTTACATTTCTCAGAGAGCAAAATCAGCCACTTCAGCCCAGAAACATATGAAACAGACATTTCCTATGGCTGACTTACAAGTAGTCCCAGTTCCTGTATAGTAACAATTACTGGCAGCTAACATGGATCTAAGCTTTTGCAGATCAGCCATGCAACATATTTCAAATGTTTGGCTTTAAATGACTGACTGTGCAACTCTAAACACTTAATATAGGTTCCTTACAGAAAAGACCAAGGCTGTGAGGAGAGCCACAGACTGCTCTGGGATCCTGCAGCACATGAAGCCTTGACCCAAAGGAAAAAAAAAATGTGCCTATAAAAGGTGCAAACTTCATATAGCTCAATAACAAATGTATTCAGGCAGCTATACAGTATAATGAAGATACAGTTATGGGTATGGTATAAGTCCCCGACAGTCGGGATTCCAACGGACGTTTCTCCGACATCGGAATCCCGTCTGTCATGATCCCAACAGGGGGGCAAGGCATTGAAGCCCCTTGCGGGGTTCGCTCGCCATGTATTCTATTCTCCCTCTATGGGAGTCGTGGACCCCCATGAGGAAAAATAGCCCATGGAAGTCGGGATTCCAACTGTCGGTCTCCTGACAGTCGGGACTCCAATGCTGGAGAAATGACTGTCAGAATCCCAACTGTCGGTCACTCTTCCGACCCTCACAACTACTCCATATAGAATGTAGACTAAGCTTTCCTTATCTCCCGAAATGTTTGAGAGAATACTGAACATAGGGCCTATTTGCTGACTTTTTTCCTCCTGTCTGGGAGAAACCTGCTAAGGAGATGCAACCGGCCACACCCTCTTCCTTGGAAAAGTGAGATGCAGGAGAGCCGCCCACTCCTCTGATGACCTAGGCCAAAATCCAAGGAAGTCTCCATTAAAAAAAGTATGTTTTTGGGGAGACCACCATCAAAGAAGACCACCCTCCCAGAAATTATTAGCATGATGAGGGTCAGTAGAGTCACCAGAGCCCCACCCCACCAATGCTTGGTGCTGTGAATGACTTTTGGCAGCAGGAGCAATGGGTCGTAATGATGCATACCGCTATGCCACTTCCCCCGAACTTGCTTCCTGGACCTCCTGTCCTCTTGTACACTGAATGCAGATGAAGTGACTAGCCTGCAGATATGACCTGTCATGCCATGCAAAGGTCCCATTGCAATTACATTAGACATTAATAGTAAAGTGTCTGCAACATGTGATATGATTCTGCCAACTGTAATGTAAAAAAAGGTCATCAATTCAATTACATTCATGTAGAAATTCACCTTTTTTCATGTAGCAAAAATAAAAACATATGCACATCATGACAGCTATTCTGCAAATAAACAAGCAATCAGTATGGCAGCTCTACCAACAAGAATTTCCGGGGGCTGTCACCTGTTACATTTTAAAAAGGATAGACAATACAAATCTATTTTATAGTGAAGTATGTCATCGGTTTACGTACACACAGGGTGTGCATTCACACACTTGTTAGGTGGTCCCAATCCATCTATACTGATCACAAGCAGATGGATCAGCAGCCACCAAACCAGGCAGTGTACCTGGAGGTGGGACTATGCAGCAGTGACATAGATGGGTGCTCCAATCCAACACTGCCACATCATTGGCCGGCCCCCAGAAAGAGCAAGTGAGGAGCAGAACAGCTGCAGTGCCTAACGGAGTTCAGTGTCCTGGCCCAGCGGCGCATACTGGAGTTTTCCATATCCCAGCGTGGAGATGTCATAGTTCCCAGCAAGGAAGAAGATCAAAGAGCAGGGCAGGGCCATGGCCAGGATGAGGAGAAATCAGGAAATCAGGCGAGTTGTCTGTGTTGGGGAGGGGGTAAATTGTTATGTCAAGCACAAGCAATACCAAGATCCTGATAACACCTATGCAAATTACTCTATTCAAATATTTATGATTGAAAGACACTTTCCTAGAATTTTCCAGTTTCCTCTGTGTATTCAGAAGAACTGCAATAGCAATATTTTCAGCTGTCCAATCCATGTGCATTTCATGTGAAGCATGTATGATTTTTTTTTTGTTTATAATTAATGACAGCCCAAAATGAATAAATGTGTTTTTATGGAATTATGATACGCAGAAAGCAAAGTGCTAAGTTTACTAAGACTAATACTAAGATAAAAACATACATTTTACTGTGTCAAGCGGGTGCTTTTCCTCTTCCCAAGACCTCCACTCCTCCCCTTTTTTCCCGCACCTACAAATAACACAGCTCCCACCGTGACTGCAGTACATATAGTGCCAGATGCACTAAGCTTCAAAAGTGATATAATGGAGAGTGATAAACAACCAGCCAATCAGCTCCTGCCTGACATTTTTCAAACACAATCTGTGACATGGCAGGTAGTAGGTGATTGGCTGGTTGTTTATCACTCTCCATTTTATCACTTTTTTGAAGCTTAGTGCATCTGGCCCATATAGAGGTCTTAGATCTGAGCCCTGATCTGCATCCTAACTCACACTTTGCTGTAGATATGCAAAGTCATGTCTTTCTTGCATTTTGGAAAATAGTCATTAAAAAAAAAATCTTTAAACTGATTATTCCACGTATTCAAGTAGATAATTAGCCGTAACTTATAATGTGAAATAAAATGTATGCAAAGATTCACTAATTTTGAGCTAGGCATATATAATGAAAGTTTTTCTCTATTACTTTGCTTTTCAAAAAAAAAAAACTATTCAAAAAAGCATTTTAAAAAGTCTTTTAAACAGAGAGATTGCATTGCTTTTTGTCAGTCTCAAAGTTCAAAGGATAACCTTAATAACAAATCCTGGTCCTAAGTCTTTGCCTATTACCTGTTGCATAAAAGCTGCTTTCTGATTAGATTCGGGATGTGTCGGAGTTTCATCCTCACTATCTGGTGGTTCTTCTTTCACCTTCACGGACACTAGGTGGTCAGTTCTGACGTCGGTAGTGCTGGGACTCCTTATGATCCCAGTGGAGAAAACTTTCTGAACCTTCATCAGGTGATCTCCGTGAAGTTCTTCTTCTGCTTCCTCCAAATGACTTCCAGGCTGACGGAGTTGTTCAATTGATTTGGAAAGCATCTTTAAAAAGATACAAAGTATATTAAGAGCATTGCAGACATTATTTGTTCAAAGTCACATCTCTTGGCACCATGTAATCAGCTTGCTGGTCACACAGATCTGGAAATTTGTTCAGCCAATCTGGCCCTTTTCAACAATCCTATAAGACCTTGTCTTGGATCTGTCCAATTTGGCCAAATTTGTGAACCAACAAGCAGGTGCTATGCTCGTACAATAACTGATAACATTGCTATAAACCTGAACCAATGATATAAAATGAACCAGTGCCACCTAACCTTTTAAGGAGGACAACCGTAACCTTCTAAAGAGGCCAACTGGTACGGTTTAGCAAAACCAAATTTTCTGATAGTTTTATGTTCTATATGTAAACTGTGAGATTTACCAAAATCTAAGCCACACATAACACCAGCTTTTATTTTAAACCGTCATATCTACAACGCGTTGGTTTTTACCTAAAGGCTGCAAATACACTAAACAATATACTATAATTATATACTGTAATATTATATAGTCTTACAATAAATACTGTATCACAGGCCTCAAAAATGGGTCAGTTCTTTCCCATACAATTTTATATGCACTAAAATAATAGCTAATGACCACTAGACTATCCCTGTTGTGAACAGATTGGGGGTGCACGTGTGGTTGGTGCTATAACTATATCTGGGTCTCTCTCTACCCAAATATTGCTATGGGGCCGCTGTGCACTGTTCTGCCCCTAGATGGACATAAGGAAACAATTAACCAATACCACAAAAATCTTTGGGACCTGTAAAAAAATATCTTTTAATAGGAAGCAGCTAAGCCAAAGGTTATCTCTTCCTTTCTCCTACAGGCTTTGAAGTTATCGCAGTGCAGAACAGAGCTTAAGTGTGGCTTGTGGATGAACTAGGTTTTTCTTTTAGTGTCTTCAACTGAGTGGATTTTATTGATGACACCTTGCAAAAAATAAAATTCTATATTATATAAATTAATAATTATTTTAATAAAAGTGTCATGTTTTATGCAGCCAGCTGTCTCTGGTTACAGATAAATACTGGCATATAGAGTGCGATACTGTACTGTACATGTCAGTTATCAAAATAATTGTATGAGAGCATTTCAATGTCTATTGGCTGTTAACCAAATGATGAACATTCTTCAGCTGTTGGAATTTGTTATATAAGAATTTTTTATGCTGCTCTTAACAGTTTTAAAAATGCTTTAAATAGCAAGCTCCAGTTTATAAATGGTTTAAAAAAAAATAATAATAATAATTCAACACTACTGCTAACATGTACAGTGGTAGAGGGAGCATTAACAGAGGTGGGTTTTGATGGAGGGCGCTACAGTCATTTCACCAGTGCTGCCAACCATATAGCAGATGCAGTGTGGTGGCTGCTGCAAGGAATCATACACAGCCACCGGGACCCATCATAGTGGCAGCAGCAGGCGGCACCCGGTTGGCCAGAGAAGGAAGTGTTTGGTGTTTGTAGTTTCTTTTATTACTGAAACTCTAAGCAGTAAAAGATAAATCCCGAGCTTCCTTTACAAAAAGATGGCCACCACTGCAGCTTGCCAGCTACTCAGACCATGTAGGCTTGGAATTAGGAGAGAATGGTGAGACATCCTAACCGGGTATTGGAATCGAATGGTACGGATGCAGGCCAGTTGGAACTGAAAAGGGGAGGATCACCCAGTGGTGAGGGGGGAAGGACCTTTTCAAGTCTGCAGGCAAACTCTGCAATGAAGTGCAGATGATTGCTGCAGGGTTAGTGCATATTGGATCAGTAAGCAGCATAATTTAGAAGTATAGAACGTCTCAGTTCTAGATGTAGTGCTGAGTTGCATATAGTTAATCTGAAAAAGAAAGCTCTTCATCTGTTGTCACCTTTGCATGTAGGAACGCAAAGAGCATTAGTTGCAAAAAAAAAAAAAAGCATTAGAGCAAATCAAAAGCAAGCGGTCACAGCTGAATCCTTGCTGAAAATAAAAGAAAGCTATGCTGTCACCCACTGCCTCACCCCTGACACCACCCTAATAATCCACAAATCTTGCAATTCCTTTGGACACAAATATAAAGAAAACACTATAATATTTAAGCACAAAACATCTTAAAGTCACAATAGTCTGATGTTTTAGGTGGGCACTTGTCTACTTGCAAAACGGAGTGCGACTGCTTTTACAGAGTTGTCTCAACACACTGTACTGAGGGTACACAAAGAAAAAAAAAGTAGTAGTATCGGTACAGGATGCAGTTTTCATGCATTGATCTATTCTCCTTGTTCAAAAGCTGCTAAATATCTTGTATGTGCTTTTCTGCCCTTTTCACAAGCCTTTAATGCGTAATGTGGTGATCATGCTGGCTGGTGTGCTGATGTAGAGACAGGACAGTCAGGGCTGACTGTAATGCAGCTACAGACAGTACATTTATGTTAGTGTGATTCTTTTACATTTTCACTGTGATAACGAAGTAAAGTTTGGTAAAAAAGTATCGATAGATTTAAATAAAAAGTCAGCGATTCCCAGGGCAGATGTGAGTTCAATCTGACAAGTATCTGCCTTCCAAAAAGAATAGAGCAGGTCAGATTTCCAAACATTAATATTTAAAAAAAAGTCAGGCAAAGCATTTCCACCCACACTCAGATGGAATGTCACAATGTGCATTCCAAGCTCAATCTCCAAGGTGTTAGTAATGCAGATCTGTTGTTGTGCGTATATATATATATATATATATATATATATATATATATATCTTACTTTACTTACTGCACTGTTCACCTTGACAAAGGGGTACCTTATGCCCCAAAATGTTGGTATGCTATTTTTGCACTAATATATGTTTTTGAAAATTCCCAGAGTGCCGCTGTCTGCTTCTTCTTTGCCTACTCCTATATCCATACCTCCCAACTTTGCACGTTCAGCAGTCGGGACGCTGCTGCTGCGCGTCACAGGCGCGCCAATTTTTTGGGGGGGCGTGGCCTAATTCGGGGCGTGGCCTATACTCGCGGCTCTCCCGCGAGGCCACGCCCCCATTTTGCCGCTATGGGGGCATGACCCAGAGGCTCTGTGAGCCTCTAGCCATGCCCCCAGCCCCCTGGCTGCGGGAATAGACGCTGTGCGCATGCGCACAGCGTTTATTCCCCGCTGCTTAGCAGCTGACAGGGGGGGACTCCCAACAGCCCCCCCACACCGCGGGACACTGCCGCCCGCGGGTGGGACAGCGGGACAGACCCTGATAATCAGGACTGTCCTGCTAAAATCAGGACTGTTGGGAGGTATGTATATATATCTTATATATACACATAGCAATGTCAGGGTTTTCTTAAAAAGTGGTGTGTTTGTAGTCCAGTGGCTCCAAAACTTTTTTGACTCATGGCACCCTAAAGTACCGAAAAAAAAATTCCCGGCACCCATGAGTCAAAAGTTTGTTATTGGGAAATGTAGAAAAACTAAAATAAAATTGGTGTTATATGTCCACCTTAAGATCAGTTATGTGATGAGGGACCGGATTTGTTTCTGATTGTCCACAAGTTTTATTATGGGAAGCCACTAGCACTGGTTTTGCTTATTACTTTAGCCACAAATAATTTGAATTGTTCCTGGACCACCATCCCAGGGCACCCCTGCAATTGTCCCGAGGCACCCCAGGGTGCCACAGCATACAGTTTCGGAACCACTGTTGTAATCTTTTCTGTTTTAAATAATACACAGATATGGAACAATGCACTAGTCCCTATAATGAAAGCACTGAAGTTAGATATAATAACCAAGGAGTTTTGTGTCCATAAACAGTACAAGCACCAACTTATTTTATCCTTGTCACAAATCCAACGTGACTTTTAATATCCACAATTTCAGAAAATGACTAACACAACTAACTATTTACACATATATTAATTACAGGAGTTTATACCTATATAACATCATCACTTATATATCACTATTAGGCATCACAGCGGATTACAAACTACTAAATATTTTAGTACTATACACCATAGTATCAAATTAGTATGCCCTGATGATGAGAAGAAAGAATAACAAGATGATGTCCGTTTGAGTATCTCACATTACCAATGACAGTAGTGAGACTGCTCAGTGCTGGGTCCCTCAAACTTATAAGCAGCTGGAGACCTGTTTGTAAAGTCACTAAACATGTATCTTATCAAAGCAATGTTGGATTTCCAGATGCCCTCTAGTGGACAAGCTGTACCTACTGTTATTACAGCTCTCTTCACAAATAATGCAGAAATACAGGAGTTATATTTTAGGGGCAATTTACAAAATGACAACTAAGCATCATTGGGAAAAAAGAAACTAAAAATAATAATAATAATAATAATAATAATAATAATAATAATAATAATAAATGGTTAGATAAAGTATAGTTTATGGGTGATATTTGCCTAAGGTATAAATGTACTGATAATCCAGTATTGTGTTTATAGACCATAAAGTATTATGAACACGATTTCTTTTATACAACCAATAAGTATCATCTGTAGTTACGAATGCCTTTACGGCAACAGCCATATTAGGTGTACCAGCATAAACATGGAGTTCCGTTCCGGCTGCTTGTATAAAACTGACTTAGGGGTACATTTACTAAAGCTTCTAAAAGTGAAATCTGTGGATGTTGCTATGGGCAACATACCCACATTTTACTTTTAGAAGCTTTAGTATATTTACGCCTGAGAGGTATATTCAATTGATGTCGTCTTGCCGAAAGGATGGAAGTTTTCAACATGAATAGGTCAAAAGGAGTTCCGATCTATTCAATGCTAGCTGGTTTTCTTTTTGGCAGGTCGGAATGTTCCAACCTGCCAGGTGGATTGACGGAATAGCTGCTAATCCATCTGCTTTTGACAGAAGCACAGCCAAAACCAAAAGGTGTTGGCCATGTTTCCGGCAATCTCAATCCGTCATGAAAAGATGTCGGATTGAGGCAGGGAGGACGGCACCGGGTGAGCATCAACAGCTTACACGGCGCCGTGTTTTCGGGGGTTAGCCGCAAATGTTAAGTAACCCCGCATGTATCTCCGTTACCTGCTGTGATCCCTCCTGCAGTCACATCCCCCATAGGTTTCTATGGGGGATTCAAAGCTGCCCGTTGTATCAATATGGGGCAGCATTGCATCCGGTCCCGGGGTGGTAGTCCATTGTAGCCTATGGGCTACAGACAGTCAGCTGGGCAGTGCGGTCAGCAAGGGGCCAGCACTGACCATGCATGCGCAGACCCCACCTACACCCGGCTGAGCACATAGCAGGGACAAGGCTATTTTCGGAGCCCTGTCCCGGTGTATGCAGGAAGGTAAATCCGGACATTATAATCTCATATTGCAATGCAATCCAGGGTGGTAATATTCTGCCAAGATCGTATTTCATAAGCAATCTTTCATAAAGGTCCCCTAAATGAGAGAACGTGGCTTGAACACACGTGCATTATATAACGCAATCTACACATGTGTATGATGACGGAAACCTGCTCACTTTGTTCATCTGGATTTGCTGCTGATACTGTTTCTGCTTCTCCAGGAACTGCTGGTGCTGCTGCTGGATGACAAGCTGAGCCAGGGTGTTCTGAGGCAGGGGCGCGGACTGCGTTCTGTGCAGGGGTCGATGGCGGGGCAGTTTGTGAGCCACCCTCCCAGCTGGTGAAACTCTATCTTTAGGAGCTAGAGGTGACTGAAGAAGAGGAGCGCCACCTGCCGGGATGGTAGAAAGGAAAGATCATGACTATATATTTCAGAACCCTAAAGGTGCAGCCATGATTACAGAGTGCTGCATATGCTGCCGATGATATAGAAACAGAGAATAGTAAAATAATAAACAACAAAAAGAGGCGCCATCATCATAAGGTCTACTCCTCAAGTACATTATTCATCACACTAACAGAAGTTTATACATTTCTTACATCACTGTTATATAAAGTGGGATATATAGTGGTGAAAGCTGTTTATTTACTAAAGCTTCGAAAAAAGTAATAGAGGTGATGTTACCCGTAGCAACCAATCCGATTCTGTGGGGTAAATTTATTAAGATGAGAGTTCGATTGAAGATGGGATGTTGCCCCTAACAACCAATCAGATTGTATCTACTATCTTCTAGAAGATGCTAAATAAGTAGAATCTGACTGGTTGCTAAGGGCAACATCCCTATCTTCAAAAGAACGCCCATTTTAGTAAATTGACTCTGTCTATCAGTTTCTAGGGCGCAATAGATAACTTTGAGTGCCAACATATCTCTATGGGTCAGATGTATTAAGCCTTAACTAGAGATACATGCAAGGGTGATAAAGAGAGATAAACGTCCAGCCAATCACCTGCTAACTGCCATGTTACAGCCTGTGTTTGAAAAAAGTCAGTAAGGAGCTGATTGGCTGGACGTTTATCTCTCCTTATCACCCTTGCATTTATCTCTTGTTAAGGCTTAATACATCTGCCCCAATGAGAGATGCACAAAATATCTGCTTAAAATGCCAGCGTCGCTCACATTTGTTATATGAATTCAAATAAAAATGTTGTGTAAAAAAAGATTATATTTCCTATATTCACTTAGCACTTAAAGTGTTAATATTATTTATGAACAACCTTTTCCACTTCTGCCATGTCCGTACATTATCTAGCTAATAGGGGGTCCATCTGCCATTATCTGCATTACCTGCTCGGCTTGTGTGACAGAGGCACTAGAGCTCAGAGCACAGGGGGCTCAATGTACTGTATGCAGTACACTTCTACTTACAATAGAACACTTCCATGCTGCTCCATTGAATTGGCCTGGATGGGGTGGGGTCTCATGCATGGTCCGCTTCAGTGCAGTCTCTATATAACTATGAATGGTTTGGCTACCAGCTGTAAGTAACAGCGAGGGCCCAGGGGAAAACAAGAAGTGTACACTTTAGGGTGAAAACTATTTATAGTTCCCTGGACCCCATTTACATCCACAGTCCCAGAAAGGACAAAGCATGATAGTGGTATGGAGGCTGAAGGGCAGTGCATGCTATTGTATCAGTCATGGTATTGGTGTATCTATAATGAGTATGCAGACAAGGAATCTCCGGGGAAACGGTTCTGATGCCTGTTCCTGGAGGTTTGCAGCGGACATGACAGGGGACAGCACATAGTCATATCTTGGCAGGAGATAAAGTAGAGATGTTGCCCTTACCAACCCGTCAGCTTCCAACTGTCATTTTACAGGCTTTGCTGGTAAAATGTCAGTTAGAAGCTAATCTTTATCCCTCTCTCCAAGATTTGAAAAATACCCCAGAGGGTGGTTACTAACTGCTCTCTACCATCTGAGGACTATAATAACCCCCTTTACATTACAGGTATCTGGCATATGAGTACCTGTAGCTAAGATCTTCTGTTGGCGCATCTGTTCTTTCAGCAGTAAGTGCTGCAGTAAGGCTTGGTGGCTGCTGTTGGTCTTGCCCTCCAGGGATGTGTGAGATGATACAGGCAGGGTCCCTCCATACTGTCCAGGCAGTGACACCCCCTGCCTGGGGGCCTGAGGCTCATACTTTTGTTTTTCTTTTAATGAAGATGAGGCCTGAAACACACAATCAGAAAGTGATTCTAATCCCATTACATGCCTGTTAAGACACAAGAACCCAGCTTGTTACCATCAATGAATACACGATCTTATACTTTAAAGCATGCGGATGATCCACAGGGCAGAAGAGAAGTCACCCACTACAGAATGAGCGATAAGGAAGCATCTCCATTCATAAAAATACATCCAGAACAATTTAGCATTTTAATACAAGTTTGTAATGATTTATACAGCACTAATATTGGCAGGGGAAGCTGGATGGCAAATTATATTTTATTATATCCTCGTTGTCATTATCTGACATGTGTGAGCATTGTACAGATAACCCACATTCCCAGCAAATTAGGGCTTTTTGTGCAATGGTTGAGTACGGCAATAATAGTTATCACTGTTCAGTACAGTGAATTCAGATGCTCCTCTCAGGCATCAGGGCTGCCAATAGGGGGATGCTGTGGGTACAGCTGTCCTGGGCCCCCGCCTCTGGAAGACAACTCATTTTGCCCACCGCAAGCCCCCCCCCCCCCCCCCCGACTGCCTCCGCTGCGCTGCGCTCAATGCGCTGAACAAAGCAAGTCCCGGAGCGTAGGCTTATTCAACCCAGAATGCCGTCAGCCAATTAAAATGCTGCACCGGCTTTTGAGCCAATCAGAGCTCACGTACCGGCAGCCAATTAGAGCGGCTGCCGGTACACAAGCTCTGATTGGCTCACCAGCCAGTGCTACATTTTAATTGGCCACCGGCTTCCTGAGTTGAAGACGCCTGCCCTCCGGGACCTCTGGACTGCAGCTCAGCAGAAAAGGAGATGGAGGATCAGGAGCCGTGTTACGGTAAGTCAAGTGAGGAGTGTCCCACAATTCCTGATGGCAGCCCTGTTAGGCATTAACACTATGGGCAAAATGTACTAAGCCTTGAAAAGTGATAAAGTGGAGAGTAATAAACCGCCCAGCTGCTTTCATTATTCAAACTCAGCCTGCAGTTAGGAGCTGATTGGCTGGTCATTTATCACCCATATGAAAAACACTCTTTGGGCAGAATTTAATTAGCTATGGTACTTAACCGCAGGCTAATTGGTCTGCCGGAGCTATTCAATAACAGCCCTAGATAAGATCGCAAACATGGATTTTAGTTCTAGTTTGAGGGATGCTCAGAGACACACTGGTATGTCTATCCAATCTATTGTGCGTCTTCCCTGCTAACATCACAGCCATTACTAACAGTGGCCCTTACAGCACAAGCCATTTTATTTAAGGAGCATCTATTATTGCACAAAGCTGTTTTAGCCTTTGCTTACCACATGAAAAGCTCTGTTCAGGGCACTTCTGAGAAAATCTATTTTAATTAGCATAAAAATGCTCATGTCGTACAAACCATAAATACTTTTCTTATTACACTTCGTCTTTCCGCCCCTGAAATAAGACATCAGAGAGCCTAGAGAAAGACGTCAGCCTTTACAGATGCTTAGGGAAATGCTAAATTGCTTATTGGTAACTAATACATACAGTAATGCATTACGGTACATTCCTGGGCAGAGTTCTACCACACCTGCTAAACCGGACGCTTGGAGAGCGAAGTAATCTGACACACAATAACAGATCTTCAGATTACAGAAGCGTAGAGTGGGCCTGGTTCAGCGTGGATTGCTAATCAGTGAAAAAGTGGTTGACTGAGAGCATATAGCCGCACCCCAAAGCGCTGAAAAAAAAGAGAAAAAATGCCCTGTGTCGAATTGTGAATGCTTCGCTTGCCGCGAATACGCAGATCGATTCAGAAATCCTAAAACATCGATGAGTACATTCCATGTGTGCGAACTATGAGTAAGTCTAAAGCTGGCCATACATTACAATGACCTGCATATGATACAGATCGAACAAGCAATCATATGTGCTATAAAACATATACGATCTGCTTACCACCGCAAGCCATCCTGACTGATTATGCGTGCTGCACATACAGGACGATCCTTTGAGCAATCTCTTGACCCGCGGGACTGCGCATCGCACCAAAATAACTTATGATGTGCACACAATCGATCGCACGACACGTCAAAGTCATGCATTCGGGCCTGATATCGTTCTGATGTATGGCCAGCTTCAGTGCAACTGAGATGGGGTGGGATGTGTTCATCGCTGACATCAGAGACCCAAACACACCCAGAAAATGACAAATGTCTGCCCCCAAATGCCGGCTTCCTGTCAGTCAACCTACAACCACTATGCAATTGCTTTTGTTCCCATGTGCACAAAGCCAATGCTTCCCTGCCGATAATCACTTGATTGGCATTTTCTGTAATTAGCGGTTCATGCTGAATCCTGCCCAATGTGCGCACTAGCCGCTATTACCTCTTATGCGCTTCCTACGGTTTTGTTTGTTTTCATTATAAACCGATGCCCTCATCCTACAGTGCTATGTGGGGTGCCATAACTGCTTTACACCACTGAACATATCTCAATGGTGGGAAAGGAATGTTAATTAGCACATCATAATTGCACATCTGTTTTGTTTTTTTTCTTACAGATACCTACACTGACATACGAAAGGTTAAATGCTGAATGCCTGGTTCTGCCTGTGATATATTCTCTGTCCTGCTCCCTGTCTGTACAGATATGTGACTTCTATTCTCACCTCTTCATGACCTGGCTCCTCCTCAGACTACTTGTTCATACTGCCCTGTAGTACAATTGTGTAGTTGTGCTTCCCATCCTTCTCTGCTCACTCTCTTAAAATCTCCATTACTGTACATGTTGAAATATATATATATATAAAACAAACTGGGTAACAACAGACAGACTTGGAGGTAGGAGGGCCCTGCTGCAAGCTTACAATCTATAGGGCCATAGGAGGTAAACACAATGACAGGCACCAGTAATAGCATAGCAGTCCCACCAAGTTACAAGTCCAGAAGGGAAGCTATATAATACATAAGTGCCTTAGAGGGTTATGTGTGTGGTACTGTGTATAAATATGATAGGCTTGCCTGAAGAGGTGAGTTTTCAGGGAACGCTTGAAAGTTTGGAGGTTAGTGGAGAGTCTTATTGTGCTTGGCAGGGCATTCCATAGGATGGGAGCAGCCCAATGAAAGTCCTGTAATAGTGAATGGAAGCTAGTGATCCATGCAGAAGAGAGACGTAGAGCTTGTGCAGAGCGGAATGGTCGAGATGGGAGATATTTTGAGATAATTAAAGAGATTTATAGTATTCTGGTGCAATATGGTTAATAGATTTATATGTGAGTAAAAGTATTTTATACTGAATACAGTAAAACACAAGCATCCAATGGAGGGACTGGCAGAGTGGATAAGCAGACGATGAGCATCTTGAAGATCAGTCTAGCAGCAGTATTTAAGATGAATTGCAGTGGCGAGAGTCTGTTCTTGGGAACTCCAGTAAGGAGACCGTGGCAATAATCAATAGGGGACTTTTGAGTGCATGGATAAGAGATTTAGTAGTGTCTTACGGTCATACGGTCGTATTTTGTATATGTTTTTTAGATGCATGTAACATGAGTTGAGACAGATTGGATGTAGGGAATATTGGAAAGTTTAGAGTCGAGGATGACCCCTAGGCAACAAGCTTGTGGGGTAGGGTAGATTGTCGAGTTGTCAACAGTTATGGAGATATCAGGATGGTAACTGTTCTTAGCTGGTGGGAATATAATTAATTCCATTTTGGAAATATTGAGTTTAAGGTGGCGAGAAGACATGCAATATGAGAGATGGCAGAGAGGCATTTAGTGACTCGGTTCAAGACCACTGGTGACAACTCTGGGTTGATAGATAGATTTGAGTATCATCCGCATACAAGTGATAACGAAATCCGAAAGAGCTGATTAGTTTGCCAAGAGATGAGGTATAGATTGAGAAAAGCAGAGGAACTAAGACTGAGCCTTGTGGAACTCTGACTGACAGAGGTAGTGAAGAGAAGGTAGAAACAGAGAAGCGAACACTGAAAGAGCGATCATACCCGCACAAGTAGTACTGTGAAGATTACCACAGTGAGTTGGTGGCAGGTAAAATGGTCCTAGCACTGACAGAATACAATGTCTACTTAATGAAACGAGTGCTCGAATGTCATAGACACTAAATGACAAAGGTATTTTATTGTAGTCGCAAGTGCTTGAAATCACCAATAAGAATGAAAACAAGACAACACAGTAAACAATTTAACACTGGAACCCATAGCGTCCAATCAAAAGCCAGCTTTTAGAATTTAAGTGAGGAGTGACTAATGAGAGCTATTATCTGATTGGTTTACGTCAAAATTTTGTAATTTCTGTACATTTAATAGATAGATTATAAACTGATTATAATCTGTAAAAGTCACATGCTGTACAGATACAAAAGGGGGAAATTTAATATAGACAACCAATCAGAAACTTCTTCTTATTTATTTAGCACCTTCTATAAGATAATAGACAGTATCTGATTGGTTGCCCAGAGCAACATGTCATGTGATATACTACTCTAACCTTAGTATATTTACAATTGCTTAGAATGGTGGCTATATGCTTAAGGTGCATACTGTAATTAAGGGGATGGATTAGAGGTGGGCGCTTTATCAATGTTTACACTAAAAATTTAATTGATGCTATCAGATCTGTGCATGCACAGAAGTCAGACTGAGCATGTGCAGATCTGGGTCTGTCACTCACATTGGGGCATATGTATTAAGCCTCATGAAGAGATAAACTGGAGATAAAGTGAAAGGAGATAATGCACCAGCCAATCAGATCCCAACTGTCATATTTCAAACACAGCTGATTGGCTGGTGCTTTATCTCTTCCAAGTTATCTCCAATTTATCTCCAGTTTATCTCTTCTCCGGGCTTAATACATCTGCCCCATTGCCCCAAAAGCTATGGCATGATTGACCTGCTTCTGGCATTCAGGGGCGATGACAGGCATTGGTGTTTGGGCACAAGCAGATGCAGTATTGTCGCAGATCGGGAGGGAGTGGCGATAACTCGGGGCTACATAAAATGGCCGACCAGGGATTCCTTCTGTGCAGCAACTAGCCACCTTACCGGATTCCAGGGTGCCCCTACCATACCTGAGTTAGATTAAATTGCACATGCATTACTTCTTTGTAAATGTGCACATCTGGAAGCCCGGAGACTGACTGGTGTCATATAAAAAGTGATGAGCGGAGAAGGAAAATAATGGCTGGCCTTTTATGTGGGTCACATATTTTTGCATTGCAAAGGGACTGGTATGAGTACAGTTTCTTCATTTGCAATCTAACAATAACACAACAAAGGGGATAGTGGTGTATATAACTGGGAAGGAGAACATGGCAAGGCTTTTAGCTAGTGGATACAAAAAAGAGATTGAAAGATTACTGGCTAAGAGAGAATAAAGTGATTGAAAGATTTCTGGCCGCAAACATCTTCTATTCAGTCAGAAGTCCACAAAAGAAGCAGGAATTGCATGTCATGTAAAAGTATTGGATTGCAGAATGTGTTCAACAAGAAACATTTCAACACAATACAGATGCTTGTTGAGGGTGTAGAAGCATCAGGCATTATCTGTAGAACAATCATGCAGCATCCATTGGATAGGTAGAAATGGCTAAATACAACCCCATCTGATGCTCCAAATAACAGCCTAACAAAAGTTGATTAAAGAATATGTTTTAATAGCAACAAAAAAAAAGCACAAAAATGAAGCGCTGTTTGTTTACTAGATAACCCGGGTTATTCAATTAGCCCAAAGCGGCAGCCCTTATTGGAGATTGCATGTACACCTCGGAACAAAAATCCCCAATAACCAGCAGGTTGATGGGTACCATGACCCTGTTAAGATACACATCCAGATCCATGAACAAAAAAAATAATTAATTATTATTATTATTATTATTATTATTATTATAGGAATACAGCTGAACAATGGGTCCATTCACCAATTACACCTAAACATGATCTAATATGCATGGATTGCATTTCACTAACTTACAGACATCTCTGTATAACACAGCACTTTCTAAATGTTTGCCCATTTATATTAAAAGGTACAGTACTCACATTGATCGGAGGAGCTGCCGCGGGAAGACCTAACGTAATGTTGGGTAATGAAGGAGATGTGTATAGACTTAGTAGGTTTATTGACTTTTCATGATGCACAAGAAGTTGATGCGAAGACAAATGCTGTAACAGAAATGATAATAGCAAAATGTTAAGTTCATATAACAAATACATTTCTCATGTTTAAGAGCATATCAATGTATCCAGCAAAGTAGGATTGTGATTTCATTGGGTTGTAAGCACATTCCAATTTCGGACTCCTGACAATTCTCTTGCATTTATGAAACTTTCCTGCAAAAATTGACACAGAGGTCAATCCACACCTTAAGGATCATTGGTTTTAGACACAGCTGTACTGGTCATCTGAGTTTCGAGCAAATTCCAAAAGAGGCAATGGCTACCTGGAGTCTGGACCAAGCAGCTCCACCTACAGGCACTCTGCCGGCATGTTTGGATGTGGCGTGACACGTGGCCACGCTTCTGTAATGCAGGACCACTCCCCTCTGCAGGGAGACCATGCTCCCTTTTCCCATTGCATTTCATGGAAAGAATGCAAGGGACTATTTAATCCCTATTCCATCACTCATTTTAGAACTGGCCCTGTAACAGAGAATTAGCCCGATGCTTCAGTGCTCTATGGGTGAAGGAGGCTATATTCGGAAAACTAGATAAGAAAAGCAACACATCACTTTTAGTAATGTCAAAGGCTGTCAGTAATGTCGAAATATTGTCAAAATATTGTGCATAATATCAGTGGCAGCAAAATTAAACATTTAGTGGACATTGGTTGTGAAAGTCAGACCCTAAAAGGGAAATTTATCAAAGCTATGAAGAGCGATAAAGTGGAGAAATTTCCACCAATCAGCTCCTAGCTATCATTTATCTAGCACACTCTATAAAATGTAAGAAGTTGTTTGGTTGCTATGGGCAACTTCTCCACAACATCTCTTTTGTACTTTTGATACATCTCTCCATGAATCGGACAACCATGCAATAGTTTCATCAAGTTAATCATTGAGTTGTTGCAATGGGATATTATAGCATGCCTCCCAACTGTGTCCATTTTGGTGGAACAGTCCCAATTTATGGACTGCTAATGGGGCGGAACTTGCAATATAATGGGTTAAGGTGGCCGTACATCTACAGATCGATTGTCAGATTGGGCAGGTAATATCTGAATGACAGTTTTTGGCAGTTTTCCAGCATTTCAAAGCAAATGGTCAACTGTCATTTGCTCTCATCCATTACCAGTTTTTGTTCCAACAAGCCCAATCTGACAATCAATCTGTAGATGTATGGGGCCCGTTATACTAAAGGTAGCATGATTGGTTGAATAGAGGACATATCTGGGCAGATGAGGGGTGGGACTTTTAAAGTTGTTAGGTTGCTGAATCTATTTTTCCACCTTCTCTCAGGCATATCATTTGAAGCTTCCCCTAACTTTAAGGACAGTACCAGCTCATAGAAAAGTCCTTATTTTTCTATAATAATTGCATGATAAATATCTATTTTTATAAATATTTTTATCATTACATTTATTCCCTGGGCTTTGGGAGTTAATATTTATATATTAGTAACGTTATAATCACATTCATTAAACATGACAAGAAGCGGAATCTAGTGCTTCAAGGCCCGCCAAGAAAGAATTGCACATTAGGGGTTGGATTAACTAAATAGCGGCCTGTCAAAGCTGCCAATCTGCATTGAAAATGCGAAACAAACATGATTTAGCATTTATTTCTATTGTTGTTTTATAAATATCAGGTTGTGACAATCCGCTCAGTAGTAAACCAACACTTTAGGTGCTTAGATGCAGCGGCTTAGCAGCAAATTGTTCCTCCAACTAATAAAATTAGTAAGATACTTCTCAATTCCCCCTAGAGAACTTGCAAAACATCATGTTATACAGATGGAGCGCCCTTCATTCAGGCAGGGGCTGGCGGTAGATTCGCCAGCCGCCAGCCCCTGCCAGCCGCTGGAAGGGGACGCACGCACACGAGAAGCGCGTTTATCCTCTTACAAAGGCCCTCCCCTCGGGTCCCCGCCACCTCACCGCCGGTCGGGCAGGGTTCTGTCCCCCGCCAACAGAAAACTGGGACACGCATGCGTGTGAGACGCTCGCACGTCTCAGTCAGATGTAGCATCCGCTCACCAGTGGGGGCGGTCTGGCGAGCCCCAGCACTGAATGAGTGTATACATCTGTATATGCAGGAGCAATGCAAAGGAAAAACATCATTGTAACTTCAGTGGTGAACCCACAATCAGCCAATCAGAAGCTTTTAGCTAAAGCTGCTGACTGTCATTATTGTCAGCAGCTGGTATCGGTACCCGCCTATGTTAAAATCTCCCATTTGTCCCCAGATCTCCAGATCTAAGTGAGCGTAAATCTGTATATTTGCATATGTGTGCCGCCTGGTTTGGGAAGATGAACAGAACCATTTTGCATATTTTACCATAATCAAACTGGCAATCAACCCCCTGAATGTGAAAGTATCCATGAAAAGGATAATGTCAGTGAGTAAATAGTATTCAAAGGTTAGCAAATTAATCTATAATTCTTGTTATAATTTAAATATAAAAAAAAATATCTCTTCAAACACTGTTTAAAATTGCAGTTTTGCAACAATACATCATAAAAACTACAAAAGCAGAAATCTTTAATCATCTAGCGAATTAAAAATTGAATATGTCTATATTGTGTGTGTGTGTGTATATATATATATATATATATATATATATATATATATATATATATATATATATATATATATATATATATATATATATATATATATATATATATATATATATATATATATATACAGGTTGAGTATCCCTTATCCAAAATGCTCGGGACCAGGAGAATTTTGGATAACGGATTATTCCGTATTTCGGAATATTTTAATATTTCAATGATGTATTTTGAAGTATCTTGCATTTATGCTGTATAAACACATAATATACACACAAATATATTTTATTACCACATAAAATACACACAAATATATTTTATTTGTTCAAAAAACAAGGTTTCAAAACGTGAAACAAAATGTGTGTACTATCTCAGCACTGAATTTGAATGCCAAGCAATCATTGTCTTGCACATATATAGTGCCAGTTACATATCATGTCCCCAGTGATGCTGTTACAAATGTCCCCAGTGAGTTTTTAGCAAAAAAAAAAATGTTTTTCACTTTCTGGAATGTCTGGTTTTCGGAATAATTTGGATAAGGGATATTCGGATACGGGATACTCGACCTGTATATATATATATCATTATTATTATTATTATTATTATACTCCTTACTCCATTTAATGGAACCTAACCCTAGGTCTCTGACACCTTAATAATTACTCCAGTGTCCTGTCCCCTGATGCAGCTATCTTTATTTTCCAAGTATTTGTCCTAAATTGCCTTGTACTGTAAGGCTGGTACACACCTACAGATTTATCTGTCAAATCTGTCTGATGGAAACAAAAATCTAGTAATGTACTGGAGCAAATGGCAATTAACCATTTATTCCTAACTACTGGAAAACAGACAATGGTCATTCAGACAAATTAAATAAATCTTTGAATTTAACAAATTTATCCGAACAGTCATTTTTTTTTAAATTCTCCAGCATTTTAAAGCCAATGGTTGAATGTCATTTGCTCTCACACATTACCAAATTTTTGTTCCCACCACACAGATAAATCTATAGGTGTGTATCCAGATATATCAGGACAAAAAAAAAACATATATTCAATTGAACAGCCAATATTTTGCCAAGTGTGAATACACCTTTAGTTGTTTTCTTGTTTTTTTCTAAATTATGTATTCTGTTAGGCACTGTGGAAACCTTGTGGTGCCGTATAAATATTATTATTATTATTATTATTATTAATAATAATAATAATAACAACAACATTTCTTAATGTATTCTCTGTTCCCACATGTGGTCTAACGCAGCTGTCTTATTACACATTCTCTTTTCAAATTAATTCGGCATCACTCCATAATAAGATCCATTAGAATCAAGCGATGGTACAATATTATTCCCGGGGGAGCCACATCGCTGAAAAGGAATACCCTGTGTAACAGTATGACAACAGCGACTGCTTTCTTCCCAAACAAAAAGCATATGGGCCTGCGCTAATAGACCACCTCCAAGAGGAATCCAGCACACATAGGATTGACTAAGTAAATATAATAACTTGTCAAGCATGTAGAGGTTGGAAGAGCTGCTGGTTTTGTAATGGATAAATCTGGGATATCAATTAACTTGGGAAAATAAATTTCGCTAATGCCTGGCTGTCAGTGAGGAGCACAGCAACACAATAATACAGGATGTTATTCAAAAATGTAACCTTCGTGGGCCAGTTCTGTTTTCAGACGCAGCTTATAGCTGGGTCCCAGGCAGTAGTGACCAGAGGAGATGGGACGAGTACATTTCTCTCTGACATTTGTGTGGACCCAAGGGGGGAATGATAAACAAAAAAAAGGTTGCACAGTAGTAAAAGGTGTTAAATTACTGTATTTATAGTAAATCAAGAAACTAGTCATTCATTGTAACATGTCATTAAACAACCTCCCCACTACGATGGATGGTAGCCATTAACCTTTTTATTAGTCTTAGGTGGCAAATTGTTATAACCAGAATGTAAAAGTAAAAAAAAAAAAAAATACATCACAAGTCCTAGAGGGAACATGATTTTAATGTAAAAGGTCTTGTGGGAAAAAGTCTTCTTTGTGTATCTTTACCTCGCATAAATATAAACTAAAAATAGGTTACAGGGGATAGAAAGGTGCAAGCAGTGGGGACAGGGGTATCGATCTGGAATTGAAAAATTATGAAAAATTGTAAACCATACAAAATAAAAATGAGTAAATAAACATAACATGTAAAAAAGGTAAAAGAAAAGTATTATAGTATCTGAGTACAAGAATAGATTTATCATATTTGCTCTGCAGTGGAAATAACTTGTTAACAAAAATTAATCATTTTATTTGTGTTTGCGATTTAAGGGCATTTTCAAAGTGATCTGACTTAATTTGACAAGATCGCTTAGAAAAGGTCCCTACATCGCTTCGTGTGTAGGGGCCATAGTGATAGCGATGCACGTCAAATATCGCACGGCGATTAAGATGCTGGATAAATCTAGTTATACCGCCGGTCAGGGCCAGTGTTCCCACCAGAGAACACTGGCCCTGACAGATTGCTCTGCACACATCGCTGGCACATTGCTGTGTTTTCAGTGATCTTGCTGAGCGATCTGGCATCGCTCAGCAAAATCTCCCTGTGTGTAGGCTCCTTTACTCTTATCCATTATCACAAAAGACCCAAATCTAGGTGTCAATTAGATGAGTATTTAACACTACTCTTGGTTGGGAGCAAAGCAAATAAAAAATGCAAGTAACTGTGACCCTTGGTGGTTGGAGCTGCTATTACCGATGCTTAATTGGAAGCAGCAGCGAAAGCTCTATATTTAAATGCAGGAAAAGGCATGTATTACAAGTAGACTTCATCTGCAGTAGTGATCCTACCTGCATACTAGGACGCAGTATTAGATCACTGCGACACTATCAGATGACAGTTCAAAATTCAAATAGGGGAGGCACAGTAACTACCATCAACTGCTATACCAAACTGACTCACTGGCAGTTGGTGAACAGATGGAGCCCCTCTCTTTCATTGCCGGCACTCACCAGAACGTCCCCACTGGTGAGCGCTGGCAGAGAGGGACTCCATTAGACTGGGATGCCTGTGCGTCTCACACGCACGTGCGTACCAGTCATTTGGTGGCTGGGCGGCGTGATCCTACCCGTCTCCGCTTTACAGAGACGGGCAGGGTTGGGGGGGAGTTTCAGTGCGGCGGTGGGGACCGGGGAGGCGGCGGACTGCAATTGGGAGCTCCGTCGGAATGGGGCACGTGAGCATCTCTTGCGTATGCGCCCCCTTTTGGCGGCTGACGATAGAATCGCCAGCCCTTGCAAGCATGAAAGGCGCTCCATCTGTATCTCCCATATTTGAATTTTGAACTGTGCTGCAGCCTCACCTCTGGAGCCGCCACTGTAAATTTGATGGCAGAAATGTTTCCATACCTCCAAACAGTCTAGATTAGATTCAATTGAAACATTCCAGGTATTTGGCCACTGTCCCACCCACTGGCCGGGGGGGGGGGAGCTTTGTATTACAATCTGCTATGTGCATAGAGGTAAGTGTAAGTACCAATGGGCCATTGAGACATAAGCTGCTGCAAATGACAGAATATTCTCTGCAAAGTGCTGTGTGATATTTATGTATTTAACAGGCAAATTTGAATAATCACTTTAAAAAATGAAAAAACACTTAAAATTATCTTATTTCTGCCATATTCACAAACCAAAGAAACTCAGTTGGCATGAAGTTGACAATTTGTTTTTTATGAAATATTCCTTATCATAACAAAAATGTAAATGTCAACCTTTATCTTTATTTAAAACTTTCATTAAAATGGTCTTAAAACTAAGCTTTATTTTTTTCCCATTAAAAACCCAATACTAGCCTCACGGTTCATGAAAATCACAATAATTCTACTGAATCAAATTACTGTACAAACACTTTTTAACAAACTTTTGTAAAAAATAAAAAAAAAGGTGCTGAAATGATCGGGAAACATTTGTGAACTTACCGCTTCATAAAAAAGTTTGACATTTTATCTGTCGTTTGTATTTTTTGCTTATTTTTACGGTTACAACTTTTGCGAATTTTATGCAACGGAAAAAAAATATATAAGAATTTAAACGCTTGTAAAATTGAAACAGTTGTATACACTGGACACCATTGTTAGTATGTAAATTCCAGCTCAATCTGGGGTCTTATTGTGTAAGCTAGTAGGTGATATCAGATATTACTGCTCTGGAACCTGCCTCTCATTGATCCAAACCGCAGAAAGAATGCGATTAAAAAAAAAAAATAGACAAAAGATTTGGATCCTCCTCATGCGAGGCAGAAAAATATTTGACTTCCCGTTGGCAGTAAAACTAGAATGAATTTTGCCCAAAGTAATGGAAAACTCAAAACCACAATCTGTAATGTACCGTGAGAGTGAAATTTAATAAATGCACAGAGAGAAACGTATTATTTTTTTTTTTTTATCAAGTGTTACTATAATTGAACTTTGTAAGTGACAGAGAGATCTAACACTGCAGGCTCTAATGCCTACCTGGAGCATTAAATCATTCATTACTGAAGACTCAGTCCCTAATTGTCTAATTGTGGAGTAATGAAGTCTTTATTCTGCTACCTCAATTTGACATCCCTGATTTCTTATACAAAGGGTTACAAGATAAAGCCACATGTTAGCTATCAGTGTTACATTATTTTCTCTCCTGGTGTCCACAGGGGGCTACTAATCAGTGGGCCGGGGTCAAACACCTGCCCCCAGGAGCACAGTTCACAAACAATTAATTTATTATGAATGGACTGGCTGGAAATAGAAGTGTCTGAGGCTCCGGGTGGATGTCCTACTGATGACCTAAAGATTCTGCAATGCCAGCACATTTTATTATTTACTCAAAGTTTACATCTCACAGCGATGCCTTGAAAATGATTACATTGTATGGTAAAAGCCAAAATTTGGTTATGATCCATCTTGTGACCCAACAGATCCCACTCAAACACATGAAAAATTCTTGTAGGAACATACGGTTACTAAAGGTCCCCATAATCTAGGGCGATTCACATGCAATTTGAGCTCTTTTCACGTGATTGCGGTGATCAGTCGCATGAAAAGTGTCCAAATTGCATGTGATTGACAGCAGGTCCAATGCAATGCGTGGTCCCGTGCGCACAGCATCGGAGCCTGCAAGTTGCTCCATCTGCACAAGCAATATCTTGGATTGCTCCCGAGCCAGGCAGACTTGGCATGGATCACATGCGATAGATCCAGGGGCGTAACTATAGCACCGCAGCCCCCGCCACCGCGGGGGGGGCGCTGTGCATGTGGGGGCGCCGGGGGCTGCGGTGCTATAGTTACCTACCCCCCAATCCCCCGCAGACTTACGTATCTTGCTGGTCCCGGCGGCTCCGTTCTTCTGATGAGGACCACAACAAAATGGCCGCCCCCATATAGCAAACAGTTCTCTGAAACTGTCTGCTGTATGGGGGCGGCCATTTTGTGGTGGTCCTCAGCAGAAAAACGGACGGAGCCGCCGGGACCAGCGCGATAGGTAAGACTGCGGGGGAGGGGGTTAGCATAGGCAGCGGGGCGACGGGGCGGCGGGGGGGGGGTGCTCGATGGGGCGGCGACGGGGGGTGGGTATGGGCGCCCCCCCCCTAATGGCGGGGGGGCGCCAAAAAAGTATCTACGCCACTGGATAGATCGCATGCAAAAGGACCAGGAAGGCTCAAGGGGGAACTGCGTGGGACATTAGAGATAATATTGTAATATTGGAGCCCTGTACACATTACAGATGGAGCAGCTCTAATTAGAGCTGCTCCTGGCGATCAAATCGCCAACCGCCACCAGGAGCCGAAAGGGGTGCGCAGGATGCTCATACTCCCCGTTCCGACAGAGCATTCCACCTCCCTCCGCCGTAGCTCCCCTGATGCCCCCAGGCAGCTGCCGCCAGCTCCCCCTAACCCTGCCAGTCTCCCTGAAGCGGAGAGGAGTAGGAAAAGTGCTCCCCAACGCCATGTTGATGGGGACACACGTGCGATCAACAGCATAGGGTGAGCGCTGGCTTAAAGGCGTTCCATCTGTATGTACTATGCAGCATTGCCAATATCGTTAACAATATTGGCGGCGCCCAAAAATGATTTGCGCTTAACACACTGAACAGTGGGGCAGATGTATGATGTGTCGTTATGGGGGAGAAGGGGTATCAGCGCACGTTATGTGCACTGATACCGCTTCTCCCCCATGTATGATGTGGCCGGGATGCGATAATGGACAGGGGCGCTATGCGCCCCTGTCCATATCGGCGCTGCTATCAAAATGATAGCAGGACGAATGTATGAACGGTCAGCATCGCTGACCGTTCCGCACGAAGCCTGCTTTGGCTTCGCCAGCATCAGGCTGGCGAAGCCCTATCTAAACAGCAGGGACAGCGCTGTCCCTGCTGTCAGCTGTGGGCTGCGCTGGGGATCTCGCGTGAACAGCGAGATCCCGCGCATGCCCAGTGCGGCCGGCCGGGGGACAGGAGATAGCGCATCAGTATTAACTGATGCGCTATCTCCAGAAAGGGACATCGCTGAAGGGGGGAGTTAACGCTCCCCCGCTTCGGCAGACAAGATGTTAATACATCTTGTCGATGTCCCTTCCTGCTTCGTCTCGCTATTGAGGCGAAGCAGGAAGTATCATAGCGGCGCGATAAGCGCTGCTATGATACATCTGCCCCAGTATCGCTAACAATATTGTACAGTGACATCACCGGGACCCCCGCTCATCATGCAGTTGCTGACGATATTGTCAGATTTGACAGCATGTTTAGACAACAGGGAGATCGTTAAAGACCCAAGGGTGCGAGCATAATTAACGATATAGTAAGTATACACTAAACAATATGAACGATAATATTTTTAACAATATCGTTATCTTGCTTATCATCTGCCTTTATTGCATAGTGTGTAGCCAACTTAAGTTTAGTTTATATTTAGTTTACTTACATTTTCTTGCATCAAATTGATACTTTTAATTGTGCCAGATTGTGATAACTTTACCCAGTTATTTTGTCACATCATCATTATTTCTGATGCATCGCCTCTACTTAATATATAGATTTCAAAATTACAGAAAAATCTGTGCTGGTAGTTTTTTTTTTTGTTTCACAACTTTTACTGTATATCATAAATTGTGATAGATTTTGGCAAAATCTTAAAATGTGTTGACAGTTTGTATGTTCTTGTTCTGCCTGTATGTACATGGGTTTCCTTCATTTGCTCCAGATACCTCTCACTCCAATAACATACTGGTAGGTTAGGAATCTGGTAAAATTGACACATGTTTGTTTGTGTGTCTGTGAGTGTTTGTGTGTGCTTGTATAAAATCGCGTGGCCCTACAGTAGCTGATTTTTTTTCCCCCCTAGGTCAAAAGTATCTTACAGAGAAATTCAGAAAAAAAAATATTAAATTAAAATTATGTTTATATGTCATCCTTAGGTTAAATCATGTGGTGAGGGACAGGATTATCTTCTGTTGTAACACATATTTTAATGATGGGATGCCACAAGTGCTAGTTGTTCCTTTTATACTGACCAATCTGAATTTGAATTACTCCTGATCCATCAACACAAGGCACCCCAGGGTGCCACAACACACAGTTTGGGAACCACTGCTCCAATGAGCTACAGTAGGATCAATTATAAATAACAAAGTGCTTATATAGCACCACTAAAATGCAACACACTGTACAAAAATACAAATAAATAATAATGCTAATAATAAAAATAATAATAATAATAATAATAATAAAATAGTCCACAGGTCTGTTGGATTCAAAAATATTTTTAAAAAATTGTTAACTAAACTCCTTTACTGCAAGCTTGGATTGTAACACATTACGCAGTATGCCACAACATACTGTATGTCAAAGCAGATAGTGTATTCACAAATACTGTATATTCCTTTGACTTTGTAGACAAAGAATAAGATAGGTAATGCTGCAACCACAAAGAGAACCACGATCTTACACGTAAATGACCACACTTTGCTCTTACCTCAGGAAGAGAGCTGGATGGCAATATAGAATTTTCACTGTCCACTCCCACGCTAACTGGGCCATTACTCGGGGAGCTGGGTCCTGATACCGGAGAGCAGCTACTGACTGAAGACTCTAGAATCATTGAAAACAGCCATAATGAATGAGTAGAACTTATACACCTATGGAAAGCATACAGCGCTATCACAGTAACTATTCATAACACAATGCAAAAGAGTTCTTCCTTATGCTTTATTATATAACAAGCTGTCATGCTGATATGGGTGATAAGGACTTTTAGGGTGGAAGTCCTGAAAAGGGAAGGACAACTTTTCAATTTCAATTCAGAGCTGGTACTGTAGGCAATTAACAATAGATAATCCTGTGAAATGGGACTTGCAGCAGATTGATATTGGGAGGATGTTATTACTGTGGGCAAGGCTTGTTGAATATACTGTACTCCCGTTTAGGCTGCAGGTCTTGCTGTATGTACTGATACAACTTATAGGCCAGTCTCTGAGTCACACACAAGACAGTATTCATGGGGAAGGGGCTGATAACAGTGTCAATCGCACACAGCGCTGGGGGAGGGGCTGCTGCAGACATTGGTACCCCAAAAAAAGGGAGGTTTTCAATCCCCCACCACTATTTCCGGAGGGGGAAGTAGCGGCAGGTGCCTATTCAATGCTGTCTTTCCCGACGGCATTGAACAGGCATCTCAGCAGAATGGACCCATTTTGCCGAGTATGGCTGTGTATTGTCGAGATCAGATATCTTGATGATCCACGTCCGTTTCTCGCGGACACACACCCTTTTTGTTGTTCAGTAGGCAGGACATTGAATCCCGCCTGCTGAATATATCAGTCAAGTGGGCCGAGAATGGGCCAGATTCACGACTGTTGGGACCTCCCGACAGTCGTGACCCGGGACTGAATACCCCCCTAACGCG
Source organism: Crinia signifera (assembly GCF_055691185.1). Classification (NCBI taxonomy): domain Eukaryota; kingdom Metazoa; phylum Chordata; class Amphibia; order Anura; family Myobatrachidae; genus Crinia; species Crinia signifera. Next base: position 285,042,958 of record NC_139221.1, read on the forward strand.
GGATACTGACACTGCACTTCTGTTCGTGGACTGTGGCATTTCGGTAGTATTGTGTGTGGCACAAATCCAATCCAATTATAAAGTGCAATGGATTATGCTGGTGCTGATATATGGCTCTTGTGTTTTATGTTATATGACAATATACATTTTCTACTGCTTGAAGAATTGTGGCAAGAACTATGTATTTTTTCTAGTAAAACAAAAAGTCCAACATGCCTAACAGCAGCCACTAAGTGCGGCTCATGGTATGACACAGATGTGTATTATTACACCTAGCCTCAACATGTCATATGGTGCACAACACTTAACTAACTGAGCCGCTCAGAGAGCGGTTGTGTGCAGTCTGTTTCTAAATGTTGCATCACAGACACAGCAAAACACACCCAATAGTGTTCTGGAGACGATGGGTTGCGACTTTCACCTCACAGTTTCAAAGACATATAGGGGGAAATTTACTAAAGGAAATTTGTAAAAAATAGGTGTATTTGTATCCAGAAATACACTTATTTTTGACATTTACTATCCCGAAAATACGGCAATTCGTATCGGTATTGATAGCACATCAATACGGGTACGAATTGCCATATTTTCGGGATAGTAAATGTCAAAAATAAGTGTATTTCTGGATACAAATACACCTATTTTTTACAAATTTCCTTTAGTAAATTTCCCCCATAGAGTCGCAGATTAAGCCCAATGAAATTTATTGTGAGAGAGAGCTGCGACCGCTGCATCGGAGCCCTTCGTACATAGATGTACAAATGGCATACACCACAGTTGTGTGCTTTATTTGTATGAATAGGCTCTGAAGAACGACGATGCTTGGAGCACCTAAGCCACCTGGGACAGCATAACAGAAGCCTTAGGGTATGAAGACACATATGTATGCACAGGAACAGCCAATGTAAACATACCTAAGAACGAATCTAAAAAGCAAAGTGTTAATAAAGATATAGCGACACCTTCCATCCGGCAGCGGCACTCGGTGTGTAGCCAGACTGGTGCATAGTGTTGTGCATCCATATGGTGGCCAGACAGTTGAACAAAACAAAAAAATCAGTAGTTTCATGCTTAATTAATTTCATTACTACTGGGAGGTTTGTGTGACACTGCTGCCATATAATAGTAGTGTCCCAGATAGAAAGAAACCAATAGGTCTAGGGTTTCATTCATATACGGTAGCCTTACATTCACCTCTCTTCCTTAACTTTTAAACACTTCAATAATGAGCTCCCTGACTGGGTGACCTGCTAATTCCTACATCCCCCATTCTTCCTCCAACAAACATCTCGTCCGAAATACCAACAGCTTTATCTTCCACTATCTCCTCTTTTCCAATCCAGTTCCCCTAAATTAATTTAAAAATGTTTCTAACACAACATGAATCAAGTCCATATTTGTATTGCTGGGTACACACTAGCAGATCAATTCTGCAGATCCAAAAAATGGATAGACGGATCAAACAAATGATTGGCTGATCGGCCTGAATAATTGTACAGCGTGTGCCTGTCTTTATCAATTATTTAAGCCATTTTTAGTGATTGTTTGCCAACCATTCCCATAACACTGCAGAATATAGGGATGAGCAAGAAACCAATAGGAATCTCTGAGCACTGTGCTCGGGTCTTCATATTGCTATGTGATAAGGCACTGGTGTCAAACACAAGGCCCGCGGGCCAAATCCGGCCCGCCAGACCTCGTCATGTGGCCCGCGCAAGGAGATAGCACGCAGGGCAGTGTGTCCCAGCTCCTGCCTAGGCCACCTCCTCTCACCCACCCCACCGTGGCCGCCTTACCTGTTCCTCCACTGTCGGCGGCCATGTTCCTGTAGGCACATATGTATGTGGCTACACAAACATGGCCGCCGGCCTCCACGGCTACGTGGAGGAGGGCCCGGCCGCCTGTTCCCTCTGATGCCCGGCAGTGACAGACACTGGGTGGGGACGTCATGACGATGACGTCGCCCGCTCATGCGTCTGTAGAAAAGTAGGAGCAGGCAGGGAAGCTGGACCGGGAGTCGGGGACAGTGTGGCCGCAGCAAGCAGTGAAGAAAAGCTGGAAGCCGCAGCAGCTGCAGGACAGACGGAGAAACAGTAAGTGAGGATGAGGATGCGAGGGGCTCACACTCACAATAAAAAAATATATATCTGCTGTTTCCTGAGGTGTCCCCGTGTATAATAATAATAATAATAATGCCATGACACCACAGGCTGCTCCTCCTGTATAATCATTTATGTGTCGTGGCATTACTTTTATTATATTATACAGGGGGAGCAGTCTGTGGTGTCATGGCATTATTATTATACAGGGGGAGCAGCCTGTGGTGTCATGGCATTCATTTTATATTATACAGGGGGAGCAGTCTGTGGTGTCATGGCATTATAATTATACAGGGGGACCTACAGATACAACCGGCCCTTTGAGGGTGACCAAACTGCTGATGCGGCCCCCGATGAATTTGAGTTTGACACCCCTGTGATAAGGTGTTATTATTATTCTTCTAGCCTAAAAGTCTTTCCGGCTAAGCTGCATCCAGCAGCCTTTTTGTACAGTGTTTATATATCTCATGGCCTATTCTCTGTAGTCTTCCAAAGGCAAATGCATATCATTTTTTATTATAAGCAATGGTCAGACAAGGTTTAGGTGAGCCAAAGTACTGGGGGGGGGGTGTGTGTGGCTACTACTTCAGTATATACATTATTATGGTGCCATGTATGTATGAAGGCATAGCACAGCATAGGGGGAGGGGGGGCATAGTTAGACCTCCCTTGCACACCCAAGCCCCTACAGAGGTCCGGGATTAAGTAATTTGGACCTGCCCTCAGTATCGGCACCCCAGAGTGGGGGAACTGCTGGAGTAGCAGATCAGAGGCTGAGGATCACATCATACAGTAACAATACAACTTGAGCCTGGCTCCGGAGACAAGCAGTGGAGTAGCACGGAAGTATCTTGGATGTGGGAGTAAGAGGCGGTGATCTTGCGGTGAGGTGGTAATCATTGTATAAACAGACAGGGAGGAACGGAGTGTGAACACACATGAGGCTGGAAAAGTATGGAGAAAAAAAAACTTTTTTTGTGAAGATGAGGCACTTAAATCTATGAGGTGAATATGAAGCAAATAAAGTAGTTGGTGGAGGGATGAGGTCCACATAGAATGGAGGCAGAGGTAAATGAGACAGGCCCAACCAAGCATCAATTAAGCATTGTCCTACTAAGAAACATCATCATGGGTGTCCCAATAAAAAATAAAGGTGTCACAACTATTTATTTTTACAAGACAGGACATATGGAGTGTACTCTAGTCACCCAAAGAACAACACAGTAGATTTCCAAAGGTCATTATAACATGCTATCAATCTAGTGTAAGCCTGCCACTGTTTTGCTTCTATCTAGGTCAACATATCAATAAAACATCCTTACTTACCACACATGACCAGAAGTTATGGAATATAAAAAATATACACATGTACGAGAGGTGATACAACATAGCTTTTCAGCTCCCTCAGTCACCCACTTTAACTTTACCAAGAACATTTAGAAAAATTGTATTATTGCAAAGTCAGTCATTCAAAATGAAAGTACAGTGCACCTGCAGTGTTCTATAGCATTGGTTTTTAACTCCAATCCTCAAGTACCTCCAACATGTCATGTTTTCAAGATTTCTGTATGTGGAAAAAGGTGGGATAAATACTGATGAGTAAATAGATCATCTACCCTGTGCATGATTGAAGAATTCCAGAAAATATGACCTGCTGGGTTTACTTGAAGATCTTTCTATGGTTTCGCTACCAATTCAAAATAGGCCTCTTTATATAATATATATATATATATCTATAATATATATTATATAAAGTTGGTCTGCAAGGCATCTCACCGAGCAAACTTCTCATTGGTGGATAGCCGCTACTTAGTAATACCGAGCAGTCTGTATTGTGACGAAGTCTACGGACGAAACATGTCGAAGTGTGCGACACTCGGGGTTTTGTCCTCCTCATCCAGCAGTGGCTCCGACACCAGCCTTCAGGACGTAGTGGCGCAACCCAGCGCCTGCACGGCTTTAGGAACGGTGGTAGGAGTTTCTGATCTGGTGATTGCTGTTTTTGCCTGGTGTCTTGATTTAAAAGCCTTGTTGTAGCCAGCCCACAGTGTTTATTTTTATGGTACGAGCAGTCGCTATATTGCTGGTCCTGATATGTTTTATTTAAAAAAAAAATGCTTTTAATGCACTATGAAGCGCTCCCTCCTGTCTCCTTCTACCTAGATTGTTGCCTCCATGGATCCAGGTGGTTTTCTTGCTTATCAGAGGGGAAGCTGCTGCAATATACTTTGGACTTTGGTGCTATACTGACTCTGTGGTAAAAACTCGTGTCTTATTCTGGACATTGTTTAATAGCGCTGGTTGTGACTAGTTTTGCTATATATATATATATATATATATATATATATATATATATATATAAATTAGCAAATAAATGTCATATATATATATATATATATATATATATATTTTTTTTTTCTCTTGCTACGCGTACCTGCCACCTCAAATATTCTCTTCTTGTAGGAACTTATAACATTTCCATCTTTTCTTCTGAGTAAAGGGCTGCTTCTCCTCTCCGCTACCTTTTGTTTTAAACGAGACCGTACCTTCAGGTTAGGTTCTGAAGCTGAAATCACAATAATACAACAAATTAAAGAAAAACTGTAAAATGGGCTTCTTACTATTACAGACTTAAATACTGTTCAGACCTACAGAAAAGCAGCTATCCATCAATTAAACATATTTAGGGTTATTGCTGTGGCCATTTATCCAGTGATCTTTCTGTGCCAGAACCTTTGCAGAATTCTGAGCATGTGCGGTTTTTATAAAATACCGTAAGCACCTTAAAGATGGCCGTCAGCAGTGGTAGTGCTGCACATGGCTCCTATCAGGTGCTTAAACACCTCTGCATCTGCCTTGAAGAAAAGTTTTAACAGCTGGAAACATTTTGGACCAGATTTGTCTGTACATCTCAAAAAGGCAAGAACCATCTACCTGCATTTGTGACAGTACAGACAGGAGGATCAGAAGCCTCCCAACTTAGAATACCCATAAGCCTCACAATCCATAAGTGTGGTTCCATTAGAGTTATATAAGTTTTCTGGATATAATTTTATTGCGTTCATTGTCTATCAATAAATCGGTTTTGTATCAAAAGGAAATGCTTATTTGTAAATCTTTATATTGTTTTATTTCATGATTAATGAAATAAACCTCCTTTCCTGGAAAGACATTGACCAACTTCACACACAGATTTAACTACAAATGAGGTTTGTTTTAAAAGCCCTTGAAATCTCTCCTACAAAAATTGTTGCTATGGATTACTTGTATGAATTCCTTTATTTTCACATGTTGATATGATCATCATCGGACCTTGGTGAAACAAAATCAAGAAATTAGCATAAGAGACGTTCTACTTTTTTATTCATTTTTTTTCTTAACTTATTAAATGTATCTTTTGTTTGTCCTGAAGGTTATTAGTGTTAATACACCTCTGGGCCTGCAGTGGCTGCACACCTGTACAGTGTACAGTACATCACAATAAGACAGAGCAGAAGAAGTGGTTAGTGATATGCAGTGCAGCTGAGAAATCTGCCGGGCACTAGGCAATATTTGGGGGCGTGGCCTAATTACTGGAGACTTGGCCACGCCCCTTGGGGGGAAAATAAGTTTAAAAAGTTATTGGTGCAGCCGTGGTGGAGCAAGGGCAATTCACTCCAGCACACTGCAGCATGTGCTGTACTGCTGCTGCCTGGGAGGGAGGGGGTAGTGAGTGCAGAGGGGGTAGTGAGTACCTGCCCCCCCTCTTAATGGTGGCCATGGTGATACGGACAAAAGCAAATAACAATGCCTCAATTTCTCTAGGTTTGTTTCAGTGGATTATTGTACAGTTGGACAATTCCTAACTTGACTTGCCTCTCTCATTGCTTTGCTATATTGTTTCCCTGCCTTTAAATCACTTGAAAAGTTCCCTTTCCTCCTCTCATTAGTTTCCGTTATAGCGCCCTTGATACTACAGTATATTTTAGCCTTTGGGTTTTTGAGAAACAAGTGCAAGGTTTAGCATTTTTTTGCATTAAACTGTACTTGCCACATTCTCATTCATTAGAAAGTGCCTGGTGTTCCAAAAGGCCTCATCCTGCTCCAAAGTTCTTCTAGAAACACTTACAGTACATTTGTATTTGTAAACATGACTTAAAGAGTAATGAAGGTTCTCCTTGCACTTTTGCAAAGATCCGTTTCCCACTAATGACAGACTAATGTGACTGGAGGTCCCTTGGCTTGTAGGGAAAGCTGTTCAGTATTCACCAGAGATATTCCGAAGCTCTATGTCAATGTATTTCATGCCTGGTGGCACTGATTGCCTTCCTATTTTTATCATGCACTTTTCACTCGTACTTTGCATTTCAATCACATCAGCAGTAAGATTTTTCATATGTTCATGTCTCGGAATATGCCTGCCTGCTGAGAAGGTAACCTTGCATAACAGAGAATGTGGGAATAAAAACACTCAATCTGTATTCTGCAATTAAAAGACAGGAAACGTGAATATTTTGAGGTTTTTCACTACAATTAACATGAATATTGAATAATTCTTTCAGAAACAAAATGCAAAAAACAAAAACGCTTCAGTATGAAAGTGGTATTATTCCTTTCCAAATGTCATTCACGGCAAAGTTATCACAATCCGCTAAATACAAGACACAGAAGACATACAGCCTGATTCAGGCTTCTTCGGAAGGGGCCGTCACGCCTGTGACATTGCCTCTCAATGGGTTTCTATAAGCTGCGGGAGCGACTCAGACACATGTCCAAGGCAATGAGATTGCGCCAATTGCCACGGGAGTCGCGCTTGGCGATTGGTGCAGCAATGATGAGATTTACATTGTATGCTACTAATAGGGGATTATTTACTAAAATGGGAGTTCTATTTAAGATAGGATGTTGCCCATAGCAACCAAACAGAATCTACTACTTATTTAGCACATTCTAGAAGATAATAGATAGAACGCCCATTGGTACTTCCTCATCTTTGCGGCCACCGCTATGCCAGTTACGTTAGCCTTTTTTAGAATAGCATCATCGCCCGCTCGCCACAACTTCACAAAAGGTAATAATGGTGGCGTGGACACAGGAGGGTGGTGTGGACCCAAGTTGGCGGCGTGGACCCAGGGTGGTGGTGCGCAAAGATTCCTTCGTAAGTTCAGTAGCATAAGCGGTGGCTGCAAAGATGAGGAAGTACCCTCCCATTCGATTAAATTTACCTCATAGTCTATAGGCCTAATGTTTATAGGCTGAAAAATGTGTCAGAAGTCTGTCTCCATTATTATGTTGTGCCTGAAAATGGCAGCTGACTGGGGATAGCAGAATCATATGGCTATGAATTCTAGAATGTTGTCAATGCAATCGGGTTAAAAATGAACCCAAATATATACATACAGGTTACAACCGCACTCAACGTTCCTACGAATGGGGTGCTAACAGGTTGGGGTGCAGTGACCTGTGACCACATGCTATAATAAATACAGATAATATTCTGTGATAATAGCTATGGCGATGGGCTGCAAGCTTAAATGCATTAATCAACTCAAAACCCCATCGTTTATTTGATTAAGTGTATATTAAGGTGAGTTACTTTATTATAGTCAGTGTTGAGACCCATATACACACATAAACTGTATACACACACACACACACACACATATACGGTGCATTAATATACAGGGCTATTTTTGTGCAGGCTCCAGCAGGAACTGAGGCCCTTATACTAGTTCACTCTTTCTGACAAAATATTTCTTAGATGGACAAAACCATGTGCACTGCAGGTGAAACAGGTGTAAAACCCCACCCAAATCTAATTATCTATGCACAAGTAACACCTGCCTCACCTGCAGTGCACATGGTTTTGTCCATCTTAAAGGGGCCCATACACGGTCCGTTAAACGGATCCGTTTGGGTCTTAATTAGCACGCTTCGCATCGGATCGCATGCCTAGTGCATGCGGTGTGCATGCAATGCGATCCGATGCGAAGTTTAGCTAGTACAAAAATATGTGCAGCACATACTTTTTGTACCGTACTATGTGATGCGCGGGAGCGCGCATCGCATAGTACAAAACGGACGGTCCGGGAACGGACCGTCTATGGGCACCTTTAGAAATATTTTGTCTGAAAGAGTGAATTAGAATAAGGGCCTCAGTTCCTGCTGGAGCCTGCTGAAAAATAGCCCTGTTAATATATATAAGATACTAAAGATACTAATAAGGAATAAGGAAATTTGTGAATAGGGAGAGTTAAAATAAAGATTGTGGAGTAAAATAGAGAACAGTAGTCATTATTGCTAATAATTATTATAATAAACCAAATACACTAGCTGTCATATACAATATAGCCATAGCCGTTACTGCCAGCGTTAAGTTCTGCAATCTATAAGCATGTTTATTTGTATGCTGCTGTGCTAATAACAATAATAAACCAAGCTCCGATGACGTGTGCAGAGGATTTGAGAAATGTATTTATTTAAATTCATCAAGGGATAAAGTCTCTGGCAACAGCAGGTTTTCATTGTAGCTAATTGATCTTGGGCTGCTGCAGGGGATACTAATTTCAGCCGATATGTACGCAGCAAATAAGAAGGAAAGGCTGAGATAGAAGTTTTCATTGAAAAAACATGGGAACACTTTAGCATAAGGAATAACACATGTCAGGATGTGAGCTGGAAGACATGCTCCTGGTCAGGTGCAGCACAGCAGTACCATCTGGATTATCCTGCACCTGCACACCGGGCCTGATTCATGTTTGGCAGTAAACCAAGAAACTGGGCAAAACCATGCTGCACTGAAGGTGGGGCAGATGTAACATGTGCAGATAGGCTGGGTACACACTTAAAGCATACTTGCCTACCTGACCCTCTCCATGAGGGAGAAAATGCTCTGTTCCTGGACTTCCCTGGTAATGTACAATTGCCATCACCTGTGGTGACACATTTTCTCCCTCATGGAGAGGGTCAGGTAGGCAAGTATGGACTTAAAGATTTATTTGTCCAATCTGTCTGCTGGGAAAAAAACCTGGGAATGTATGGGAGCATATGATAATCAGTCATTTGCTCCCAAACACTGCAAAACAGACCATCATACTTCCTAACATGACACTCTCAAGGAGGGAGAAACCATCACCTGTGGTGAGACATCTTTCATATCAATTATCCTGTTTAAAACAGATGATGGTAATCCTAAATTAAGAGGGAAATCCGGAAACAGAGCATTGTGTCCCTCCTGGAGAGCGTCATGTTGGGAGATATGGACCATGGTCAGTCAGACAAATTGGTTAAATCTGTTTGATTTAACATATTGATATCAACAATCATTTTGGTCTGATTTCCAGTGTTCGGGAGCAAACGGCTGATTGTCCTTTGCTACCATACGTTACCAGATTTTGGCTCCCACCTAACAGATTGGGCAGATTTATTTATTTTATTTACAGTTTCTTACATAGCGCAGCAGATTCCGTTGCACTATACAAGCTTCAAGCTGGGTACATACTAGTAGATATATCTGCAGATCAATTGCCTCACTTGCCTCCATGTTCAGAGACCATTGAATGATATTGGGCCTGCACGCAAGCCTGCGAATGGATGTTTATGCAAAACATCTATTGGCAATGTGGCGGGGACATTTGGTGAGTAGTGGGAGGCGGGCAGCCGAAAATGGTTGGGTGCGCCCAGGAAAACGCTGGGCGTCCCCATGCGAATGTAGGAATGTTGGACGGTATGCTGCATACCTCCCAACATGCCCCTCTCCAGGAGGGACACAATGCTCTGTTTCTGGACTTTCTTATTAGTGAACCTGTTCAACACAGGTAATGGTGATCATACATTAAGTGGAAAGTCAAGGAGCAGAGTAGTTTGTCCCTCCTGGCATGGGCCGTGTTGGGAGGTATGATGCTGCAGTAGGACCGGGCGGCAGGACAGCCGGATTTCAGGGCTAACACTAGAAATCCTGTCGGCAATGGGCGATCCTGTTCTGCAGGATGTGGCCACACCTATGTTTGTGGCCCCACACAGCCTCCTTGCGGCCAAGCGGGTCACGCTGAACAGAACCCACCTAAGGGCGACAAAAACAAAAGGTTGACACAAGCAAAAGGTCGAAATGAAAATGGAAAACACAGAAAAAGGTCGACATGAGTTTTCCTAATTTTTTTGGGGGTGTCTACTGTATATCGAAATCTGCCGACAAGAACAAGAACACTGTAAGTGTACTGCACCCCCTCGCATGGCACGCTGCGCCAGCCATGCTTTGGGCACGATGCCTCGCTGCACACTATTATAATCTAATTCTATACCGACTTGCATCGAGTCAGTTTAAGAAAAAAATCATGAAAAACTCAATTCGACCAATTTCATTTTGACCTTCATGTTGACCTTTGGCTTGTGTTGTCCGTTTTGTCAATGAAAACCTAAAGCCTGTTGAACTTTTTCATGTGCCCACCTATTGCCTGTTGACCAATAGTGGTTGACCTATTGACTGTGGTCCTAATTCCTGTCGACCAATCAGCTAGATGCCTTTTAAATAAAATAAAAAGAACATATAAAGTGGGTACAGCTAGAAAATAACCGGGAACTTTATAGTGCATAACGGAGGTGTTATTTTTTCTAGGAATTCAAGAAAATAGTTCTTTAAATACATATACGTTTTATGCACTGGCTATAATAATACTAGTTTATTGCCTTTACGCTACAACCAAAATAAAGCTGACATTTGACATATATCCACCATTAGTTTAAGCATAGTGAAAATATGTTCAATATTATCAGAAGAAACAGATACACTGTTATAGTTCTACATCTTAAAATATTTATACGTAGAGATGTCTCTGCTTTTACTATGATCCTTTACTGTAATGCTGGAAAAGGCTACAATATTTGCAGATGTTGTAATCATTTCCTAGCATAACGGCTGTTCCCTAATTACATGGCATACAGCTTGTAGTCACATTATGGCCGGTTTTTAGTAGAACTGAAACATATTCCCTTGCTTCTTACAGTAGCTACCGCCCATCCCAATCTACCATGTAGGATAAAGTTCTTAAGGTGACTGCCAGATGGCTTTGCCAATGTAACTTACTGATGGAACCATTACTTTATGTACATTGTGCTTCAGCACCAGCCGCACAGTCTAAAGCCAAAGTCCCCTTCACACACCACAAGCATTAGATCTACATGCCAGTTGTATAACCTTTGTTACATGCACAAGGACAGTATGCTTGGCGAGTCCCTGAGCATCCATATACGGATGTTAGCAGCATTACAAGGGGAGCTACAATGTATATAAGCCTAGGGTACATTGATCTTTTAATCAGTCCCTGGTCACAGACCCTCAGATCTAGATAGTAACTAGGGGAGTATTCAAACTTAATTCCGATTGTTGGAATGTTTCCGTTGGAATATCTTCCGTTTCCAACGTCAATTCGACAGTTGGAACTCAATCTTCATTCGATGTTCGGAATGACCGTGGATTGCCGAAAAAGGATGCAGATTCGACAATCCAGTGTGTCTGTTTTCGACAATGCAGATTCGACTTTTTAAAAAGTCTGGTGTGCATGCCGGACATTGCCAGTGCAATCTAGCATCAGCAACTCTAATAGAGCTACAATTGCTAGTTAGATATCTAGTCTACCCAAATGCCCCCAGGCTATTCAGATACCCCTAAACATCTCCCTATGCCTATGGTTGGCTCTCTGGGAATCCCTCTCCAATTATTAGTTATGGAGCACAATTAAGTTCTCAGTATCACAGGACATCATCGATATTTATTTTATATTAATAATAATAAAAAAAAGTAAAAATATACAATGAACTATTGATACTTTCAATATACTTAAATTAGTAAAATATGAAACAAGCTTACTTTAATTTTTAAAAATACCTGTATTTTATTTTTATTTTTTTAGAGAAAGTGTACAATTCCCAGCTATTATTTTTCGTTATGGTATCAGACAAAAGTATTTTTAAGTTGCACAACATACAGCTAGCTGTTCTGTTATGTACAGATGATGTAGCATTTCTGATGGTCTGGGGACGGAGAACAACTACCTTTGTATCAGATGTGTGCCAACTACAAATCAGGACTTAATGAAAAAGACAGGAAACGGGGCTGGGGGCAGAAAACAGGACCTCTTGTAGAGTTTAAACTAAACACAGGTAATATGAGATGCAGGAAGCTACAGAGCTCTTGTTTGAAGATAGGATGAATACTTGAAGAATGTATTTTATTTTGGTCATAAATTCTTAAACAAAATGTAACATTTATTTGGCTCACAGATATTTTAGATGGAATATGAACAGATCAGTAATAGATTGGTCAATGACCAATGTATTACTTACTAAAATAACCTATTTGTACCCATTTACCCACTGCTAAAAAAAACCTTTTAGAATTTCTTTTTTTTTTAATTGTAAGCGTATGGCATTGCCTAGATCAGGCATGGCCAAACTATGGCCCTCCAGCTGTTGTAAAACTACAAGTTCCATCATGCCTTGCAGTTTTGCTATTAGAGAATGCTAAAACTATGGCAAAGCATGCTGGGATGTGTAGTTTGACCATGTAGTTTGGCCATGGTTGGCCTAGACTGTAAGTTATCAGCAGTAGAGTGTGCTGCTCATTATCTAGCTGGAGCTCGGTAGTACTGACCTACATGTTCATATTAAGGGGCAGTAGTATTAAATTGTCTAAAGAGGACAGGCGCAAGTACCAACAAATCAGCTTCTAGCTCTCATTTTACAGAATGTTCATGAAATTGATAGTTACTGTATAAATTGATTGATTGCTATGGCAATGTCTCAACTGCCCATAGCAACTGTATAGAAACTTATAGAAGGTTTGATGCATGTGGAATTTTGAGCAACTGCGGGCAGTATAGAGCTGGTGGTATATCAGGCGTATTTCCACTGGTGGCTGAGTGTAACTGGGCAGCAGTTGGGCTCCCGCGTGTGAGCTGTGTGCTGAAAACTTGTTATGACCATTTAGATTGAAAAGTGGGCTAGGTCCAGCGGATGTCAGACTGTTTTGCAGCAAGGATAGGGCTGGCGCAGATGCGCACGGATATTGATGATGGGGAAAAATGTGATAGCCTTCAGTGAGTTGCAGGCTTCAGTGAGTTGCAGGCTCCTGCAAGTCTGTCCATTCTTTTATAGTCGCAATCACTTATCAGGCAAAACCAGGTAGGTTTTGCCTTGTAGACCATTGCCGTTTTTTGATAAAGGCTGTTACATTTTGCCTGTTTACTGCTTTCAAAGGTGTATGGACAAAAGAAGCCAACCTCCTATAAAGGTGAAGTGGTGTGGTGTGAAATGTCAACAGTTCTATGTTCTATGGTTGACATATTGTTTCTGGTGGCCCAATGTTGACTTACCATTTCCTGGTGGCTGCAGTTTCTCCAGCAGCAACATTTAGGTCTCTGTGACTATCACTTCTGGATCACCCTAACCTCCCCCCAAAAACGAACCACCTCCTGAAGCCTAAACCTAACCAACCCTGAAGCCGAAAGTAAATCTCATGTCCACACTCTGAGAATGTCGTCACATTAACTACATTTACAATGCTGACACCATAACTACTGGAAGAAATTTTACACAAACTACTTTATCACCCCCTGTTCTAGGTTGTGTCCGATGAGATGTTCATTCTCTGTTCTCTGCTTCTTGCATGTTCAGCAATGAAGAGAGGAATATAAATGAATATAAAGTAAATATTCATGAGGCAATTATTACTATTATTTGGTTATTGTCATTAGTAACTGTAGCTACGGTATAGATATGCTTTTTACTTGTAATGTTTAGTCAGCAAACTAAATAAACCCTGTAATATATCCCAATTTGGCAATGGGAAATGTTGGCGGTTCTGTGGAGAATGTGCACGTGTTTTCATAAACATGATTAAAAAAGCCAACAATGCAAAGGAATGTAATTGCGATAGCCTCATATATCAATGCCTCTTAAAATGCATAATCTTTTTATAGTCACTGGGTACATGTGAGTCAATAGTGATTAAAGCACAGCTGTGGTGAATACACCATGAGACACGCTCGCCAGATGTTCCTCATCATACTGGAATAGACAGTCACAATGTCCACTTTATTATTTCCTGGTGTCCATGAACAAACATCTCTCGGTCCTGCGGTATGTAACTGTGCATAGCCTGGCTCATGCTGAAACTGAAAGAATCCTTCGCTCATCTCAAATTTCCACTTTTATGTCTCCCTGTCATCATATGTTTAAACTGATTTTATGGGGGTGGGGATCCACCAAGTTTTAATGATGGGCTTTCGGATGCTAATTGCAATTCCTTAAAGGAACATTTCACAGAAAAATTATAAATAAAATAATGTATGAATATACTCAATAAAACAGTTAAACAATTTGTTAAACATTTTGTTGGACAAAGACAAACAAATAAAAAAAAAATGTTTTCATGATAATATGACCCCAGGGGGCTCTCTTTCTTAAAATCTAACTAAACAAGCACCCCACTACTGCTCATAAATATAGATGTTCAATATAAACAGGTTGAGTTTGTAGAGACCAACCTGAAATTAATAGCAGTTATTAGGCAGTCAAAGGAAATAGACACACAGCTTTGGAAATACAAGGCTGTGTAGCAAAATGGGCTTACCTTACTACAATATGGGCCAATCACATCTTCCCACTGATATCAGTTTTATCCCAAGACACAAGCAACTCTACATCATACTAATTACAACGTTATTGTTTTTACGGAACTACTGTATATATACTGTACTTGACCTCTGACATACCATTAACACCAAGCCCCCTACTAAGACCCACCAGCTGAACAGAACCACAATCCTTGTGTGTTAGTAAAGGCTAGCAGCCACAGTGATTTATTTATGTAATGCATACCACACATATGTAAACTACAGGCGGCTGTCAGTATGATAAACACATAAACCAGAATTTCAAATTTCAAAGAGCACCAAGACTTCAGAGATAGCACTCCTGAAAATCAGTTATGGCAAACACGAGTAACAATGCACAATGACACATTCTATGCTGAACAGAAGAAACCTGTCTGTAACACACAAACAAAATGCTTAACATTTACTATAATTCTCGGAAAAAAGTAAAAAACAAACATTAATAAAAATGCATGTGGCATGTTCTAACCATACACTTAACTATGATTCAATGCACAAAACCACAACTTCTTATCATCCAATAAAAATTTTAATTATTTATTTATTATTTATTAACAGTTTCTTATATAGCGCATACATATTCTGCAGCGCTTTACAGAGAATATTTGAACATTCACATCAGTCCCTGCCCCAGTGGAGCTTACAGTCTATAATCCCTACCACATACAGTATACACACACAGACATTCTAGGGTTAATTTTGTTGAGATCCAATTAGCCTACCGGTATATTTTTGGATTGTGGGAGTACCCGGAGTAAACCCACGCAAGTACGGGGAGGATATACAAACTCTGCACAGTTAGAGCCATGGTGGGAACCGAACCCATGACCTCAGCGCTGTGAGGTAGTAATGCTAACCATTACAGCATCCGTACTGCCCCCATAATAATGAACTATTACTTTAACATACACTACTTGAATCCTCCTATAACTTGTGTGTCTGTCAGAGGTTCAACAACACTGAATGGAAGAGTAGATTGACAACAATCACCTGCACATCACTCTCCTACTGGGAGTGACATTGCTGTCAATAGTCTCGGGAAAATTAGCTGCCAGCTATTTTATGGTACATAGGGGTTGTTGTATCAAGCAGTGAAAAAAGTGGAGAAGTGGACTAGTGGAGATGTTGCCCATAACAACCAATCAGCTTCTACCGATCACTTTATAGATGGTATACAATGCTACGTGGAAGCTGATTAGTTCCTAAGGGCAATTTCTCCACTGGTCCACTTCTCCACTCTTTACCCATACTCTAGAATAGATAAGTAACTTAAGATGTTATTTATATCCTTAAATACAGTTCTGATGTTTGGTGATATGGTTCTAAACCAACCTTTTGTAGAGGGTAATAAATGGAGTACTTGCTATCATGATTATCATGCATTGTTCCCCAAAAGGAGGCAAGCATTTTTTCTGGCTCCTTACTGCTCACTGTGTAAACTGTTGCTCCTCCACAAATTCTCACTTCTTTCTACACAGTCCTACTGTATGTGCAGTTGCCGAAAGCTAGATGCACGGTGTGTACAATCACGCTTTACCATTGTTGAGTGACCATTGTGTGCTTTATCAATAACATGCACAGTGCGTATGAGCACTACCGTAGTAGTTGGGGTCCATTCTAAAGTAGATATGGCTTGGGACATTTGGTTATATAAACTATAATAAACTATTTGAAAGTAGCTTTAGAGGGAAGGAATAACCGGTGCTCAAAGACTTCAAACCAGTTGCAAATTCAAACATCACCAGAAACTTGTATACAGAAAAAACTACTTCAGATATTTAGCACTTTGAGATGTAAATACTACGGGAACTTTGATATTAAAATACATTAAAAAGTTTAAACATGTTAAAGCCAGCAAGTATATGTATAATTCTGCGTAATTATTAGTCAATTAGTAAATTTGTGAACAGACTGAAACATGGTTGAACATGTATAAAGTTAGAAAAATAACAAAAAACATTATTTTACTGATTTAACAAACTCTTTGTCTTTAGAAACGATATATGCGGCTAGTTCAAGATTCTACAGGGCTGTACTTGCAAAGACCATTAAGAGATGGGTCACTGGTGTATGAGCTCTGACTTGTGTATGTAATTGTATGACTTAAAACTTCCTTAAAAGTAAAGAGAATAAAAAAAGAGAGATGCGGCTGTAATTTGTTATCCAAATACAAATGTGAAGGTCCCCATGGTAACCCACAGAAAACAATCAGCGATTATCATTGTTATGTGACTATTTCAAAACCATATGACAGATTGTTTGCAGTGTAAAGCTGCACATTTGCATTACTGAAGAATTGCTGTCAGTCTGAATGGAATTAACATTTTTAATCATATCAAAGCATTTTATACCTTTTAATAAACTATGATATATAAACGCAAGATACAATTTATGTATAAAGTAGTTGTTTTTTTTTTTTAAAGGAGCAATAATTTACAATGCAAAACCACTTTGATTTTGCAGTGTAAATGATTGCCGCCTAAAAAAAAAAAAATACCTGGAGATTTCACTTTCTGAATCTCTCATCCTATTAAATTTCACCCTGAATGTTAGTTTGTTACTACCCAGTTTGCTTTATCACTGTTTCCAATTGTAAAGCACAACGGAATACGATTTTTATATAAATTAAAGGTTTCATTTAACTTATTTAATTTTAATTTTTTACCAGTCAAACAGTTTATTTGTCTTGTTAATTCAATTATGAAATACACCTGTTAGGAAATGTATTTAAAAATAAATTGGTTTCAAAATGAAGTTAATTGTACAAGTTTCTTTCTGATATAGTTATTATGTTTGGGGATATTATTCCAGTCCCCTACAACTTAATTAGCTAAATATACAATGCAACCTTCCATCTGGTAGAGTCATTTCACAGGGATAATTTTGCAGCACCATAACTCAATGAGGCACAGAGGAAAAACTACTGAAATGCTATTTCCTTTGGAAGAGAATTATGTACAATTTCAGCGTGCTTAGAATTTCTAACAGCTAAAACCAACAGGGAGGTATCACTCTCATTTATATGACTCTCCCCTGAGGACACCAGCAGTAGAGAATAAAGCTTGTGCAATTTTTCATGAGCAACTTAAATATTTTGCTTTTGGACAGACAATTCCCTTTTGACACTTAAAGTCTTTAACTTATACTTAAATCTAGGAACTTGCATTTAGCAAACAAAAATGAAAAATATAATATGAAATTATTAGCATGTATTTCAGATTCAGTATTGCCATTATTTGTGGCAAAAAAGAATTGTTAGCAGATCTCGTTTTGCCCTCCCAAGTTTTTTTTTTTTTTTTAATGACCCTCATTGTATTTTAAGTGTCAGTTTTACCAGGTGGAAAACATATCCTGGTGAATTTTTAGCACGAATGTAGCATATTTCAGACCAACGCAACCATACTTTCCTATCATATGGAAATAAGTGTCTTGGGACACCTTGTTGTAAGGCAAATGGATGGGGTTGCACTAAGTGGAACATTGTAAGGAGATTCAATTACTGACAAGGTTCCATTGGAATCTTGTGTACTAATATAATGAAGGTGGGCAGGCAGAAGTTGCTTTATTTATCGTGAAGTCTATGAAGGTGTGAGCAAAAATTGAGTGAAGTTTCAGTGCCATATTTAGATATTATATCTATATCCGCATATTGATTTAGGTTGATACAGAATCTCACACTTAGCCAAACTTTCACCCTTAATGTATACCTAGGACTATATGACCAACCGACATGACAAAAACATAGACTTGACCAATCTTTAATCACTATCGCTTTACTTAGAGTAATAGAATTAATCTCCTATACATTTAGCTGAATACAGCACATTGTGGATAAAGCTAGATACGTTTGATAATTGATCCCTATATTAGATGGAACCTGTATTCACTGATGCACAGCACACAAGACATAGTACATTTCAAGTCCAGTATGTCTTATTCGTAGTTAGTATGGATTTCGTAGTTATTCAATAGATTAATGGCAGTTATTACAGGTGCTCTTAACAGTATTATTTTTTCCTATTGTGCTATTGTCTAATGGGGCCATTTATTATTTAAGCAAATGCCAAGGGGTGATGTGTCCTTGCTCAGATGCTAGGACACAGGCTAAAATAATCAGGCTTGGACCCGGGAGAGCAAATGTAAATGAGCAGCCAATGGACCGTACATGTGCAAGTGCTATTTTATGGAGAGGGATCCCTTGGTCATTTGAATATGATGTACTGTTCTTATCGAACACAATATATCTCAGGCCAAGTTACCAGCTTTCCCACTGAGATCACACTGTCAGATTACGCTGCTCACTCATATCAGAGCTCTTTATCTTGTCTCTAACATCTGATGTTGATTTGAACATCACATGCCAAGTAAGATAATATCAGGGTCTTCGATCGAGCCGGTCTCCTGCAGGGAAAGTTTCCTAACTAACAAAGAGTATTATACAGTTAATCAAAGAACAATGTAATGGAACCAAAATCTTGGATATTTACTGAAAATAAGAAATAACGTATTTGATAGAGGCAATAACTAATAACATATGTACTGACTTAAGAACCCCCATACATTAGGCCGACTTGTCCTAAGGACAAGTCAGACCTAATTTCCCCTGAGCTCCCCAGGCAGCTGCCCAGGAGAGCTCACTACGATTTGGCACTTGATGTGAAATTTTTTACATGGGATAAATTGCATGTGATTTATCCCATGTAATAATTCCCGGGGAGATGCGAGGGCAGTGTCAGGGTCTGGGCTGAGTGAAGCGCACAGGGGCTGCAGATGCAGCATCAAGGCAGGGCAGGCAGTCAGTAGTGAAGTGCGGACACTGTGGACAGCGACGGCAGAATTTGAAAAATAATTCAAGAGATAGGGTGATTGACTCAAGAGTGCTCTCTCTCTCAGCCAATCAGCGGCTGCTCTTTTTCAGCCAAAACGGCCGCTAATTCAAAAATGTTACACAAAACCAGATTTGGATTTTCAAAGAACCAAATCTGCAGTTGCGAATCTCGTATGGTTACCTGGTAGAAATGGCCAGGATTGCGTAGGCAAATCTTGTTATTTCCGAGTGAATACCCCCCTATGCTGCACACCTGAATACTCCTGCTGGGAAGTCTCCAGGAGATCTGCAGAGGGGGAAGTGATACTGTCAATCCAACCATTATGGTCTCCCACCCACTGCAAAATATATAGCAGCTTGTTTCATTGCGGATAAGGTATGGGCAACGAAGGCACAATTCAAAAAAGAATCACCCATCATGCCATTGTCCTTAAAATTGAAATTGAATATAGTCACTGAATCAGCTACCCAGGGGTAGATTAAAGTGATTGGGGCCTGTGATCAGCGTGCATGAGGGCGTTACCTATCGCTGATGCATGCACCAAGTGACACTGTGTCAAACTACAGCGCATTTCCTCAGTCAACATGGACGATGGTGTTCTACTGCACAGATCTTCAGGAAAACACCATCTTCACTGAGTTTTCTGTAGTGCTGACAGACAGGGAAGTACAGTCTATGAGTGAAGGATGTGCGTCCTGAGGCCCCTGAGCACTGCAGGCCCAGCACACTAGATACGCCCATGCAAATACCCTTCCCCCAATCCAGTGTATACTTGTGCGTATCCCCAGTCCCTGCACCTCTGCCCCAGGTATAAATTATTGCCAACAGGTAGTACATTATTAATTGTTAAGGGTAAATATACTAAAATAAGAGTTCTAGTAAAGATGGGATGTTGCACATAGCAACCAATCAGAGTATACTTGTTATTTATTTAGCATCTTCTAGAAGATCATCTTCAATAGAACTCCCAGCTTAATAAATGTACCCCCTCAAGTAGATATCACTTTAAGGGCGAGATGTACTAAGTCAGGCATGTCCAACGTGCGGTCCTCCAGCTGTTGTGAAACTACACATCTCAGCATGCCTTGCCATAGTTTTAGCATTCCCTAATAGCAAAACTGTGGCAAGGCATGATGGAACTTGTAGTTTCACAACAGCTGGAGGGACGCAGGCTGGACATGCCTTTACTAAGTTTTGAAATGTGACAAAATGGAGAGTGATAAACCACCAACCAATGAGTTCCTACCTTTTAAACTCATCCTGTGCCATTACAGTTAGGAGCTTATTGGCTGGTGGCTTAGCATTCTCCATTTTATCACTTTTCAAGCTTCGTACAACTGACCCCAACTCTGCATCTACTGTACTTGGAATAGGGAGAAATAAATAAATGCCACAATAAATACCCAAGCAACATTTGAATATTTTTTGAATGAAAATCCATGTAAAACAATTAGACCCAAGTGCACTGCAGGCCTGACTAGACAGATTCTTGTGGTCCAAACTATACAAAAACGACACCACATTCAAAAGCCTTTGGCACCATGTTCTCCTGTTCATGGAATGACTGCCGAGTGCTAGTTCTCTACACGATATAAATAAACCATTATATTGCTTATTGGATCGCAAGGCGCTGTGCTATGTCAGAGTTGCTTAACTTGCGGAGGATTGAATGCTCCAAACTGTTTATAAGCAAAGTCTCAAATTCTATTTAACTGAACGTGTTGTTAAACTGTCTCTCACAAGCTACAGAAAAGGTCAGCTCATTTACATGGACTGGGATGAAAAACATCGGGAAGAAGACATCTTTGTGGCACTGATTTAGAATCCTGAAGTAGTATTAAGTGTCCTGGGAGAGAAAAGGATTAACATATATTAAAGGTCAAGAATTATTTTGCACTGTTGTTGTTTTGAAAACATTAGTCGGCAATGGGAATGGGGATTAAGTGCTCTTAGTTTTATTGTGTCCCCTTATTAATGTATATATTTATTGCCATATATCCTAATGTGTTCTGACCTTTCATACAGATAGGGTCTAACACAATTGGGGACATGGTCCTTTAAAGATCACAAGGAATGTAATGGTTCCTGGATCATTACTCCTCTCAAGTTTAGTACAGCCAGAATACCTCTAATGTTTATTGGTTCCCTTGGGTCCAAGGGACAAAATGGAAATAACAATGTCCTAAAGAGAACTATTATTCTTTTGTTTGCATTTGCATTACATAGGTACGTGCATTGATTTCTGAGAGCTGCCAAAACAAACTCAAAAGAATAAAGTCTTAAATAATTTGATATTGCCAAGTTCTACTGTTCATGATCAAATTGTAAATTAATATAAGGTGTGCCCAAATGAAAAGGAGACTTTTGCTGTAGCAGTATTGTATCTAATCGCAGTGGCTAATGTGTTTGCCGATAGATGGTGTGTCGTGTTTCCCAGTTACACATGTGTAGTGAGCGGCTTTGCCTCAGTTTCTTCATTTCTGGAAAGATGTTTTGCGCGGTCGGTTGCATGGTGGATTTCTCCGCCATGCATGAGATCCTCCACAGATGAAATCCTGGCAGGGTTGGTAACAGCGTGCGCCTGTCTGTGGCAAGTCCTTGATGCTTTCGGATCCCACCTAATAGCGCTGACACCACCGGAATATGGCGCACCGTGCGAGACACTGGTCTCCGGACACCACCTTCATCCTGCAATTAGTTTCTAAAGCATGCTCGCCTTCTGCGCAAAGAAATTGGATAACAGCTCTTTGCGCTGATCTGGAGGAGTCCATCATGACTGTGCAAAGCAACTTTCCAAGAATAAAGAAACTGAGGTGAAACTATTCAGTACAAATGCACAACTGGGTAAACCGCCATGCCATCTATCAAACACATTGACCCAATGCACTGTGATAAAAAGAATAAGAACAATGGTTTAACTCCCACAAGTAGTAGAACTTTTAAAGTCTGGGTGCCAGATGCGGGGGGGGGGGTGCAGCACCAGTAGGGGGAGTATGGCAGGTGGAGGTGGAAGGGGTTAATCTTATCTCCGATGGGGATCACATGTCCGGTACTGAAATTCCACCACTAATCTGGATTCATAATTTCAATAAGGGAATTATGATACAGTGGGTGTAACTGAGACTTGGATGGATGAGGAGACTGTGGGAGGATATCCAAAAAGGTAAGTAATATAATGAAAAGGCTATGTAAAAGAGGAAAAATACACCTGTAAAGTACTGGTTGGGGTTGGTTATGAGCTCCCTAGCATCTATGATTACGATAAATATTTTTTTTAAATCTACGAAAACCGGCAAAGAATAAATTCCTCCTCAAACTTTCTCTGTAAAGCGGGCGGGATATGTGTGCGCTACATAAATAACCGGTAATAAGTAAATTGTATTTTATTTATACGGTGACATAAGGGGTCATAGCACCTATAAAGCTAAAAGTCTATTAGCATAAATTGTCATTACAAAAAGAAGGACAACAACAGGCAATAATACAGAAATGATCGGTATGTTATTATTTATAACCACCTAGCCTACAATTCCCATAATGTGAATGCCAGTGTACATGGCCCTTCATACTGACCGTGAGAAGACGAATTTATAAAAACCAAATTCACTCCGTATGTTGGGAAACATCAGTTTTAGCAGGGGAGGCCTAATGCAGGACATTATTGCTATTTCCTAGAGTTAGTGTCCCCTCTGGCTACAACAATGAAGTGTGACCTCTCTGCCTGATTGTGCAGATTATCCACTTACAATTAATTACCACGTTTAGCAACGAGTAAAACAAACAACAAATAACTGCTAACAATCCCAAATCTGTACCCACATCAGATACTGCATTGAAGTGGAGCTCTCAGCCTTTGCTTTGTAAAGTTACATACTGTAAAAACATTAATCGCTGAGTGTGAGGAGAGCCCTTTCCCTTTCAAGGAGAGTCATAAATAAAAGAGGTAATCAGAATATGGCGAGAAGGCTCTACAGAAACAATGTTATAAAGTTATGGGACAGAAATACGGGTTTACTTTGTAAAAATGAAAGGGATATGCTCGGACCAGAAATGGCTTATCTAAAAGTTACAAAAAAATGTTACTTAATGTGTACTGTACATGTCACCTCCGGTGGAGATAGCAAGCGGAAATGAAGCCTTAGAACAGATTATCATCCCTGACAACCTTTCCCCACTGGATCATGGTGAATCAATATTCTCCATTCTCAAAAGTAATGTTTAATCCCACAAATTTACTGCTCTATGTGGAAGACTGGCCTCCTCAAATAGGGTTTCAATATTTTTATTTAGGCTTCAGTTGTGGTGGTTCTATGGTTTTGAGAGGGATATTTATCAAAACTTCGAAAGAGATACAGTGGGGATAGATAAAGTACCAATCAGCTCCTAACTGGCATGTTTCAAACCCCATCTGTAACATGACAGTTGTGGGCTGATTTGGTAATGGTTGGTACTTCAGTCCATATTTTTTTTTCTCTACAAAAGATGTTCCATAGAAGTCACCAATATTATGCTACAAACGGAACAATGCTCTTCAGTAATGGACTTAAATCTACACTGGCTAGGAGTTCAAAATGGAATAATATGTGTGCCAGGTGGTCAGAAGACCAACAGCTGCATCCCGGTAAGTACCCAACTGTTGCCTACCCTTAACTTAAACCCTCTTCCAGATATCAGTGTACAGATGGAGCCGGATCCATCCTTGCAGGGGATGGCTATTCTATTGCCATCCCCCACCAGCGGCCGGCTACCGCCAGGGGCGAGCTCGCACGAGATGCTTGCGCGCCCCGTGCCAACGGAGCTTGGCGGGGGCCCCCGCTGCCTCCCCCGCCGTCACCACCGGTTCCCCTCGCCGCCCGACACCCCCCCCCCCCGAACTGGGCAGCGTCTACCCGAAGCAGGGACGGGCAGGGAGACGCTGCCCAGCCACCGTGATACTGGGACGCGTGTGCGCGTGAGACACACACGCGTCCCAGTGTCTATCGCCAGCGCACACCGGAGAGGAGTCTCTGGCGAGCGCCGGGCAAAGATAATGCCGGCTCCATCTGTGTATATATATATAGGTAGGAGGAATACATGTGATGAGAATAATGTGTGACTACTTACATGTCAGATGTAAATGATATAAAAACAATGTCATTTTGTAAACTATTAGTGACAAAAGGGCATATTTATTACAATTTGATACATTTTTATGCCTAAAATCACAACATTCCCCTCCATGTTCCTTCTTGGTGATGCAATGTACCACAAAAAGTTCCTAGTATACACGAGTATCCCAGGCCAATAAAACTGATTCTGATGAACATTTATTTTCATGCAAATTTAGCAAAATGCTCTTGCCAGGTGACAAACTCAGATGACAGCCCACCCCAGTAACCAGGAAAATCAGAGTTACGCTATCACTCAGCTCCTTGGTTCAGCATGTTTTATTGGGAGCTGAAAAGATACAATAAATATGAAAGTAGGGATGAGCGCATTCGGATTGGGGAATCCAAACACCCCTGAACACCCCCCAATCCGAACGCGCTTCCGAGTCTATTTAGTTTTTCCCGCCCAGGCTCGGAGTGCACCTTTCCGGAGCTCGCGAGATCCGGACACTGTATAGTGACGACCGGGCGAGCGTCATCTTCACTCCAGTATAGGAGATTGAAGAGGGAGCATGTCCTCCTGGCTGTCTTTGCACCCGTCCGCGTGCTCACTCTCCAGCCCCGCTGCCTGTGTCTGTGCCTCAAGCTGCGTGGTGTAGTAGTTTTAAAGTATGGGTGCTGCTTTACAGTTAGAAATGGAAGGACCATGGCAGAGACAGGAGTTATCTGCTGTGGTCCCTACATGATAGAACCAGGGATTGTGGTTCTCGTAAATATTATTTAATAAATATGCCATAAAATAATTTCACTAATTGTTGGGTAAACCACATGGAAATTCAGATCTAAAAATGCCACCGATACAAAATCTTCTTCCACATTAAAGAAAGCATAAAATCTAAAAAAGTACAGATGAAAGGGCCTGATTTATAGCTGTACGCAGATGTAGGTATACTGTCATATCCAATGGGAGGAATGCAACTGTCCGCAAAATCCCATTTTCGTAAAAAAAAAACGTGTTAATCCTGAATTGTGAAAAACCATTATCTGAGTGTCCATGAAAAATTAACAGAAATAATTCTCCATACAGTAGGTTTAATGCAAATTTATTTTTACCACCTCATGAGCAGGTGAAAAAGTAGAGGAAAATCCCTGTTTTAAGGTAAATATGTTGGGAGCATTAAACCATGGGGCATGCCTTTAATAACTAATTAGACAGAAGTTTTAAATTTTTCTTGGCTAATAATGACATGTATGGAATTTGGGGTACAAGGTATGAGACAGGTATATTGCAGTGCCTTATGGGTCGGACAATTGTGGTTGGTTGTGGACTTGCAGGTGGAAGTAATTTTTTTTTTTGTATTTTTTTTTAATAGCTGAAAATGTCCTAGTTATATATTTAAACACATTTTTATGTACCCCTAATTTAATATTAATATGAGCACTTATTTTGCAGAAAAACACTTTTCTAAATATTTTTACTTTGAATTTTTTTTTATATAACAGCCATTTGACCCAATTTAAGTACCCCTTGTATTATTTATTATTATTACAACTAATACACTTCTATACTGTTATCCTTTTTTTCAGGGTACAGGCAAGTTTCCCCATTTACTCCTAACTTTTCTTTGGTTTTGCCAGGAATAATTATCGGACAAATCTAATTTTCGCACAATTGGATGAGTCGAAAAACCTGAGCACGCATAATGGCGGAAAACTGTTTTTGCAACACTTTTTACGCAAAATGCACAAAAAAGTGAATCCGCTATAAAATACCGCAACTGAATGCCTTCCATAGTTGTAGTTCCACAGTAACGTGGAAGCTCGCCCACCGGTTGCCTAGTCCTGACCCAGACAGATACCATGCAGCCCACAAGCAATATATTTTAAAATGTGTAGAACTATAATCTTCCAATATTTATTATGTACATGCAGCATATACTCCCTCAGCTGTGTAAAACTAGCTTTTCTACAATAAATTAACTATATGGGGTAAATTTCCTAAAGTCTGAGTCTTTATTTTTTTAGATATCCTCTAACTATAGAGTGTAGACTTGCAAGCAGGGCCCGCCTACCTTTTTGACTATCTGTAAATACCCAGTTTGGTGTATCACTGTCTCCAATTGTAAAGGGCAACGGAATATGCCGCGCTATATAAGAAACTGTTAATTAATAAATAAATACAAGGTGCTAAATAAATGATAATTACAATCTTTCACTTCTAAAAACTCACACTGTAGTAAATTTAGCTCTAATAGTTTATTATTTTAGTAAAAAGGAAAAGAAAGCCATTAAGTTTAATTGTATTGTGGCCAAAGCGCTGGGAACAAAGAAATGATGTTTTATAGCAGATAGTCCATTAGCGAGGTGCTGTGAGAAGCCTGAAGCTGTGCAGTGTTATAACCCTAGGGTAGCCTTTCTATACTACTGACTTGGTGAAATAAGTCTTTTATTGCCCATGGGCGAGGGAAAGAAGGCTTAACCTTTAGGGGCAAGGGTTACACATTTCTGCCTGTCCATCACTGTACGAGGTACGTGGAACATCACTGTCTGTCCTATGTACAAATAAGCAAGACAGTCGTACATTGTCTTCGGAGCCTTGAGCAAAGCCTTATGGCTACATACATGTGCAAAGGGTCAATTGACTCGTGTCGGGGTTCCTGTTTCTCTTCCTGCAGAAAGCAGCATAAAGACATAAGGGTTATGTTGCTAAGGGCTAGAATTAGCTCTATTTTTCTAATTGTGATTTAATAGGTAAACAGGGTAGTTCTGCATGTTGTTAAACTGTCATGTTAATGAAATTAGTTATAGTCAATGAATTATAATCCCTTATACATCTCGCAAGTGTAATGCAGCACATTTCTCACTTCTACATGACCAATAAAAATGTTTCATGAGAAATAGCTGAAACTCCTCTGCTTTAGTGAAGTGTTTCCTCCAGAATATGAATATTGCAGCAGACTCTGGATTCACTTCATAACCTTGTTATGGAATGCCAAGGATTCCTTACATCCTTACAATATGAAGTACGTACCATGGAATCATTTATTACGGGTTCGGTATGATTTACCTACAATCTAAATCTCGATGGTCAAAATATTGACAGCAATTGCCCGACGATCAAAATACCGACAAGGTCAAAATACCGACATGGTCAAAGTACCTACATTTAATATATAGACAGGTCAAAAATTAGACACATGTTTTTCATATTTTTTGGGGTCTGTATGTTGACATAAGTCGACATGAACCCCGTGCTTCGGGCATGGTGCCTCGCTTCGCTCAGCACACTATGGGCCTTATTCTGGTTGGTGCGGCCGGGCCGTACGCGTACGTTCCGGGGTTTTTCATGATCTGCGCATGCGTACAATCGCCAATGCGCAGGCGCGAACACCCCACAACGCTTACGGACGGGTCTCTCCGTGCGAAAAAACCTGTACGCGAGAGTACGGGCATTGGGGGCGGCATAGGGGCGTGTTGAGGGGAGCGGCCGAAATAATGAGGGAAAATGGGCGTAAATATGGGTGTACACGGGGGTGTGCACCAAAAATGAACGGTGCTACTACCGCACGATCGCCTAAAGCACCGTTCATTTCGGACACAAAACAGGCGGCCGCCAACCGCCACCTCAGACCACCCCTACAGATACCGCATGCCAGCGTGCGCCTGGGTTTGCTAATTTACGCTGATTACTACTCAAACACATACACCTGAATGTAATAAGCAATGCTGCATTCTATTAAGTCAAAACCATGATTTCACTACCTGCAAGCCACACACAGCACTTAAACACATTGGAAGCTTATCTTTCTATACTTCTCTACATTTAAAGGTTTGTTTAATTTAAGGTACGAATCTTTTTAAGACCTGCTTATATATGCTAAGGTAGGTATTTGTTAAACAGTTATACACATTCACTACGTGCTTTCATAGACTTTACACAGTAGCACACTCAATCTACACAAGTCGACATGTGTCAACGTGTTCACTCTAATACAAACATAGGTTTTGTATTTATGATACAATAACATAAACCACATCTAACACCTACAAAGGATGTTTCAGCAATGTTTTAAGCCCATGCCCACTATTTTGCGCAAAATCCTCAATTGAGTTAATAGAAAACAATAATTGAATAACAATTAGAATAATTAATTAATTGTCAGAATTGTAGTTGAAAGGCAAGATTTGCAGGTCCATATATGTGAAGGGTATGCCAGCGTACACGGGCGTACGCTCACTCTCACGAGCGGGGACATAAGCTGAGTTTTCTATTGAAAACAATAGGGACCCGTCCGTGCAAGCTGGCGTACGCTCAGATAGCCGCAAGAAGTCGGTGGGAAGACGGACGAGAGACGTCCGTAAACGGTGGCGTACGCTTTGTTGTACGCCAGTTGTCGGAGTGTAAGGGCTGGTCCGTCCGTGTACGTTGGCGTACGCTCAATTGTACGCCACTCCCCTTCGACGTTGTTTCTGGCCGTACGTATGCGGCTGATTTGTGGGTGGACTTAACCCCAACGGCCGCGTACGGAGAGCGTACGCTAATATGGAACGTACGCACGTTTGGCCGCACCGATCAGAATAACCTCCTATGTCACTTAACCATCCCAGTGGACACTATGTCCACTGGGATGGTTAAGTATGTACAAGTCGGTTTCAATGAATAAAAAATCATTTCGGTATTTTGACCTTGTCGGTATTTTGACCGTCGGGCAATGGTTGTCGGTATTTTGACCGTCGGGATTTTGATTGTAGGTAAATTGACCGTATCACTTTATTACATTATCTTATCTACTTACAGGAATATGCTATGATTTTATGTTAGGAATATACAATTAAACTAACATTGAATTCAATGAATTAACTTTAACATTATAGAATTGAATAGTAATTTAGTTCCTATATTATTTAGATGGTTAGGGTTGGGTACAGGATCCCATTACTGATAATGCCATTCACTGGGTGTGTTATGATTTTTTTGTTGTTGTTTACATTTTTTTGTGATGAATGGGTGTTGAGGGGCCCAAATTGCATTTCTTTGCTGGGGCCCACAATGCTGTTAAGATGGCTCTGCTAACACTAATCCTTACCCCCACAGTCTAACCCTCCCCTCTCCCAGCAGCCTAAACCTAACCCTCCCCCTGAAGCCTAACCTCCCCTCCTGCAGTCTAACACCCCCCCCCCCTGCAGCCTGGAATCATGAGGGATAGGATGCCAACTACAGTACACCCACCAATTATGATATATACAATGCATAGATCACCTTAATGCTTTGTATATTACATTATATTTTATGTTTTCCATTTGTCTGTGTCTCTAAGCTGGACAATAGGTTGTTAGGGTCCGGGATAGGCTAGCAGTCACAGTTCTTGCTAATGGAACAGTGAAATAAATAAAATGCCATTAATAATGGCACATTTAAATGAGAAAGAAACATGTGGCATCTGACCTTGCCTTAGTATTACCACTTCTGATCTAGAACCTGGCTAGGTTTCTTTAATGTCTCCTTTTCCTTCACTATTTAATGTGTACACTATGCAAAAAGTGACAATATCTAGGTGCAGAGGTCCTGTAGGCAAACAGTTAAAAATGAGTGATATTCTAGTTAGCACTCATTACTAATCAGAAATGTTGCCCAACCAATCAGCTTGTGTTATTTTTCAACTACATCACAGTAAGGAGCTGATTGGTTGGAGCCCCATTTAAAATTAGCAATGAGTGATAACTAGAATATCATTAGTTCTTAAATATACTACTTAGCTCTAAGAGGATCAGTAATAGGGGGAAAGCATGCGTGGTCAAGGATATTGGTGCTCATATAAATTGGGCTTTATCTGCTTTAAGTAGCTTTTAAAATTGTTTTTGAATGTCAGTCTGTGTCACGTAAACTGTATATAGTATTAACGCCCCATACTAGGTGCAGGAAAACCATCAGAAACAGGCTGAGAAAAGGGTATATATATGCAAATGGGTGTACTTTCACATCTGCATATGCGCTGTATGCAATAACTCGCCATGTGCCTCCATGCACAGAGATGGATCCTACTCGGTGCGACCAGTGTTAGTACATCTACATTATGTGCACTACAGGTTCCATAGCACAAAAGGACACCAATTATTTACTAAAGTGCAAAACCGCCGCTCAAATTATTGTACATAAGGGAACTTATGTATGTGGGCTTATAGCAGATCCAGAACCCTGTCAGAATAGTGTTCTCTATACAATGTATTTATATGAATTTCTTGGTATTTTATACTGAGTAATCGATGAATAGCTACTTTATGTTACACTGTTTTAACAATCTCGCTTGAAGGAAATAACCCATGTAGTATTTATAATTGGTGGCCAACTGCAACACACCACTCTCTGCAGGAGTCCTTTAAGGGGAACACTGGCTAATGGTACATGTAGCTGCTATATAATCAGCTGCACAGCTGGAACGCAAAGGTTCTCCCTGCCCCCGTATTTACCCAACATAATGGAAACTATATGAGCAATAATCCTTCACGATTCATTCTCAGTGTCTACTTCTTTTCATCTGTTTAAGAGATCAGCCGATTTCTATGTAACACAAATGGACGCAGGGTAAACCTAAAGGCCAAATTCCCCACTCTTAGGTTCTGATAAGCATTGCATTGGGGACATGTATTCCTTTCAAATGCCACTACCATTAAACATCAATAGCTGCGGCTCAGATGCTTTTTAGGGTACAGAGATTTCTACACCTATTCAAGTTCCCAGCAGGAGTCCAGTAAGTTTCACTTGATGCAAACACGATGTCCATCAAAAAATATAGGGAAGGACATACTTGATTCCCGGTGGAGCATAAAACAGCAACCAGACCTCTTTCTGTATTGGACATCAAAGAGAAGTGATATAGTCTATTTACTATGTGACGCACAGTAAAGCAGAATATTTTGCTGTTCCGTTGAGGCACACACCTCCCCGCCCCTCGGCTGTAACAATTTTGCTCAACGTTTCAAAAATTTTTTGGTTACGTAACCACTTGTAAAGGTATAAATGTTTAAATGTCGGCACGTAGTTTTAGAAATGGGTACTTATGTAGTATCTGGGCTGCCGATTTCTAAATCGGGTCGGATCGGGAGATCGCATCGCATCGCATGCGACCATGCGATTCGATGCGATGCGATGCGATGCGATGACCCGATTTTTCCATAGGAATCAATGTTAAAATGGACTGAGTCCATTTTAACATGGAATTCAATGGGAAAAATGGGTCCTTTTCATACCCCTACTATCCAAGTGGGCATGGAGTTGGATATAAACCTGTGGCGAGCGTAGCGAGCCACCGAGCCCGAAGCGTGGCGAGCGAAGCGAGCCCCGCGAGGGGACGAATACCGTCCCCTCGCGGGGCTCGCTTCGCTCGCCACGCTTCGGGCTCGGTGGCTCGCTACGCTCGCCACAGGTTTATATCCAACTCCATGCCCACTTGGATAGTAGGGGTATGAAAAGGACCCATTTTTCCATAGGAATCATTTTAACATTGATTCCTATGGAAAAATCGGGTCATCGCATCCGATATCGGATGCGATGCGATGCGATGCGATGCGATATCGCATCGCATCGCATCTGATTGTATGCCTTAACTTAAGGCATACAATCAAAAAATCGGCAGCCCAGATACTACATAAGTACCTAGAAATGTGTTTATTATGGTCAGTATTTCTACAGAGCAAATTTTGAATGAACTCAACTAATTCAGATTCTGATGTCGTTTATTTTGATGTTCCACGTCACATATTATAACCGCAGTCCGCTGCATCTTCCACTTGTCATGTGCTGTAACTTCTACTATCATATAGCAGCTGCCAGTGGCTGAGAATTATCGTAACCATCTGCTCATGAAAACTAACATCAGCTTTCTCTCCTTATAATGAATGTTTGGGCATTATTTGATATCTTAAATTCATAACCACCACAGGGCCTACTCCGTCACTCTCAGTCAGCATGCCATTTGCCCAATGATACCCCCTGCACGTCTCTCTACGGAGACAGCAGAAATTTTGTGTTAGCTGGTGCCAGAAGACTATCACAGTGATCACACTCTCAGTGGCTACAGTGACAGGGCAGCAGTGGCGATGGAAGACAGCAAGGGGGACACTAGCGGAATACAGGGCACGTGAGAGAAACACCAGTGGGCAGCAAGGCATATGGATGACATGCTGTTGGGCATAGGGGCATGAGGACCATTTGTCTAGAAATCCTGCATTTATCCCTGAGCAGCATGAAGTCTAGACAGATGTCGTCATCATTAACCAGTCCGACATAAATCACCATGCCAACTTCTTAGGAGAGGGATAAGGGTTGTTATATTTATTTTACAAACGTCAAGTGCCTGAAAGGCTGTTACATGGGTAACAGTCTTGGGGGTAAATTTACTAAGATGGGAGTTCTATTGAAGATAGGATGTTGCCCATAGCAACTCATCAGATCCTATCTATTATGTTCTAGAACAGGGGTGGGCAATAAGCGGCCCTCCAGCTGTTGAGGAACTACATAGCTGTTGAGGAACTACACATCCCAGCATGCCTTGCCTTAGTTTTGCTATTTGACCACCCTGCAAATGACACAAGGCATGCTGGGATGTGTAGTTCCTCAACATCTGGAGAGCCGCTTATTGCCCAGTCCTGTTCTAGAAGGTCAACATGGTTCTATTAGGTCGACTTTGGTCAAAAGGTCGACACAAGCAATATGTCGACATGGAAAATGTCAACATAAAAAAAGACGTTTTTCATTGTTAATTATCCACGTGAACATAGAGGCAGAATATAAAAGTATAGTGAGGCATCGTGCCCGAAGCATAGCGAGTGAAGCGAGCCATCCGAGGGGACTCGGTACACTTTAACAGCGTCCATGTCGACTTATGTGGACACACACAAAAAATGAAAAAACTCATGTCGACCTTACTCATGTTGACTGTTTTCATGTCAACCTATTCCTTGCATTGAACTGTTGACGATGTCAACCTAATTAATGTCGACCCTATGACCCAAACCCATTAATAAACCCCTTGACCTTTTATTTGTGTATTCAGAATATTAGGCATGGTTAATTCATCTTATTGTGCTGAAACATATAAAAGTCAATGCTATGCAACATGTATGTACAGTATAAGAATGTCTGGTTATATACAGATGCGTGCAATGGAAGATGCCCGGTGCGCGTGAGCTGACAGATCCGTTGCAACTCCGTTAGCATCGGGCAGATTTTTTTTTGGCGAAAATTTCTAGAAAAAAACTGTTGCCTAACATCTCGTATGCAGAGCAGCCACGGTCGCTGCCACGTATTATTTTAATCAGCAGAGCCCGTTTGTGATACCTATTCTTATCATTTTGCAAATAAGACAATTTTTTAATGGATGCACGATATCGGCTCCACCGAGTTACGCCATCGCATGGCACGACTAGAAGGGATTTTTTACCTGCAAAAAGGCTGGATGTATGCGGACACAGCTATAGCTGAAAAATGCATAAAGAAGGCAGCAAGATAATACAATGTACTTACAAAGAATTGCAAGATGAGATACAATAATCATAGTCATTGGAAATGTTTTTAAAGAACCTCAGTACTACTGTATGTTATAGAGTAGTGATTTACTATTGGAGTGTCTGGGCACCTCTGTCTTGCCTTTAAAAGACAATTCTAAAGAAATCCAAGTTTTCCCTTGGCAGAAGCAAGCGCAAGGGGAACAAGACAAGCCAGGACCAGGAATACTTCTATCACAGAGCAAATATTTGTAATGTAAACCAGTGTAATTCTCAGCTATTCAGGAATATGGACCAGAAAGATGACTAAATCCTACCTGTTTTTCTTAAAGGAAAGTCGTCTCGGGCATCCTGAGCTCCTGGCAAAGTGTATTTATATGATGGCGATGTCCCACTTAGTGGAGGGGAACTTTGATCCAGTGACGTGTGATGTGCAGCCCTGTAACAGGAATACATATGAATTAATAGCCCAGTAATTAATGGCTCAGAGGGTGATTATATGAGATAATGAAAATATGTATTCAGCTTTCCCAACTTCTGTTTTGCATATCAGGTTTCGCTGGTAGAACCCATCTCTATATTATATATAGCATACTAATATAAACACAGGGAGGAAGCCTCTGGGTCCTGCCTATTTGTACAGTGTGAGTCAAAAAGGCCAGAAGATGACTCAAATTGGGCCGTATGTAGTCAGTGAGCACTTTCCTGACTCATCATGGATTTATATAGTATTGCATAATTTCAAAACAAAGTAGCAGGAAATATTTAATGGTCACTTTCCATTTTTAAAAGTGCAGAAACCGTTGAAGCCCTATTTGGTGACATCATACGCCTATTTTTGTGTAGGTGTGTTGTGCTCAGAGTCATATCCACTGATTAATGCGGCAATGTAATCCGGGTGGTTGGATAAAACATTGTTGGCTCAGGATATAGGTCAGAAATGGGGAATTACCCAGAATACCACACACGCAAAAGCTAGCTTTTTAAAAATATTACAAATAAAATGTAAAAAAAAAAAATTTTTTTTTACAAAAACAACTTTCATGGGGAGGTGATCTCATTTTAGCAGGCATCTGTTGCACGCTTGTATTCACACCTGTATGCATTTTAGTATGATAATGTGCATATTAATATGGTCACATAATGCAATGGAAGTTAAACATTAAATACATACACACGCTATATAAAGGCCGACCTAGAGCATTCCTTATACATGTACTGTACCAAGGGTGAAACCAGCAATATTTTAGTTAACCATAGTGATTTCTTATTATTCAAATGTCAGTTACAGTATATTATTATATTAGTTATGCAAATCACCTGCTTAGTTGTACAGTGCAAATTGGGGGGGGGGGGGGTGCGGTTTATCTTTCATTATTTCACAGTGCTGCAAAATAGGTTCTATTATGCAGAAAATTATTGTACTGACTACTTCTTAAGCATAAAAATGACCGTCAAACCCTTAAAACAGTTGCGTGTGACTAAAAAAAAATGTTAATAAGATGGGAGGGGGTGGGGGTGATACAGGATATAATCACTTCACCTAACCAGCCATAAGTCATAGCCATACTAGTAAAATGGAACTATTGCTTTAAAATGCACAAGTTGCAATTGTTGTAACATTTAATTCACCCATGCAACTTTGTCAAATGTATATTTTCTGTATTTGTTTATTTATTCATTCAGGATTTACTATATACTATACTGTTACATAGCTTGGAAACTTATTTTCAATTTTATTGTAACTGTCTAGAGACAGAATATGATTTATCTGATATTATCAACAAACTGATTTTAGCCACTTGCTCAGTCTGCATTTATGTGTTTGAGCTGGTTACAGCCTGACTCCTAATAAGTCATTGTTTGTACGAACGTGGTTTAAAGCACTTTCAGTATTACGTAGCTGTAGACTGGAGATGCCCGAAAAATGGACTTAAAAAAATCAACATTTTATGGAAATACAACATGACAATTATTTGAATGGCCTAATTAAGTGCCATTGTTATGTAAAAAAGAAAATTGACGCCAATTAAATTACATCTCGCAAGCTACTTCTGAAGAAGACTAGATTTGTTTTTAGCTTCAATTGCAGTTTTCAGCTGAGGTTCTGTATATCAAGGCACTTCAAGAGAGACAGTAGTGGATGCTCTTATTTTGCTGTCAGATTTGAGAAAGCAGTGCCAGCAGACTATGATTGTAATACTGTTGCAGCTCTCCATGTAGCCGTTAAGCCAGAGAGGTGCAAAGATGCCACTAATTTTAGATCTTTAACCATGAAGGACAGCTACATTTACTCTAAAATATTTACATCTAGTCATCTAATAAGTAGCTGTGGAAACAAAGGGAATATTAATTTACATATGTAGCCAATGCAAACAAAGACTATAAAATGATCCTCCCAATGAAATAAGTTATTTAAACTGGATTTTATTCATGTTATTACATATATCACTATCAATAGTTGGCGAAAAGTTCCTTATCGTAAATGGTGTCTGTGCTAATACTGCTCGTATCAATGTTGTGTTTCAAAACCAGAATTAGATGTATAACTAGAGGTCTCTGCTGTCAGTTAATGTTGACTTTGCTAACTGGGATCTCATTCTCTCACTTTGTCCTGTTTTCCATATTGCAAATGCTGCCACCCTGTATACTATTAGTGGAGTACAGTGTTCATATAGACATACATTATGATCTTACAGTACAAGATTTGACTTTAATTAAAGTAGCCCCCCCCCCCAAAAAAAAAAAAATATACATATACACACAGTATTACATATAAACACATATATACATACCATATATACTCGAGTATAAGCCTACTTTTTCCAGAACATTTTTTATGCTGAAAATTACCCCCCCTCGGCTTATACTCGAGTGAGGGTCCCACTTGAGTCAATACGTTTTCCCAGTTTTTTAGTTGTAAAATTAGGTGCCTCGGCTTATATTTAGGTCGACTTATACTCGAGTATATACGGTACATATTTTTATTTTTATCTGTAACTTCAAAATGATATCCAATTATTGGTGACAGTGTTATTTTTAATAGGCGAAGTAGAAGCGAAGGCAATTACCTCAATTTCATACTAATTAAAATACAGACAGAAATCAATAACAAAGGGCCTAATTCAGACTTGATCGCAAAGCGCATTTTTTAGCAAATGGACAAAACCATGTGCACTGCAGGTGGGGCAGATGTAACATGCGCAGAGAGATTAAGATTTGGGTAAGTTATTGTGTTTCTGTGCAGGGTAAATACTGGCTGCTTTATTCTTACACTGCACTTTAGATTTCAGTTTGAACACACCCACCCAAATCTAACTCTCTCTGCACATGGGTTTTGCTCATTTGCTTTAAAAAAAATTGCTTTGGGAACAGGTCTGAATTAAGACCAAAATTTCTCTTTTTAAGTTATATCTAACAGCAATACTTACATTTAGTTAAGCCTAGGACACTGAGTAACCTATTTTATCTTTCTATACAGTAAAGTTTAGTTCAACTTATTGTTTGGTACTTTTTGAAAAAAGGGATTTAGATTGAAAGGGAAGAAGTCTGGGAAACGGAAATATAATGGATTTAAATGAGGCAGTGTTTAGAATCTAGGTGCTAAGAAGTCAAAACACTCATCCCTGTGACACACATTTTGTTGTATAACCTATAAAGACATCACCCAGTACCAACCAATTGGCTCCTAACATTTTACTGGTTATTTGAAAACTGAGAGGGGCTGATTGGTTGGTATTTTATTTCTTACACCTTTCTCTCTCCAAGCCTTGATAATTATCCCCCTATGAAAGCAAAGATTCCTTAGATGCCTTTAGAACTTGATCGCTGATTGCCACACTTCCATCTTCACAAAATCCATTCCTATTCACTTATTACACAATATGGCTATATAGCAGGAAGCAATAGAGAGCCTTGGGCTACACATCTTAAACAACCATGGGTCTCAGGTAACAGATTCCACGTGTCCCTTTCATATTCTGCCAGTGCTTGGAGGTATAGGATTTATCTGAGTTAATGGAATACAGCTATGGAATACATTCTATGCCTACTAACCTGACAATGTGACACACAGCTACACAATGCAATGCTCGAGCAGAACCTGCATTTCTAGGGATATACAGATTAAAACCTCATTTCTTTGTAAAAATGAATATTTCTAAAATCAGTAATATTGTTATTATTGTAAATTCTATCACATAATAACAGCATAACAAAACAATAATAAAATATTTTCAGCAGAGCAAGTCTGGACAAATTTATCCACAAGTTAGTAGCCATGGCTATAAGTTAGGAGCCATTTTAAAATAAAATTGTGAGCTTCTCGGACAGTATAAGGGGAGTGGTTATACCCAGTAACTGTGGAGAAGTTGTCCAAATCAGCCAATCAGCTTATAATAATCATTCATTTGAAATGAAAGTTGGAAGCTGATTGGTTGGTTTGGGAAAGTGGTCCATTTTTTCCCTCTCCAAGGTGTGATAGAGTCCCCCTATATAATATGGGTGACCAAACTTGGACCTCAAGGAAGCTTAAAAGATTTTGTTTTCCAGATCACCTGCACAGGTGCCTTCATTACCAACTGACACATTTTAAAATGTCCACAGGAGGTCTGGAAAACATGAACTGTTAGTGGTCCTAGTTCCCTAAATGCTGGGAACCAAATGTAATGGTTACGATCAGGTGGCATTCACAGACAGCTGGAGACCAAGGGAGCCTTAGTAGGTTTGTCCATCTTGGATATAGTTAATTAGTCCCAACTATCAATAATAACATAGAGATAAGATGACATACGTGTACCAAAGCTTGGGATGGCGGCCAATGGAATGATTGGATCCGTTTGTAGAAATGTCTTTTGTTGCAGATTTGCTCAGGAGGAATTCCTGGAGTTTCAGCTTAACCTCTGTGCTGGC
Source organism: Crinia signifera (assembly GCF_055691185.1). Lineage (NCBI taxonomy): Eukaryota > Metazoa > Chordata > Amphibia > Anura > Myobatrachidae > Crinia > Crinia signifera. Next base: position 285,082,038 of record NC_139221.1, read on the forward strand.
TACAGCTCCTGAAATGCAATTGAATAAAATAGAAATAAAAAAATCACCTTACGATATTTTCAGCTGAGAAGAGCAACAAAGCCCTCTGGGCAGAAGGCAAACACTTTATGCGATTCTCATGCCAGATATCGGACACTATAAATATTCGTTAATGGTGCAGCGTGTCCCTCGGGCATGGAAAGGGTTAAACTTGATTTAGGAAGTGTTCCTTCATTTTGCTTGTTTCTAAGTAACTGGTTCACACAGTGTGGACTCCGCTACAGGGAAAGTCCAATAAAAGTGACAATTTAATTTAGCTTCCCACACTATTTGTTTACCCATAGGGTAGTTGTGAAATTACTTACTGCTAACATTTCAAATTAATGTTGTGACTCTGAAAGCATAAAATACGCAGTGTGTGCAGTTGGAAAATGGATTAAATGCTCTCCCCTAAGATCAATTAAAACTCAGTTTGTGCTTAAATGACTGCTAAATGAAAACCCTGCTCCACCTATGTTATGGGATGGGAACAAAAACTCAGCCCATGCATTCACAATATCTGCAATTTTACAAAGGTTTCTTCAGGTTTTGAGCCTGTAGTTGTAGAAACATCTACAGTGTTTTCAGATCTTATGTAAAAGCACTGACACATTCAGGCTTAGCTGGTGCGTAATACAAGGTTGTGCGAGATACCTTATCTGTAGTGTGTGGAGGGATGCAGTTCCAATCATGTAATGTTTACTGAATGTTATCCCTGTCCAAAGCCAATGAAATATAGCACCGCCCCAGATATGGAGCCCCGGTGTGAGATCAAAGACATTGTACAACTTTAGATTTCAACTCGAGGAAGCAGATGTTCCAATATACTAATACCAAATGTGGGCTGACGTTTTGGCCTCTACTACTTGGTCATCACTTCATATTGGGACATCGTACACACTGGGGACCGATGTTTGCTCTCTTCACATGCGCAATATTCGTACATGTGCATGTGTAGGGCTGCTGTGTGGACGTCTTTACAACTTGCATAGTTACCATGGCATTCACACAGGGGGAGGGGTGGATGGTTCGGCGACTTGCATAGTTGCCGTGGAGTTCGCACAGGGGGAGGGGTGCGTGCAGGGGGGCGTTCGCATGGGGATGCCCAGCATTTCCTGGCGTAACCACAAAAACGCTAGGTGCACCCAGGAAAGTGCTGGGTATCCCATGCATATGCAGGCCTGCCCCGTTCATGTACCCAGACGGCGCAAATATAGATCAGTCAAGACGGACTTATATGTGCGAACAGGGGAAAAATCATTTGATGGACAGCGACCATTGAATGACTTCGCCACCGTATGCAAAACATCCATTTGCAAAGCAGCCTGGATGTTTGGACGGCGACTGGGGGCGGGCATTCGCTCTCCTGGCGGGCGGCGTTAGATGGCTCACTAAGCAGGGATTTTTCACTGCTTAACAAATCAACCAGAATCACCCTCAAAATGCGCTCTCTAAGAAAACATTAGTGGTGTTGAAATGCAATGTTGCAAAAACCCACAAGAGTCTCATAACCGTGGGGGTTATTCAGACGCGATCGTTGAATTGCAATTTCGCAGCCAGTCTAGTTATTGATCGACTGCAGATACACACGGATCGTAGCACGTATGCGCGAGGCCATCCTGCAATAAAATCTGGTGTCTTTTTTAATCGTTAGCAAGTTGATTAACAGGAAGCCGGCGTTTGTGAAAACATAGGCATGCCCAGGCGTCTTCAGGGAAGGCGTGCAACGTTAGCTACGGCCCCAATCAGCCTGTGTCTATCGCAGTGACCAATCAGGCCCTAGGTTCCGCATAGACTGTACACACTGGAGCTAGTTGTGAATGTACACACTGGAGCTAGTTGTGAATGGATTTGCAGCTATTCTGCAATATTTTTGCCTGTCACAGCTTTGCACAGGGTGGGATTTCCACTGGTGGGGCAGCGGCTCTCTGATGGCAAGGCTCTGCAATTTAGCAGATAAGTGATCAGGTCCGAATAATCGACTATGTTTTATAAATCTTTTTTTTTACAGTAGGATATGTATTTCCTAGTAGGTGTTAATATAGACAAAACCCCTCAAATTGAGCCTGTAGAATTCTTTGTTCGGCTTCACGAGTAATATAATAACGAAGAAAGACAATTAAAATTACCTCGGATAAACGTAATACATGCACAAGCAGTAACCTAGTGCTGGCGTCTATCCTTAACAATGTACAACCCCTAAATCCAGCAAATTATACATCTTTTTAAGATGGGCTACATTAGCCCCGCTCCCCTTCTTATGTCCCACCTCTCCAGTCACAAGCACTCATCAGCATCAGATGCACACAAATCTGTATAGCAACATATACTCGCTGCCTGTTTTCTAGACATAAGAACAGTACATTTGAGCATTTTATTATAATCAATTTGGTGTAAGTAAAACTCAGCATCCGTCCTATATACACATATGTAAAAATCCTCATCTCTGAGGTGAAGTACCTCCAGTGACCACTAGAGGCCACTCGATGGCTCAAATGACTCCTTAAAAGAAAGTGAAAGCAAAATGATCTGTTTCAAACTTGCTGTATATGGACAGAGGGAGCTGTGAAGACAGAGATTGGAGGTAGGAGCAGATAGGGACTAAGCCATCATTTTGACAGGCTTTTAACTAGAAATATAATAATACATGTAAGGCAGTTATTGTTTTTATATACTTTATGTATTTTCTATAGATATCTTTATATTGTTTTGTCATTATATCGCTTGTGCTGATTATTAAGCCTATAGCAATTATATAAATAAATGCATGCTGCTTAGTTGAGGTGTTCTGTTTGGTTTTGGATAGCTGTGAAGGTGCTGAAATCCTAAAAAGCGTAATAAAAGTTTGAATAAAACACCAGCATTGAATTTTTTTTATATAAACTGTTGGCCGGTTCAATCTGAGCAAGCAATGTTTTTGAACGTGCTTTGTTATCTATTTTACTTGTAGGTAAAAGCACACATTTCTGTTATCTCTGATGCAAGATAAGAGCGATTCATCTTCAGAGGAAGCTGCATGCATTTGGCGCCCTCTAGTGAGCAAGCAGAGCACAGTAACTGATTCCCCTGCATGACACACATTACTTTCAGTTCTGATCTCGGTTCTTTTTAAGTAAAACATCCTGCAGTTATTTGTTGACAAATCTAAAAATGTCCAAGGTCCTAAGAAGACATTTTATATGATTGTTGTGTCTAAAGAAACTAATACATCCTACCTACTCCAGGAGTAGCTAAATATACAACTGGCAAACAGGAAACACTTGGCCAACAGCCTAAAATAATAATATTAAATAAGAAAGTACAAACAACCAATAGGTGCATCCAAAGCAAAAATATTGAGAAATAACCTTACACAATATAATTTTCCTGGGTGTGTGGGTAGCTGTATATACACTGCATATTGCATATACTAATTAGTATGTCCTAAATTGGTAACCATGAACATCCATTATTATGGAAATCTGCAAAGATTAGTTGTGCCTTACATAAACAATAGAGTTAATCATGGATTTCCAAGAACAACGTCCGGTGTTCCCATAATTTTGCAAGCAAAAATTTGATCACCCCCACAATGCTGTTGGCAGAGAAGATTGCTAACACTACAAATACTGTATGTTTTTCTGACAACTTTGTAAATATCTACTGACATAAGCTATATATTTATTATGCTCTGTAGATATTGGTAAAAGGCTTAATCCAGGGATGGCCAAACCGATCCTCCAGATCTACCAACTGTCCACGTTTTCCAAATCACCAAGCTCGTGCACAGCTGTAGTCATTACTAACTGTCACATTTTCAAACATGCTGCATTCATTCCTACTATAGATCCAACGTTGCCTGACTTGAGGACATGTTTGGTCACCCCTGGCTTAATCCATAGATGGCAGGTAAATCAGAGATGGTATTAGAGGAGGGATTTAGGTGTGTGGAATATTCCCTCAAGGTAAAGAATATCGCTAATAAAAATTAAAGACATTTTACTTTCTGAGATTCAAATTCCTTTTAAAAATGTAAAGATGCAGCAGCTCTTTGTAGCCAACAGATGGCGCCACATCAAACCATTCATCCTGGACTCATTAATTAGTCACTTATACAGGGCACAGCTGTATTGAAATATACATTATTTGAGGGTGTATTGGTTGTAGGCTGTAACCTGTTGGTTTTTATTGCTACCGGATTGCACTTTATGCATTATATGAACCCTGCGATGGTGTACCGCTGGCAGTTGTAGATCATGGGGTTGATGTAGTAGTTATTGGGAAGGAAAGTGCAAAGAGCACAGCATATACAGGTATATATACACAGCACTGTGTGCCTCTGGGGATGCGCAAGCTTAGGCATTAACACTGTATGTGAATGGTTCACTACTAGTCAACTCAGGATTTTGATTGCAAAAATCACACGACTTTTGATTTTTATCATTATTTGTTATTTTTGCTATTTTTTTAAATTAATGATTAATGAACCAAAAGACTTGAAGGTGCTTTGGCCAAAACCAAAACACAACGGAGAGTTTGAATCAAAACCAAAACATAGGTGTCCACGCACTGTTTATTGTCAACGCGTATCTGCATCTTATACCACTTTCACATCGCAGACCCGTTTTAAAAACCGGTATTTTAAACCGGTAATTAAAACGGGTCAGAGCCTTAATAGTGGCCACATTACCGTTTTAAATGCAGGTTTAAGGTCATTCACATTGCAGTTGAAACGTTTCATTCTGAACACGTTTCAATGCAGAGTGTGACCATTGCCTGTCATTATGTGACCGGATACCTGTGCTGGGCAGGGCCGGTGCTAAGCACCGGAGCGCCCTAGGCGGGGGGGGGGGCTCCCCGGCGCTCACCTGCTCCATGGGCAGTATCTCCACGGGTGGCGGGGGGATGTGCGATGTGGCGGCGGCGGCAGCACGGGGGGGAGGAGAGTGTACACTCACCTCCTTTTGCTGCCGGTGGCCGTGCTGCTGCTGCCGCTGAGTATCTTCACGGGGGGCGGGGGGATGTGCGATGTGGCGGCGGCGGCAGCACGGGGGGGAGGAGAGTGTACACTCACCTCCTTTTGCTGCCGGTGGCCGTGCTGCTGCTGCCGCTGAGTATCTTCACGGGGGGCGGGGGGATGTGCGATGTGGCGGCGGCGGCGGCAGCACGGGGGGGGAGGAGAGTGTGCAAGTGAGGTGAAAGTGCTACGGTGATTTTAGATGGAGCGCTCCCACTTCAAAGGCAGCAAGGTGAAAACGCAGCTACTAGGGGGATGACAGAGGGAGCGGAGGCTGGCCGGGCACAGGCTGCGGTTGTCCCCTTGCTGCTGCTGGGAGGAGGAGTGTGTCCTCTCACCTCCGGCTGCTGTTGCTGCCAAGTCTCGACGGAGTAAAGCTGGAGAAAAGCTGGAGTAAAGCTGGAGTTCATCACTGGGAAGTAAGTGCCGAGTGAGTGGATATCAGTGCTTGTGCTTGTGTTGTTTGCCTGAAATACCGTTTCAGACAAACTGTACACATTCACATTGCACAAAAAACGGCAAGGAACCGTGTAGGACTCTGCTTTTTACACGGTTCGAAATGCCAGTTAATTTAAAACGGTAAATTGCCTGTGGTGCATTCACAGTGCACCCTTAAACGTTTTAAAAAGGGAAAAAAACGGCAATATACCGTTTTAAAAGTGCGATGTGAAAGGGGTATAATACTACAGCATCGTATAATCAACCAGCCAATCAGCTCCTAAATTTGCTGACGAAGACACCATGTACAGAACGAATTCGCCCATTGGGCCAGATGCACCAAACTTTAAAAATGTTAAAGTGGAGAGTGATAAACTACCACCAATCAGCTCCTAACTGCCACATCACCAGCTGTGTTTGAAAAATGAAAGTTAGGAGCCGACTGGCTGGTTGATGATCACTCTCCACTTTATCTTTTTTTTTTAAGCTTTTCTGCAGGTTCAACTCCACATATACGCTCCCATGTGTTTTTTTCCATTAGTTCATAGTACTATTCATTTTCAAAATGATCTATTAACAGTGTAACGGGGGCTACACAATATTTACTGACATCTGAATTTCTTTGACTATATTCTCACAGGCTGTCAGTAAGGTATTACGGATAAGCATCCTTCAGCATTGATCCTGATAACAGGATCCTCGTGGGGGGACAGGACAGCTGGTAAATACGCTAGAATACTTTTATTATAAAACATCCCTTGCCAGCCATCAATTTGAAGAACAAATGCGTGTATTTTATATGAAACCCAATAGGTGTCACTGAGGTCAATGTGACAGGTACAATTTACTTCTGTCTGTGACTAAAGGCTGCCTAGTTGTTAGTGACACTTTGTAATAGACACTGATTACAAATTCAAATAGTAACTGGATTTGGGAAAATAGGGAATGAAAAACAAATGAACAGTCATTTTGAGGTTACTAAGTGTGTGCGAAAGGTCTAGAGATGAATTGGACATGTTTTCCTTGGTATAAGAAAATATGTCACGGCTGCAATTTGAATGACCACAGCTAGTTATTGTACAAACTTTATTATAGCTGTCAACGATAGTAAGTTATATATACACTTTCTCCATGGTCATAACGTATTATCATTTGCCGAAATGTAAAGGGAATGCATGCCCCCTAACCTAGTGCAATCACAAGTGAGGAATTTGCACAGTATTACAGAACAAGCAAACGGAATACATAATACACAAACGAATGGGTCAGGCCAACTTATTGTATTGTAAGGATTGTCAATACTTTTATATTACAATGGAACATCTCAAATGTTAGTTTATACTGTATGACCAATCAATATTATTAGGTGTAAATGACAGTATGACATGTTTTGTTGGAATGCTGGCAAGCACATGTGGCTGTGAGATGTGAACCAAGGTTAGACACAAAGCAAGTAACAAACTTATTTATTATTTATGAACAGTTTCTTATATAGCGCACACATATTATGCAGCGCTTTACAGAGAATATTTGAACATTCACATCAGACCCTGCCCCAGTGGAGCTTACGATCTATATTCCCTGCCACATGTACACGCACACATTCATTCTAGGGTTAATTTGTTGTGAGCCAATTCACCTACCAGTATATTTTTGGATTGTGGGAGGAAACCAGAGTACCCGGAGGAAACCCACGCAAGCACGGGGAGAATATACAAACTCCGCACAGTTAGGGACATGGTGGGAATGAACTCATGACCTCAGTGCTGTGAGGCAGTAATGCTAACCATTACACCGTCCATGATGCCCTTCACACAGGTAAATGTTTCTAGCCACATCAATGGAAAGAAGAATGGAATGACTGAATAGGAGAGGAGTGTGTTAAACATCCAAGGCTGGGGATGGCCTTGTGAAGACCATGTGGCTCGGCATCCATTAAGGATGCAAGGGTGGCAGTTTTAGCTGGATTATATGATCTGGTTACAGGAGAAGTCGGCCTCTTGTTCCGGATCTTCCCGCCCTTCCTCCCCTTTTTTAGGTAAGGTGGGTGGTTTTTCCGTTAGTTGTTGGGCTAGAAACAATGGCAGGTTAACTTGTGTAAGGTCATATTTAAGGGTTTAATGATTGTTCATGGTTGTTTTTGGTGCGCTCACCTTCGTTGACTACAGCCATCTGCTGGATCACCCGGTCAGTGACAGTGACACCACCCGGATGGTTGGGTAGTCAAGTTAGAAGGTCGAGTGGATACAGCTTGTTTTTACAGTAGGTGTTATTGATGGGGTTAGAAGATGGCCATTCTTTCTTGGCCACCATTATTTAATTCCTAATAATTAAGCATTCAAGGTAGAGTTGTTGGTACTTATGTAGTATCTGGGCGCCCGATTTTGTGATTGTATGCCTTACCTTAAGGCATACAATCAGATGCGATTTGACGCGATTTTCGGCAAAATCGCCTAAAATTGCATCCGATATTGCATGCGATGTGATTCGATGCGATTTTGCATAGGATTCAATGTTAACAAGGTCCTGTTCATTTCCCCACTATCCAAGTTGGCATAGAGTTGATTTTAAATAGCGTGGCGAGCGCAGCGAGCCACCGAGCCCGAAGCGTGGCGAGCGCAGCGAGCCCCACGAGGAGATGCGGAAAACATTTTAAGTAATCCACGGCCCCTTGCGTGGCTCGCCACGCTTCGGGCTCGGTGGCTCGCTGCGCTCGCCACGCTTTATAAAATCAACTCTGTGCCCACTTGGATAGTGGGGAAATGAACAGGACCTTGTTAACATTGAATCCTATGAAAAATCGGATCGCATGCGATATCGGATGCGACATCGGATGCGATATCGGATGCGATTCGATGCGATTTTTCAGACCCGATTTTAAAATCGGGCGCCCAGATACTACATAAGTACCGTGTAGTTAAATAAATTCAGCTAAACTTTTCTGCCAAACCCGTCTCCGTCTTTGTTTTAGGTTAAGTTAAGTGATAAGTATTATGCAAGAACAAGGTACTACATCAGTTGCTAGGATGTTTATGTCAATTAATGTCTTCAGAGGTGTTTTCAAGCAGCCAATAGGGAGTGTCTAGCATGAGAAATCCACCTGTAATTGACTGAGCAGCAAAGTGGATCCTAGGGGAGAAGGTGATATGTTTTTTTTCAATTGCCATAAAGACAGATGAAAGGATATAACGGGCAAAGGTTTTAGAAGCTGCTTAATATTACAGTGGGGCCACTCTGGGGATAAAGTTGCCATTTCAAGGATCTTAACATTCTTCATATCCCCCCAAAAAAATCACAGTTCAGGGATGCTTGGCAGAGAGCCAATGTTTTTTATTGCATGGCTGGTTTTGTCAGGAAGTGTTTTTTAGGGCATCCCTATACAGGCCTGAATCTCCTTCCACTATAACAGGTACCCCAAAAATTTGCTAACACATGTGCTAAACTACAAGTGCAGTGATAACCAATATTAGCAGGTTACCAATAAGCCCTGAATAATCTACAGCAAAATAGAATTATGAAAGTAAATGTCTATTTGGTCGTCGTACATGTTTTTAAATGATCTGATCCTGAAAGCCTGTACGCAGGCGACAGATGCATTTTAATTACATTTTGCAATTATTCACACATACAAAATTGTAAAGAATTCAAGGCCAGATGAGCCAAACAAAGCTTTTTAATGAAAGTGGCATATTCATTGTGAGATGTGTTCATGTGAAGCACAGATCAGTAAGCTTTTGATTAAAGTGGTTGAAAATAGCAACTACTATTATGCTGCTTTCATACCGCAAAACCCCTTTCACATCGCATGTAAATACCTGGTCTAAAGCAGGTTTGCGGTGTGAAAGCAGCATGACATCCCAGAGATGCGCTGGGCAGTGACCTCTTGGAGGTATAGAGAGAGGGGATCAGGCACCAGAGCCTGCACCTAGACTGCCAGCAGGAGCTCCCGCACTGCAGGCAGGGAGGAGAGCTGCAGGACGCTGGAAGGGTAAGGGTAGGGGGTCTGACACTGAGCATTAGCTGGTCCACTCTGAGCCAGCGCAGTGCATATTTAATGAGCCGACCACTCATTACATATGCACATATGTGATGAGCGGCCGGCTCATTAAATATGCACTGCGCTGGGGACTAAAAGTGCTCACTGCTGCCTGGGTACCATTTCAGACCCATTCAGACAGCAAAAAAATGGGTCTGAAATGGGTAGGACCCTGCTTTTTTACCATTTTAAAATACCAGTTATTTTAAAACGGTAAATTCACTCTGGACCTTTCAGACTGCACATATTACCATTTTGAAACGGTAAAAAAACGGCAATATACCGGTTAATATGTGCGGTCTGAAAGGGTCATAAGACATGCAGTTTATCTGAAATGACTAAAAATTATGGATAATATATATATATATAATTTTACTTTTAGCTGTTAATTGTTATCACAGATAATTAAAACAAACGATTGAGTTTGGTGCCTAAACAGAAGCATTACACAGAACGGTGACTTACTTTCCTTGACTCTCTCCTTTGTGCGAGGGTGCGAGAGTTGTTGCTCGCGCCGGTGCTTCTCGGCTTCCTGCTCCTGCCTTTGTTGTTCCAGTTTGTGCTCCTTCTCTCTCTCTAAGATCTCTTGTTGCTGTTTCATGGCCAGTAGTTCTTGCTGCAACTTTGGGGACAAACAAAAGATTTAGAATGAAAATGTTGCTACATAAACTTAACACATCTTCTATTATTTAGATAATTGTGATTATCTTTGATTGATTTTCGGCCTTTTCCCCGATGTTCAAGGTCTGCACATGTGCGGCCATAATATAATATAACTGTACGCGGCCATAATATAATATCCACGTGGGAGTTCCTGTGCACAACCACCCGCCCGCCCACAGCAGCAGCACCATGCGGCTCCGGGTCCCGACACCAGCTAGCTGCGCAGCACGCCCAGCCCAGGCCCTGTCTCGGAGGAGGAGGTAAGACAGCTCGGAGCACAGTTGAACATATTGGAGATGTGGGTAGCAAAGAATGGGGAATATGGGGGGGGGGGGGAGAGATGTCAGTGCTGATGTGTAAAAATGTTTTAATTGGGGATGTACATGGGGTTGGCTTTTATTTTTCACCTGTTGTGTGCCACCTACCCCCACCTTTTCCTGTACTCACCTACTTCCATCCCACCCTGCCACTGGGTGCTCATTTCCCCCTCCTTCCTCCCTGCCTGTCAGCTGCTGGGTACTCATCTCTCTCCCAGCTCACCTGCTACTGGTACTCACCTGCCCCCATCTTCACCTACAGACACCTGCTAAAGATACCAATTGTCATTGGGTGCTCACTCAAATATTAATTATTATTTATTGTATGTATTTATTAACAGTTTCTTATATAGCACAGCATATTTCTTATATAGCGCAGCATATTCCGTTGCGCTTTACAAAGGAGACAGTGATACAACAAACAGGGTATTTACAGACAGTCAAAAGGTAGGAGGGCCCTTATTAGGCATGTAAGTATAATTACAATATAAAATGTTACAAATGTTTTTATTATGCATTTATCATGCATAATACTGTATTATTGTTGCAATTAAAATGTTTCTTTCATTTATGATATTTTTTTTCTGAAATGTATTTGTGTCCTCCTTTTTCATTGTAATAAAGTTAAGGGGTGTACACACGGAGCAAATTTGTGCTATTTTCTAAGCAATCTGACTAGATTGCTTAGAAAGTAAGCACAGATCTCTCCGTGTGTATGCTCTGAGAGATTAAATATCTCTTGCTAACTAAGTCAGTGCATGCAGTCACAATCTAGTCAGATTGCTTAGCAAATGACTGCAAATCTCTCTGTGTGTACAGAATGAGAGATACTGATCGCAATCTCTCATTCTGAACCACTACCCGGCCTTTTTTTGCTTAAGCAAAATTGCTTAGCAAAATTGCTTTGCACAAATCTCTGCGTGTATATGTGCTCTCCATGGGAGATCTTGACACCAGCAAAATTGCTTAGCAAAATTGCTTAGCACAGATCTCTACGTGTGTATGCCCCTTTAGTCACCTTACTAACCTGCCTACCCTTGAATCGCCAAGCTCACGGAACGTATGCTTCACCTAGCTGGTCTGCGCTCATATTACAAAGCAGCAAAAAGCATTCCTACATATTATTTACAGAAAAGAAACTAATAAGGAATTAATTCTGTATTTAACACTTGTTGTTATTCATATGAAATTGCTTTTAACAATGCAGATTTGAAGAAAAAAAATCAAAATGACAAGAGAACAAAAGGCTGCAATGAAACAGTCATTCTCTTTAATGTCTATATATATAAGAGAATAATGTAATCAAATCATCTGACATGTGAGCTTAGATCTTACAGACTTGGCATACCTATAGGAGTGTATATATTAACCTGTCCTGTGCCAGAGTACTGCAATGGGTGGTACGTTGTGTCACACACACACACATATACAGCTCCAGCAGCTCATGTTGCAAAACCGATTCTTTCTTGGAAATCACATTTCTTTGTAAAGAACTTAATGGAAGCAAAGCCCTGGGGAACTATTCGGAGTCAGTTGTAAATGTTCTTAAGAGAAACATTCCTAGTCACTCTTTTCCTCTTTGGATAACAGACAAGAAGAATGACAATGGAAGCCCTGTTAATATGAGAAATCTACTCAGCTATGCAGGAAACAGATTTGCTGAATTAAAGAAATCTGCTGCCCCATTGATTGTTTAGGGAGAGAGGCCCTGGGACAATTTTACCCAAATCAAAAACAAAGTTAACCTTTAAGATGAGGAAAGACATTAATCAGGCACAGCGCTGTAACCCTCATTATTGCGTCACCCAACAAATAACTGCGGAGCAAACCCTCACATGTCATGTGACCTCCACAATGATGACACTGAATTCCACAAAGTGTACACACTATATATACAGATGGAGCTTTGCTCATCCATTGCCGGCGCCCACCAGATCCCCTTCTCTGGTGAGCACCGGCGATAGGGACTGGGACGCGCATACGTCTCATGCGCACGCGCGTCCCAGTATCACGGCGGCTGGGCAACGTCTCCCTGTCCATCTCTGCTTCAGGGAGAATGCGCCCAGTTCGGGGGGGGGGGGGTGACGGGGTGGCGTGGAGGACTGGCGGCGACGGCGGGGACCCGCAGCAAGCTCCGTTGCCAGAATCGCCAGCCCCTGCAAAGATGGAGCCGGCTCCATAGGTATATACCAATATATATATATATATATAACGTCGATTAGTTCTGGCACTCGCTATAATAGAAGTCCACAAATTGCCTGTTGCCATCCGCCAAACAGGGAAACTATCCATAGTCACCCACACAGCAGAGGTATAGTATCTGCGGCGGCACTCAGGACTAGAAAGAACTTCGCAACATCAGCCAGGCGTACACCAGGCTGATGTTGTGAAGTTCTTTCTAGGCCTGAGTGCCGCCGCAGATACCTCTGATATATATATATATATATATATATATATATATATATATATATATGTATATATATATATATATATATATATTGTGGCAGGGACAGCATACTTCCACATGAGGGTAATGTGGAATATCCAGTCCAGGATTTATAACAGCAACAAGGCTAGGGAGATCCAACCCTGGTTTTCCTGGGATGTATTGGGAATCACTGGCTGATTAGCAGCACCTGGTGCTTCCTGTTATGTGTGTGTTCAAGATAGAAGGTTGGTGTTCCCTATGGCAGTTAGTGCCTGGGCAATAGGCTTGCGGAGGTTTGGGGATTACGTTAGGGATTCTCTGGAAGTACCCTTATTGTGAGAACTGCTGTGACCTGAGAACTGCCATGCTGTAACTTAAGAACTGCCAATCTGTTATACTGGAATGCTGTCTACCTGCTGAGAATAAAGAACCAGACTTCATCTTTAACTGGTGTATATGATTCTTTGTCACATTTGACACCCAACGTTGAGCATCACATTGCTAAATGGCAGGAGCCCTGGTAAGCCAGTTGGCAAAAAAAAATAGCTAGTTACAAATTGTGCAGCAGGCTTGGGAGCCTGACAATATTGTGATTGTGGTGTGTCTATTTGTCTGCTTAGCCTGTTAAACCTCCCCAGTTTGTGCCTGCCTGAAAATAACAGGGCAATTTGGAATTGTTGGAGGTTGTATGAGTAGCAGTCAGCCTTAAAGAGCCACTGTAGTATAACATATTATTTGCTGTTTTGTGATAAGTGGCCAGTAAAGCAGGTGTAATGCTGTGTACACACGGGGGCGATAGGGGCTGAAATCGCTGGGAATATGGTCGCTGGCGACCATATTGCCAGTGATTGGGAGTTTGCCCCGACGATAAATCGCCGGGTGCGCGCTCCCGTTTTCAGCCCCTTTCTAATCGCTGGTCGCAGGAGCGTGCTCCTGCGACCAGCTAATTACCTCTGCGGCACCCCCAGCAGAGGTTCCTTTTCATCAGCGACCATCTCTGGTCGCTGATGCAAAGGAGACACTGGGCAATATATTGCTCAGCAATATATTGCTGAGCAATATATCTCCCCCCGTGTGTACGGGGCTTAAGCTAAATCTGTTTTGTGAGTCTGGCCCATTATATTAAGCCACCTAAGTTTGCTCTTAGGAAACATAGGCTACTATGGAGCCATTAATAAACTGAACTGTCTGCAGGGCAACAAACCCAGATACAGGGACAACAAGCTCAGGTGCAGTTACTGCAGCAAGCTCAGGTGCAGTTACTGCAGCAAGCTCATATTAAGGCCAGCAGCACCTGGCTGACCAACAGCAATCCCAGATACTGGGGCAGCAAGCAAAAACTTAAGCTGCCCATACACGGTCCGTTTAACGGATTCGTTTGGGACTTTAATAGCACACATCAGATCGCATGGCTTGTGCATTCAGTGTGCATGCAATGCGATCCAATGCGATGTGTAGCTAGTACAAAAAGTATGTGCAGCACATACTTTTTGTACCGTACTATGTGATGCGCGGGAACGTGCATCGCATAGTACAGAACGGAGCCAGTCCACAACGGACCGTGTATGGGCAGCTTAAGATGCTGCATGAGGATTTAAAAGAGCTGAGAAAAGGTGGGCTACCGAAGCTTACTCCTGCTGATGACATAGAGGCATTTATCTGCACATTTGAGCGCACAGCTAAGCGTTTAGGCAGCGAAACAAATTGCCAGAACTATTCCTCTCTAGTGACTGGCTTTGTGCCTCCTGACAGTTTATCTGCACATGTGTTCTAGTTTCTGTGTGTGCATTATCACCGGCTGTCTTGATATCCACTCCAGTGTATGCACCAGACACATCAAGCTCTACCATCAGGTCCAGGCTGTGCATCATACACATCAAGTTCCGCCATCAGATCCAAGCTATGAGCCATACACCGCAAGCTCCACCATCAGTTCCAAGCTATGCCTCATACACCGCAAGTTCCACAATCAGTTCCAAGCTGTGTCTCATACACCACCAGCTCCACAATCAGGTCTAAGCTGTACACCATATAGCACAAGTTCCACCATCAGTTCCAGGCTGTGTGCTAGACACCGCCAGCTACACCGACAACTCTGCCTATGTGAATCTAATAGCCAGTCCCAAGAATGGGGAGATGCACGTTCCTGTGCCAAAGGAACCGATAAAGACTACTTGTGCAAGCTCAAACTAACTAAGCTAAAACAGTTAAGAACATTACATTACAATATACTCAGGGTTGCTTACCCTCCCGGAATGGCCGGGAGGCTCCCGAAAATTGGGTCGCTCTCCCGGATACCGGCGCCCCCTTGCATCTCCCCCTTGGCAGCGTTAATTTCCATCCATAATTTTGCATCATTTAGCCCCACCCTCTCCTCGAAGACCCGTAACTTGCGGGATTTGCAGTAATGGGGGGTGGAGCTTTAAGAAATCTACATCAGGTCTCACCCCCAAAAGTGCTGCTGACAGCCTTTAGAAGTAGGCAACATTGATTATGCTTGGCTAATTAAGCATTTTCAGTGTAATTGTGTGTACACACGGTGAGATTCCTTTGCTATTCGACTTAAGATTCGACTGCTATACAATCTTTGCTAACTGTGTACTTTTTACATACTATTCACGCTATCTACATTCGATTTGCACTATATAGTCATTGCTGTCCTGTCTATCTGGGTTTCGATTTGTGCTGTCATGGGAGCGTGCATCGGGATCGTAAGGTAAAAAACCTGTGCGATCTGCATGCGATTTTGACTATATAGTCAAAATTGTATGCTGGATTGTACCGTGTGTACACAGCATTAGGTTGTCTTATTCCTCAGCAATTACAACTAACAATATATCGGACAGGAAGGAGGAGAACGCAGCCACGATGGAGGCACTTTTTATGCAGGCTCTTGCAGAACAGCCAGCCAGACTCCCCACGGAATGCCTTTTACAAAACTAATAAAAAATTAAATTTCTCTTCTTAAAGGGGCTGGACATTTGTATCACTGAATAGGAAAAACTGAAGCAGCGAGCCAATCAGGATGTCACATTACTAAATGTCACATGATGTTTACACTAACTATCTTGTGTCCTTGAGTCTCCAAAACACTGCCATATGCTGGCAAAGATTGAAACTACATATCTTTCGCACACATGCACAAACATAGAAGCTAGCAGACTAGCTCTCGAAGCTTTTGCTTCGAGCGGGCTTACTAGTGTATTAACATTTATGTATAAACATCAGATCATGTGCTGCCATCTATGGCCAGCAATAAAGACAGACTCAGTTGCACTGGGTAAACAATAGAGAACCGGTATATTTGGCGATGGTTTAAGAGATTTTACCTTCACCCTGGATAATGCAAGATTGCCGGTACACAATAGCCGTAATGAACGACAGAAAGACATTTTGTTTCATCCTTCATTACACTGCAAGGAGCTGCAAAGAAAAGGCCAGATCTGTCTGCACTGTAGTCACATCAGAAGATGCGATGATCGTGTATGCACACAGGACAATGTGGATGATTTGTAGTAATGGTTTGTCTTAAAACAATTAATTGTCCAATATATTCTCCACTATGTACCCAGCTTTACTCCATGCAGACAACATTCAATGTTACAGGCCATCTAGGATGATCAATCACCTTTAGTTACAAGGCCATTAACAATATTGAAACCTAAATCTTGATAAGCAACCCCCAGACGTGACCTCCTTCTCTCTTCACCTCTGACAACCTCCTGTCCCTGGGTGCCGGATGACCTCTCGACAATTGGGATTCCGACGTCAGCAGACCGATGTCAGAATCCTGACAGTTGGGAGCCCAACTTACAGGGGCTATTCTCCCTCGTGGGGGGTCCACGACTCCCACAGAAGGAGAATAGAACCTGTGGCAAGCACCGCAAGGGGCATCTTTGCACTTGCGCTACTGTCAGAGTACTGGCAGTCGGGTTGCTGAAATTGGTCTAATGAATGCCGGAATCCTGACCGTTGGATCCCCATACCACACCTTTCTCCTTTGCATCTCTGGGGCTCATCCATCTCACTGCTATTCTCTGAACCGCTCACATAACATCCATCCTTTATATACACCTAAGGGTTTATTTACTAAGATGGGACTTCTAGAAAGTGCAATGTTGCTATGGGCAACCAATCAGATGCTATCTATTATCTTGTTAAAGGTGCTAAATAAATAAAAAGTAGATTCTGATTGGTTGCCCATAGCAACATCCTATCTTCAGTAAAACTCCCATGTTAGTAAATAACCCCCTACTGTAAGTTTGCAAATTGCCTTGCTACGCACACTGACATCTGCATTGTATCCCACCTGCTTCCTACACCCTGTTCCTCTCATCTTTGCTGTTATTATTGTGCTATAATCATTACTATACTTAGTATATATTGCGCATCCCCTCCAATATCTGAAGATCAAAAACCGGTACAAATCCGTAAAGGGGCATGACCGCAGGTAAATGGGGCATGGCCACGTCCTCTTTCCTATACTTACAATGGACAGTTCGAGATCCAAAAAAAGGTGCAGGCCATAAAAAAACAGAACTGTACCTGCCAAAAAGGTACAGTTGGAGGGTATGTATTGCGTACTCTAGGCATACATAAAAAACATGCAGCCATCCAGCTGCTGTGGAACTACACATTCCAGCATGCCCTGAATCAGTTTTGCTCTGAGGGCAGGCTGAATCTGTGGCAGAGCATGCTGGGATGTGTAGTTCCAAAGCAGCTAGTTAAATAACCCTGCTTTTAAATCCCTGCTGGGATGCAGGAACAAACACATAGCAATAAAAATAGTCAGTTTTAGCACATAATTGTCAATGTCTACGATATTTGTGCTTAAACAGGGATATCCTGAAATGTAATCTATTTGTAGTCCTTTAAAGCTAAAATGAAACACCCCTCTCCTAACGGTCTAATCATGGCCTACATCCTAGTCATACACTTCCACGGAGCTGCTGGGTAAATAGTGCTTCGCAGCAAGAGCTTTCTCTCAGACAGACCACACAGGTCCTGGAAGGCAGCAGCGTTTGCACAGACGCTGTGTGTTTCTCCTTCCACTTCAATTTGCATTGGCTCCCAGCTGACATTAGCAGGCTCCATAACAACCGGTTTTTGGAGGCTTAGGACTATTCCCTGACCACTCAGAGCCATTACTTAACAACATAAATATTGGCTGGCAATGAGACTTTAATTATTTTGATTTATATTTGAGTCCTTTAGCTCAGTTTTCTTTCACTTCTCTGTGATGTCACATGACTGCTTTCGGTTTCAGCTGATAAATGCAGATGGACATAAGGCGGATGAGGGGTCAGCATATAAAAGCGGACTGTAAAATGTGACCCACAGCATAGTACTCCCTGGCATTGCCAATACATAACTGATTATTCATATGAACACACATGTTTAAGTTTGTTATTGCGCAGATGGGGTCAGAAAATATCATTTCTATATCTATGACTAAGGGGTCGCATTGGAGAAATGACTCCGTGACTTTGCTTTTTCAGCATTGGGTAACACCAGTTGGGTTTTACTTGCTGGTGGCGACTTGCAAACATCGTATCCTTGGGCTGTTGGTGAGGGAAAGAAATCCCTTTCTTTTTTTTACAAAAGGAAATCCAGATTGGTGATTTAACCCTTTGAGCGCCAAGTGAATTTGTCAAAATAGGTGTGAAAAATGCCAAGCAAAACATTTTATTGATCATATAATGACCTGTAATGTTACCTTATATAGGGAATATAATCGTTTTTTCACACAACAATTTTTATGTGAATTTATATTCACAACAAATGTGAGAGACACTGGCATTTCTAGTGTGTATTTTGCACATCTCTCAGATATGTTGGCACTCAAAGAGTTAAGTTGCCGCTGAAATCTGTATAGCCGCAGTATGAGCAGATTACACGTTTTTGCAACATCTATATAAGTAAATGTTTTTGCATAGCTACTGTCACACTGTCATATATTTATCCCTATACCTGAGTCCTTCTGCTTTTACCTTTACTTTTACAGAGACAATTGGGGAAATTTTCTAAGATCGAATGGGTACGAATGCATTAGCATTACTGCCTCACAGCGCTGAGGTCATGGGTTCAATTCCTACCATGGCTCTAAATGTGCGGCGTTTGTATATTCTCCATGTACTTGTGTGGGTTTACTCAGGGCACTCCGGTTTCCTCCCACAAACCAAACATATACTGATTGGCTAATTGGCTCCCAACAAATTAACCCTAGAATGTCTGTGTGTGCGCGTACATGTGGTAGGGAATATAGATTGTAAGCTCCACTGGGGCAGGGACTGATGTGAATGTTCAAATATTCTCTGTAAAGCGCTGCGGAATATGTGTGCGCTATATATGTTAATAAATAAATAATGAATACCTACTGTACATACAAACCCATGCATCTACCTCCCACCAGAGTAAATTCCACCCAACACCCCAGACTAGAAATCAAGATAAACAGACCACTAACAGAGGTTATAGCATCAGGCACTACATAGTTCATCATGGTCACTACATATGAAGATTTGGGGACAGATGTAATTGTGTCCGAGTTCGGCAGGAAAAACCATGCCTTGTCCTTTTAAATAAAGTCTGAGTTCAACCGGCATCCTGCACAGTGGCGGACATGGGATGCTATTACATCTGTCCCCAAATCTTTATTTGCAGTGACCGTGCCCAAACGCCACTATGTGATGCCTGCAGGACGAAGCACTGTCCCATGACTAAGTGGAATGTTGGGGCTATGACCTTGTGTGGATAAGGTTGGTAATATACAGGTATGAATTAGTTTGCTCTTTAATAGATACCTTGAGATGTTCCTGCAGCTGGGCTTGGTGCTGCCTTGTGAGGTTCTCATGCTGTTTCTGAAACTCTGCAATGAGCAGCTGTTTTTGAATTTGCTGTTGCTGCTGGATTAATAGGAGCTCCTGCTGCAGCTGCTTCTCTCGCAGGACGGGATCTAACATAGGCATAACTGTCCTTAGATCTGTCCTTAAGTCTAGTGGTGTGATGGGATCCAAACCCACAGGAACCTCAGACTTCACATCTGTCATAGGAAACAAGCAGCAGACAAAGTATTATTATTATTATTATTATTATTATTATTATTAATTTTTCATGTTTTTTTGTGTCTATGTCACAACATGCAATAGGTTGACATGGTCAAAAGGCTGACATGAGTTTTTTACATAATTTTGGTGTCAATGCTGACACCTGTTGACATGGACCCCCAATTAGTGTGACACGTTTCAAAAATACACATCTTACACACGGTGCGATGTGCTCTGCTCGGTACTAGACCGCATCGAGATCTCCCACTTAGCAGCTGAGCAGAGCGGCGGTGATTTCATGCTGTGCGCACTGTGTCTACTATGCACTGACCATGAGCCCCACAGCTGAGAAAACAGGGGAGTGGCCTTGCAGGAGTAGCAGGGAGGCTGCACCCCCCACAATTTATGCACACGCCTTCAGCCCCGTTACCACCAATAGCAATGTAGGAAAGTATGGTGACAGCTATAAGAGATATAAAACTGCCTAAATAAGATACTGTCACATGTTGCTCTTACATATCAACGCATCACATGGTTATACATTTTGCCTGAATAAATTATCATTGCATACAGTGAAATTCCTTTGTTTGAGATGGTGCTTTTCTACAGGCTCTCTCAACATACACACACACACCAAAAGAAAAACATGGCAGAAAACTGTTAAAAGCGAGATTGAGATATTGTGAGACACAAAAAGAAAAATTTAAACTTCAGTTAAAAAATGGAAGACAAATAGCCTGACATTTTATTTCACTCTCTGCTGAAGTTACTGCACCTAAACTGTTTGGTTTGGTTTTCCAGACTAATCATTAAATAGTGAAAAATCACTCTAAAACTCACAAAAACTACTCTTGATTATAAATAATAGCCATGGATTGGAAGCTAAAAGCAGGCAACAGCCCAGCCCTCAGTTCAATTTATTCAATCCACATTCCATTTGTCTAGACTAAATATAGCAACGTTTACACAAGAAATCAATAGTTCTTGCTGAGAGCAGAGCAAAAGCATGAATATTTCATCAAACGTGGGGAGTGAGCGAAGGATGGCAATCAGCGAGCTGACAGCTCTGTGAAGGCTGGCGGTGGCCCTCTGGATGAGTCACACCAGGCTGGACAATGGCTCACCCCCTAAGCTGCAGTCGCATTCAATGCTTCGTTCTATTTTTAAAAGTAATTGTGATGCAAGTGACAAAGCCTTATCATTTTGAAGTGAGAAATAGATTTTTCTTACATCTACTATGACAGGATAATATGCTCAGCAAGGAGCAATAATAACAGCTCGATGCTGCTTGCTGCTCGCATGTCTCCTTTGTATTTGCACACTGCGTCACTTCGCCAAATCACAAACAAAGGGGTACCGCTTATCATACACCACTTAATTACAATAATTAACATGGCAAACTTTGAATTAGCCAGCAGAGAACCATCTGTCTGTGCGTGTGAGTAGCCAGACTTTCAACCTTTGTCCGTGTTCTTCCTTTCAAAGCGAAAAAATCCTGCGCAGATACGGGACTAGTTTTAGACAAACGTTTGTTGTCATTAATTATATATTTTGTTATATAATTGCTGCACATATATGACATATACAGTATGTGCGCACATATCACATGCCTTGCACTTTATTATGTAATTGCTGCACACAAAGGGCACATTGCCATGGCTTTCAATAAGAAATAGTACTGAATACCAATCAGGTTTTCCAGAGTATGTGTATGTTACTAATATGAGTGTGGCTCTCTCTAAAGTTATTTGAAAATGATGGGACTTTCTATCAAATGTGCGTCACTATATCACAGGGATGGGACAATGTGATGTACAGATGGAGCCGCTCTCATTAGAGTGGCTCCTGGTGATTCTATAACCATTCGCCGTCCCCTGCCAGCCGTCAAGAGTCCAACAGAATGGGGCGCGCAAGCACGTGACGCTCATGCGTTCTCCCAGAAGCCCTGCAGCCCTCCGCCCTGCCCCTGCCTACCCACTCTGCCCCTGCCTACCCCCGTCCCCTGCCCATCTCCCTGAAGCAGAGATGGGCAGGGAAGCCTTCTGTCCCCGCTCCCTGCTGCCTTACTGACGTGTCGGGATTGTCCCGACAGGCAGAATCCTGGCTATTTTTGCTCCACTCGACAGGTGGAATTCAATGTTCCGCCTGTTGAGTGTCGAAAAGTGGGCATGTCGGCTAAAATGCCTGGGAATTAGACAATCTGATGCCGTTTCCGACAAAACAGATCCAACTTGTTTCAAAGTCAGATCTGTTTTGGCGGAATCTGCCTTCAATGCTATCGGAAATGGCAGCATTGAATAGGCGGCCGCTATTTCCCCTGTCGGAAATAGTGGGCAAGATTGAATACCCCCATAATGTCATGCATTTGATTTACATTAGATATCTTTTTATCTTAGCAACATTATTTTATAAAGTAAATAATTAAAAGTTAAGTTTTATTTTGACATAAACTACATATTGTACAAAAGTGTGCCTCTAATTGAATAGCCCTAGCTACAGGTAGGTGTTAAAGTCTAAAACTAAAACTACCACCACACCTGGAGTCTAATTCCACCCTACGCTATTGAAAACACATGTTTGCATGATTATCTAAAGTCAAGTTCAGAAAATATTAGTAAGAGCAAAATTAGCAGCAGCTGGGGTCATGTAATGTTAAATGTATTGAGTTCAAATTAATTACTTTATTACCAGTTATTTACTGTATATAGCGCACACATATTCCGCAGCGCTTTACAGAGATTGTTTGAACATTCACATCAGTCCCTGCCCAGTGGAGCTTACAATCAATATTCCCTACCACATACAGTATACACACACACATTGATTCTAGGGTTAATTTTGTTGGGAGCCAAGTAAATATTTTGGATTGTGGGGAAAACTGGAGTACCCAGAGGAAACTCATGCAAGCCCCGGGACAATATACAAAATTGAACCAATAACCTCAGCGCTGTGAGGCAGTAATGCTAACCATTACACCATCCGTACTTCCGGGGTAAATTTATACATTCCTCCGCTGCTTTAACTTTTCAGCAATCAACTGGAAATACCCTTTATTACATATCGACTGGAAATAACACTGTAAAATATAACTTTGCCATGCATACAAATAAATATTAATAATAATAAAAAAGTTTAAATATATGGCAGCATCCACATCACTATAGTATTATCATAAGTGGGAGGGATGCAGACACATTCAGAAACAGCTGCCAATCATTGTCCATTCAAATTTTGCACCAGACGTTAAGAACCTGCAAGTGATCTGTCCCCATTCCATCACCTTTAGGGCAAGGGGTCTTAAAATTGTGAGACCCAACATTGTTGCAACACTATCAAACTGGGCACTGCAGGCTGCTCCAGCCAACAGTTCTCTCTAAATCTAAATCATTTGTTCATATTGTATACAGTAATCAAAAGTATTTTATACCTAGGAAACAGATTGCAAAGATCAATTATATTTATGCAGGCTATAAAACTGATTCTTTCAGTTCTTTTTAAAGCCCTAGGACTTATTTAATTATAGGTTAATGTAGGCAACATTCGGAGCCTGTCCAACTCTAATTCTGGTCTTGGACTGCCCTTCCAAAACTATTTTATTAATACCAATGTAATGTAATATTAATGCACAGTTATTAGCGTTGGCATATAAACTGAAAGACTATAAGATTTCTTAACAATTGCATGTTTGACACTCAGGACTGAATGTGGAAAAGTATTCTTCATGTCAGCAGCCAGAGATTTAATAGTGCTCAGTTTTCAGTATGAAAGTATTACGTTTCAGAAGTAGTACATTTGTAAAGTTATGTGTTTTCAAGATGACAGATGATACATTAAATATCTGAATTCAAAAGAAGACCACTTTTTCCTTTGCTCGTATTACCATAACATCAATATTGGGCAACTGATAAAAGAATACGTATATTTAATAAATAGTAAGACTTAAAAATTGGATGTATAGCCTAATAAAGAGAAATACAGTTATAAAAATAATGAAGAAATGGCTGCATGAAGATAAGTATAAAATGTATAGGTGTCCCCTCCGTTCCTGCATTGTCCTTCTCCTTTTGGACCCAAAAGTGTAATCCGTTCCAGTTTGTGTTGGCTGTAAATGTCCCTTCAAATACTTCTTCCAGCTGGTAATTAGAGAGGTGGTATTCCTCCACAGTGGTAGAATTGGACAGGAAGAGGTGGGCTTTTTGTAGCAAATTAGAGAGGTGGCATCCCTACACAGTGCCAATGGAGAGGGCCTGGAAATTAATCCTGGGTACCTTGTTTGGAAGGTGTTTGGGACTAATGGAAAAACTAGAAATGTGAGAAGGCATGCTGGAAAGATGTAATTTGAAGGAGGCGAGGTGAAGCAGTGTTTCCTGTGTTTAAGAACCCGACGCGTTTCGCTGCTCCTGCAGCTTTTTCAAGGTGGAACGGAAGTGAAACCTATACATTTCATACTTATCTTCATGCACCCATTTCCTTATTACTGTATTTATATTATTTCTCTTTATTAGGCTATACAGACAACTTTTAAGTGTTACTATTTAATAAATATACATATTCTTTTATCAATTGCACAACGTGAATCTACCTTATTTAGCGCAACTACCACTTGTATGTATTTTTTCTATACACCTAGCGATGTAGATGTCACATTAGTATTTTAGACACAGAAATGTTAAAATTAAAAAAAAAAAATCATAATGGTATTGTTGTACGTGATCACTATGGGGGCAAGGTCATGCCTTGCCATCTGTGACATAATGCCTTTAAAAACAGGATGAAAAGAGGGGATTGGCTAAAACGCTGCAATTCTGTGTTTTTGCCTATGCCTGATTTGTCAATACTACAAACTAGAAGGGATGCTGACAGGAAACCTAATCTCAAAGTTCGATGGAGTCTCACAAAATTGTGAGCCCAAAATGTTCTTGGAGAGTAGGCATGTGTGGAATAAATATGTATTTAGTGAATTACAGTTTATCTGTTAATATTACGGAAGTTTATAATATTGAATATCTTCAACGTACATTTAGGGGGGTTATTTAAACTGGGGTCACGGCTGTCGAGCTGGCCCGACAGCTGTGACCCTGTCCCGTTCTCGAACCGAGAACAAGCAGGCGGGAGGAGAAGGGGGTGTGGCCACGAGCTGCGACCGGGAAGAGTCGAGCTGCGACCGGGAAGAGGCGAGCTGCGGCCGGGAGCTCGTCACTTCCCGGTTGTTCTCGGCAGAACGAGCCCGACTGCTTGTGAAGCTGTCGGTGAAGACAGCATTGACTAGGGCCCCACAGCCATCTCCACCATCGGGAGATGGCTGCGGGTGATTGAATACCCCCTTACAGTATATTCCATTGATTTTCCATGTACAGTATATACGTCATTCCAGTTAATTATTTATATATTTCTGTAGAAAACACATGATGGTGTTCATCTATAAAATAAAAGCCTGTGTTTTTCTTACTTAATATGTGTGACGGAGGAGGCAGACTTTATTATAATTATTCTGATCAGCTCCATTTACTGCTTACATGTGCTAGGGATTGTGCCTCAGGCTGGTTCTCCATGACACGGTAATGGAATAAACGGTTGATAGTCAAACGGTCAATAGCAAATGTATTCATTTATTACCAGTTATTTATATAGTGCACACATATTCCACCTCAATTTACAGAGTATACTTGAACATTCACATCAGTCCCTGCCCCAGTGGAGCTTACAATCTATATTCCCACCACATGTACATGCGCACACAGACATTCTAGGGTTAATTTTTGTTGGAAGCCTATTAATCTACCAGTAGATTTTTAGATTGTGGGAGGAAACCGGAGTACCCAGAGGAAACCCACACAAGTAAAGGGAGAATATGCAAACTCCGCACAGTTAGGGCCATGGTGGGAATCAAACTCATGATCTCAATGCTGTGAGGCAATAATGCTAACCATTATACCATCCGTACTGCCCAAATGGTTGACACTAGGCCAGCGGTGGCCAAACCAGTCCTCAAGATCTACCAATGGTCCATGTTTTCCAGGCTCCCTGTGGATCTGTAGAATGTTTCGGTTAGGAAGGAATATAACACGCTTGAAAATATGACAGTTAGTAATGATTGCACCTGTGCACCAGATAAGTGGTCTGGAAAACGTGATCTTTTAGTAGATCTCAAGAACCGGTTTGGACACCCCTGCACTAGGCCGTCATAGACAAAAGCTTGCTACTAGCAAAAGGTTAGCACACGAAAAGAGCAACATGAGGTTTTCATGTTTTTTGGTGTCAATCTGTACATTTCATCAAATGGGCCTCAAAATAGTGTACCACCACCCAAAGTTAGATTTTTTGGGGGGTGTTGAAACGGGTGCCGAAGGACTCACCGGCAGTTGGGATTCCGACGTCAGAATCCTGACTGCCAAAAGCCTGACACACAAGCAGTGGCTATACTCCCTTGTGGAGATCCATGACCCCCATAGAGGGAGAATGAGGGGCTTCGTTGCACTCCCCCAGCTGTCTGAGTCCCTGCAGTCGTGATTCCGACATCGGACTAATGACTGTCGGAATCCCGAGTGTCGGGGTGTTATACCACACCCGTTCAAACTGAAATCTAAATTGCCGTGTAAAATAAAGCTGCCAGTATTTACCCTGTACAGAAAGAAAATAACTCACCCAAACCTAACTCTCTCTGCACATGTAACATCTGCCCCACCTGCAGTGCAGCATGGTTTTGCACATTTGAGAAAGATTTTGCTATTGCGATAAGGTCCGAATCAGGCCCTTAAAGAACTCCTGCACAGCCCTTCTCAGAGTTAACACAGACCATTAATTGGTAAAGGTAGAACATTAATTAAAGCAGAACCATAAAGTACAGCATAAAGGTTTTGCCTTATTGGGTATCTTCGCTGTCAGTCTTTGCCGACAGGAACGGTCCACCACTATTTCAAAAATGTTAGCATTTGAGAGACTCACCAAACTGTAACTATTCTGATGGCTGGCAGAAAGGACAGGGGGTCAGACACACGCACTCACACACTAAAAAGTGTAGCTTCCCTGTCGCTTTGAAATAACTAATGCATGATTGCCAGTTGATTAGTTTAAACAATGTAGCAGAATAGTTTTAATTCTTTCCATGTGGTTTCTGCCCGTGAGAGAAATGCACTATGCCACCGCACATTATGTAATGCACTCTTCCTGCTAAATTACTGTGGCTCAAATTCTCCACCAACAAAGACCATCAGGGATTAAAACCACCTTCTAAAGCGCACAAAAGGTAGAAAACCCACACTATGGCAGCAGCTAAGTATAATGATTAATGCTTTCATATACCTGTAATTTTTAGCACAGCGTGTTCTTAATGGTTTGGCTGCAAATTCAAGAGATTTCCTAACTATTTTCCTTTCTATTTTATTTTTCTTTACAAGTTTTTTTTTCTTCAGCCTTAAGCATTTACTAATGGCCTGAGAAGCGGTTCCCTGTTTCTTGCCTAAAGTAATAGACAATATTTAAGGCTTGATTCTGATTTGGGAGTAAAGCACACAAAAAAACCCCACCAATCGGATCCACTGATTGGTGGCAAGCCATGATTGTTGATTCATTGGGGAATCAGGGAAATGGAACATGAAAAAATTCACGATTTGCCAATCCCGCCGTACCTTTGTCTGGGGAACCCGCAAATATAAGTCAGTATCCACTTTATAGTTGCAAGGGGGGGGGGGATGGGGAGTATTCCCCGTGGCGGTGGCACAAGGGCTCAGTAAGCTGCGAGCTTCACAAGTCAATTAGAATGACCCCCTTAGTGCTGATGTATGAGCGCCATTACTGTGCACCTTGGCAAAAACGTTGTCGTTCTGTAGGTGGGGCGGATGAAACATGCAGATATATTTAGATTTAAGCCTGGTATGGCAAAAATGAACTCTAAATTGCCGTTGAAAAAAATAAAGCGAATGTGTGGGCTACATGCAAAAGCAGCCAGTATTTACTCTGCACAGAACAAATATAAATGTATTTCTCCTCTTGCATTGCAACATGATTTGTTTCAGAAACAATATTTTTAACTGGTACTTATGTAGTATCTGGGCTGCCGATTTTTGGATTGTATGCCTTAAGTTAAGGCATACAATCAGATGCGATGCGATGCGATATCGCATCGCATCGCATCGCATACAACCAAATCGCATGCGATCCGATGCGATGCGATCCGATGCGATGGGCCCGATTTTTCACCTATTGCACCTAATTTTTAATTTAGGCTTTGGCACAGGTGGCAAAAATTGGGAGAAAGGGTATTTTAGGAGGTTAGGGAGGAGTAAAATCTGAGGGTGTTTGAGAGGAGAAAGTGCTGGTTTGAGAGAGGTGATTTTGGAGGAGATTTGGATACAGATATGGCTACAGCTTCCATGTCAGCAGCTGCGTCGTCGCCAAGGCTCTTTACATTGCCGCAGACTGAAGAAGCTGCTGTTCTTTTCCTGCAGCAACATGGCCTTCTGCCCACCACAGCCACCTGTGACAACGGGCATCCCATGCGCCTGAACATGGCTGACCAAAAGTGGCGGTGTTATATAAAGGCTTGCGGCAAGAAAAAAAGTGTCCGTGCTGCGCTGTTTAGTCCTGGGTGCCGGCTCCCTTTTGTGACAATTGTCCGTTTCATATATTTGTGGAGCCAGGAGTTGACATCAGTGACCTTGTGCCAAAAGGAACTGAATCTGTCAATCAAGACAGTGGTCGCATATAATGCGTTTATGCGTGAGGCCTGTGAGCAGGATATTCTTGCTCAGCCGCAGCGCAAGATTGGAGGCCCAGGAAAAGTGGTCGAGGTGGATGAGACTCTTTTTGTCCGTCGTAAGTCCAATGTGGGCCGACTACTTCCCCAGCAATGGGTGTTCGGCGGTGTCTGCAGAGAGACTGGGCAATGCTTCATGCTGCCAGTTGCCCAGAGAGATGCTGCAACCCTGATGGCTGCTATTGAAGCTAACATCGAACCTGGATCCACTGTCATGTCGGATTGCTGGCGAGCATACCGAACCAGTGATTTGGAGGCGGCTGGCTACACTCATGCCAGGGTGAACCACCGCTTCAACTTTGTGGATCCAGAAAGTGGGGCACACACCCAGAACATAGAACGTTTATGGGGTTGTGTCAAGTGGAGGAACAAGTGCCATCGCGGAACAGCTCGCAGCAATCTGACCAGCTACATGACCGAATTTGTATGGCGCAAGTCTCTAGCAGGCGATGATGTATTTGGCCGTATCCTCCATGCCTTAACATTGCTTAATAAGTCACAGTAATTTGTTTGTTTGCTTTATTTTCTGTCACAAATATATAATTAATCTTTAACTACAGTTGTCATTAATGTGTCAGATGCAAGTGAGATTGAGTGAGATATGTCTTTTTCATACCCCTACTATCCAAGTGGGCATGGAGTTGGATATAAACCTGTGGCGAGCGTAGCGAGCCACCGAGCCCGAAGCGTGGCGAGCGCAGCGAGCCCCGCGAGGGGACGCAGATTTCTTAAACAGTATTCTGCGTCCCCTCGCGGGGCTCGCTGCGCTCGCCACGCTTCGGGCTCGGTGGCTCGCTACGCTCGCCACAGGTTTATATCCAACTCCATGCCCACTTGGATAGTAGGGGTATGAAAAGGACCCCTTTTTCCCATTAAATTCCATGTTAAAATAGACTTGGTCCATTTTAACATGTAATTCAATGGGAAAAAGGGGTCCTTTTCATACCCCTACTATCCAAGTGGGCATGGAGTTGGATATAAACCTGTGGCGAGCGTAGCGAGCCACCGAGCCCGAAGCGTGGCGAGCGCAGCGAGCCCCGCGAGGGGACGCAGAATACTGTTTAAGAAATCTGCGTCCCCTCGCGGGGCTCGCTGCGCTCGCCACGCTTCGGGCTCGGTGGCTCGCTACGCTCGCCACAGGTTTATATCCAACTCCATGCCCACTTGGATAGTAGGGGTATGAAAAGGACCCCTTTTTCCCATTGAATTACATGTTAAAATAGACTTGGTCCATTTTAACATTGAATCCTATGGAAAAATCGGGTCCATCACATCGCATCGCATCGCATCGCATGCGATTTGGTTGTATGCGATGCGATGCGATGTCATGCGATGGACCCGATTTCAAAATCGGCAGCCCAGATACTACATAAGTACCTTTTAACTTTACATCCAAATCAGAATCATGCCCTTAAAGCATTTGCAGCTATAGTAATCATTGCAGAATACATAGAATTACTGATTTACTGACGTCTACTTGTTTCTGTTCCCCATACATAAATAAGCTGATTAGATAAGGAGATTGAGACGCGTCGCCTTCACTGATTTTGTTACAAATGACATCACAGGAAAACATTTTGCAGTAGATGATTACAAACATGTAAACAGACTGCTGGGTACATTGGCAACATTTGCATAATGTTCTCGCACCCGCAGATTTCATTTTCTAAAAACTTTGATGAAAAACAGGTCAGAATTTGTGCTAAAATTACTTTAGTTGTCATTTAGCGCAACACCCTGCAATTTACCTACACATAACAATTAGGGGGACATTCATTCTTATGTATCTGAGGGCCAGCGAATCATTGGGCGGAGGGCCAGCGAATCATTGGGCGGACATTCGTTCTTATGTATCTGAGGGCCAGCGAATCATTTGGCGTCATGTGATGCCAGCCGCCTGACCTGAGCAGGCATCGACCTACTTGTGTTCCCAGGGAAACACCCAGCATTTTTATGGCGTCGCCCATAAATGCTTGGCGTTTCCCTGCTCCGGCCTCCTGCCCATCTGCCCCCCACCCCCACCCCCATCCCATCTGGAGCAAACGGCCGGTGAGTGTGAAACTCGTTAAAGCTATTTGCACTGAAATGCACAACCGCAAACCCCCCCACCATCAGACATGGCGCCAAAGTCGGACCCCAATGAACGTGTCTGGATCGGCCCCAAACTGTAGGAAATCTTCATTTCACTATTGTGCAGCATGTACCGGGACCTGGATATTGGTTCCCACTAGCGGACTATAAAGCAGATTTCTTTTAACCCCTTGATCTCGCCACATTTTACCATTCACTCATACAGTGTCAGTCTGTTCTGTAATGACCAGAGTCAGGGTCGAATTAAGGGCATAATAGGCCTGGATCTGCAAATGTCCAAGGGCCTATTATGAAAAGGGGAGGAGCCTTGCAAGTCCACCAAACCCTGTCCGGCGAATGCTCAGCCACCCGCCCCCCATGCAGCGTGTGCCCCCACGCACAGGCTGTGAATGGATGTTTAACATAAACATCCATTCGCAAGCTGCAGGGAAAAACCACATCTTTAGATGGTCGCCGACCATCGAAAGATGTGGAAGGTGCACACATATAAGTGACTTTCAAGTCACTTACATATGCGTGCACGCTGGGACAGAATAGGTCGGACATCTCGACAACTGGTGATGTCAGCTGCCCACCCCCCTGCACCATGGCCTCATTACCATGGCAACACTCATGAAACGCTGTTCATTCCCATACGGTTATAGGGCAGCCCGCTGCCCCCGCCCCTCTCCACCCGTGTGGACCCATGCGTGCACCCGGCGAACAGAATGTGCATGCAAAAAATGCGCATGCACACTAAAGAAACATCAGTCCCTGTGCGATTGGATACTAGCTGCGTGCGGACCAGAATAAGGACCATAGTTCAGTTGTACAGAAACCTTAGCATACATCAAATGTAAATGTTCGGCAGGATTTCCAATAATTGTATTTGATTTATAGCAGAGTGATCTCATATCCAGATCTTTACTGTGTATTTATGTTTTACAAGCCTACTTGGTGATGCTCTCTCCCGAACGTAAGAACAATATGAACATTTCTCCGGTTCGGACACACGTTGCGCTGGATGTTTTTTGTACGACCATTGCTATCCAAATATAATGAAAGGCTATTCTATAGGGATTATGTATTTTCGTTTCAGCAGTTGAAGCGATTCTAGTCTTTTCCAATACTGGAAGGATTCCTGGAATGTTTTTTTTTTTTTTTTTTCTATAAAATTTACCGCAGGCATATAAACAGAGTCAAGAGCCAAAGCTGTAGAGGAATCAGGTTTTAGTGCTATAGTAAAACAGTCAAGAAAATTGAGTGTAGCGTACAGATTTTGCCCTGGTATTCAGCACTACAGTGAGGGATTAGGGGATGAAAGGCTGTGAACAAGTGACTGCTCATTGCAGGTTAAGAAGAGGCAGAACGACTAGAACAAGCTGGTGTTAGTATCCATCCAAATTAGGATGTGTATGTGTACAGATCCTCATGATTTGTTGGGATACGGGCAGTTGGTCGACCTAAAGATGGTCGACAGTCATTAGGTCAACACCACTAGGTCGACATACTGCAAGGTCGACATGGGAAAAGGTCGACAGGTCATAAGGTCGACACAAGCATTAGGCTGACATGTTCTAGGTCGACAGTCAAAAGGGCGACATGGGGTTTTTCACTGTTTTTCGACCCGACATGTGCCGACAGGTGGTATTTCATGCCTAGGGCGTGGAGGGAGAATAAAATAGTGTGCCCGAAGCATGGCGAGCGCACGCGGTGCACTTAATCCTGTGTCCATGTCAACTGTGTCGACATTCGGGTCAAAAAGTTAAAAAACCCTAGACCATGTCGACCTAATGCTTGTGTCGCAGTTTTTGAGAAAGAGAAGGCTGTCATTAGTGTGGCGCACTGGTAAAGAGAGGTGGTTTTAGTAAAAATTAACTTTTAATTATTACATCTTAAAATGGCGATATATAAAACACATAACATACATGGGTAAAGTTTTGACAAGGTAAAGATAAAAAAGGAATGAATCCTTGCTTAGTGTGTTTCGATATCCCTTAATGAAAGTTATGGACAGTGGTTGTATCAGTGCCACACTCGATGGGTGCACTGATCACTGCCTTCAATAATATCACAAGTATCCCCACTGTTCGGGCCCCCTCACATTTATTTTATGATGATTTGGTGTGTCTTGTTCAAAATCGCCTGGTGTGTATCCACACGTAATTTCGTATGCAACAAATTGGTTGGATATGGAGTATTATACTTCCTCAATTAAATTGCATTATAACCATACCTCCCAACTTTTCACCTGAACAAATAGGGACACTCGCGCGGCGAAGCCGCGCGAGCGCCCGAAAAGGGGGCGGGGTGTATGCAAATGAGGGCGCGGATTATGCTAATTAGCCGCGACCTCATTCTCATACGAGAATAGACGCTGTGCGCATGCGCACAGCGTCTATTCTACTAGATTGGGGGGTCTCCCAACTGCCACCCCCCCGCAGCAGGACAATGCCTGCCGCGGGTGGGACAGCGGGACAGGACCCGAAAATCGGGACTGTCCCTCTAAAATCGTGACAGTTGGGAGGTATGTTATAACAGAAAGATATGCCACTGTAGGTGTATGAAAGAGGCCACAGTGAGGTTGGTGAGGCGGATTCGGGTATTTTGCCTATAGCATATGCCGCTCATACACTACCAAACTCAGGCTTTAATAAATACAGTTGGTTGGTTGGCTGTGGATATGGTGTAAGACACTGTTTATGATGCGTTTAGTTCACCAATCATCATTGTATTGTAGAAACAAGTGTGGGGATAATATTATCTCTCAGAGAAGTTCTCAAGGAGAGAAGCCTGTGGTGTCCTGACTTCTCAGTCCTGTACAGTTCAGGCATTGTCAGTGCTCCACCACCACCCGCTGAAATGATTACCGCCAGTCACTGCCTCCGGGAGTTCGGCCATCCCAGCAGCACCACTGTTGCCAAGCTAGGCCCCACAATGCAGCAGCTCCCTCAGGCCGGGGGAGGGGGGGGGGCATTGGGCGCTCTAATGTCTGCGGCACTTGGTCCACACATACTTGTATATAAAATGCGCCGATGGATCTGTGTGAGGGTCGGCATTCGGCACAGGCAGGTAGGCAGGCTGCGCTGCTTCCTGGTTTCTCCGATGGCCCCCTCGTCTGCCCACAGCCCTGCCCTCTGTAGTTGCCTCCTGCACTGTCTAGACAGGTCCTCAGTGCAGGAGGCCGGCGGCCATGTTCCCTGAGCCACAGCCATGTTCCCTAAGCCGTGGCCAGCGCCGCCGAATGGCTGAGAGTCCAGCCGCTGCCAGCAGGACTCAAATTCGGCCCACCTGGTCATCGGCCCTTCTGGCATTTGCCAGAAGTGCCAGATGGCCAGTACAGCCGTGGTGAAAATACTTGTATTCAGGATCTATATCTGTCGTTCATTTGTTGTGATGTCTCTGTGTGGGTTAGATGTGTAAGGAGCTGCAGCACTGATATGAGGAGCACTTTACAGCACCACATGTTGCTAGCACCTTAATTGTGGGCTGCCTCTGGGCTCCATCACATCTGAGTAGTGAGCTAAGGAGTTTCATGTTGAATGTGTATGTACTATTCGTCTGTAGTATTAAACAGAAATAAATCATATGCATACACCAAACAGTCTGATAGTGTGGTTTATTGAAATAGTACGTACAGCTGGTTGACAAGGTCAAAGGGTCGCCAGGGTTAAAAGTTCAATGTGAGTTTATTTTTACTATTTTTGGAGTCAATGTCAACACCTGTCGATATGAACCCGAAAACGTTCACCCTCGCATGACTTGTTTTGCTTATCATGCTTCAGGCATACTATTATATTCACATGGATGTGAAGTAGGAAAAAGTCTAAAGAATTTAAAAAATTGTGGGAAAACCCTGTTGATCTTTTGACCCTGTTGACCCTGACAAATGTTTGTCCCTGTTGACCTATTGCATGTCGACCTTATGCAATATTTTAACTATCTAGAGCAGGCATGTTCAAACTATGGCCCTCCAGATGTTGTGAAACTACAGTTCCCATCATGCCTTGCCACAGTTTGCTATTAGGAATGCTAAAACTATGGCAAGGCATGCTGGGATGTGTAGTTTCACAACAGCTGGAGGGCCACAGTTTGGACATGCCTGATCTAGACACTGTGGGCAAGATATAATAGGGTGTTATTTTTTAGGTGTCTAAAAAAAAAATCTCAAATCATATTTGGCCAAAAATTGCAAATTTAATAGGGTGCTTCTCTTTAGATAAAGTCGGAATTTGCATGCGATTTAGTGTGATTTTTAGTAACGAAAATGTGCGATTTTTTAGACATGGAAGTGTGTGGTATTTAGGAGGGTAAAAAAAGCATGGGGTCCTGTTCACTGAGCATAACCAGCCCCGGGCTCATTGAACCGCTCCCGGTTTTAGAAATTCAGGAGCCACAAGGGGGTTCCCCGTAATTTCTAAAATCAGCACCAGGCTCAAGGGCGAGTCCTGGTTCCCACAATATGGGGGACAAAATTAGTAGGGCCCCCCCCCCCCCCGTATTTAGAGAACTGGCACCTACACCAAATAGCCAGCAGGGTAATGCTTTGGCCGGGGGAAACTATATTAGTTTATTAGTGTGGCTGGTCAGCCCGGGCACAGACCCTGGGGGAGTGGAGACCCCCCAGTAAAGGGGTACCCCCAGCAGAATTAACCCTGCCTGGGTGGACACCGGGCTGATTGTTTAAGTGTAAAATTAGATCAAAACTATTGTGTAATGTTGTGGAACTACAAGTCCCAGCAAGCCTGCACCGCATGCAGGGTCTTGGAGAACGACAAGTCCCAGCATGCGGGACATTAAAGGGCTCACTGGTACTTGTAGTTCTACAACATTACAAATAGTTAAATAAAAACACACACACCAGAAAAGTAAATCCTTATTCCTCTTTACAATCACACATACTATACTCACCTATAGAGGTCCACCGCAGGTCTGTCCCCTTGTCCAGTAGAATCCAATTGTGAGTACCTGTTAAAGGAAATAAGGTCAAAAGCTCGACATGAGTTTTTCACGATTTTTTTTTTGTCCCGAATGTCGACATAGTCAACTAGAACTATTTTTTAAATAGTGATATGTTTAATATTAATAAGAATTCAAGAAATGACTCAATATTAATTCAATGTGATTCCTGAGCTGTTGCCTTTGATCCCCTTTCAGCCACGTCCTCTGTACACCTGGCTATAACATTTATAACTGAACAAGGCTTGAACCTAAAAATATCACATTTCACTCAAGGTTCACGGATTTTAGTCTCCGGTGAATAGACATAACGAGTAAACTAAAGTAGACATTTTAATGTTAGGTAGAGACAGAAACAGGAAAATAGTAAGAATATAATTAAACGGAATAAAATCATAGCTTGTAAGGAATACATTTAAGATGATGACTAATTTAAAATGCCTCCAATTACAAATCTGAAATATTCATGATTTATTTATAGACAGTGTAGTGAATTGATGGAGATGCACATCTGACATTCTCTAATATGTCAAAAAGTGTTCTGCATGGCCTGGACAGATTGTTTATATACTGTAAGTATTATGTAGCAGTTCCAACATCCTGGAGCTGGGGATACTTATTTATTATTTGTTAATAGTTTCTTATATAGCGCACACATATTCCGCAGCGCTTTACAGAGTATAGTTGAACATTCACATCAGTCCCTGCCCCAGTGGCGCTTACAATCTATATTCCCTACAACATGTACACGTACACACAGACATTCTAGGGTTAATTTGTTAGGAGCCATTTAGCCTACCAATATATTATTGGATTGCGGGAGAAACCCGGAGTACCCGGAGGAAACCCACGCAAGCACAGGGAGAATATACAAACTCCGCACAGTTCGGGCCATGGTGGGTATTGAACCCATGACCCCAGTGCTGTGAGGCAGTAATGCTAACCATTACACCATCCGTACTGCCCCACTTGCAGTCAAAATACCAATGCCGGAATCCTGACACTGGTCAGAAGACTGGCACCAGAATCCCAAAACATAACTTAAAATGCCGAGGCTGGAACCCCTACTTCCAGCATCCCAATCGTAAGTCTGTTGGGGCGGGTTAGGATTAGGCTTTGAGGTGTATAAAGGGAGGGGGGGTAGGTTTAGAAATGTGGGGGAGGGTTAGGGTAAGGCTGTAGGACAAAGGGTTAGGCTACAGGGAGATAGGGTTAGGCACTAAGGTGGGTGGTTTGGTCTACGCTGCAGGGGAGGCAACTAGGTTTAGGCACTTAAGGGGGCTGTTAGGGTTAAGTGGGGGGGTGGCGGTTAGGCATCAGTTATTCAGGGTTATGGGTAGTATACTTACTATACATAGTGGCTATTGTGAAAGTTACCAGTGGGGTTCCGCTGCCTTATGAGCACCGGCATCTTTAGCGCTAGTATCGCGTATCACACCCATTTATATGAATGCATATATGTGTGTGTGACTGTGATATTTTTGTATTCAGATGCTGTAGCCCATTTGCCATTTGGAAAATTGTGCATGTGCAGTATCGGTCCAGCTATTGTGATTGACAGCCCACAGCTGTTAGAGTGGGGTAGGAGTGTCAGCGGGTTCTGATATGTGAAAGTGCCAAGGCCAGGATGTCAGTCTTCTGCTGCAGATTTCATGACTTCAGCAACAGAGCTGTGACAGGTTGGTTCGATGGTGTCGCCGAGTGATGCAATGCTGTGTCCTCAGATTAAATATTATCGATGCGCAGGAGCGTGCATCATTAACAATATTCAGTGTACACCCTAGGCGACATAGTAAAAGATATCGCTGATAAGGGCCCCACCACTGTGGCAGCTGCACCATTCGCTATACTTACTGCTGGCGATATCTTTCAAGTGATATATCTGGAAATATGTCTGCACACGGGTGCTAGCAAAAGTCTGCGCTCCTTTGCTCATGCTCCATTATACTGAAAATAACACCAGAAAGATGGTACAGGTATGAGAGAGCCCAACGCATAGTAGCGGAGGGCAACAAGCTGCCCCCTCCAAAAGTGGCAAAAAAGGGTCTGAATAAATGAAATCAGCGATTTTGTATATTCCCTGTAGCAACGCTGAACCACGCAGCAATGGAACAAATTCTAAACTAGTTTCAATTAATCTATTTTTCATAAGTCAATTAAAACTAAAGAGAAACGCTGCCTTCATTTGTATGGAATTAGATTGGAAGATAATCTAAAATTTCCCATTTACACAGTGAAAATCTTTATTCCTATTGATGGCTTCAATATTTGAACTAATTAATTCTGTTGATCTGTCTCTCTTGCTTCTATTAATATTCTGGTAGGACAAAAGCAATAATTAGTTTTGGGCGTTGTGCCTAATGAGGGTGCATAACGAGAATAACAGTTGTATTTTTAAAATGTCTCGATCTGGTAAAACATGAATCATCTTGGTAATATAATTTTAGCAACTGGTGAACAATCCACTAAAGTTATAATTAGCTGTGTGTTATTAGGTGATTAATAAACATGATTAATGCGGAAACTTAAGTAGTGAGATCTAATAAACAGAACGTTAAATAATCTGGCGGAAATAACACTAGAATTACCAAACTTCTAAAATGTGTCAAAGTGCCTTATCCACCTTTTGTGTTCTTGCGGCCTGGCACTCTCCCTTTCAGATCTCCTACCCTGGTGACCATCCAAAAAAGTAATACGTGGGAAATAAAGGAGGAACTCAGAGAATTTACCAATACGTAATATGATGTGAAAAAAAAGGTCAGTTTTTTTTCACATTATATTACCTAAATCCTCTAGGCGACTCCTACTCACTGCATTACAGAGAACGCGTTGGGGGCATTGTGGGGAAGATCCGGCAATCAAAAGGAATGATACACTGCTTGCTGCGTGATGTCATCAGTCTGGGACTTGCTAACACTGGATGCAGCGGTTCAACACTCAGAGACAGCATTGAATGGGATATATACAGGCCGACCCCATCATTAGTATAACCTAGATCAGTGATTTTCAACCTTTTTACCTTGCGGCACACTAAATAAGACTTTAAAATTGCCAAGGCACACCATGAGATCCCCACAGGGCAAAACACATTGGCCACCACAGGAAAAAAACAAACCTATTGGCCCCCACATTAAAAACAATCACAATGATCCCCACAGGTAGCAAAAATAAAATAAATTGGCCCTTTACATGAAAATAAGAGACCAGTAAATAACAGTTGAACTGGTGGTGGCTGTAAATGGGTTTGGGCGTCTCTAGATCTGGGGGCACACTTCAGAACAGCTCAAGGCACACTAGTGTGCCACGGCACACTGGTTGAAAAACACTGACCTAGATAGTAGGCTGCTGTGATCATACAGAAAATCGTCCACAGATGTACCAGCCCCCAAAACGCATATTGTATGCAGGTTACCTGTCTCTATGTATGCATTCAATAAACAAGCCTTAACAATCTGCATCCCACTTTAAAGCATTCTGTAAAAGATCGTATGACTAGATGAGACAAAGCACACTGGGCTTGTACACACGCAGGTGTTGATAATATTGCCTTTAAAAAATGTATTAGTCAAAGCCTTGAACTTTGTATTCGCTTGCACAGAGCGTTTGAAGTACTCAAAGCCTCCCTGCCGCGTCCTGTACTATGCACGAAAGGAGTGCTACCATAGAACGCCATTGGACGATGCCGAGGGGCGCTGCTACAGAAGTCTACAGGTCACTTTGAAGTTGATGCAAAGTCAACAATCGATATAAAGTATATATGTACAGTATAGGTCCATTTTCCAATATTGTTTGTTGGACCGCCAACTTTAACGCATGTGGAACAGACTTCAGGAACATACTTACTGCACTTAATATTACGACTTGTCGTAAACAGTTTAACTCGTAGCATTGCCCTTTATTGTAAACGAGTTAAAAGCCCAGTTAAAATGACGGCTTCTGCAATGTACTTTCACGTTAAGCTGTGACAGTTTTTACGTTCACTTTGAGCTGTGACAGTTTTTAGCCCACAAACTCTCCACCCACCCCCAGTCCCTGGGCCAGATTCTCTAAGATTCAAAAGTGATACAATGGAGAGTGATAAACAGCCAGCCAATCAGCTTCTGTCTGACATTTTTCAAACACAGTCTGTGACATGGCAGGTAGGAGCTGATTGGCTGGCTGTTTATCCCTCTGCATTTTATCACTTTTGAAGCTTAGAGAATCTGGCCCATCTGCTCCTACGGTACTTATGAGTTATCCGGGCGCCCGATTTTTTGATTGTATGCCTTAAGTTAAGGCATACAATCAGATGCGATGTGATGCGATATCGCATCGCATGCGACCATCGGATGCGATGACCCGATTTTTCCATAGGAATCAATGTTAAAATTGACAGAGTCCATTTTAACATGGAATTCAATGGGAAAAAGGGGTCCTCTTCATACCCCTACTATCCAAGTGGGCATGGAGTTGGATATAAACCTGTGGCGAGCGTAGCGAGCCACCGAGCCCGAAGCGTGGCGAGCGAAGCGAGCCCCGTGAGGGGACGGTATTCTATGTCCCCTCGCGGGGCTCGCTACGCTCGCCACGCTTCGGGCTCGGTGGCTCGCTACGCTCGCCACAGGTTTATATCCAACTCCATGCCCACTTGGATAGTAGGGGTATGAAAAGGACCCCTTTTTCCCATTGAATTCTATGTTAAAATGGACTCAGTCCATTTTAACATTGATTCCTATGGAAAAATCGGGTCATCGCATCGCATCGCATCGCATCGCATGCATTTCTTTCAGTTAATTTAGCACACAAAGGAGTAATTTGGTTCGTCGAGTGGCCTCTATTGATCACTGGCCATACTTCACCAGGAGTAGGAGATAGATAGATAGATGGATAGATAGATAGATAGATAGATAGATAGATAGATAGATAGATAGATAGATAGATAGATAGATAGATAGATAGATAGATAGATAGATAGATAGATAGATAGATAGTATAGATTATAAACTACTGCCCAAATTATTCTATTCATAATATTGCTCTGAGGAAAAACAAACATGAAAGCCTCTTGAAATAAAAAGCCTTAAAACAATAAAAAGTCACATATTAAAACAAAAACAAAAAAGTTTTACAATAAAAATAACCCAAACAAATGCAATAAGTTATAACAATAAATACTTTCCGCTGCACTATTTCGGTCTCTGTGATCTTCTAGATGTGAACATAGATTATTCTGAAACAAATCTAAAAATAGACACTAGTTGTCTCCTGCCGTTAGTGTCACCCAAGTATTTGTATCCTGTGTGACAAGGTGGGTCGTCACTTAGAAGGCGAATCAGTATTGCCCGAGAGCCTCTCTCCGCATTCCGGCTGGTGAGAACACAAAGCATTTCTGTTATTCCATGCATACATTTTTACATGATTATGCCCCCTCCGAGCATCTTATCTGGGTTGTTTTGGAAGCAGGCAGGAATTTGTGGTTTTCTTCATAGCGACCACAAATAAACCAAGTATGACAGAATGGCTGCCTGCTATAAATAACCATTCCGGTGTACAGTTATATTAGGAGGTAGCTCGCATGGCATGATAATACCTAAGAGGCTAATCTTAGATGTGCAGTGGCATGAGATGAAAATAATTGTCTAAGAATAGCTGACCCAGGGGAGCCAGCGCGCTAAAGATATCCAAAGACTTAAGCTGCTTGCGCTTTAATTTATTTAAGAATAATCTTTAACGAGCTTTCCTTGAAAAGAATTTGTCATTTTCTATTGGGTGATTAATATTGATTTGCCGCATCCATGTTCCTCTCCTAGGCCGTAGTATTGGAAATGTCAGCCGACGTAACCGCTGAGTAACAGCTATGCATAATTAATGAATTACCCTAACCCTTTTCGCCATTATTCATTCCGTTGACAAATATCATGTGAACCGAGGATGAAATGGGTTATGTTTGCTTTACCTGTGTATTTACTTTGTGTCTCTGCTAATGCAGTACTGCATACTTTACATTGTTTTTACTCTAAGGTGGAAATTCAGAGCAATAAAAAAAAAAATTCTAAGCGTCCATTAACTATCGGGCTTGTCACTCCCAAATAGAAGGGTTAAGCCAAATAAGAACGGGCGGTGAAGCAAAAATACAGTATTACTGCGTATATAGGGCCTGATTGAAACCCATTGGCACGTATGGGAAAAAATAGCTATTTGCGCATTTCCACAGATATGCGCATGCATGCTCCCCTTTGCGCTCATGCACAAGCCCTGATCTTAGTCTAAGAGCCAACAGGAAGAGGCGACAGGGGGGTGCTGCAAAGGCCGGACACATTGGCCCTTATTCTGATCGGTGCGGAAATTCCCGCATGCGGACGGATCGCCGATGTTGATCGTCTGCGCATGTGCAGAGGTCACTCTGCGCATGTGCAGGCGATTTCGCCGCACGGATTCTTTATACGCCGCACAGGGGGCGTAGAGGGGCGTGAGGGGCTACTTAGCCTCATTACCCTATGCATACGCCCCCCGTTTCATGGGCGTTCCCATGCAAACGCGGGGCGTATGCATGGTAATGAGGCCGTGACGCGTGGGTACGGGGCGGGCATCTGACATCGCCGGATGTCAGCTGCCCGCCCCTATACATGATTTCACACGGACAAGTGTCCGTGTGGTCTTGTGTTGCGGGACCTGGTGGAGCGTGCGGCCCTGCATTCGATGTTCGGCGACCATCGAATGCAGGGGCTGCTCCCACCATGGAGGAGGCGTATCCCCGTACAATTTCATGCGGATCGCCACATATCCGCATACGGACGGCAGGTGGCGATCCGTATGGAAGGCGGGGATTCGCCTGCACGGTTGCGGCCGCATATTCTGATCGGGCCGCACCGATCAGAATAAGGGCCATTGTTTTGTTGGATCGGTCAGGACAACACAGGTTTGTCTGAACCACTGGGGGAGGGGGGGTGTAGGGCCGTGACAAACCGCTCGGGAGGGGGGGCTGCTGCGATCGATCCAGAACATAGCCAGCATGCCCCTAGCTTCAGAGCTAGGTTGCGCAGACAGCAAAGTGCAATCACTATGCATTGTATTGAAGCGCTCCCACTTTAATGATGTGCCAGCATGCCGCCAGTTGCAATTTTGCAAAGTTTCGCAAAACTGCAACGAACTCTGAATCAGACTCATAGAAACCAAAGAAACTTTATTAGCTTTATTCTGGTTCACTCCTTCTGGCAAATTCCTTCTTAGATGGACAAAACCATGTGCACTGCAGGTGGGGCAGGTGTAACATGTGCAGAGAGAGATTTGGGTGTGGTTTTACTTCAAAGTCAGATCTATATTGCAGTGTAAAAATAAAGCAGTCAGTATTTTCCCTGCACAGAAACAAACTATCTTACCCAAATCTAATTCTCTCTGCACATTTTACATCTGCCCCCCCCCCCCTGCAGTGCACATGGTTTTGTCCATCTAAGAAGGAATTTGCCAGAAGGAGTGAACCAGAATAAGGCCCTTTGCCTTTAAACATAAATTTAGGATAATAAAGTTAATATCAGCTGATTTTTTTGGATGCCACATCCTGCTAGTCTCTGTGTAGAATGCTAATTAATACATTAGTACCAGTGACAGTGTAGGCAAAGATTGGGTTGATTTTTTTAATGTATAACCAAAAATCCAAGCATTATTTCACTGAATGTCTTCACTCTTTAAAACTTTGCAGCTGACTTCTGCACCAATGAGATGCTCTGTACCAGCAGGTACAACATGCATAAGCAATAACGCAAACCGATAATCTCAACCAGGGCCAGACCAGAAATCGGGCCTGGCATTTTGAGCACACAGGCCCCCTGGCGCACTGCAAAAAGGGGGCGTGGTCTCATGGAAAGGAGGCATGGCATCAGAAAAATGAGGCATTACACATTATGGAACACACCGTACTGCTCATTACAGAATATTACACAATCCTTTATGCCCATTATACATTATGGAACACACCGTAATGGCCATTACACATTATGGAACACACCGTAATAATGCCCAATACAGAATAATTGTCATCTGTTATGCCCATTACATGTTATGACATACACACACATTAATGCCCATTACATGTAAGTCTTCACAATTCGTTTTGCCCATTACACATGGTGGAACACAAAGTATTGCATGCCCATAAAACATAATGCCTTTGAGGAGAGGGAGGGAGGGTTCCCTGGATTTTAAAAGTGCAGGGGAGAGTTAGAGGCTTAGGGGGAAACTTCTATAACACACAGCAGTCTTCTGGGAGCAGACACCCAGACAGAAGCCCCTGCAGTCTGACTCACGAGCGCTGCGCAGGACACTCACCACCGGCACCCTGCAGCAGGCAGCATGGGAGGACGGATCCACCACAGGTGATGACTGCGACTGGCTCTGCGATAGAAGCTGGGTCGCGTCGCGGTTATGTGGCCGGCCACACAGCTCCCCTCACTTGCGCTGCTCAGAGGAGGGGGTGGATTAGATGTGCGGTGGTCGCGTCAGGACGTCAATATGTAAATGACGTGGCCGACCAGCGCTAATCACAGCTGTAAGCACTGAAGAAAACATGCACAAAATCGGCCCACGCGGCCATCGGCCCTTCTGGCACAGATCTATATCCTGTTAGTATAATATGTTTATAAGTCACAAATAAAAGCCATTTGTATGATAAGTGCATTACATTATGAAACACTGGTACTTGTTTCCTAGCACGGCGCCACCGATTTTGATTGTAAGCATCGGGTCGGAAAAATCGCGTTGATCGCATCGCATGCC
The DNA here is from genome assembly GCF_055691185.1 of Crinia signifera. Lineage (NCBI taxonomy): Eukaryota > Metazoa > Chordata > Amphibia > Anura > Myobatrachidae > Crinia > Crinia signifera. The sequence goes on from NC_139221.1 coordinate 285,126,515, forward strand.
AACCAAATCGCATGCGATGCGATCGACCCGATTTTTACATTGGAATCAATGTAAAATGGTCCCTGAGACCAGATTTTGCATTGATTTTAATGTAAAATGCCCCAAAATACCCCATTTTCATAGAAACCCCCCCTGATGTTTCAAATGGCCCCCATTGTTAATGCCACCACGGTATTGACGCCAACCAGAAGTGTGGCGAGCGCAGCGAGGCCACGAGGGGCGGCGGTACGCGTCCTCCGACCTTTTCATACCCCTACTATCCATGTTGGCGTGGAGTTGAGAATAGAAAGTGTGGCAAGCGCAGCGAGCCACCGAGCCCGAAGCGTGGCGAGGGGACGCGGATACCTTCACAGGTATCCGCGTCCCCTCGCGGGCTTCACAGGTATGCGCACCCCCTCGCGGGGCTCGCTGCGCTCTCCACGCTGCAGGCTCGGTGGCTCGCTGCGCTTGCCACACTTTCTATTCTCAACTCCACGCCGACGTGGAAAAGTCAGAAAATCGGGTCCATCGCGTCCATCGCATGCCTTAAGTAGCTTAACTTAAGGCATGCGATCAACCGTGCTAGGAAACAAGTACCGTAACACTTTTAAACTGAGTGATATAACAAATGTAGGGGACCTACATCTACACATTCAGTAATATGTGATCAGGTATGAAACCCAATTCTGACATTGTACATGGCAAAGGGCCCAAGAGGCCAACTCAAAGTATGATGCAGAGCAGCAAATTGGCAGTGCACGAGTCCTCCATGTGGGTCCTCCATGCGGACACAGCCAGCGTGAGTCCTCCATGTGAACACAGGCCATATACTGGCTGATTGGCAGCCAGCTGGCATTTGTGGGCGGCACCCCAGCATTTTCTGGGAGTGCCATGAAAAAGGCCGTTGGGAAGGAGGGCCCCAATCTCCCCAGGGCCATGCTACAAATGCAGACAAAACAATAATACACACAGCTTCCAATATGTGAGAAGACCTTTTTGGATTTTTTATTGATGAAGACAAATGTCTTCGGATCAACACACAACATACACTATGAAGAAGTATAGTAGACTCAGGAAGTGCCCGACAAAATATAAAGGTATCTGAATATTCCCCTAACAAGATGATCAAGTGTAATGTTGAAAGTTACTCAGCATTGATAGCATCACTCAGATTGCGCAACCAATGTTCACCTCAACGTGATGGAACAAAAGCACCAAAATCACCCGCGTTACAGCCAGCTGACTGCATGTCTAGACCAGATTAAAGGAACACATTTCAATTGATTCAGCCACTGGTTTCCAAGCTCGGTCCTCAGTACACATAATCGTGCAGGTTTGAAAGATATCCATGACTGAACACAATAACTGAATAAAGGGAAACATCATTTTACTTATGCTCAAGCCATGGACATCCTATAAATCTGGGAGCCTGAGAAACCACTGGATTCAACCAACTTTGGTGGTTAGTACTGACCCCAAACTACAAAGAAAGTTTGGGACAGTTTTTGGCTGAGTGTTTCCTGTCACTTAAAGCAGGCAGTAGATGCAACAAGGATGGTTAAATTGGGGTGAGAATGAAGATGGAACTGTAGGTGAGAAATTAAAAATTAAAATAACTAGCGCTGGTTAAGCAGGAGATCTAATGTAGAGGAGGCCCCGGGACCACCCTACAATAGATCCTATGCCTAGTGACTGACAGCTTAGATGTGCCTCTACAGCCATTCCCTCACCGGGGTCTGTTTTTCATCAACGCCATCCCACTGTACCCCAACCACACCCACAAGATGGCCTGCGACACCCGCTGGAAGTATCCTGATATCCCCCCAAAAAACTTCAATAGCCAAAATTATTTCTATTCCCAAGCATTTTGGATATAAGAATTCATCCTGTACAACCATTTGCTAAAGGCACATTGCGTTTTTCCCTTTTCCTACTGATCACCTATTTTATCTTGTCAGCTGTACAGATTTAAAATACTGCATCAGTTAAGGAGCCGGCGCTGGGGGAGAGGGAAAGGGCAGCTGATCAGATAGGAGGATGAGAATAAATGGAAGGGGAGGCTGATGTAAGTGATAATCTAGTGTTTTAGCTGCCAAGAAATGACACCTGCCGTGGTTATTGTAAGAAAACGGATGGTAGGAGGTGAAAGTGGATGAAATGGATAAATGATTTATCCAACAACAATAACATACTGCAGCACTAGTATACGTTTATCCACAGAAGATTGAAATGCTGCTGTTTCCAACCTGAAATCTACTGTCAGTGTGTAACAGTGTAACAGAACATCCCTAGATCAGATGTACTATGCAGATGTACAGTACTTAAAGCTCGTTCTCCTTTATCATATAAAAAATTCACCTTCATTTATTTTATTTTTTGCTGTAAAGTTGCAATGTCCAATGTTCATTTGTATCTCTCATTAGCGTGTCACTGATGTGTAGGTGTTGCTAATTATATGACTCGTAGATTGCATATTCTAACGCACTGTTGATAGGAAAAGCCTTTTCAGTAAAAATTGAAGAAGGCAAAGCAGTAATTATGGTGGCAGTGTTGGGAAAGTAGAGCTTTGCATGACACACAATGTACGGATTTGGAAGCGTGTCTGTGTAACAGGGCATACACATCCACAGCGACGCAGAAAAGCGGTTTTTCAATGAATCTTTTCCACTCACTCCTATGATGTGTTGGGCTAATTCAGAAAAATAAAATGTCCGTTGCTAAACTGCAAGAGAATTGCAAATGGATGGCTAATTGCGATCGATTCGAAAATCTATATGCAATTCCCGAACCGTGAAAGAGTTTTTTCCATCTGTGCAAATGTGAGTAATCGGAGATTGAGAGAGGGTGGAAATGGTCATCGCTGAGGTCACAGACCTACGTGCGTGGGCACGTCTGCGTTTTTCCAACCGCTCCCAGAAAACGTCAGGTTACCACCCCCAAATGCCGGCTTCTATATGTCATCTTCCGGCTACTTTAAGTAATTACGATCCATACTCGTGTGCGAAAAGTTCTGTACGCATGAGCAGTCATTCAATAATCACTCAATTTGAAAATTCTCTGCTTAGTGGCCAACTCAATATTAGCTGCTGTGTTGAGTTCCCTATGTAATATTAAACATACCTCCCAACTTCTGTGCTAATGAAATTAGGGACACTCGAGCGGCGAAGCTGCGCGAGCGTCCGGAAAGGGGGCGGGGAGTATGCAAATGAGGATGCGGCTTATGCTAATTAGCCGCAACCTCATTTTCATACGAGAATAGATGCAGTTCTCCCAACTGCCACCCCCCGCAGCGGGACAATGCCTGCCACGGGTGGGACAGCGGGACAGGACCCGAAAATCGGGACTGTCCCGCTGTAATCGTGACAGTTGGGAGGTAAGGATAGCCATTTGGAAAGGACTGGCACTAACACAGGAGGCTCCTTAGGAGGTACCAACCACTGCATTCATGCTTATCCTCCTGCATTGGGCCCCACACCTCTGCTGCTAGACTCAGAAGTTAGGAAGTGGTTATAACATAACCTCCACCTGGGACTGGAATGTGCTTGGTTGGTATATCATATACATATATAGTACCCAGGCACTGACTGGGGCTCTAATTTGGCCTTCCTTCTCTGCCGATATTTCCACTGTCAGAAATATCGGCAGACATTTAATACCCCCCTTTGTCTGTAACTGCTTAAAAATATGATTTAATTATTATTAATATTATTATTTTAAAATACTGAATATGAAAAACAATAAAAAATGCCTACTTCTGTAGAATATGTCTTACGAATGGAGAAAAGCTTCGAAGCTTACCGAATCAATTAGAATGACCCCCACAGTAGGTTATTAGACAATATAACTGGAGTAATGAATAATAACTTGGCTGAGCAGCACTCCCGCCTGAAGTCAATTAATAGTCTACAATTTCAACTAATTATATTATTATTTACATATATTTTTATTACACATATATTTAGGAGAGATCAAAAATTCAGTCATTACTGATTATCCATTATTCGTTATGTGTTGGCAATATAGGAGCCCCTTGGCCACACTTTGCGGTGAGATACTATATAAAGGATGCTAATTATAAGTAAATCCACAAATGTGATCACGCACCACCATAAGTCTTCCCATCAGCTCATCTGCAGATCAGACACTGACACTGTACTGGTTTATAATCTTTTAAGTAGGGATGGCCATCGGTGCCTTTGCCATCGATGGTCGCCATTGATGGCAATAGTGCAACTGGCCATCGATAGTCTAAAACTATGCAATGGGTGGCCATCGATAGTTTTACATATCGATGGTCATCTATTATGTTTGAGTGATTGGCCTGTTGGCCGATCAAAACACATGGGTGGGGCTTCGTTGGTGTCGGGGGCAAAGCTATGCTCCGTGTCCCGGCACTTCGGACATTCCTACATTTAGGTAGAAGAAGTCACTACAACATAACTTAAAACAAAGCTTCTACCTTGATTGGTGTCACGCAAGTGGAAATGGAATATGCTGCGAAATATAAGAAACTGAAAATAAATAAATAAATGCCATGTTCTAGTAATGTATACCAACATGACCCTCTCCAGGAGAGACAACATGCTCTGTCAGCCACAGAAGCGAGATCATTGACTTTCAATTAACTGATTTAAACTTGCAGGGAGGGTAGAGGTGCCCCCTTGGGAGCAGGAGCCCAGTGGCAGATAACTCCATTGCCTCCTAAATGTATGCAGCTGGGTTGAATATTTTCTGTAAAATGCAAGCGCTACAGTATATTAATAATAATATGTATTATTCCACCTCTTGCTGCTGTGCCACCCGACACTCTGCCCTAGCAGCGCTATTTGCAGCACATGCTTAATAACGTGAACAGATAAGTAGACTGTTGAATGGATTTCGTAATCACAGGGACTGAGCGATCTGAGACCTGCCCATAGAATCTGAATTTAAGTAGATGTAGAATTATTTGCAAAGTATTATCCTCACAATTTGGCATCCCTGATAATACCACTAATACATACCTCCCAACATGACCCCCTCTAGGAGGGACACAATGCTCTCTTTTTGGAATTCCTTCTTAATGCATGAGGATTGCACTGCTTCCATTATATTATAGCTAACTCTCAGCATCTATTTCTATAAAGCTGATAGGTGGCAAGGGGGTAAATACATCAGAACTGTGCTATTCCATGTATGACAGAGTGGTCCCTATAGATAGTGAATTGCCTGATATAACATAACAATGTAATTGCAAATTGTGTTCCATGTGTTTTTAAATGGGTCATTGAAGTCCCAAGGAATGGCCATATTTACCCAGTAGCTCACCCTTAAATATTACATAAACACAACAACTAATAGTACTGAAAGTATAGGCATTGTTACCAGCTACTAACATGAAAATAAACAGGTGCCTCTCAGAAAACAGATCTGTAGCCGTTAATTCAGCAAAGAGCACATACTGTGCATTACAAATAATACAACAACTCTCCAGCTACTATTGCTATGACCAGGGCAGTAAAGAACCTGGCCAGATTAGGTATTTCTCTGGGGGCGTGTCATAATCATGGAAGGCGTGGTCATGCACCCTCAAAATAAAATACAGAAAAAAAAGTACTTGGCTGGTTGGCCACACTGCACCCAGCAGCATGTTCTGGGTTGAGGAGAAGAGCTGCTGCAACTCCCACTTCCATGTAATTGGGGTGAACCAGGGCCCCTCCATCAGATTTGGGCCCTGGTAATTAGTACCCACTCCCTCTTGGCAACCCTGGCTATGCTAAGACACTGCACTGGGAATAGATGACTGATCCGGAAAGGTAATAAATTAGTCATCGTATCTAGGTGCAGTCACTGACAGCTGGCTTCTGGTCATTTGTTCACACATTCTGTCTAAGATACAATTGTACAGTGTGTGGTTAAGCAAATACTGATTAAGTAAATGAACTGTTGAGTGCACTAACAAAGAAGTCATTTCCAGTATAGGCTACTGTAGGAGCGGAATTGATTGCAGTAGCACAGTGGCACAGATACTTTTGCAGGGATCTAAAATACCCCAGGCTATTCATACATTAACTAATCCAACTTCTGCTACAATACCACATGGGTAATCCACATAATCAGAGGTCTGCCCCAATATAGCGCAGGTGTTCCACTTAATCCATGCAACATTTGCTGCAATAAACTCTGCTCCACCTGGATATGAAGGATGCATGTGGGGTAAATAGCTTTATATAGAAAAAGAAAATAAAACATTGAGCCAAATGTAATAGAGTGCGAGAATTAGAAAGTGAGTAGTTCGGGAGCGTTTTCCCATATATTTTTTTAAAGCGGCAATCATTTACACTGAAAAAAAAACAGGTTGATTTTGCAATGTTACTGATCGCCTCTTTAAAGCAAAAAATAAAATAAAAATTATGGGAAACTCCCAAAATCTCACTTTCTGATTCTCACGCCCTATTACATTTGTCTCTTTGGCTTTCAACAGTATTCCACAATTGGTAATTATATTATACACGATAATTATTCTTCTGTTTTAGTATTTAATATGTATTTGGGGGTTGGTACAAATGTGGAATCATCTGCCTGGATTCCAGCAAATGCTGCACAGACTACAGAACATCATTAGTGCCAAGGAAGAAATACCCGATACATAACCATCTAGATAACGACTTTAACAGAAATAATAGTTATAGTTCGATCGGAAAAGAGACAGACCCATCACATATTCACCTCTGGGCTGGATGTTTGTGCACATATATTTTGGTCAAATCCAAATACTAATAGTGGGATACAGTATGACACTAATGGGTCTATGCACTAAGGCCCTTATTCTGGTTGGTGCGGTCGAGCCGCATATGCGGCTCCGACCGCACCAGACGTATCCCCGCCCACACTACGGATCGCCACGGCCGTCCGTACACGGACGGCTGGCGATCCGCACGAAAATGGTGGAGGCGTACGCCTCCACCATGGTGGGAGCTGCCCCCTGCATTCGATGGTCGACGACCATCGAAGGCAGGGCCGCACGCCGCGGCAGCTCCCGCAAGCTGAGACCACACGGACAATCGTCCGTGTGGTAGCTTGTATGGGGGCTGAAAGCTGACATCCGCCGACGTCAGCTTTCCGCCCCCATGAGTGGCGTCATGCCCTCATTACCATGCGTACGCCCCGCGTTTGCATGGGAACGCCCATGAAACGCGGGGCGTACACATAGGGAAATGAGGGGATGAAGCCCCTCACGCCCCTATACGCCCCCTTTGCGGCGGACGAAATCCGTCTGCGGCGAAGGGGGCTGCACATGCGCAGATTGACCTCTGCGCATGTGCAGAAGAAAAACATCGGCGGTACGGCCGCACGCGGGCCGTACCGCACGAATCAAAATAAGGGCCTAAGCCTTGATGAGAAAAAGTATACGGTGATAACGCACCAGCCAATCAGCTGTGTTTGTAAAATGACAGTTTGGAGTTGATTGGCTGGTGCATTACTTATCACCTTCTACTTTATCACTTTGCCAGACCTAATACATCTGCTCCGCAGTCTGTTACATGGCAGTTAGGAGCTCTCCAAAGCTTAGTACATAGACCGCATAAGGGGAAAATGTATCAAACCTCGGAAAGAGATAAAGTACCAACTAATTAGGAAGGGATTGGGGATGTAGGCAGCGTCCCGGCGGTCACCATCCTGATGGTCACAGTACCAGCTGTGGAATCGCAGCTGTTCAGATACCATTGAATCCTAATAGTGTGCTAGATGTATCAAGCTTCAAAAAGTAATGAAATGGAGAGTGATAAATAACTAGTCAATCAGCTCCTGCCTGTCATGTTACGGGCAGGGTTTGAAAAATGACAGGTAGGATCTGATTGGCTGGTTGTTTATCACTCTCCATTTCATCACTTTTGAAGCTTGATACATCTGGCTGAGTGAGTATTAAGGTTCGGGTTAGATACTAGGGGGAGGGTTAGAGGTTAGGCTAAGGGAGGGGAGGGTTAGGGTTAAGCTGCCAAAGCACCAAAATTAGTCTGGATTCTGATCGTTGGGTTTCCGCTGCTGTTAATGGGGCAGATGTATTAAGCCTGGCGAAGAGATAAAATGGAGATAAAGTGGAAGGTGATAACACACCAGCCAATCAGCTGTGTTTGAAATATGACAGTTGGGAGTTGATTGGCTGGTGCGTTCTCACCTTCTACTTTATCTCTCTGCCAGGCTTAATTTATCTGCCCCATTGTGTCTGCAGGATATCGTACCCGATTGGTTAGTACGATATCTTTCTCCAAGCTTTAATAAATGTGCCCCTTAGAAGGAACCAAGTGATTCTCTGCCTAAAGGCTTCTACGCAGCTATGGGCAACTAGAGTTGACGTCTCTAGAATGGACGTTACGGAGCACAAGATAAAATACACACGTTTTACTAATGAACGCAGAACTGATGACATCATACGTAGCTCACAGATTGCTAGTGATGACATCATATTTTTATAGTGAAATTATTTCAAGGTGGAGTAGTATGTTGACATCTATATAGAATATATACCTATAGACATACAACACACTACAATGTCATAGCCTAAAGGTCCATACACACTGGGCGATTATGTCCAGTGTGTATGGTGCACGATGATGGGAAAAACAGCTGGGCTGAAGAATGGTCAGTGCATACACACTGAGCGTTTTTCCCCCTGCCCAGTCATTTCCCCCAGGGTGGAAGATGAGCAGCGACTGGCAACGATGATGTGGTAGCTCGCAGCAGCGCTCATCGCTGCCCTGTACATACTGGGCGGCTTTCATGCTGAAAGCCGCTGAGATGAGAAAACTGAGCGGATTTCACATGAAAGTGGCCCATTGTGTACGGGGCTTAAGGCAGAGGAAGGCGATGCATGATGCATTTACTGAATGGACTATTCGGTCTCATTTACAAAGAGAACAGTCCTGCAGGATTCTGGGAATCAACTGCACACAGATTCTTATTTGATTATGGCTACAGTACAGCATGCTAGTTACATTTTGGTTCTGTTTCACACAATACAGTAGCTGAGCATAGCTTCAGTACACTGAACATGTTATACATTGCTCTGCAGTATTATCTCCTGCAGCTATATCTGTACAGCCTGAGAGACTCTATCAGTGTGACACCTGTAGCTTTCCACCTAAGCACATTTCTGTATTCGTCATGCGGAATAATCAAATACAAAATAGTAAGAAGTAAATAAAAACCTAACGAAGGTATTCAGCAAAGCATGACAAGAGATAGAGTGGAGAGATAAAGTGCCAACCAATGAGCTTCTGTGTAACATGGCAGTGGATAGCCACACAGAGATTCCCAAACATGTCTTCTAGGCACAATAATGGTCCAGGTTATAAGGATATCCAAGCTTGGGTACAGGTGGCTTAATTAGTACCTTAATCATCTGTGCTCAGCCATGGAAATCCTTAAAACCTGAACCGTTATGAGGACTTGCGGATGAGGACAGTGTTTGAGAAACTCCGGGTTAATGCTTTATCGTTTATTCCAGTGGTTCTCAAACTCGGTCTTCAGGACCCCACACAGCTCACGTTTTCCAGGTCACCCAACAGGTGCACTCATTACTCACTGACACATTTTGAAAGATCCACAGGTGGAGCTAATTATTTTAATTGATTCTGTGAGGAGACCTGAAAAACATGCACTGTGTGGGCTCCCGAGGACCGACTTTGAGAACCTGTGGTTTATTCTATATTTTATCTATCTCCATGTTTTGATCAATGCACTCAAAACAACAATAAACTATAGTTATTTTTACTTAGGAACCCATGCCAGATGACTGAAATCTAGTAGTTCGCATTCTTTCAGTATGAGGAGGCCTTTTATGCTTCTGCATTTAAACATAGGTTCCAATTAATTAATGTGTATTACCTATTTAAAACTGGTTGCATATGACAAATGGTGCTCCAGCCAATTAGTCACCAACTGTCATATTTTCAAACACATGACAGGAACTCTGATTGGCTGAAAAACCATTTATTGTACACAATGTGGTTTAAATAGCTAATAGCTTAATGGACTCCATAATGTTTCAATTTTTTTATTGTAACTATCCCATGTTATACATTGTGTCAAAATGAGTACATGCAGCGTGACAGTCCTACCAACAGAATATATACCACAGCTACTGTTGTTACTGTATGGCTGTACTCACTGAGAGAGTGATCAGGCTGATTACATTGAACACATTCAGTGCAATACATAGTTATATATATATATATATATATATATATATATATATATATATATATATATATATATATATATATATATATAGTTATAGTTATATTTAAAGTAAGTATATTCGACATCACTTCTCTATATTATTGTCTAAGTTAGCTAATTCCGCATTAATACTCATGGGAACTGATAACGAAGCACAATATAGATATATAAACACGCTGTTCTATAGATAACATCAAAGTGGAATCTATAAATAGAACTATAAACAGAAAATAGAAGCAGTCATATTTATCAGATCATTTCTGTACAAATATATATATATATATATATATCAGAACTATACACATACATTGATCAGAACTATACACATACATTATTGATATATATATATATATATATATATATATATTCTGTACACACATACCTTTTAATGTGTATGAACACACTGCACACTACAGTGTACACTGGCAGACCATTGCCTGAGCAGTAACAAGCTCAGTAAATGCCACATTCATGTTACTGGCAGCAGTAAGTGGGCAGGAGCTGGTATCATTACAGCATGCAGGAAGGAGCCTCTTACCTGAGCTGATCATGCTGTGCATTCTGTGCTGTGCCAGGAGCCTGTCACGTCCAGATACCCCATCTGAGGAAAAACATGATTCACTCTCATAAATTGTCTGCAGCATATTCCAGCCCCTGTGCAGCTCAGACACATGAAAGCTTCATCACTCTTCTGCAAGGAAGCGACCCCTCAGCAGTCTTAACTCCTCCAGAGGGGGAGGAGGCAGTGATACACTTTGACAATTATTCCATTTTTCTACACATATTTACTGTGCCAAGTACTCATGGATGAGAGAGAGAGAGAGAGACAGAGAGAGAGACCCTGCTGCCTCAACACAAATAATGTGGATTAGCAGGAGCTGTCAGCCACAAGTATCATACACCTCTCCTGCAAGCCTGCACCTGTCCTGGGAGCAGGTGGAACAGGAGACCTGTACCCTTGCTACAATGCTTTCATCCAGCAATGACAAGCAGCAAGAAAAAGTATAAAAAGCCAAATAATAAATATGACAGTCAGCATGTAACTTATGCTAAATAAAACAAAATATGTAAATATGAAAAAGAGTAAAATGCCAGCAGCAGGAAATGATAGTCGTGGCACTTTTATCTACCCCTTGCCCTCTGCATCTGCCCCCTCTGCCTACTCTGCCTCTCTCTGTGTGTGTGTGTGTGTGTGTGTGTGTGTCTCTTAGTCTCAGCAGAGTTGGCTAAAGACAGTGATATCTCATTTGCATGTGAATCAACAACAGCCTGGCCCACAGGGTACAAAAATAGAACAATGGCCGGCCCGAGCCAAAAATAGGTCAGGCAAGGCTGTGTGATCGGAGCCTACATTAATATGTTTAAAAATATCACAGCAAACACAGCTGTCCGGTCCCTGTTTTAGGAGGACTACAGTCAGTCCTGAAGTGTTCAGAGTAATTATCAGCCTTACACAAGCCATTACTCCTACTAATATAACTAGACGCGCACATGTACCTGAGCATACCTATGTGCCTGTGTTTAGTCACATACACAGTACATTCTTATATATTTACTTATGTGGCGGCACAAGGGTTCCACAGTGCCTAACAACATACAGAAACAAATGAATGCATTTGGCCACTGTGATTTGTGCACTATTGCATATACATTGTTTGTGCAGTATTCTGTGAACATGTTGGAGAATGTAATAGGTATATAAATGGCATGTCAGGATGCCTGAGGCTATGTGGGTGTCAGATATGCATATAAATGGCATGTAAGGAGGTCTAAGGTCATGTAGGTGGATAGAGTGTGGATTGTATTGTCAACCCGACTTAGGTCGACAGTCATTAGGTCGACACCGTTGGGTTGACAGGCAACTAAGTCGACAGGGTCCTAGGTTGACATGGGTGAAGGTCGACAGGTGTCTAGGTCGTCATGGACAATGTGGACATGGGTTTAGGTCGACAAATACATTAGGTCGACATGGGTTAGTTTGACAGGTCGTCAGGTCAACACAGGTTTTTTCACTGTTTACCGTTTTTCAACCCGAATGTCGACACAGTCAGTTGGAAGTCAACCGCAGCCCCTCGCATCATGCTTCGGACGAGGTGCCTCGCTGCGCTCGGCACACTATTTTATTATATTACTATGGTAGGGCATGAAATACTGCCTCAAAAAACAGTGAAAAAAACCATGTCGACCTCGCGACCTGTCGACCTAACCCATGTCGATCTAATGCATTTGTCAACCTAAAACCATGACGACCTTGTCCCATGTCGACCTAGACACCTGTCGACCTTTATCCATGTTGACCTAGAACCCTGTCGACCTTGTTGCCTGTCAACCCAATGGTGTCAACCTAATGACTGTCGACCTAAGTCGGGTCAACAATACAACCGTATACCGGTGGATATTATGGGAATAAAATAGGCATCGGTGATTTACGGTATAGCTAATATATTTGAATAAAACAATATAGTTGTTTTTCATTTATGTCCATACTAATTATACATGTATCACAGCAATAAACATTTGGCCATAGGGTTCCATTAAAAAAGTTCCACAAATTTGACAGATGAAAACCACATGGCCCAATGGGTAGACTTATCGATGGATATCCCTGCTCAGGGAAGGGGCAGGTATTCTCGCTTGTGATCTGTCCAGAGGAAATTAGTAACATCAATCTGAGGAAGTGGGCAGCTTGCGCCCAGGAAATGCATTATGAATTTTAATGTGTATCTCTCCTTTTTTTTATGTATGTCATATGCCTTTCCATACTAAGGGCCAGATGTATCAAGCTTCAAAAAGTGATAAAATGGAGAGTGATAAACAGCCAGCCAGTCAGCCCCTAACTGCCATTTTACAGGCGGTGTTTGGAAAATTACAAGTAGGAGCTGATTGGCTGGATGTTTATCACTTTCTACTTTATCACTTTCTGAAGCTTGATACATCTGGCCCAAGAGCTCATTGTATTTTTTAATTAGTGGCCATTGTAACGTCGACCTGTTGACCTTTTGTACCTGTCGACCATACACACTGTCGATCCTTTTATCTGTCGACCTTTTGTAACCAAAAATAAATAAATAAATAAAAAAAAATATATATATATATATATATATATATATATATATATATATATATATTGAAGATACAGAAAATGTATTAAAAAGCTATAAAATAACCCAAATGCCATTCTTTCTCATTTTGTGCCACGTGGCCAGATGTGTTGCGTTATGCAGTGGCACGACAGCGGCCATTCCCATTCTGTGCATTGCAAGTCATGTTTTTGTGTAAGCGGAATGTGAGACAACCCTACAGCTCACCAGTCATTCCTCTCATCCTTGAACGGAGCTATTGTGATGGATAAGTAAGGGAATGGTTCAGGACAATAAAACAATAGCAGTAACAGGAAAAACATGCAGAAATGAAATAAAACCGATTACGGCATTTCGCCAGTAACTTAAGTCTCTATTTCATGATGTGGGGCTCCTGCTACGAGTCATATAGGAATGAAGTCCCCAAACAACCCAATCCTGTCAGCAAGTCAAATGGCAAATTACAGTCTGTGGAAGTGAACATATAAAAGCATGCATGTGCCTCTCCCTCCACACAGTGCATGCTAAGCATGTGATAAAACCATATGGTTAGGGCACGTCATCATCTTGTCTCCTCACTCACAGCCAGTCACTTTGCATAGGGTAAGTAATTAAAGCAATGGGAACAGAAAGGAATAGGCCCGGCTCGTATACCGTTTGTATGACAATAAAATGATGCATGTACTCACAGCCAATATCATTCTTTCATTTTACATTTTTTTTTAATGGCAACTGAACAGTCTAGAAGTACAGGTTGAGTATCCCTTATCCAAAATGCTCGGAACCAGAAGAATTTTTTTGGATAATGGATTATTCCGTATTTCAGAATATTTTTATATTTCAATAATTTATTTTGAGAGAGCTCTCAGCCAATCAGAGAACGGCCGGTCATTTGACAGGTATTTTAAAAATCTAATAGCCGCCACTGCGCATCCCGTCCCCGCTGCTGCTATTTGTTATCACATGCCCGGCCAGGTCAGCCAGCAGCACTCGCCGCACCCGGCACCACGTCCCCTCCCGACTCCCGCAGCGCTGCTGATATATATGAACATCACCACCCGGCCAGGTCAGCACTCCCCGGCGCTCAGGGACCCGTTGCCCGTCCCACTGCTCCCCCTGATGAGAGCACCGCCACCCCCTGCCCCTCACCGCCCGCCCCCTGCGCCCACGATATGTGATAAATCGCAAGCGATTTATCACATGTCAAATTTGGCTCATCAAGTGCCAAATTGTGTGTGAGCCTCCCGGGGAGCTCCCGGGCGGCTCACAGGAGAATTGGGTCCAACTTGTCTTAAGGACAAGTCGGCCTAATGTATGGGGGCCTTTAGGTCTGCGATCACTAGCAAAATCAAGGCTGCTAATGGATTTATATGCAAAACATCCATTCGCATGCGTGCGAGAAGGGGCGAGGGCGGACGGTGGGTGGCGTTTCAATGTCTTGCAAAGCTGCAAAATTCACAGCTTTGCGAGTCAACCAGAATAAGGGCCAATGTCCAGTGATAGAGTAATATGTTGCACAGAGGCCCTGCCACCGATCCCAATTCCCACCTTTGCAACAAAAAATGTGCACTCGCTTAAAAAGTGTTTAAAGCAAATTTAAGAAAGTTACCTAACACGTAAAACTTTGTGCCACTTGGGGCATGGGTTAGAGTTGTCCGATGAATAGCAAAAAGAAAAAAAATAGAGGGTGTCCCATCAATTTTTCAGATCTTTGATTTTAAGGGACACCCTAAAGCCCTTGGTACCATGCGAGGGGATTTGTACAAACAGTGGAAACTGACTTTTATTTGAGAGCACATGGATGAAGACGGGGCGGGCAGCTGACGTCCTGTGACGTCAGCCCTCCAACCCCTGGCAGGCATCAGCGCACCCGCGTACCCATGGGAACACCCAGTGTACTCATGGGATGCCAATAAAATGCCGAGCCCCAGCCCTCCCTCCCCACAGCGAATGGCCTGGCGAGTGTGTAACCGGCCAATGCCGTTCGTTGTCGGGGTTTGCACATGCCCAGAAATGCACATGCACAAAACCTGACCATTGGCACTGGGGACAATATCGGATCGCTCCGGGCGATTCAGAGTCGGCCCCAATATATGGTCACTGTGAGGAGTTCTGGCAGTACTTTATTCGGATGCCGGATGACGCTCCGACAGGGGGGATCCCGACAGTCAGTATCCCAACGTCAGAATCCCGACTGCCAGTGCTCCGACAGGGGGGATCCTGACTCACAGGGGTTATTCTCCCTTGTGAGGGTCTACAACCCTTTGTGGGGGTCCCCTGAGCCTGCAGCGTGCCGAGCGCATCGAGCCTGCAAGGGTCTTCTTTGCACTCGTCCCCCTGTACTATACATACATGATGTACTCATATGCACACAAACACAGGTACAGAGCAAAATGAACACTTTTAATAACTTTAATTTTAATTAAAGTACACAAAATGATACTTTATAAAGATCGGTACTTGTGTATTATCACGGCGCCCATCGCATTAGACGCATTGGAGGTGGCGTGGGGGTGCATTTAACATTGTAAGCACCCATTAGGGTGCTTATACAATTTAAAATCGTATAGGGGGCTTAAATCGCATCGCATCGCGTGTATGGCATGCGATGGCATGTGATGCGATGAAATATCGTGCTCTGGGATGCGATGGGCGCCGTGATAATACACGTGAGAATATTATCTCTAAACTGACTTATTTCTGTCAGAGTCTGCCAAAGACGGAGCAGGTGCGGACATCATTACACCACAGAGGTGTCTTAAGGCCCCCATACACTATGCGATTTTGGGACGATTTCATCCTCTCTGGTGCAATGCATACCTTCCTTCAGCTGCATCAAGTCTGGGTATGCACACTGCAGAGGAATTGCTTCTGGGCTGCACAGACAGCAGCCACACAGAAGTACTGTAGCTCTGGCGATTTGCACAGAATGGCTTCCTGTTGGAAGCTATTGCTGTCATCACTCCATGTACTGGCAGCCCAAGAGGGGGAGGAGTTTCCAGCTCTGTGTATGATGAGCAGTAGAAGCTTCCAATAGGAATCTACTACATGATGAACTCCTCCCCACAGGGTTGGGCTGTTGCTGTGTCTGTCCTGCTGCTTCATGGAGCCTGGTGGGAGGAGGTTACCAGAATGTCAAAGACACAGACAGCCAGCAGCAGAGCTGCGGAGGTGGTGGTGGTGGGGTGTGTGTGTGTGTGTGTGGGAAGGGGGGGGGGGGGGTTGCCCGTGGGGAGAAGCACCGGAGCTCTGGTGCTGTCTGTCTGTGTCACTGGTGTTGTGATTTTAACTGGAGGGGCTGCAGTCCTGCAGCCCTATAGTAGGAGCCGCCACTGATCGGGATCCCCCCTGTCAGAGCCCCATACCACACCCCTTTATTCATGGTAGTTTTCAGGAGCAATATTTTGAAAGATATGTAGAGGTCATTTATTTTTAAGCACATTTGCATATGTAAGGCACTGCAAAGTAACAACTATTTTGAAAAGAAAAAAAAAACTCACATTTTTAAAGGTCACCGATCTAACCGCTAACTCAATATTACACATATGCAACCACGTCTCTGACCTTTAGGAGGAAATTCAAGTGAAATGTGATGCTTCTGACAGCCCCTCAGTATAATAATGATTTGCATACGTGAGAAGAATGATACCACACCAATATGTGATATTTCCAGTTGGCTAAAGATAAAGTTGTCTGTTTGTGCAAGAATTCTTTATAAATAGACAAGGCATACTGTACACACCATGCATAGGCAAACGCAGGGGAGGGTTTCTGGATGCTCGGAACCCCCCCCCCCCTCGGCGTCGGCCTCCTCTAGCATCCTCAAAAACAGTCTGCTGTTAGGGGGCGGCCATTTTTTTGTGAGTAATTTTCATTAACAAGCCTGCTAGGAGGAGAGCCGCCCGGGGCCGCAGACAAGAGATAAGTAGATCTGTGGGTCCCGGCAGACAACATGGAGTCCTGACCCCATGCTGAGAAGGTCAGGACCCACTTTGGGGTCAGGACCCACAGTTTGAGAACCGCTCCACTAACATATGCGATAATTATTGCAAAGGACAGCTCTTGTCTAAAGAGCTGACCTTTGTGGTGCAGCCAGCAATGTGGCCGTGGGTTCCTGGTGGCTCCCTCTCTTCCCTTACCCAGCTGCTGCTGCTGCAGGAACCAGGGACTCCGCCCCCTCCTTCCTGCACCTGGAAGGGGATGTAGGGGCTAGGGAGGAGGAGGTCACTGGTCCGGGCAGCCCGGACTCAGGTGAAGGGGGGCGTGCATCCTTGTGGGGCAACGGTGTGGTGTGGGTCGCGATAAGAAGCCCATAGGCTTCTATGGGGTATTGTCAAATCAAATCAAAATGCGGTAAAAAAACAGATAACTGTGTTTTTACTGTATTTTTTCATTTAGTGCATCCCACCCTATATGTGCTAAGCAGTTCCCTCCTGCACTATGTGTTACAGCCCAGTGTTCTGCAGATGCCGCAGAACACTGGGCTGTACAAAGTTGCAAATGAAGCACAATGGAACTCGGCATAAGAGACAACACTTTGTACACACATTCCGACTGACACACTGATGTACAAATGTCACACATCTAATTGATCAGAGGAATCTAGCTGAAATGAGTTCTCACTACCGTTTTTTTTTTTTTTTTTTTAACAAAAAGCACATTTTGGGTACAGAAGTTACGCTGTGCAGCAGAGACACCAGGCCCTAACACACCGAGATATAGATATACCTTTGGCCATCCATCAATATGTGTAATCTGCCACTTCATACCAATTCCTTTACAACAAAAGTATTACTCTAGTGTGCCTGGTACACTATGCATGACTTTTTGTGTAGCTATGATGCAAATAAGACACAACATTTAATAAAGAGTACACAAGTACAGACAGGGCCGCCCAGAGGGGAGGGAGCGGGTACTCTTTACCCGGGCCTCTTGGAGGGGCCCATGCTCCATCCTTGCTACTTGTAAACAGAACTAGCTCATTGCAGCAGTTAGTCCTCCCTCCCAGGGCCGACGCTCTGTAGCGCCCCAGGTGGGGGACGGGCACCCTGCCGCTTACCTGGTCACGGGTGGTGCTGATGCGGCGTCCACCGCTGAGTCTGGGGGGGGGGACAATGCAGCTGAGCATAGGTTCCGATTCTGTGGGCGCTCAAGGGTCCAAGCACCCACGGAAATTGATTAGCACCCACGGGCCCGAGTCGCGCTGCTGGGCCACCAAATTAACTTGCAGCACCCACATCTCCAGCCCTGACGCCTGGCAAACAGTATGCCGGGAAGAGTGTATTCCGTCCGCTCTTTAGTGACCCGGCGGCTGCGGCATAAGAGATGCTGCCCAGCACCATTAACAGAGCTGACAGGAGCATTTTCCCGGCATTCCTGTGCATGGGGGTATGTACGGTTATCATAGAGAAACAGCTGCAGGGCCACACTGTTGCTGTAATTTGAATATTGGAGACAACTGTGCTGCGTATTGGTATTATTTTGTGGCCACGCCCCTTCCCCTTGAAGCCACTCCCCTATATTTTTGGCTTGAGCACCCACCAGCAAAAACATAAATCGGCACCTATGCCGCCAAGTCCGGGGGAGGGGGGGGGAGATGCGGCCGCTGCTGCTGAACCGAGGGGGGAGTGAGCCTCTTTTGCTGAGTAGAGGGGGGGTGCTTGAAGCGGCGGCCGCCACTGCAGACTCCGAGGGGGGGGGGAGGGGGGACAACACGGGTGCGTGCATACTATATTTTCCATCTGATAGTAAGGAGAAGGCCTGGCCACACCTTCCAGAGTTGGCCACGCCCCAATGAGTACTGGTCCACAGCAGAGCTATAAGAAGCTCTGCACAAGTATGTGGCTCATTAGCCATGACGGTGTCTAATTCGCGCCAATCATCTCAAATCATGTGGTGCAAAAACGGTATGTGAATGTGAACAAATCTGTAACTATACATATAGAGAACCATACATAAGATGACAGAAACAGACTCTACTAGTCCTATCTCAACAATTCCTTCTGAGTCAGTGTGTTAGCACTGCAGCCAGAGTACATGTGTTCTTCCAGAATACTCACTGAGTGTCAGGATTATTCATTCTGTTTATGGATTTGGATCATTCATACATAATGAAAATGTCTGTCACAGGGTAAATTTCCATGCTCGGAATTCATTCTAAAGCTGCACAAGCATAGCCCCGAGATTCCATTGATTTGATGGATTCTAACATTACATGCAAGTTCTAAGTTTTAACAATAAAATACATTATTTTTGCAATGGTGCAATTGAATTGGAAAAATGAGGTCCGATCATTTCGCATGACATATGTAATAGAACAGGGGTGGCCAACCGGTCAGAGGTAAAGAGCTGAAAAATATCTGTAGTCAAGCTAAAGAGTATACAAACAAGATTACAGAACCACTAGCGCTCCTTCCTGTTCACAATGAGTGGATGTAGAATCGATATTCCAATCAGGTGTACTTCAGAACCTGAAACAATACAAATTGCCTCCAAAACACCCTCAATAAATGAGAGGCGTGGTGAAATGGAGACAGTTCAGACAGATTGGTGCAATACGTCTGGTATTATAAAGAGTAACAATTTATTCGTTTAAAAACACTCACAAACATATGAGGTCAATAGGCATGTAAAACAAATCCCACAAGGCAACAACAGCTGGGCTAATGTCCCGTGAAAGTTCTTCTCACCACCAGAATGTAATGCGGTGTGGAGTGGAAGGTGTCCGATAGCCGGCTCAGGATACCTCGACCACGTCAGGGAAGATAGCAGCAGCGGAAGTCCACAGCGGGGGATCCAACACACTTAACGCGTTTCGGACGCTTAGGTCCTTCGTCAGAAGTGTGTTGATTAGTGTTCATGGCTAGATATTTATACCCATGCGTTCGCCTTCGATGCGTGTGCCAAAAAAGGGGCATGGTCTATTTGGACCCCTTGGGTGGGTGTGATACACATATGCCTCCAATAGTGCAGTGCCATATATACATATGCCCCCAATAGTGCCAGATACACATATGCTGCCACGGTGCCAGGTATGCCCCCCACAGTGCTGGGTATGCCCCACGGTGCCACAAACTGCTATTCCCCCACAGTGCCTCAAACTGCTATGCCCCCACAGTACCACAAACTGCTATGCCCCCACAGTGCCACAAACTGCTATGCCCCCACAGTGCCACAAACTGCTATGCCCCCACAGTGCCACAACTGCTATGCCCCCACAGTGCCACAATCTGCTATGCCCCCACAGTGCCACAAACTGCTATGCCCCCACAGTGCTACAATCTGCTATGCCCCCACAGTGCTAATTTCCCAGCAGCAGCACTCACCGTTGTTGCTGCTGCTGCCGGGCGTGGAGAGGACAGTCTGGTGTCCCCCTGCAGTCCTGTCATGTCACAGAGGGGAGGAGAGCACAGCACACCGCGCGTCTCCTTCCCCCCCTCACTTCCCTGTGACTGGGCCGTCCACCAATCAAAGCTCACGGGCCGGCTCTTGATTGGCTGCCGGCCCGCGAGCTCTGATTGGCGGATGACCCAGTCACAAGGATGCTCAGTGAGGGTTAGGAGAGATAAGCAAAGAAGGAGAAGGGATTCGAGGAACCAGCAGCGGGTGATGACGGTGGGCAGCGGGCAGCAGTGGGAGCAGGAGCCACACTTTAACAGGGGGAGAGCCGAATGCGGCTCTAGAGCCACAGGTTGGCCACCCCTGTAATAGAAGGTAAATGAATGATAACTGAGCTTCTAGCAGGGTTAATCCATTTGTATAGTCCCTTAGTTGTTAATACGTCACTGTACTATCACAATGATCTATTCAGTAACTGTCATCTGTATTGGCTCACAAACCTGGAGATCTAGCAGGCTACCTTCAATGATCACGGGTGGGATGTACTAAAAGGTAAGAGTGGTCAAAAATCCCAAAACGGTAGGCTGCATTTCCCTCATGTACCAAGCTCCGGAATGCCATATATTCTGAGGTTGGAGGTGGTGGGAGATGCTATCTTTATGTGACCTAGCCCAATAGAAGCCTATGGGCTTCTATTGCTAATTCCCCCAGAGAGGGATCCAATCGTCAGTCTCGGCATTAGGACCATCCTTTATGCGCAGACTGGAAGTTGCGACACCACAAAGGACTGTTCTTACTGTGAGAACTGTCCTTTACAATTTTAGCCCTATTTCTATGTACCCAACAAGTGGATGAATGTACTACATAGCGAATGTGATGCTCCATACATTCCATTTTAAGGGGCCCATTTATCATTTAATATTTGGAGCGAATTCCCCGAAAACTCACTTATTGGGGGTTAGCCGCAAATATTAAGTACAGTATCTCTGGACTGTATGTAGGAGGGACTGCAGCAGGAATCTTTAATACCTGCTGTGATCTCTCCTGCCCCGCTCGCACCAGCATCCCCCATAGGTTTCTATTGAAGATGTGATGCTGCCCGATGTACCAATATCGGACAGCATCGTATCGGGTCCCGCAGAATGGCGGTAGCCCATTGTAGCCTATGGGCAACTTACCCCATCACCGACGGGGCAGTTCAGGCACAGTTTCACAAGTCTATCACCATGCATGCGCTTTGGGGTAAATGCAGTAAATAGAAAATAAGAACGAATGCACAGTAAGGTTGCACAATGAGATTAATGCACTATAGTGCGGCAATATATATAAACTGAGGCATTGTATCTTGGCATATTTGTATGTCATAATAGGAATTGTGGATACTGTGTGACTGAATGTGCACTGACAGAACTATAATGTGATATCATTTACACTAAGGGACTATTATGGTTCCCAAAATAATCCAGGGCACTGCTATGGGACATAATATTAACTAGGGCTGTGATAATGAACTAGGGCATTACTATCAGTGACGTGCGGTGGTGGCTATGTGCAGAGAGGCAATGCCATTCACCTCAACCGGCCCGGACGTGCCCCCACTCCGCTGTCCAATCACAGCAGCCACTGTAAATAAAGCACTTCCAGAAGTGCCGCTTTTACCATTTTGTTTAATGAGCTTTTTTAGATCATGGCTTAGCTCAGCCCCTTCACTTACTGGTGCCTCCCAAACGAATTGAAATGTTACAAATTGCTAATATAATATAAAGAAAATACTTATGACACAGAGGGCGGGATGTACTAAAGGGAAAATGCGGTAAAACCCCCGTTTTACCGCATTTTCCTATGTATCATCACCGGTTCGCCCCATTTTCGCAAGGCTGGGTATCACCACCCAGAGGGTGGCGATACCCTATAGAAGCCTATGGGCTTCTTTTGCCGTACGCCATCCGCACGCCGCCCCCCCCCCTCCCGTCCTCCTTTAACCTCCTCCTCCCCCTGGTGTGACAGCCGGGAGGACATCCGGCTTCAGGGGGAGGAGGAGACGCAGGGGGATGCTGGCAGCCGCCGGGAGGTGACGGAGACCCCCGCAGCCCACATCACAGGTATCGCGGGGGTCTCCGTTACCGCAGCCCGATGCTGGCCGCATATGTTAGTACATATGCGGTAGCATCGCGGCGGCTGCCGTGCGAAGGGCGGTGATGTATGTTGATACATCCCGCCCAGAAAATGTGTCATAGGTATATTCTTTGTATTGTTTTAAACAAAATTTACAGGGGAAGCACTGCCTCCTCTGCCTCCCCTGACTGCATGTCCCTCAGTAGCGCACGCAGGGGGGGTTTCTGAGTACCCAGAAACCCCCCCAGGAGTCTAAGGGTCCTAGGCTGAAAGCTGAGAGTTCCCTCTTTCCATGGGTACAAGAATTATAAAAATCGGCCCTTGGGAACCGGAGATATCTGACTTCAAAGCAGTGGTCCCCATCCAAGCCTATTAATTGCTTTTCCCAGTCAGATATTTCAGGTTCTTTCTGAGGGAGAGTTTTTCTTAGGGTATATTCCAAAAGCTGGGACTCTCCCCTTTTGATGGACACTAGAAGCTGGTCTCTACTGTTCCCAGAACCAGAGATATCAGCCTTCCAGCAGCTGGTTACTGCTCCAGCTCCACACACCTGGTATGTAGTTTTATATACTCATTGGCAGATTGCTCTGCCTCCTGAAGTCCCCAGTACCATTTGGTAGGTGGGATTCTCTAGTTTTTAATTCTATTAAAATCTAAGAAATCTATTGTCGGGAACTGGAGATATCTGCAGTCAAGCAAGCTGTCCTCCCACCAGAAAATTATGAATAGTAAGCCCATTCCACTATATATATTTATTATTATTACAGGTCGAGTATCCCGTATCCGAATATCCGTTATCCGAATTATTCCGAAATACGGACATTCCAGAAAGTGAAAAAAAAAATTTTTTTTGCTAAAAACTCACTGGGTACATTTGTAACAGCATCACTGGGGACATGATATGTAACTGGCACTATATATGTGCAAGACAATGATTGCTTGGCATTCAAATTCAGTGCTGAGATAGTACACACATTTTGTTTCACGTTTTGAAACCTTGTTTTTTGAACAATTAAAATATATTTGTGTGTATTTTATGTGGTAATAAAATATATTTGTGTGTATATTATGTGTTTATACAGCATAAATGCAAGATACTTCAAAATACATCATTGAAATATTAAAATATTCCGAAATACGGAATAATCCGTTATCCAAAATTCTCCTGGTCCCGAGCATTTTGGATACGGGATACTCAACCTGTATTTATATACATTTGGTCTATCTACTGTATAATACTTTAACTGACCCGGCTTTGCTCCATCCCTCTGGAAACCCCCTTCTGAAAATCCTGCGTTTGCCCCTGTCCCTGACTACTATGGGGTACAAAATGAATAACTACTGCAGAGAGGTGTCTTTCAAGATGCAATGGGACAGGGATATTTTGTTATATGACCCATACACTATCGGGGGTAGTCAATCCCGGGTCCCGACTGTCAGTGCGTCCCGACAGTCGGCAGGTGGGATTGAATGTTCCGCAAGACAATCTGCGAAAGAAAAAGGGGCGTGTTCACATAAATGGCTGTGGATTGTCGAGATAAGGCCGTGATCTTGACAATCCATGGCCGTTCTTGGCAAAACTTGGTCTGATCTGAGGAGATGCCTGTTCAATGCTGTCGGGTAGGCACCCGCCGCTATTTCCCCCGTCGGAAATAGCGTCGGGGATTGAATTACCACACAGGTAAAAGGGTGGTAACATTGTGCTGGAACCCATAGATAATAAGCTCATAAGGGTCATTAGGTCAACACAAGCATTAGGTCAACATGGGAAAGTCGACAGTCAAAAGGTCGGCATTGGGTACTTTTCACTTTTTTTGTCCCGCATTTCGACGCAGTCGACATGGACACTGAAACGTAGCCCTCGGACAGCTTCAGGCACGGTGCCTCGCTAAGCAGGGCACACTATTTTATTCAACTACCTTTGCCATGGTGGATGGTAGGGCATGAAATACTGCCTATCAGCACATGTCGGATCAAGAAAAAGTGAAAAATCCCATGTCGACCTTTTGACTGTCAACCTACCCCATGTCGACCCAATGCTTGTGTTGACCTAATGACCCTGTCGACCTAACCCATGTTGACAGTCAGCCATTCAGCCATGTTGACCTTCCTGCTTGTCGACTTTCAGTCATGTCGACCTTTATGCATGTCAACCTAGTGGCGTCGACCTAATGCTTGTAGACCTATCGTTTCCCATCGATAATCGCCCACTGTACAAATTCACACTATGGGCCTTATTCAGATCTGAGCTCAGTACAAATTTATTTGGAAAATGGGCAAAACCATGTGCACTGCAGGTGGGGCAGATGTCACATGTTACATTTGGGCGGGGTGTGCTGATACTGAAATCTAAATTGCAGTGTAAAAATAATGCAGCCAGTATTTACCCTGCACAGAAACAAAATAACTCAACCAAATCTAACTCTCTCCGCACATGTTACATCTGCCCCACCTGCAGTGCAGTATGGTTTTGCCCATTTTTCACACAAATTTGTACTGAGCCCAGTACTGAATATGCCCTATGTGCAGTGCTGCTGCTCCTCAGTGCACACACTACAGCAAAACTTTTTGGAAGTAAAGTAAACTAAAGGTATAAAGTTATGTAAAGTATAAAGCATTATGTATGTAGGAATAATAAATAGAGAAAAGGTACTGTCATCTATGTCAAGTTTAAAATATCACTTGAAGCTTTTGCTCATAAAGTGGTTTGTGTATCACCCACGCACTGCCATCCTGGTATGCTATTTCTGTTGCTGTTTCTCTGGCTACGCTGCGGTTGGCTGATGCACTCTATGTTTGATGTCTTGCAGTTTCAGTTTTTAACCATGGCTGTGAATAGATTATACCGTAGCTGCTAGTGTTTGTGTGTGTGAGTCTATGTGTGTGCAATTATTACTGCATTGACAATTCCACTCTATAATTGCAGATGAGGTCATGGGAAATTAATTAGAAGCGTCTGTGCTGACGGAATGTAACAATGGCGTAGGACGACGTTAGGGGTCTAAATGATGGCTTGCAGGATCAGTTGTGTATGGTCCAGTGACTTCCATTTTCATGTCACTTAGACTGCTGCTCATATTACCTCACAGCGACTTCATTTAATTACATCATACCTGATGTCATGTCTCTGCATGGTATAATTACATTGCCTGTTGATAAGCGATAATGAGTCATTTTTAATGGTTCTAAAATCAACTAGGAGCCATTCTCATTGCACCCGCCACCGGCGCCAATTGCCATGGTGCCCTGGGGATTCTGGTGCATTCCCAGCAATAGACGCACAAGCATCTGGATACGGGCGTCTGGCGTGCCAGTGGGTACAATGAGAATGGCTCCATCTGTACTAAATCACAATTAATGTTGTAAAATATTATTAAAAAACACCCGATCGCCACTAAAACCCATCGATTTACACAGGTTTTTATTGATTTCCATTGACTTTACCAGGCATGTCCAAACTATGGCCCTCCAGCTGTTGTGAAACTAAAAGTCCCATCATGCCTTGCCACAGTTTCGCTATTAAGGGATTCTAAAAAAATTTTTTAGTACATAATGCCAATGTCTGGTCTGCCACTTTATTAAAGTGGTGCTGCTAGTCAAGGCAGTAGAGAGCCTGGCTGGGCCCAGGTACTTTTCAGGGGGCATGTCCTAATCACCCTGGCCATGCACCCTTAGAATAAAATACTTTTAAAAATTGTACTTTAAGCACCTCCCTGGCCACACTGCTGCCCAGCACAGAGAAGTGGGCTAACCCTGATCCTATCTACTATTTTCTAGAAGGTTCAAAATCAATAAGAATTCAAATCTGATTGGTTGCTATGGGCAACATTCCATCTTAGTAAATTTACCCTTAAATATCATAACAATTGAAGAACGATACAAGTTGTGATATTGGTTTAAAGACAGTTTGATATCTCATTAGATATCCATGTGAGAAATAAATTCTGGTGTCTGCTGTGTAAGGTTTTATTAATCTATGGAATACATGCTCTATTGCCGTTATTATTTGATTTGATGCGTTTTTCATCTTTTTTTCATGTCACCATTCATGTGTTCTGCCAGGGCCTAAACTATGTCTGGCTTAGCCTCTCAAGCTGCCCTTTTGTTAGTCTCCCGATGTTCCAAAGGAGATTTGAAAGTTGTTATAATACCTAAGTCTTTTTTTATCAGAATAATGGCTTCCCTGTTCTAACCTTCCTGCTATAATGATCAGATTCCTTTGTGTATATTATTTTGTACCTAATACATTAAAGTCAAATGTGAGGAACATTTATATCCACCTAAGATGCTTTTACCTAAAATAGCTCCACCATTAGATCATAAGCGTTAGATCTGCTGTATTAGACTTTTAGTACATTTTAGGCATTGAAATGTACATAATTGAATACTTTGGAAATGGAAACTATTTTTTATATAAAAAGAACTATTTTAAAATTATTTAAAAAAAGTTAAAATACTATTTTAAAATAATAAAAAGAAGATAAAATCAGATTTTCTTAGAAAATGCTAACACACTATTTTCCTATTTTAGTATAAATACACTGTATACAGAACATTTTAAGTTAAATAATATGCAGTAAGCAAATTAGAGGCATATCAATTAATATTTGAAGTAGTGTTCATTCTAGCACCTGCCATCTTTGAAAACCCATGTAGTTCCTCCTCCCTGCCTGGGGTGTCGCCGTCTGCTGCAGTGCATCTAGCATAGTGTGGTCTGAATATCAGCACTGATATGCAAACCAGACCTGTGCTAGAAACACCACAGCAAACAGCACACCCCAGGCAGGTAAGAGAAACTGCATGGGTTTTCAAAGATGGCGGGTGCTAGAATGAACACTATGTAGGATATACTGGAAAATGTACAGGGAGAGGGATACGTACGATCCCTCCCCAATAACCACCTGCGCCGTCAGCAGACCATGCATACGCATTTGTACCAAAGGGTCCTGAACAAGAAGGGATATTACTATGAGTATTTACGGTGCCACAAAGCAGCCCCACGCGCTCTACAGAGGGGTGACATACCTGGCACAATTTCAGTAGTAAATGACCCTGTTAATTCATCTGTTACCTCTGTGAATAGTGGCAATGACAGATGTTACATAACCGTGTCTTTAGTGGAACTGTACCTTAATAAATAGGCCCCTCAATGTAGAACAAAGGTAAAACACCCTGATATGAGGGTGACCGTACACAGGTGACACGGTAAGAATGTAACCCGTTTCTCTTTACCAGCCAATCCATGGGAGTGGCCTACAGTCATTAGGTCAACAGGTACAAAAGGTTGTCAGGGTTAAAAGGTCAACATGAAAATGGCCGACATACGATTTTGTTTTTTTTCCGGGTTTTTTGGTGCCTTGTTTCATCATATGTGACCACAGTCAGTGTAAATGTGTTCCTTCATGCCATGCGCCCAGCAATCATATTCCATCTCAATAGTAAATTAAGGTAAGCTGGGAAACTTGTTAAACCCCTTTAAAAAATTGTGTCTAACATACAGGTACGCACATTGACCGCTGTCATGTTGACCTAAAGAACCTATCTGTTGACCTTATGAATTGTCTACCTTTTACATGTTGACCTTCGACCTTGTCGACCTAATGCACATCGGCCATATGGTGTTGACCTACTGACTGTTTACCTATTTATTGGAACCCCGAAATCCGCTGGGCAGTTCACCGAGAGGAGGGAGAGACAGGGGCGTTGGCAGCGCTGGGCCATGGGAACGCCCAGCATTTTATGGGGGTCCCCATGAAACCGCTGGGGGTTCCCATAGGCAGGGCTGCCACTAGAAATGTTGGGTCCCGGGACTGACCTACAGTCCGGGCACCCAGCGGCACAGCACCATACCTCCGGCCGGCCGCCCCCCTCCCCCGTATGACAGCACCCCGCCTCCCCTTACCCCGTCCCCATTACTTACCATCACCCACGTCGTGCATCGTCCTCCGGCTCCGTCAGTGTCCACAGTCAAGTCCGGCGCGCACACTGCACAGTGCAGCCTGCAGAGCGCCGAGCCCCTCTGTGTCCTAGGCTCTGTGCTCTGCAGGCTGCACTGTGTATTGTGCATGCCTGGCCGCCGCCGGGTGGGGAAGGCTGGGTGCGGGTGTCTGTGGGCAGCTGCCCGGGCCACTCCACAGGCCGGGGCCCAGGACAGCTGTACCCAGGGCACCCCCCTGTCGGCAGCCCTGCCCATAGGTACGCAGATGGCGATGCCTGACGCGGACGGGCGACTGATGTAACATGATGCCCGCTGTGTCTTTTTCTCGGCAGCCGCAAATAGAAGTCAGTTCAGACTGACTTTTATTTGTGAAGGCAGGAGAAATCATTCGATGGTCAGCGACGGGAAACAGCTGCAGAAGGGGCGGGGGTACTTGTGTACTTTCACGGCTCCCATCGCATGCCAAATTTATTGGCATGCGATGGCATGCGATCTTTGCATTTTTAGCTTTTTTTTTTTTTATCGCATGCGATTTTTAACAGAAATGCATCCAAATGCATTGAAATTAGTATCAAACATGTTCAATGGCCCCCAAATGTCATTTTTGAGGCTGTACCACCCCCACTATCAACACGAACCTGAAGCATGGCGAGCGCAGCGAGCCCGCGAGGGGCGGCGGTACGCGTCCTACGACCTTTTCATACCCCCACTATCCACGTCGGCGTGGAGTTGAGAATAGAAAGAGTGGCGAGCGCAGCGAGCCACCGAGCCCGAAGCGTGGCGAGTGCAGCGAGCCCTGCGAGGGGACGCGGACACCTGTGAAGCCCGCGATGGGACGCGGATACCTGTGAAGGTATCCGTGTCCGCTCGCCTCGCTGCGCTCGCCACACTTTCTATTCTCAACTCCACGCCGACGTGGATAGCGGGGGTATGAAAAGGTCGTAGGACGCGTAGCGCCGCACCTCGCGGGCTCACTGCGCTCGCCACGCTTCGGGTTCGCGTTGATAGTGGGGTTGGTACAGCCTCAAAAATGACATTTGGGGGCCATTGAACATGTTTGATACTAATTTCAATGCATTTGGATGCATTTCTGTTAAAAATCGCATGCGATCGTATGCGATGCGATTTTTTACTATACGATGGACATCGTGGGAGCCGTGATCGTACACAAGTACCGGGGCGGGCATTTGTGTGGACAGTATTACGTGGTTTGCTATGCAGCGAATTATCAATCAAAATCACCCCCATAGTTCAATACTATCGCTCTTACTGGCAGAATAATGGCCAGGCCAGCTGTCCAAGCTGAGGACTACATACAGAGAGGAAGATCACTTATTATAAGATCCTTATTATTTTATTTCTTGTCCCAATCGGACATATTCAGCACACAGGACAATTTCATTTATCTCAGAAAATAATACATTAAGCTGCATGATTACAACAACCATTAGATAAATTAAACCTCTGCTGGAACAGATCATTTCACAAATAAACCCTACTTGCCAAAACATATTCCATATTCCCACATATTAGAATGGTCATTATCTGGATCAAAAAAATAATGAAATGGCGGATTGTGCGGCGGCATCTATTAATAGCCTTACCTTTGAGATGATCGAGACAAAATGGAATAATAATCAATTTACCAATGTGAAGAGGAACCAGCATGTGGTGACCAGTAGGCAGCAGTGCTGGGTATCAGTGTTAGGGCTCTGCACTCAGCGGTGTAGCTAGGTGCCATGGTGCCCGGAGCAAGGGCATATTTCGCGCCCCCCCCCCTACCCCGGTAATGAATTGGGGGCGTGGCTATCATGTGTTTGCATGTTACATTTGAAAAGAAAAAACTTTAAAAATAAGACACTATATAACACGCTGTAATGGAATCTGCTGCGCTATATAAGACACTGTAACGGAATCTGCTGCGCTATATAAGACGCTGTAACGGAATCTGCTGCGCTATATAAAATGCTGTAACGGAATCTGCTGCGCTATATACTGTAAGACTCTGTAACGGAATCTGCTGCGCTATATAAGACGCTGTAACGGAATCTGCTGCTCTATATAAGACACTGTAACGGAATCTACTGCGCTATATAAGACACTGTAACAGAATCTGCTGCGCTATATAAGACACTGTAACGGAATCTGCTGCGGTATATAAGAAACTGTAACGGAATCTGCTGCGCTATATAAGATGCTGTAAAGGAATCTGCTGCGCTATATAAGACACTGTAACGGAATCTGCTGCGCTATATATGTCACTGTAACGGAATCTGCTGCGCTATATGACACTAACGGAATCTGCTGCACTATATAAGGTGCCATAACAGAATCTGCTGCGCTATATAAGACGCTGTAACGGAATCTGCTGCGCTATATAAGTCACTGTAAAGGAATCTGCTGCGCTATATGACACTAACGGAATTTGCTGCGCTATATAAGGTGCCATAACAGAATCTGCTGCGCTATATAAGACGCTGTAACGGAATCTGCTGCGCTATATAAGACGCTGTAACGGAATCTGCTGCGCTATATAAGACATTGTAACGGAATCTGCTACGCTATATAAGACATTGTAATGGAATCTGCTGCACTATATAAGACGCTGTAACGGTATCTGCTGCGCTATATAAGATACTGTAACAGAATCTGCTGCGCTATATAAGACACTGTAACGGAATCTGCTGCGCTATATAAAAAACTGTAACGGAATCTGCTGCGCTATATAAGACACTGTAACGGAATCTGCTGCGCTATATAAGACACTGTAACGGAATCTGCTGCGCTATATAAGACACTGTAACTTTCAAGGGAGTGGATGTGTTTTGCAGAAGCTCCTGAGAAGGTAGAATCCCAGTGCACAACGAGAGCTCCCCCCTCAGGCCTCCCCAAGCCAGGGGACCTCTGTGGGGGTAGAGTGCAGGCAGGTCCTGGTGCCGGAGGGCCTGCTATATCATGGTGAAAGGCAGAAGACGTGGGGCTGTGTGCCCGTCCAGGAGGAAAAACATCCCTGCTGCTAGTACATCAGCAGCGGGAACCTCAGAGGAAAATGTGCAAGGTATGGAGAATGTCCCCCCGGATGATTCCGGAGGTACCCCAGTAGCAAGCCAGCTGCGGGGGGAAATAATGGAAGAACCCGGCGGGGGAGCAAACGTCGGCGGCGGCAAAATAGCGGCCGCGGGGGGACAAAGCAAAGGAGACCTACCATCTGAGGTGGAGGATGACCTCATAGTGTCTGAAGAGGAAGATGCCAGTGAGATGGAAAGTGAAACAGAGACTTTTGTCAAAATGGGTCTAAAAGAGCTACTCATTGAATCGAAAAGGATCCACAGCAGGTTATATCATGCAAAAAAGAAAAGAAATACCTGTCGTATATGGGAGCGCCAGAAATGGAGAGATCGAATAATGTTACACACTAACTCCTGTTCCAAAGTTAAAAATCAAATATCTATCAAAATGAAAGAAGAAAAGGAAAAAGGTCAATCCTTACCAGCAGGAGAAGGGTTAATGGCAGTCCAGGTGATGCAGGTTTCACCTGCAGCAGCAGAAGGCAGTGATGACATCATCCATGGGGGAGGGGTACTGCTCCAGGCTGATCCTGCACAGAGAGTGGAAGAAAACAGCCTCATGGAAACAGAGGCCAGAGTGCAGATTGACAGATTGCCATTTGTGTATGAAAAAAACTGCCAATCCAATCCAGAGGGAGAAAGACAGCAGAGCATGATGCAGATGGAGAGGATGGAGGAAGAATCTACCATCCAGCCCAGATCGGAGGACCCCCAGGAGGCGGTGAGTATGGAAATCGTTATGTGTGAGACCGAGAGAGACGCTGCCTTCCTGGGGACGCCAGAGGTCTTGAGATCTAAGGCGCATGTAATGCCAGAAGTACTGCCGTCGCCCTGTGAGGTCCTAGCAGCGGGGGGAAAAGCAGCGGCTGCTGATAGCGCTGTTCAGGACCGAAGGGAGATACCAAAGACTGTGGTTGCGACTATCTCCAATAAATTTAAAGACTGTGTTATGGACAGTCAAAAGGCTGGACCAAGTAATGTCCAATTCATTGAGAAGCCTGTTTCTTTTGCAAAAGTAAATGCTGATAATGTTTGCTTAGGGCATGAGAATGGTGTAAGTGGAAAAGTGTCAGCAGTAACAAAGGCGGGAGAACTACTTATGCAAGGACAAAAAAGACTGAATGTGGACAATTTAACTGCAAGGGAAAAAGCTATCTTTAAAACTGTGTTTGGTCAGATTGGTGCGCCTGTGGGTGCTAAGAGTGCTCTAAAAATTATTGCAGACCAAGTGGAGAAAAAGTCAGTTGCTGATATGTCAGCTGAGTCTGTGTCGACTAAGATTAAGACCCCAATATCGTATGCAAAAATATTAAGTGGGGACGTAAGGTCTAAAGATAATAATGCTAATCAAGAGAATTCACAAAAGAACTCATATGGCAGAAGACATTTGTTACAATTTAAATGGGTTGGTACAGGGCTTGTACCGTCACAGGTTGATTTTTTGAAAATGGTGTTTTCCTTAGATTGCTCAGCTGGAGACCTCTCTGCGTGCATTCATCCAGACAGGTCTTCTTTCTTTGACCTAAGTTTTCTTTCACCCCATAGAATGCATAAGGTCTTTGAAGAGTGGGAAGAGAGGAAAGGGGAGGAAAAATTTGCAGATTTTACAGTTGTTGCATCCTCATCAAGGCCTGAGTATGTAAAATTGAGAATACTGGTACGGAATGACCTAATTCCTGCACATGACATTGAATTTTGGCTAAGTAGGCTGTGTACAGTCAAAAGCAAATTAGTTAAAGTGGGTCACACCCTGGGTGTATGGGGAGGTGCGTGGTCTGCCCTGGTCAGATTGGCGCAGGAGGAGGGCAGGACCGTGCATCTTCCATCCGCCGCATACATAGGCCGGGATAGAATTCAGATATTCTATCCCGGTCAACCCCGCACGTGTTTTAGATGTGGCTTGGTGGGCCACACAAGTAGTGAATGTGGCGAGCAAAAATGCAATTTGTGTGGTGAGACCGGGCACACATCTAGCACGTGCAATAAAGTTAAATGCAATTTGTGTGGGGAGGAGGGCCACCCATATAGCAGATGTCCCAATTCTGTAAAAAGACCCATAGGAAAACAAAGTGAACATACCCCTGTCACAGTCCCATTTTCAAAAGTGGTGGTGGGGAAAGATAACCAAATTCAATGGTGCAAAGGTGTAGAAGAAAAGGAGGAAGATTTCCAGGTAGTGAGAAGAGGGAAAAAGGGAAAGCAGACTAAAGAGAATATCCCTGGTCACCTTGACCTCTCAAACAGATTTTTAATATTTTCAGAGAGTGAAGAAGAATCAGAGAGAGAGCTGGGTGAAGGAGAAATTATCAGGGAAAAAGAAGGGCTAACTTTCAAGTCTGGTGAAAATAAAAATAAGAGAAGCAGAAAAGTAGACAAAAAACAAAAAATTAAAGACAGACAAACTGAACAGAGAGAAAAAGTGATGACAAAACATAGAAAAGGGGCGGACGTAGTGAGAGCGAGTGAGGAACCAAAAGAGAAAATTGACAAGAGGGTGGCTGAGAAGGAATCAGAGGATACAGAAGAGGGCGTTCTTGGAAGGGCAGAGATCCAAAGAGACAACCCAGCCGGGTCCTTTGTCCTTCCTGAGAATGACCCAGACACTAAAAAAGAGGGGAAGCCACCTGACCCAGAAGTGAATAATGATGGTTTGTCTGAGGATATGGATGTGGTTGCAAATGTGGAGGGTGAAGGGGAATGCAAGGATGGTGAAGGTAAAGGTGAAGGTAAATAGGTATTATGTATACCACTATAAATCTATTTATGGATCCCCACCTCATCAAATGTGCCACTATAAATGTGGCCTCTATATCATCAGACAGGGCTCGGCTTATGGCCTATGATTTTTTAAAAGGCAAGGATTTTGACATACTTTTCCTTCAAGAGACTAGAATGAGAACTCTGGAAGTGCTTCACAAAGCCAAAAGAGAGTGGACAAGAGGCCCCTCTTTCTGGTCTCTTGCAGCCGAGCCCTACAGTGGAGTGGCGGTGATTTTTACCGACAAGGTAACCGTAAATAGATTTATAGAACTGGAAGTAGGAAGATGTATGGTTTTGGACATCAATCTTAGAGGGCAGGACCTAAGGCTAATAAACATCTATGGCCCCCAATCTCCTTGGGATAGGAAATGCCTTTTTAAGTTGATAAAACCTTTCCTATTCACAGCCCAGCAAGTCATTTTTGGGGGTGACTTTAACACCGTCATCCGACCGAAAGATAGAGGAGGGTCCAAAAATAATGGGACTCTGGGCTATGATGCAAATTTTTTAGTTAGCATGGTACAGCAGGCTGGTCTAGAGGATGTTCATGTTAAACATTTCCCAGACCTCACGGGTTACACTTTTTTTAGTGGTAGCCGTAGGTCTAGAATAGATAGGTTTTTTGTTAAAAGAGGTTCCAAAACTCTTCCCCCCAAGGTAGAGCCAGTAGAATTCTCTGATCACTGTTTTTTTTCTTTCTCTTTGAATGCTTCTGAGACCATTCAGAAAGGAAGAGGCCTCTGGAGGTTGAATGCTGAGCTCCTGAAGGACGCGAGCGTGATGCAGTCTCTTCGAGATCTTCTGTCGGATCATGAATCGCTGTTGGAGGCTGGATGGAGTAGATCTGAGTGGTGGGAGGTATTGAAAAAGAAAGTCCAGGGTTTCTTCAAAAGGCTGGTAAGAAAGAGAAACTTGATAAAGAACAATACCTACCTTGCCTTAAAAAGGGAACTAGATTTCTTGATCTCTGAGAATGGAGATGGTGGGGAAATCTCCAGAGTGAAGTCTCAGATGAGAGAGTATCAGTATGATCGGTTGGCTTCTTTGATCTTGGAAAGGGATTACGGTACTTACCACTCACCGGACCCCTACCAGGATTGTGGGAAGAGAACTGAGGTTAAAGAGATCAGAGGCCTTTACGATGGACAGGGTGTGCTTCAAGAAGGGAAGGAAGGCATCCTAAAAGTCGTTAAGGATTTTTACTCTGACCTTTTGTCTGAGAAATCACTGACCAGAGAGAGGATGGAAACTTTCCTGAGGGAAACCCCAGGTCTGGTCGATCCAGGTACCTCTCTTGATTGTTTGAGCAACAAAATAAGTGTAGAGGAAGTTAGGGAAGCGATTGATGGCTTGTCATCAAAGAAGTCACCCGGACCTGATGGTCTAACATCGGAATTCTATAAGGAATTATCTGATGTCATAGCTCCCCGTCTCACAGAGGTTTTCAACACCTGTTTGGAGGAGGGTGAACTCACTCCTTCCATGAGGCGGTCGGCACTTATTTTGTTGTTTAAAAGCAAAGACCGAACTCGTATTGAGAACTGGCGCCCCATAGCCCTTCTCAATACAGATAGAAAGATTTTGGCAAAAGTTTTCTTCAACAGAATAATGGAGTTCTCAAGGAAGCTCCTTTCCCCCTTCCAGCACTGCACCGTGAAAGGGCGAAGCACTTTTAGTGCGGTTCTTGGTGTCCGGGAGGCCGTGGAACGGTGCAGGGCTGGAAAGATTGGGAAATATCTGCTGGCATTGGACCAATCCAAGGCCTTTGACCGTGTCAATCACAAGTACCTCTGGGCTTTACTGGAAAGGTATGGCTTCCCAGGGAAAATGGTAAATTGGCTAGAAATTTTGTATAAGAAGGCCGAGAGCTTCCCTCTTGTCAATGGTTGGGTAGGGCCCGCCTTTGACGTGGACTCGGGAGTACGTCAGGGATGCCCCCTGAGCTCTCTCCTCTATGTGTTTGCAATTGATCCTTTTGTTAGGAGGATTGAAAACAGCACATTGGAGGGATTGCAGCTGGCTCCGGATTTCACATTGAAGGTGACAGCCTATGCGGATGATGTCACCATTGTTCTGTCATCAATGGCAGAGGCAAGTGTCATCGACCAACTGGTCCAGATTTATTCTGAGGCTTCCGGTTCAAAAGTGAACAAAGACAAGAGTGAAGTTTTCTGGATGGGGGAGGGAGGGGAAGAATTTCCTCTCCCGGACACTTTCCCAGAGGCCAATGACACCATAAAAGTTCTTGGCATCCAATTCGACCATGGCGATTATGCCTCTGCAAACTGGGAGAGGAAGCTTGAGGATGCAACCAAGAAAGTGAGCCTATGGAAGAGACAAAAGTTGTCTATGAGGGAAAGGGTTGATATATGCAAAACCTATTTGGTACCTATGTTTTTGTATGTCAGCTATGTCTGTTGCTTGCCTCAATCGATGTGGTCTAGGTTATGTTCCTTGTTTTTTCAAATGTTTTGGGGAAACAGAATGAACATGGTCAAGAGGGGTATCGTGTACAGGTCGAGGGCAGAGGGTGGCCAGGACATGGTTAACCCTGTGGTCTTCTTTACAACAGCTTTTCTAAAGCTGAACATTGGTAGCATCTTCTTGGAGGACCCCCCTCGATGGGTACAGGGTTTCATGAAATGGTGGGATCCCTACTGTAAGGCTTGGATAGATGGTGGTCGCTTGAAGAAACCCTGGTCTGGGCGAGAGTACCTCCCGATCTACGTGATTCTTGCCATCAGAATGATTTCCAAGTGGGGCTTGGCGGTGGGAGATGTAAGGGATCTCTCAAGGAAGGAGTTGGGGAAGAGGGTCTTGCAGATCTACTTCCTGGCCCCACTGGCTCTGAAGGACTGCCCAGGCACCGTCTGTTTAGCAGGGTTGAAGTTGCTCAATGACCAGCGGATCCCTCTGAAGTTTAGAGACATTGCCTGGCTTTCGTTCCTAGGGAAACTCTATGTTAGGGGGAACCTTAAATTTAGAAGTGCCGATGATCGTGGTTGTCCACGGGAGGAGTGTCTGGGAGTGGAGGAGACGGTAGACCACTTCATTCTTGAGTGTCCCTTTAATATTGAGGTTTATAGAGCAGTGTCGACCTCCCTAGGTATCCCTTGCCTTTCGGGGCTCAGTTACCCGGAATGGGCCTATGGAGCATTCAAAGGGTATAAAGGGTTTGATTTATGCACTATTTATATAGTTAGCTTAGTGGTCAGATACCACACGTGGAATGCACGGTGTCATATCGGACTAAGAAAGAAAATCCTTCCTCTTAGGACGGTGGTGGGTTTTATCCTACAAGATGTGAGGGTGGTGATGGATAGGGAAAAGGAAAAGCTGGATGCCGTCAGTTGGTCTCGTCTGTGGGGTCAACTGAAACCTCCTTAGTAGGCGGTATCCAAACTGATCCTGGACCCTCTGGGATCTTTTCACTTTTCTAACACTAGTAGTAGGAATTTTTCATTTTCAAAAGGAAAGTTTTTACATACAACTTGCTTGCATAAAACTTCTTTACCTTATTTATGTTGGTGGAGTAAATGGAAGGGGGGAGTAAGTGGTTTGGATGAAGTGTCTTGTGGGTTTTGGCTATGTTTGTGAAATTTATGGGATATAGAGAAACACAGGGTGCTGGTGGTGGTTGGGTGGTATGAATGAGTAGGAATAAATGTAGAATGACTGTGAAGAAAATGGGTGAATAAATAAAGATTGTATGGTGTAGATAATCTAGAGGCATGAAAGACAGACTGCCTGGGGTGTATGGGAAAGAATGAGGAATAAATGTGAATGAATGGACTCAAATTTCTTGAATGAAATATATTGACATAAGACGAAGTGAATCGTTATCATTTATACTGAGATTTATAGTATATTTAGGAATGTTTTGTTTGAAGTTATAAGTGGACATGCTATTCTTTAAGTTATCTCTTTTGGCAATTGCATAAGTTTATTTTTTATATTATTTATTTATATTAATATGTATATATGTATAAAGTTTTAAATGTTTTATATAAAAGATGTAAGCTTTAATAAAAGAAGCATGGACATTGTAATGGAATCTGCTGCACTATATAAGACGCTGTAACGGTATCTGCTGCGCTATATAAGATACTGTAACAGAATCTGCTGCGCTATATAAGACACTGTAACGGAATCTGCTGCGCTATATAAAAAACTGTAACGGAATCTGCTGCGCTATATAAGACACTGTAACGGAATCTGCTGCGCTATATAAGACACTGTAACGGAATCTGCTGCGCTATATAAGACACTGTAACGGAATCTGCTGCGCTATATAAGACGCTGTAACGGAATCTGCTGCACTATATAAGACGCTGTAACAGAATCTGCTGCACTATGTAAGACGCTGTAACCAGCGGCGTAACTATAGCACCGCAGCCCCCGCCACCGCGGGGGGCGCTGTGCATGTGGGGGCGCTGGGGGCTGCGGTGCTATAGTTAACCCCCCCAATCCCCCGCAGACTTACCTATCGCTCTGGTCCCGGTGGCTCTGTTCTTCTGCTGAGGACCACCAGAAAATGACCACCATAGAGCACACAGTTCTCTGAAACTGTCTGCTGTATGGGGGCGGCCATTTTCTGGTGGTCCTCAGCAGAAGAACGGAGCCGCCGGGACCAGCGCAATAGGTAAGGCTGTGGGGGATTGAGGGGGGTTTGCATGGGCGGCGGCGGGGCGGCGGGGCAGGGGGGGGGTAGGGGTGCTTAGCGGGGCGCCCCCCCCTAACGGCGGGGGGCGCCCAAAACGTAGCTACGCCACTGGCTGTAACGGTATCTGCTGCGCTATATAAGACACTGTAATGGAATCTGCTGCGCTATATAAGACACTGTAACGGAATCTGCTGCGCTATATAAGACGCTGTAACGGAATCTGCTGCGCTATATAAGACATTGTAACGGAATCTGCTGCGCTATATAATACGCTGTAACGGAATCTGCTGCACTATATAAGACGCTGTAACGGTATCTGCTGCGCTATATAAGACACTGTAACGGAATCTGCTGCACTATATAAGATGCTGTAACGGAATCTGCTGCGCTATATAAGACACTGTAACGGAATCTGCTGCGCTATATAAGACACTGTAACGGAATCTGCTGCGCTATATAAGAAACTGTAACGAAATCTGCTGCGCTATATAAGGTGCCGTAACGGAATCTGCTGCGCTGTATAAGACACTGTAACGGAATCTGCTGCGCTATATAAGACGCTGTAACGGAATCTGCTGCACTATATAAGACGCTGTAACGGTATCTGCTGCGCTATATAAGACACTGTAACGGAATCTGCTGCACTATATAAGATGCTGTAACGGAATCTGCTGCGCTATATAAGACACTGTAACGGAATCTGCTGCGCTATATAAGACACTGTAACGGAATCTGCTGCGCTATATAAGAAACTGTAACGAAATCTGCTGCGCTATATAAGGTGCCGTAACGGAATCTGCTGCGCTGTATAAGACACTGTAACGGAATCTGCTGCGCTATATAAGACACTGTAACGGAATCTGCTGCGCTATATAAGACACTGTAACGGAATCTGCTGCTCTATATAAGACACTGTAACGGAATCTGCTGCGCTATATAAGACACTGTAACGGAATCTGCTGCACTATATAACATGCTGACAGCTGTAAATAAATAAATATATATATATATATATATATGTATATATATATATACAATATTCTGTGGGAAACGCACACTTTCCAATGTAATTCAGGCAGGGGTTCAAGGTCTGAACAAATAGATATAGTAAGCCAGCCAGAGAGACCCTCAGTCTCCTGGAACGACAGGACCAGCACACCCTTATATTAGATGCAAAAAGTGTATTTATTGAAGCATCGTGTCAATCATCATCAAAGAGATAAAAATTCATCATACTTAGCAGTGACTGGCCAAGGACTGAAGACAGCAGCATACAATCATGCACAAGTGCCCTGACGGGCCGTTTCGGTAAGTACCTTTCTCAAAGGGATGCCCTTTGAGAAAGGTACTTACCGAAACGGCCCGTCAGGGCACTTGTGCATGATTGTATGCTGCTGTCTTCAGTCCTTGGCCAGTCACTGCTAAGTATGATGAATTTTTATCTCTTTGATGATGATTGACACGATGCTTCAATAAATACACTTTTTGCATCTAATATAAGGAGTTTGCTGGTCCTGTCGTTCCAGGAGACTGAGGGTCTCTCTGGCTGGCTTACTATATATATATATATATATATATATATATATATATATATATATATATATATATATATACAGCACAGCAGGGCAGCAGCAGATGCCAGAGAGATTCACTCCCCCCCCCCCTCCAGGACCCACGAATCCCCCAAACCCCAAGAGTAT
This sequence comes from Crinia signifera, assembly GCF_055691185.1. Taxonomy (NCBI): domain Eukaryota; kingdom Metazoa; phylum Chordata; class Amphibia; order Anura; family Myobatrachidae; genus Crinia; species Crinia signifera. Next base: position 285,167,377 of record NC_139221.1, read on the forward strand.
TATTAATCTTATTACATCATTAATTAGCTGTAAAAAAAAAAAAAAAGAAATCCACCTTGAATAATGATAGCAGGGAGGCACGGGCGGCAGCAGAAACTCTCCTGACCAGCGCTTGGGATGGCTGTGGCTGATGACGGAGGAGGGAGTGAGAGGCAGGCGACTGTGGTAGGAATCTGAGTGCTGCTGCGCTGCGCTACCCGGAAGCCGGTCCGAGCAGCAGCAGCAGCAAGAATTTACATTGGAGTGAGTCACCAAGCGTCACGGACCGGGCAGGCGCCGGGCAGGGCAGGCGCCGGGCAGGGCAGCCGCCGGCGCACGCTGCCCGTATTGATCTTTCTTGTGCAGGGATGATTTTTGCGGAGGGGGGGGGGCGGGCCGGCGGCGCCATCCGACCAATCGGCACCCGGAGCATGAGCTCCGCAGGCTCCGCCCTCCCTATGCCTCTGTCCGCACTCCACACCTATAAATAGACTATGCTTCACAACTGTAATAAAATACAGAAATAACGTTACCCACTTTCTGTCTTGGTGTGTACTGTACATCCTATAGGAGCAATTAGGCCTGATCGGCCCGCGGGAATTAGGCCTGATCGGCCTACTTACTTGACGTGTATTTCATGTCCCCTCGCTGCGCTCGCCAGACTTTATAGGATCATCTCCGCGCTGACGTGTATAGTGGGCGTATGAACTGGTCGGGAGGACGCGTACAGCATCCCCTCACCACGCTTTGGGCTGGCGTGGATAGTGGGAGTTTGAAATGGAGGCATTTGCCGGTATGTACAGATGGGGCAGGCCTTATGCTTGCTGGCGAATCGCCAGCAGCATGCCGCTGGCGATCCGCCAGCAGCACGGCGCGCCATCTGACTGAGACGCGCGTGCGTCCCCCACGCACGTGCGTCTCAGTATCCGGGCGGCCGGCGGGCGAGGCGGACGCAATACTGTCCGCCTCCCGCTCGAGGGGGGCTGGGGGGACCCGAAGCGGCTGTGGGGGGGTGCGGGCGCCCGGTGTGGGCACCGGGCGCCCGTCGGACGAGGACGGCAGCACCGTCGGAAGGGGACGCGCGCACACCTCGTGCGCGCGCGTCCCCTTCCGACACACAGATGGCGCCGGAGCAGGGAATGGCGAATGGCGTCGCCATCGCCATCCCCTGGAAAGATGAGCCCGGCGCCATCTGTAAGATGGAGCACTGGCAAATGCGTCCTTTATTGTGCACTAGAAGCATACGCTTCCGAACCCCTAACCCTGACCATCTCCCTGAAGCAGACACGGGCAGGGTTGCCGTACCCTGCCACATGAATTACTGAGACGCACGAGCGATCAGTTGACCCAGGATTTTTCCTTGAGACGCGTTTCCTTTACCAAAAAAAAAACAGGTCGATGTGCGTCCCTGCACAAAATCCTGGGTTACTTTTGCTAATGAAATAAGGATATAAAATAATGCGACCTGAGAATTTGCTCTCTGGCTGCTTGAAAATTGTTTTATTGGCCAGGAAGGGCCCCGTGATGCCTGCTGATATCATCAGTGATAGCTGGAGAGGTACAGATGCCACACATGAGAGGAACATAGAACACAGTGCAGAGAAGTGTGCCTTCCGGGAGAGAGCAGCCAGCTCGGTATGGTGGGGGGCTGTGATGAGCAGTTTAGGGCGTGGCTAGAGCGATCGCATCATTTTAGCCATACCCCCGCCGTGCAATGCCGGAATTTTATGCATTGCACTGCGGGGAGCGGGGTTTAAGGGACGCGATCGCGTCATTTGACCCACGGAACCCTCCACGGAACCCCTGGAGATGCAGGACAATGTGGGAGGGTTGCCATCCTTTCCGGGGGCAATAGGGGGACCCGATTTCCAGGACCCTCCCGGCCATTCCGGGAGGGTAGGCAACCCTGTTTAAGCAGGCTTCTCATGTTTGGATGACCTGGAACTCCGCTGATACTAGAGGAAACAGGCTGCAGTCCCCCAGTATACAGGTCACATATATTCTGACATATGGTATAACTCTATACAATCCTTATTCCTCACCAATAAAAGATATGAAAAAAGAAATCATCATAATAATAAAAATGGAGAACGTGATTATATCCCCTTTTCTTTTGCAAATGCTTTTTATATGTCATTATATTCCTTGATTCTACTTGTCTATCTTTATGAGCTGAATGTATGTGAAAAGCATTCATGAATATAGAGAATTGGTACAATAAGTGCCTACTGGACAGAATTCTTTATTTAAAACCTGATTTTCTATTCCAAAGTGATAATGAGTAACCGTTATCAGTAAGATTTAACCACCACACACTGCATGTAGTAATTACCAAAACAATGACAAACATAACATTGTCAGCGTTAATGCTTCTCCCTTAACTTCATACATGCTGCCTGAGCGCGGCATTTATCATATGGTAATGCCTCCCATTTCCATTCACAACACATAGCCTGTCCCCTTTGTTTGCAAAACCTAACAAGCTGACGTCTGTGGTGACCTTCAGCTTCCTGACGAGATGCAAGAGTCAATATCATTTGTTTAAAGAACTATAATACAATCATGGAATTGTATCACTACCGAGATTGGAAAGCTGGTTCCTTTGTATAAAAGAATAGTAATGCTAAAATATGTTCAATCCTGCTCATTTAACAGATGTAGTAATTTGCTTGCTTGTTTTATGGAGTGATACAGAATAGCTAATAAGGGAAGAACAAGTGGGTGGAGGGACATTTCAGATTTTGCTACACTTTCATCAGGTGCAGAACTGACTCCGCTCCACCGTTGTCACATGACTCCCGAGAACAATTTATGGCAAGTGAGTATTTGTTGTATCGGCAGTTTGTTTGTAAACGCAAACCCACAAAAAATATAGGGGAACGGATTCATGTTCAATAATTATGGATTAACTGTTATTGTTTTGCGCTACTTAAATGGCAAAGGCAATTTAGCATCTGTTTTGTTTTAGCCAAACCAGCATCAGATCTCTCATTGTGTTTAACAAAATGGGGGAATATTGGTTTGCGATTGGATATATTTCTGCATACACAGTGCATACACAGTTCACGCACTTGGGAAAAACTTTTATTAAAAGAAAAACGATGTTTAAAAATATATATATATATATATACTGTATATAAACATACTTGCCTACTTTTGAAAAACTAGTTTCAGGGAGATTATAGTTGGTAGTAGAATTTTGCACAGCGCCCCATTGAGGGGGACGTATCATACTCCACCCAAAGGGCGTGTCTAGTTCCATATATGGAGAGATTGTGAAAAGAGATTATGAACGTGGCACCTAGAAGCGTGGGTGTGTAATTTAAAATGACTTATATCCAAATGTAGATGAGCCCCAAAGCAGTTAGTAAGAGCTACTATACTTGGTAAAGTGCTGGGAAATGGCGCTGAGGATTCAATGTAAATGTATCTGTCTCTCATTCCTTTTTAGCCCAAAAAAATGTAACAGTGCAATGTGGGCTATGTGAAATGAGGGAGATTGTTAGACTAATGAGGGAGAGAGGGAGATTGCTGCTATTTCAGGGAGTCTCCTGCAGAATGCAGGAGGGTAGGGAACTATGTATATAAATATGGACAACATTGAGCAAGCTGTGATTCTGACTCACATGCAGTGAAGGCGTAACTAGTGGTTTTATTGCAGATTGCGTATGCGCCATAATAATACTTATTAATACTTAATATTTCTGTATCCCTGGGCAATTCCTTGATGACCTTTCCCAATTTTAACGATATGCAAACCTGATGATCACTGTAAATGAACATCTTCAAATATACAAAACACTTCCCAGAATACATAAGACTAAAGGGGAAGTGACATTAGAAGTGTTGGCTTGAACATTAGTGCAAATCAAAAATAACAGAAAAGCAGAACAAATGATTTAGAGTGAGTAGAAGTATTCGACCAATGGCTTAAATTAATCAGCATAAGATGAATGTGGGAAGTTGATTCTGGTGCATCTGTCACCTGCATTCTGGACAAATAAATGAAACTCAGTTTAAAATTCCAATGTAAAAAGATGTCTTGCAGGGTTAACAGAAGACCGTATTCTTTCCATAATTTTATCCAGTTCCCTTTATTTTATAATAACAGTTATAATAATACCCCTTTCACACCGCACCTCAGACCCCGGTTATTTCCAGGTTGGTAGCGTATGGACTCAGGTCAAGGTGCGGTGTAAAAGTACTACAGTTAATAATCTAACTTACCGACCTAAGTTATAAGAAGGGTTAAACCTACAGATGGAGCGCCTCTCGCTCTTGCCCCGCCAGCGGCGGAATCTGTCCGCTGGCGATCACCGGCGGAGAGGCACTCGCGTCTCAGTTTCCCGTCGGCGGGGGGGGGGGGGGGGGGCGGGAACCCTGTCCGTCTCCGCTTCAGGGAGACGGACAGGGTTAGGGGGGGGGGGGCGGCAAGGCGGCGGGGACCCGGGGGGACCCTCGGCGAGGCGGCGGGGACCCGGGGGGAGCCCTGTTGTAAGGCGACGTACGCGCATCTCGTGCGCGCGCGTCCCCTTGCGGCAGCTGGCGGGGGATGGCGGATGGCGAATCTTCCGCCATCACCTGCAAAGATAAGACCCGCTCCATCTGTAGGTCACCCTTTGTATAATGAATGACCCGGGATTAGTGTTAAAGCGCCGTTCACAAGATGATTGACAGGAAGTAGGCGTCTGGGGTTGGAAACCGGCCATTTAGTGGGTGTGCTAAGAAAAATACAGGCCTGCCTAGGAAAACACTGGGAGTGTCCGAGAAAATGCTAGATGTGCCTGAGAGTTCTAGGGGAGGTTTTGTGATGTCAGCAACAGGCCTCATATGCCTTCTTCCCAGGGCCGGCTCTACTGTTAGGCAGCTGCCTAAGGTACCAGGATCTGGGGGGGGGGCGCCACCGAGTCTAGCCTAGTGCCTAGCAAAAATCAAGGATGTCTATGAGGATCCTTATTGTACTTAATGCAACTGGCTGCTGTGGACCTTCTAAGACCTTTCCCCCATACTTTCCCTTGAGGCAAATTTCCCTACTTTCCTGCCCGTTCCTCCTTGCACTCTGTTGTGGGTTTCAAAGGGATGCCTCCAGTGAAAGCAGGGGACTTGCCTATCTTCCCGGGGGGGGGGGGGGGGCTGGGAAGACCACCCAATTTTTGGGAGCCTCCGTGCCTTTCCGGAATGTTAGGCAAGTATGCCTTAATGAGCTGGAAAGTGGGTAGTGGTGGGAGTATGGGGGGCACTAGGTTGAGGTTTGCCTAGGGTGCTGGGAAACCTTGCACCGGCCCTGCTTCTTCCTACCCCCTCCTGAGTATGTCTGGGGCTACTCTGCACCTGTGATGAGTTGTGGCCAGTGTAAAAATCATTTGATGTTGAGCCTGTTACATTGTTTTTTGGACATATTCCCTACGAATGGATGTAGTCGTACACATCCGTTTGCACAGCGAGCACATTCATTTGCAAGGCGGGATTTCACTCTAGCGGGGTGGTGGCTTAATTGAAAGCACGCCGCTGCAAATTCGTTGTCGTGTAATCAGTACGACATAATAACTCACATTAAATGAACAGCTTTCACATCCAACATCCTGACTCTGTTGTGGGTACTTCGTGACTGTTGGTTTTGCTCTATATTATCAACTATTCCTGGTCATTAAAAAACAAAGCAGTATTAGTGCTGCACTTTTATAAACTCTCTCTCTCTCTCTCTCTCTCTCTCACTCTCTCTTTCTCTCTCTGTACAATTCACAGCAGTCAGAACTGAACAAAGATGTATTGTTCCTACGTTGATACTAATGAGCGTCTCTTTTTATGATACAGTGTTTTTGTGCTGACATCAATGGAAGCTTTTCATTTATACATGTGGCTTTATATACGAATCAGCATCTTTTATACACTGCCTATTCCTGCTGGGTTAAAGGTGAAAATGTAATATGGCACTGACAGCAAGGGAACAGCACGCCGGGCTCATCCACACAGTTAGACTCCAATAAAACTGCGCACGTACTGCCATTAACATGAAGAATGAAGGTTTATTTACCAATCAGTTGACTGCTAGCATCCATTAGTAATAGCATAAGAACATCACACGTCTGGCTCACCTTTCTCTCCCACGTTAGACCTTTACATTACATCTCCACCACCGTACAGTAGTCCCATCCTTCCGTTTGTTAATCTGGCCCTGGATATACTACTAGTTTTGTTATTTGGGACAAAAGCTACATTTGCAATGTGTATTACACCCATGTTACTGAATATAGCCAACTCTGACACTTATCAATATCAGTTTCCAAATATATATACTTTTCAGATGGCTGAAGCTCTTCCCAGCTCTTTAGAATACTGTCCTAATGGGATATGATACAAGTCAGATGCTGAGACTAAATTATTGTGATATCACTCTTCACCCTGCTCATTCGCTAATACACCAAGTACTCAACACTGTGCATGTCTGCAAACAAGGTCTGCCAAGCCGCAGTCCTGGCCCGCCTGCCTAGATGGAGAAGCCCATTGCTGTAAGCTTAGAAACCTGCTGCAGATGAGTGAGAGACAGTAAAATAGACCAGGGACAGATTAAAGGGGGGGACTCAGGGGGTCAGTACCCCTGCCCGCCCCCATCTAGGGACCCCTGTGGTTGGCATGTATTTAAAAGATAATATTTTTTAGTTTTTTTTAGCTAAAGGTTTTGTGCATGGGAGTGGGGTAGTGCTGCAGCTTCTGCCAATGTAACAATGATTAATGGTTGATGGTGCTGAGAATCGGGAGCTAAGGCACACTGACTGCACAAGTGTGTTGTGCATTACTGGGAGTTGACAAAGTCCCATGAGACTTTGAACAAGAGGTCAGAGGCTGAGAGGTTGGTGGAGCTCATCATATGCTTCTCAGGCCCATGGAGGATAGCATCTTGGTGGAGCTCCTCATATGCTTCTCAGGCCCATGGAGGATAGCAGCAGCAGCCTTGTCATGGGAGGGTTTTTAAACAGAGGCAGCACTGGGCATGTCAGGGCTCCTACAGAGTAAGGTACAGAGGGACAAACACAGGCTTTTCATAAATGTATGTTTATATTAATCACCCCCCCCCCCCTCCCAGTTACCAATTGACCAAGTTTATACTGTCTTTACCCTGTGTTTTGACAGTGTAATATTCTACCGTGTAGTTTGCGGCTAGTAATGACAAGTGGGAGGGGGCCCCCCTGTCTAAAGTGACCCCTGAAGGCTTAATTCAGCCCTACAATAGACATAAGTACATAGACTACATAGATTTTATTGTATTATCCAGGTCACAAATACACAGCCTGTGAAATAATGTAGTGAGTTTCTGTAATAGTTTTGCTATACAGGTTGAGTATCCCGTATCCGAGTATCCGTTATCCGAATTATTCTGAAAACCACACATTCCAGAAAGTGAAAAAAAAAATATTTTTTTTGCTAAAAACTCACTGGGGACATTTGTAACAGCACTACTGGTGACATGATATGTAACTGGCACTATATATGTGCAAGAAAATGATTGCTTGGCATTCAAATTCAATATCTGAGATAGTACACAAATTTTGTTTCATGTTTTGAAACCTTGTTTTTTGAACAAATAAAATATATTTGTGTGTATTTTATATGGTAATAAAATATATTTGTGTGTATTTTATGTGTTTATACAGCATACATGCAAGATACTTCAAAATACATAATTGAAATATTAAAATATTCCGAAATACGGAATAATCTATTATCCAAAATTCTCCTGGTCCCGAGCATTTTGGATACGGGATACTCAACCTGTATTAGAAACCCTTTGGACCTTACAACAATCTGTATATTTTATTTACAGCACACGCAGAATCCCAGGGGACTGCAGAACCAGAAGATCTCTTGGCATCTGAATACCGCAATAGCTTTGGAATCAGCCAGGTTAAAATCAAGCAGTGGACTGGCCTGGCTATCTAACACGTCAAAACATCCAAAGGATAAAAAAAATAACAGAATGTCCTGCACGTCTGTTTTGTAATTGAGGATTCATTTTAAGCCTATATCTTGTAGGAAATTGCCTATGGCTGATAAAGTTCAAAAATAGCTTACAATTGATCCCATAGGGAGAGCATAGATAGCGAAAGTTGGCAAAACTGACTATACTACTGCAATTGTTGGTCAGCAAGGACCCTGGATCAGTAAAGTAATGAAATCTATGTTCTATACAATTATACCTTTGTTTCCCGCCCTCAGGCAAAAGTTGACAATATACGTGTTTACAAAAGGAGAGCGTCACTGTAAAACTGCACTTTAAACAAGAATGTTACATAAATCAGGTGCTCTGGTTATTGGGTATTAGTGGCATAATTTAGCTATTAAAATCCTAATTTGATGTAGTAAAAGTATTATGGCAACGCAGTGAGAAAGTAGCGTATAATTAATGATGGCAAACAAAGCGATATGTGTTTAATAATACTACAGATTATGTATTAATTGTAGCAGCAATTATTATACCAATATAACAAAAAGTCCACAAAGAACAAACATATTGTTGCAAAATGTGTAGAACGATAGAAATGAAGATTCTATTGTAAAGAAAAACAGTCAAGACATGAAAATAGTACAAATACAAGCTACAGTACAGTATGTAGGAAAACATCAATGCAGCACATAATAACACAGCCAGCACGTTTCTACAATAAATAAAGCTTGCTTTTGTTTGTATTTCCACTACAGTTGTACAGTTGATCTGAACCATTTAATTGGCTAATATTTTTTTCAAAAACCGTTCAGAAAATCTCTGTTTTCTTTTATGACTGAATTAGGTTGAGAACATATATTTTTTGGGGAAAAAATATATATTTTTAACAAACATAGGCACAAACATTGATGATCGGAACATTGGGTCATGGATGATAAGAACATTGGGGTTTATTCTGGTTCACTCTTTCTGAAAAATTCCTTCTTAGATGGACAAAACCATGTTCACTGCAGGGGGGCAGATGTAACAGGTGCAGATAGAATTCGATTTGGGTGAGTTATTTTGTTTCTGTGCAGGGTAAATACCGACTGCTTTATTTTTACACTGCAATAGAGTTCTCACTTGAAGTAAAACCCCACCCACATCTAATTCTCTCTGCACCAGTAACATCTGCCCCACCAGCAGTGCACATGGGTTTGTCCATCTAAGAAGGAACTTGTCAGAAAGAGTGAACCAAAATAACCCCCATTGCGACCGTCACAACCTTTTTTGGCACCTGCTCCTCTCTGCAGCCTCCATGGCATCTAAAAGAAAGGTGAGGATTGCTTTTTCCATATACCCAGTCTTCCAATGTCTGCAGCCACGGAGAAGGCAAGGGGGCTGCTGTCCGGCTGCCTGTTCAGCATTGTAGGGCCAGAATGTTCTGTTCCTGCAGACCACAGTAGGCTTTCTGACTGGTCGCATTAGATGCGACCATGTCAGGGAAAGCCCAGCCTGGCATGGTCACATATGTCGCAACCATGCCAGGTAAGTGGTAAAATGGCATTTAGCCCTTTTAAATAATTTTAAGGGCCTGATTCATAGCTGGGTGCTAAATTGTCTACTCTTGGGTCTGTTGTTGAGTAGCGACTGTAACAATATACAAATGCTAGTATCAGCCTCCATCTGGTATAGTAAGGAGTGAGACACCTACTTTTAGTGTCTCTGAATGCTGTAATACTGCAACTAGATGTTAGTGTGGTATAGAAGAGCTACTATGTCTATATAGATAATATGGTCGACATACATTAGGGGTCAAAAGGTTAACAGTGGTTAAGGCCGACAGGTACAAAAGATTGACAGGGCAATGGTTGACACCTTTGTATATTTCATGCTTTGTGACCACCATCAAAGGTACATAGACCCTAGTCGTTCGCCATGTTTTGGGCAAGGTGGCTTGCTTTGCTACAACTGCGCTCACCAGAGCCAAACGCCGAGGGGGTTTCTGGTTGCCGGGAAGCCCCCCTACTCTTGGCAAGTTCCTTCAATTATGGCAACAATAGTAATGGTATACTAACACTACTGGGAAACTGGCACTACTGGGAAAATAATATGTAACTGGCACTAATTATGTGCAAGAAAATGATTGGTTGGAATTCAAATTCAGTTCCTGAGATTCTACACAAACCTTGTTTCATGTTTTGAAACCTTGTTTCATGCACAAATGAAATATATTACATAAGAAAAACGTGGGGCGCTCAAAGGTGAACAAGATGAATTACACTTTATTAAAAACAAACAAACAGCACAAAACATATACAATCTCTAAAAACACACTGGATATTTGCGACAAGGTATTATGACACTGGATTGGTATACACGTGAGTGTACTATTCCTTCTCCTTTTTAGGTCGGAAATACGGAATATTACACACACGTGTATACCAATCCAGTGTCATAATACCTTGTCGCAAATAGCCAGTGTGTTTTTAGAGATTGTATATGTTTTGTGCTGTTTGTTTGTTTGTTTTTAATAAAGTGTAATTCATCTTGTTCACCTTTGAGCGCCCCATGTTTTTCTTTTGTAATTTGTGTTTTTAGAGGCTGATAATCCTATTACGTGGTGGCTGCAGGGTGGCAAGTTACACCCCTCTAGTCTCCAGCACCTAAGGCATATCTTTGGTACTACAAATAAAATATATGTATGTGTATTTCATGTGTTTTATGTGTTTATACAACATAGATGCAAGATACCTCATTCATATATAACATTTTTTCAAAATACGGAATAATCCGTTATCGAAAATACTTCTGGTACCGAGCATTTTGGCTAAGGGATACTCAACCTGTATATATGACCTGCTCATATATATTATACTAGTCTATTTATAGTACTGTGACTTGTACACCATAGAATCTTCTATATCTCACAGTAGGGCAGATGCATTAAGCCTGGAGAATAAAGTCATAGACAACTATTCAATGCCGGTGCGAGCGGCCGGCAAAGGGGTTAAACTGCGAGGATCACAGAAAACCAGTGATCCTCGCAGTTTAACCCCCGCGCCGGCCGCTCGCACTATGCAACGTTCCGGGGGAATCCTCACAGTCACAGAACTGCAAGGATTCCCCTAAACTGCGAGATCTGCGGCTAGTGCAGCAAACTCGCTGTAATTAGCCTCGATTCTCGCAGCTTTTGGAGGCACATACGCCAATTCTCCCTCGCTCAAAAAACGGAGCGAGGGGGAATTTGCGTATGAGGGGGGTCAGTTGAATACTGACAGGGTGAGCGGTGACTGCGAGCAAAAAGTCCTGCTCGCAGTCACCGCTCAACCACGGCATTGAATATATGCCATAAAGTGGAGATAAAGTAAAATAAGATAACGCACAGGCCAATCAGCTGTGTTCAAAAAATGACTGCTAGGAGTTGATTGGCTTGTGCTTTTTCTCCTTTCACTTTATCACCGCTTAACCCTTTGAGTGCCATGGGAATTTGTCAGAATAGGTGGAAATACTGCCAAGCGAACATTTTTATTCATCATAATGACCTGTCCTGTTTACCTTATATAGGAATTATAATCTTTCTTTGCACAAAATGTTGTTTTTGGATTTATATAACAAATGTGAGCCTCGCTGGCATTTTTTAGCAGATATTTTGCACATCTCTCACAGAGATGTTGGCACTCAAAGGGCCAGATGTACTAAGCCCTAAAAAGTGATAAAATGGAGAGTGATAAACCACCAACCAATCAGCACCTACCTGTCATTTTTCAAACACAGCCTGTGACATGGTAGGTAGGAGCTGATTCGCTAGGTGTTTATCAAGCTCCATTTTATCACCCAAAGGGTTAATTACCTCTTTACCATACTTAATACATCTGCCCCGTTGTTTTTACTGCTACTAAATATTTACTTAAAAGTGTCCATCAGGACTGCAAATCATTTGACCTTCTACTACAGAGCTCCTCATTGGCATTCTACTATATGTGTTAAGTGCCAGCAGGCACCATACTGAGAGGGAAATGCAAAGCTGTTTTCCTCTAGAATGATGTGTGTGCTGTAATAACTGTACATTGTATTTCTGTAGATCTCACCAGCAAAGCAAGATCTTTCCTATCTGCCTGACATGTTCACTTTACTTATACATTTCCTCATGAAATTTCTTTTAAATTGAATCATACGGTGGAAGTAAACAAGGCCAATTTGCCATATGTATAATGGATTTGATTGGCACCATGGGTGGTTCTTAAAATGCTTTTGTTCCCCACTTAGTGCTGGGTTTGCTTGTTGCGAGACTTTGATTTCCCATGCCCTATTTCAGATACTGTAGCAACATGTTGCGTTTGTACTCTCTATGAATACGGTTAGAAATTGCTTGTTCAATTACCTATATTTCTCATGCTGTATCTATGGTAGAAACATGTTCATTTGTTTTTCTCTCTGATTACATTGACATCTGCAATGCCATATTCTGGGACACAAAGCACATTAATAGAGGGAAGTGTTAGGATGAGATTATATCTTGATATACTCGTAAAACTGTGGTTGGTGGAAGCCAGTGGCGTAAGTTCGCCCCAGTTGCCCGGAGGCAAGGTACATATTGGTCGTTCACCCCAACACACACATACATAGCACCTTATATAAATATATGTATGCATGTATGTTAAATTTGCAGGGGAGGAGAGGTGCCCCCTTGGGAGCAGGAGCCTGGCGGCAGATGACTCCATTGCCTCTCAGAGTTACACCTCTGGCGGAAGCTATGCCTCTGAGCCTTGACATACAATTTCAATCTGTCCTCTGGTCCTGCCTTTCTGCCGTGCATGAGCTTCAGGAGTTTGACCGAAACTTTATCAGCCTGAATAGGTAGTATTGTTATGGGCCCTACACACAGGCCGACATTCAGGCATTTTCTGAGCGATCTTACTAAATCGCTCAGAAAAATACCTGAAAACGCATGTAAATCATTGTGTGTGTGCGCGTGTGTGTGTGTGTAGACCACACAGCAATTTAAATGCATGGCCCCATCGGTCTGAATCCGGCGGAAATTAATGGGTCGGGGCCAGTGTTCTCATGGACAACACTGACCCTGACACCTTACTCAGCACACAGTGCTCTGCAGAGCTGTGTGCTGAGAGAGACCGAGCGTTCTATGCAAAGTAGATACTCGACAGGCGAAATTCAATGTTCCGCCTGATGAGTGTCGAAAACTGGGCGTGTCAGTGAAAACGGCCACAGATTGTCGGAAAATGGCCACTAATTCGACAATCTGTGGCTGTTTCCGACAAAACAGAATCCACCTTCAATGCTGTTGGAAAAGGCAGCATTGAAGAGGCAGCGGATGCTATTTCCCCTGTTGGAAATAGCAGCCAACTTTGAATAAGACCCTTTATCTCAAATATTGCATTTCTAGATCAGGGTTGCCGACTTTAATATTCTCCTCTCCGGGAGTAGAGTTTCAGCAGCGGCTCGGGGGCGGGGCTTGAGCGTGACGTCACTAAGCTGGGCTAAAATGACGCGATTTTGCCACTTTAGCTCCTCCCCCTTCCCTGAGAACCGCGCATTGCGGCATTTAAATGCCGCGATCGGGGCGCAGCGGGGGTCCCCCCTGAATCGGGGGGCTGGGAGGGGGACCCGATTTTCGGGAGACTCCCGGCCGTTCCGGGAGGGTAGGCAACCCTGTTCTAGATCTGTTTGACCAGATCTTTGGATTCTATATTAACCCTATTAAGTATGTCGCATGTTACTTGATGAACTGTGACTTTGCACACTTGGGGATGAGTCCTTGGGGATGAGTCCTGACCCCTACAATGGAAACCTACTGGTGTAACTTGCTTTGGTATTCAACTGTTTAAGAATATTGCAGACCTTTACAATGGAATGTTACTCCATTTGTTAAGAATGCTGGAATCATCTAATGTTCTCCTATATAGGCAGGAAAAATGTAATTAAAATAATAATCATTCCCAACTACTTCAGCCCAAAGCTAATGGAGGAATCAACAACCCTTATATACATACAATCGTCATGCAGTGATTTTGTGATTTCTTACAAATCAGCAGGAACGTACAGAAAAGTATGCTACAGTATGTTACCTTCCTGGATTTCACATCGCTTCCGTGCATGGATTTGGTTACATTTGTGCATGACCAAAAAGTACTGATAGAATTGTAAGACAACTTTCTTGCGAGAAAGCTTTGGCATACAGTATATCCATCTGAACCTACATATCCACAAATCCCTCCACCTCAGGGGCGGATTGGGCCACCGGGAAACCGGGCCATTTCCCGGTGGGCCGGGCCAAAACTCATTAAAAACGGGCCAACCGTGCCCCCCCCTTGGCTGGCTGGGTCACGGGTAGTGGCTGCGGCACTTTGCCTTAATCCAAGATGGCCGCTGGAGGGCTGCTGCGCATGCATGACAGCACACAGCACAGCACCTCCCATGGGCCTTCAAGCGGGCTCCCAGCTACCATTCCCTCTCCGCCCGGCATCTACAAGCAGAAAGCAGCAAGCAGCAGGTGAGCCCCCCCAAATTACTTACACTGGCGCCACCCCCCTGCACATTACTTACACCAACACCACAGCCCCCCACATTACTTACACTGGCGCCACCCCCCGCTGTGCAAGAAGGTTCCCGGGCCGGATTCAACTCCCCCTGCTCCACCTTCCCATTTCAAAACCCTGCTCACCACTTCAGATTTGGAGACCTCTGGTGGCGCTCTTATTGGCTATTGGCTACTTTGGTGAATGCTCAGACTCAAAAATGACTCTAATGTTCCGAGGCACCTCAAAAGTTTTATTGTATGAAGGCATATGCTATTGCATTTTTTACAGGCCCAACATTATGTTAGTTATTTTACTTGGATATTATCTGAGATCGACTGATATAACTTGACTTCCACTTTGTGCAACCTCTCCTTCACAGACAAGCAATTTCCCACCATTATACTTTTATTAGGGAGGCACTATACCACTTGGTGGTTAGTGTTGGAGTGGTCTGCTATTAGAGGAAAAATTATAGGACATTGAGAAAAAGCTGAGGTGTTTCTTAATGCTGTAATGCCCACAAATCTCGTTTATCACCCCATCATAGGTATGTTATTGGTCTATTTTCTATGGACATTTGTCCAAGATGTCACATTGATAATACCAACTTATTCGATTTTGTTTTTGTCCCATTTTCTGTAATAATTGGCTTAGAGTGAAGAAATATGTGAAGGTTCATTTGGTAACTTATCTCCCATTTATCCCTGAGAGAGCAGTGTTGGGTACTCTCCCCAGGTCGCAGTGTTTGACTTGGGGCTGTAAAACATTATTGCTCCCCACCAACAATGGATACTCCCCTCACCACCTGCTCTTAGTCTATTTAAAGAGAAGTTATTCGATTTATTTAGCATTGGCTGGAGTAAAACCTTGTCCAAAAAAGACATTATTTTTTTAGGGTTAGGAATTATGATACTTTGTTCTTGTCACTCTATTCCCAACTTTTAATACCACAATTTGGTATGCCCTCTGTCTCTTGGATGGAAAACACCCAATTGCTCTCCGTTTCTTCTCAAGATGGTCTTGTTGGCCATCAAACCATTTTTTTTTTCAATTGTATTCTCTGATGTACTGTGCTATGTTTCTGTGGTTTAGATGTATGAAACAGTGATAAAAGAGAAGTGGTCCAATGCAACCAATCAGCACTGAAGTAATATCTATAATTTGCATAATATAACAATATACAGAGCAGCTGATTGGTTGCAATGTTCCACTTCTCCTCTGGGTCACTTATTTTCCCTTGTTACTGCTTCATGCATCTACCCCTGTGTGCTTAATACACTATCCCGATGGTGATTGGATTATTAACATCTGTTCAGCTTCTTTATTTCTCTGTTATGTGAACAATATAACAATGGTATCTGTCAACCTTTTGTTTTTCTCTTCTTTTGTTAATGTGATAAGCCTACAGTCACCTATCCCATTTTTTACTGCTTTGTTAACATTTTAATGGCGCTTTACTGAAAAATAAACATTAATAAAAATGTAGTTAGTTTTGAGTTAAAAAGAAGAAAAATAGAAAACATGAGTTGAGGGCATGATGGAAAAGTAATTATTATTATTATTATTATTATCACTATCAATAAATACTTCTATTATGCCCTTGACATGTTACTTTCTCAATGAAAATATGATCAGGGATGTACATTCTAATCAAATCAATTCTGTTGACTTTTCCGAGGTGAACTGAAAAGATCATATTCTGTACTATGTACCTGCAAATAATCAAAACTAATTGGCTTCGTAGGAAACCAGTTGTTGACCTGGACCCTACAATGAAAGCAGTCCATTGGATTATATATAATTGTACGTGGACGTAGCGCTTTTGATTGCCTTTGAAACCAGATAGCACCGAAAGTTTTAAACCCACACATTCAATCATTTCTGTACGGATATGCCCGCCTGTCTGCCTCGGGAATACTTCAGCCGAGAATCATGATTTGCAAAGAATAAATGTAAAATGATTTGTGATATTGACACCCACATCTAAACGCCGTCTACTAAAACAATTTGTAATGCATTTTGATCAACTCAAAAAGTTTGACAAACAGCAACTTGATCTGATTGTATCTCTGAACAAATGTTTAATTCTGACCGCAACCATATTAATTTCCAGAACAAGGAAATAATAATGAATCTCCTAATCACTGTCGTAGACCGTACGGGTGATCAGGACATGAAAGCGGATTTCTTCAAAAATGTCGTTGGATGTTCATGAGAGAGTTTTTCTGATCAGCCAAGATATCCGTGATATAGGGCCTTTTTCTAGTTCACTCTTTCTGACAAAATCCTTCTTAGATGGACAAAACCATGTACACTGCAGGGGGGCAGATGTAACATGTGCAGAGAGAGTTAGATTTGGGTGAGTTATTTTGTTTATGTGCAGGGTAAATACTGGCTGCTTTATTTTTACACTGCAATATAGATCTCACTTTGAAGTAAAACCCCACCCAAATCTAATTCTCTCTGCATACGTTACATCTGCCCCCCTGCAGTGCACATGATTTTGTCCATCTAAGAAGGATTTTCTCAGAAAGAGTGAACTAGAATAAGGCCCATAGTGTGCTCTGTATGTATAATATACATCTATACTGTCTAAGAATCCTGTGTTCTATTTCTTTTCACTTAAAGTAAAATGCTGATTATCCAAAATAATTGGGACATGAGTAATCAGTGTGTTTGGCTAATTTATTAAAATATAAGTGTATGGGTTTTTTTTTTCATTACTATTTTATTATAGAAATATATTTTAATTGTGCTAATATACCTTCAAACATTTATGGTTGGCTCTTCATTTTGAAAATCAGTGTTCTGCTGTAGTTCACTAGTTTAGGGCACTTTATACATTTATTCCTAGAAGTTTCATGGGGACAAAAGCACAGAAAATGCCCCATCCACTAGTGCAATTGGGCCCTTTTAATGTAAAAATTGCATGTGTTTAACCTCCAATTCTGATCTAAGATCGGAGCCAAAGATCATCACTGCTGCACCAAGGATCTATCAGATCTTACAGCAGGGAACGGGAGCGCATGCAATATATTGCATGCAAAAGGACAGCCAGGGGGGATCAGCAAGAAAATGTCTATTAATTGTTTAACTTATTTGGCACACCGTAATAGTTGGCTCTCTATATAGTATAGCATCAATAAAGATACGGATACCAGTGGTGCAAGTAGAAAAAAATACTTAGTGGTACTGTGCCGCACGCCAAAATGGGTGTGGTCACAGGTGTGGTCAGGGACATGGTTATATGACACTAGGGGGAGTGGCTGGAATATTGCACGCCGAAGCACACAGCCAAAATTTACACAGTAATTCCTGTTACGCGTCACACACCCAATACATATGACCCATGCCATAATGCCCATTACACATTATGCCCCACACCATAATGCTCATTGCACCACACAACTGATGCCCAGTACTTATATGCCCCCACAGTGCCAGATATGCCCCCACAGTGCCACACATATGCCCCCAGTGCCATATATGCCCCCACAGTGCCACACTTATGCCCCCAGTGCCAGATATGCCCACACAGTGCCACACATAAATGCCCCCACAGTTCCAGAAGTAAGCAGCAGCAGTTCCAGAAGTAAGCAGCAGGCAGTGGCGGCGGGGTCCTCTCCCCCCCCCCCCCCCCCCCTCCAGTCCCTCGCCGCCGCTGCCTGTTTCTGCTTCCCTGGGGAGGGTAGCGCATCTTGCGTCTTTCCTGCCCCGGCTTCACTGACTCTGAATGTGTGACTGGGCCGTCAGCCAATCATATCTCGCGGGCTGGCTCCTGATTGGCTGCCAGCCTGCGAGCTCTGATTGGCTGACAGACGACAGCTCAGTCACAGTGACACATGGAGGGGAAGGAGAGACGCACGATGCACTCCCCTCCCCTCCGAAGGCAATCAGCTGTGGCGGGGTGGCGGAGGCCATGCCCCCAGCCACTTACTTATGTGCACATGCGCATTAAACACTTCGGGGAGGGGGGGTATTTGTTATGGTCGTACGGGGTACCAGCAATATATCTGTTACCGGTACACTGTACCACCCTGTCCTGCCATACTTGCAACCCTGACGGATACTGAATTATCAAGTAGTCCTGATCTGGATGCCCAAAACTATTCTATATATTTTTGCCCATGGCGGTATTACTCTGAGGCCAGCACAAGTATACACGGGTACACCACTGATAATCCAGCCTCATCGGTCTCCACATGGTGCCAGATAATCCATTTTGCCAGATTATCAGTGGCACCCCCTATGCAGTGCTTTCACATATACAGTCATACATATACAGCTCTTCACGAGACATCTACAGGGCTATATGTAGGTGTGCATGGGTGGTGAGGCAGCACTGGATGGGCCAATCTGGAGATGTTACCAGCTGTATCAGCCCTTGGCTGCAGGTCGCCCCCTCCTCCAGATCACTGCGCAGGGAGAACTATGGGCCAGATGTACTAAGCCTAAAAAGTGATGAAGGGAGAGTGTTAAAAAATAACAAGTAGGAGCTGATTGGTTGGTGGTTTATCACTCTCCATTTGTATCACTTTTTTAAGGCTTAGTACATCTTGCCCCCTTGGGCCAAATGTAATAGGGTGAGAGTTTCAGAAAGTGAGAAATTTTGGGAGAGTTTCCCCCTTTTTTTTTAAGCAGCAATCAATTACACTGCAAAACCAGGTTGATTTTGCCATGTAATTGATTGCTGCTTTAAAAATCATGGGAAAACTCTCCCAAAATCTCTCATTTTCTGAAACTCTCACCCTATTACATTTGGCCCCTTGGGCCAAATGTAATAGGGTGCGATTTTTGGACGAGTTCCAAACTCGCCAGAAATCGCACCTTTAAAAAAATCGCGTTTTTTGCCGCAAATTCGCATATGTAATGAGATGCGAATTAGCTGCAAAAAATGCGATTTGCCGCGATTTCGGGCGATTTTCAGTCATGAAAATGTGCGCATTTTCAGTCATGAAAATGTGCGCATTTTCATATATGCGATTTTGGGTAAAAAAAAAAAAAAAAAATCGGCGTGGGGTCCCCCCTCCTGAGCATAACCAGCCCCGGGCTCAAAGAGCCGGTCCTGGTTTCAAAAAATCAAAGGAACAATCAAATTGGGGCTCCCTGGATTTTATAAAACCAGCACCAGGCTCAAGGGCCGGTCCTGGTTCCCAAAATACGGGGGACAATATGACTGGGGGTCCCCCGTATTTCAAGAACCAGCACCGGGCCCAACCAGCCAGCAGGGTAATGCCACAGCCGGGGGGAGACTTTTTATACAAGTCCCCCCGGCCAAAGCATTCAGCCCTCTGACTGGTCAGCATGGGCAGGGGCCCTGGGGGAGTGGGGACCCCCCCAAAGAAGGGGTCCCCCCCCTCCAGAACTTACCAGCCCATGCTGAAGCCCGGGGCTGTCCTCGATGCCCCTGGGCTGTGAGCATCGAGCTGATTAATGGTGTAAAAAAATAGATAAAATCCTATTGTGTATTGCTGTGGAACTATGAGTCCCAGCAAGCCTGCACCACATGCAGGGACTTGGAGAACCACAAGTCCCAGCATGTGGGGCAATAAAGGGCCCGCTGGGACTAGTAGTCCCACAGTACTACAAATAGTTAAATAAAAACACACACACACAGACAGTACAACTTTAATACACACCAAGCCCATTCATCCATACTCACCTATGTTGACACAAAGCTTCGGTCCCCTTGTCCAGTAGAATCCAGAGGGGAGGCTGTGGAGAGAAATCATACTCACCACAGACGTCTTCAGCGCTTCTCCGGGTGCCCAGCAGCATTCTTCCCACGATCACCGTCCTCCAGTGTTCTGTTTACATCTGGGGCTCCGCCCCCAGACCGGGACTTAGCCCCGCCTACCAACCAATGATGGTCCGGGAAAACCCCCATGCTGGACCATCATTGGCTGGTAGGCGGGGCTAAGTCCCGGTCTGGGGGACTCAGTGCTACAGAGGCTGAGAGCGCGTTTGGCTGAGCTATGCGTCTCCATGGAGACGTATCGGCCAATCGCGCTCTCAGCCTCTGTAGCGCTGGAACAGCGGTACAGAAGCTGTTAGAGGCAACGGAGAAAGCCGGTTCTCCCCGCTGCCTGTCAGTGCGGGGGGAGCCGGCTGTGAAGCAGCCAGACCAGCGCTGGATCCAGGAATGTAAGTAACGCTGGTGTAAATGTGAGGTGTGTGTGTGTAATAAACTTTTACTTCTCTGTGTGTGTGTTTTTTATAAACATTCTTTTTACAGGTGGACTACAAGTCCCAGCGGGCCCATTAATGCCCCGCATGCTGGGACTTGTGGTTCTCCAAGTCCCAGCATGCGGGGGAGGTCTGCTGGCACTTGTAGTTCTCCGGTATAAAACAATGTAACGTATGATCGATTTAATCCTATCAGGCCGGCGTCCACTGGCCACGGACGCCGGTGACAGCCCCGGGCTTCAGCCCTGGACGGGTGAAGCCTGGGGGGGGGGACCCCTTTATTGGGGGGGGTCCCCACTCCTCCAGGTACCCCGTCCAAGGCTGACCAGCCACGGTGCTCATGTTTTGGCCGGGGGACCTTGTATAAAAAGTGTCCCCCGGCTGTGGCATGACACCGCGGGCTGTTGGAGCCCGGTGCTGGTTTCAAAATACGGGGGACCCCCAGATTTTTTGTCACCCGTATTTTTGGAACCAGGACCGGTCCAAGAGTCCGGGGCTGGTTATGCTTAGGAGGGGGGACCCCACGCCGTTTTTTTTTTATAAAAACACTTTTACACATTTTTATTAACAGGACCATGCACAGATCTCAATGATCTGTGCATGGTTCTGTCAAATTCGCCTGTCAGAACCTGGTCTATTTTTTTTTGCGATTTTTGGTAACATTTACCAAAAATCGCACCCTATTACATTTGCGAGTTGTATACTTTATAATGGGAAAACATCTGGATGCGATTTGAAATGTGACTAAAAATCGCCACTTTCAAAAGTGCGATTTCGCGGTAAAAAGTGCGATTTTTTGTGTCTTCTACCCTAGTGCCAAGGGAGCTGGGTTTCTGCAGGTAGCATCTATTAAATTATCCCACATTGCCATTCATCCTCCAAGTAAAGTAGACGGGCTGGGTGGCTGATGATGTGAATTATACTGATTTTTGTCATTGTAGCCATGCCTCCCACTTCACAGTGCCATTATCATTGGCATTGTATAGAGGGGGTGGGGCCATAATGATTGCAATCATGGTGGCATGCCTCCACACTGCCCACTTATGCTGCATCATACCCCTAACTCTCCACCACTGTCCTGACAGAGGCATCGGGCAGAATGGTGTCAAAAATGGCATATGATATTTCAAACCAATGCAAAGAGCCTAAAATGTACATATAAGTATAGGTGATAATTGGTAGAGGTCATAACTAATATCAAAATTGTAGTAAGCATAGCCAAGATGAATCCCTTCTCACAAAAAAAAAAAAAATTGCATTAAGTACTAATGGGACAATTTATTAAATCACACGCAAAGCCAGATTTTTTTTTTAATACAGGTTAAGTATCGCTTATCTGAAATGCTCTGGATTTTTTCGGATTTTGGAATATATATTTTTTCCATACTTACCTGGTCCCCTGGTGGTGCCCCGATGATCACCTGGCTTCCACGGCAGCCTTCAGGAACCTCTTCAGTGGAATCTCTGGTTCCAGGGGTGCATTGCGCAAGTGCATGTACGCGCCGGTGACATCACCGGCGTGCCCGCGCACTCACGCAATGCACCCCTGGGACCGGAGATGACGCTGAAGAGAATCCCGGAGGCTGCCATGGACATTGGGGATGAGGTAAGTATGAAACAAAGGGGATGGGGTGAGAAAAAAAGAAACCCAAAATATTCTGAAAAACCACGGTTTTCGGAATATTTCGGTTTTTGGAATACACGGATAAGGGAGACCTGTACTTCTCTTTGGGATGGTTCAACAAAGCCAAATAAGTACAGAAAAAATGAAAATAACCACTGAGGCGGCTGAGCCAGATTGTGATTGTTGATAAACTAAGACATTTATTATTAGCATGATTTTTTTCATGTAATTTTTTTCTATTTCAGTTTTTAGAAAGCATAAGGAATTCCTTTGACCTTTTGATTTGCAGCAAACGTTCAACAAAACAGATAAATAAACATCCAGAATTAGATAGAAAATCATAACAGCCCAGAAAGTACAATTATTCGTTGGTGCGACCTCCCCGACATCTCGGCCAAAATAGGTTTAGCAGAAGAGATCAGCAGTGTCACACCACTCAGTTTTCCCTGCTGGGATATAAACAATGATCCCTTCATATGAAAAAATAATAAGTACAGTCTAAGAAAAGGCTTTACCTAATAGAAAGGCCAAATGTTTAAAAAGAGTTTGGCAGCGCACCGCAGTTTTATATTGGCAAGACAGTAATAATGTATTATGTGTCACTGCCATTTTTCAGCTGTGCAGCATTTTTATATAATAATTACCAAGCCACACAATTAAGAAACAACCGCAAAAATATGCTAAGAGATTTATTTTAAATTGGCTGGTTGTAATCTGAAATTCTATTCTTCACAGTACTTTAAATAAACCTATAAAGGTACAACTGTAGTTTCCTATATACATTGGGCTAGATTTACTAAGAGCACTGTGTCTAGGTTGACCTTTTTAAGTTTCGACCTTTTCCGTGTCGATTCTTTGCTTGTGTCGACCTTTTCCCATTGTTGGCCTTGTGCACGTCTACCTATTGCTGTCAAACTATTGACTGTTGGTCTAGACATTGTGGGGTTTATTTACGACGGTGGGAGTTCCATTGAAGATGGGGGGTGACATTTAATAAGATCGGATTTTTAGACTTGTGCAATATTATGGCAAAAAAACGTCCGAATTCGCAAGTTTTGTCAAATTTGCCAAATTAATGGGAATGTGAATTGCGGCAAAAATTGCACATTCTGAAGTGGCAGTTTTGAGTCACTCTGGAATTCGCATCCAGATGTTTTGAAATGATAAAGTGAACAATTCGCCAATTTAATGGGATGCGAATTCTTGAAAACGTTACTAAAAATCGCCACACAAACAGAACAGGTTGTGATGGGCGAATTTGACAGAACCATACACAGACCAGTGTGATCTGTGCATGGTTCTGTCCAAAAAAAGGGAAAAATGATTCAAATCGGGGAGAAAACGGCGTGGGGTCCCCCCTCCTGAGCATAAGCAGCCGTGGGCTCAAAGAGCCGGTACTGGTTTCATAAAATCATGGGGCAAAACAAAAAGGGGTCCCCATGATTTTATAAAACCAGCACCAGGCTCAAGGGCCAGTCCTGGTTCACAAAATACGGGCAACAAAATGAGTAGGAGTGCCCTGTATTTCAAGAACCAGCACCGGCCCAATCAGCCAGCAGGGTAATGCCACAGCCGGGGGAGACTTTTCATACAAGTACCCCCGGCCAATGCATTCTCCCCCTGACCGGTCAGCATGGGCAGGGGTCCTGGGGAAGTGGGGACCCCACAAACAAGGGTTCCCCCCTCCAGACCTTACCTGCCCATGCTGAAGCCCGGGGCTGTCGCAGATGGCCATGGGCTGTGGCCATCGTGCTGATGCCAAGTGTAAAAAAAGAACATATTGTGTATTGCTGTGGAACTACAAGTCCCAGCAAGCCTGCACCGCATGCAGGGACTTGGAGAACCACAAATCCCAGCATGTGGGTCAATAAAGGGCCTGCTGGGACTTGAAGTCCCACAGTAGTACACATAGTATAATGACTACACTCCAGCCTGATTCTCTGCTTACTAATATTACTACCAGTTAGGAGCAGACCCTTACATGGCTCAGCCAATCACATGATGTTTGATAGTTTACCTGTAATTGTGTTTTAAGAGACTACATTGATTACTTCCATGAGTTGAGTGGAATAGTCAAGCAAAGTCCTATAACAGCGACGTACAAGCTGGGTAGACTGATGGAGAAAAGCAGCCTGCTATCATTATTACTATAAGCTGGCTGAGATTCCCAGTTCATCGTGGAGATATACATAAGGCCTTGCAGCGAGATAATGCTGGTGCCGAAAGAAACCTAACATCTAACTGTCATTTAAAAGACTGTACTAAATAAATGACATAAGCTGATTGGTTGCTTTGGGCGGTGTACTGGATAATTAAGCAAGCTTTTCTATTAAGGTTTCCTATAATATAATTAATCACTGTATAAAATGGAACTGTTCTGATTGAACCAATGGAATTTTGAACACAAAAATGAGCACTTTAATAACAAAGATTATTGTATGTTAATTTAATTAAGTCTTAAATCAGTAATCTAATTATAGTGATTTTGTATCCTATTGAAGAGAAACAAATGTTCTAAGACATTATCAACAAAAATATGTGGGCTAAATATAGAATGAGCTACAGTATCTGTATTACATTTCAGCCCACAGGAAGATGGAACTGGGTTAACCATTTAGAGCACGGGTGTCAAACACAAGGCCCGCGGGCCAAATCCGGCCCGCCAGACCTCGTCATGTGGCCCGCGCAGCAGCCGCCACCCACCCCCGCCTGGCGCCGATTACATTACTGCGGGAAGCCATCACAGTGTGAGTGTCACATCACATTCAGTGACACTCACATGACGACTCGAGACTGAGAGACATACCTAACAACGTGAGGAAGCCGGGTGACACAGTCACTCTGCCGCGGCGCTCGCTGGGAGGAGGAGGGAGGCAGGACAGTGGACACAGACTTGTTAGTGTCACTGTGTGACGTGCCCGACTCCTCCCCGGCTCGTCCTGCGGGCAGTGGCTATGGTGCTGCCATGTGTGACACACGCCCGCCTGACAGCAGTGCCAGTGACACCGTGACGTGCATGCTACTGTGGCTGCCTGTCGGACTTGGACACCGACCAGGCGGTGAGCTGCCTCCTGCCTGTGGTGCCGCGCTGCGCAGCAGTGGCATCAGTTGGTTCAGTATATTTACTGTAAGTTCGGCAGTGGGGTGGGCACAGTTGTGTTGTCTCTTGTTGTCCAGGCCAGTCTATCCAGTCCAGAGTCCGTGGCCGGGCAGGCAAAGAGCCAGGTCAGCAGCACACAGCCGCAGCCTGAGCCCACAAATCTGCAGTGCGGCTGCCTGTGTCCAGGGTCATTATCATTATCTGTCCCACTGTCACCACCAGTCCAGAACTCTAGCGAGAGTCCTGCGAACCCAGAGGCCCAGGTCACCTGCTGGGCGATCTGACGTCACGTCACTGTGCCCTGTCCCAGGCCCCCAGCCAATCTCCCTGCTAGTTATTACTTACATTATTACAAAAAACAGTAATAATTGAATGCAGTGACAATAATTTATGATAATAAAGAGTGGACACATAGTCCTACAGATTCAACTGGCCCTTTGAGGGTGACCAAACTGCTGATGCGGCCCCCGATGAATTTGAGTTTGACACCCCTGATTTAGAGGAAGAGTGCGGAGCGGCAGATAAAATGCTCTGCGCCTGTGCTCACAGGTGTCACCTATGTCCGCATCTCCTTCATTCATGAGAGCTGAGCACAGCAGAGAAGGAATCATTGGGATTATTCCGGTTTATTCCCTCAGATGCAAATTCGCATCCTTGCGAGTCAACCAGATCCCGCGTTGCGAATGGTGGTACGCCGGCACGGTGCATACGTTCGCACAGCATGTAAACGGATGTTTTACATAACCATCCATTCGCAGGTCGCGGAGGAACACCCACATCATTTGATGGTCGCCGATCATCGAATGATGTGGAAGGCCCACTCACATCCAAGATTGCTCAGAGCAACCTTAGATGTGCTTGTGCATTCTGAGGAAAGTGGACGGGCAGCTGACATCCGGTGATATCTTTCATTGGGATGGCAATGAAAAGCCATTGCTTGCCTGGGTCAGATGCATCCCTCACACTGATGGGTAAATTTACTAAGATGGGAGTTCTATTGAAATGGGATGTTGCCCATAGCAACTAATCAGATTCTTTTATTTTTTAGAAGTGGTTGCTATGGGCAACACCAAAACTTCAATAGAACTCCCATTTTAGTAAATGTATCCCAGAATATGCATTTCTACTGCTACTCTCCAGCTGAGAACATGCCTGGTTGTCCTTAGTGTAGGAGTGGACATTTGAAACCCATTGTTGAATGGTGGGGTGGGTGGGCTTCCTACAATAGCGATGGACTTGCACATCTCTTGGCTTTATGTGGGATCCCTACTTTCTTTTCTGTGAACCGGTAAAATGCCTTAAATGACAAGTGAAAGAGCCCCAGTATCAAGGTCATTCAGTAAATAAGATGGAAATTATCTGTAATAAATTAATCAAATACAAACTTGTTTTCTGTAAAGTCACTTAACCTGAAGGGCCTTAAAAGAAGCTTAATACTGTACTGACCACTATTGCTATACCCGTGATCCTTGTCACTACTGGGCAATATCTGGCTCCCCTTCCCACTGGACGCATGTATATGCAGTTTCATGTGACCTTGGGACATTTACCATTTAAAATGGAAATGTACTGTATACATCGCTTCTCAGAGCGTATAAAGGAGGAAAGCTCCATTTTTTGGAGGTGCGGTAAGGTTATTTTCCAGCATAAGCCACCAGTCGTGGCAACAGAGTGGTGGCGAGAGCGAGGTAAGAGAATGGAGTGGTAGTGAGAGCGAGGTAAGAGAATGGAGTGGTGGTGAGAGTGAGGTAAGAGAATGGAGTGGTGGCGAGAGCGAGGTAAGAGAAAGGAGTGGTGGCGAGAGCGAGGTAAGAGAAAGGAGTGGTGGCGAGAGCGAGGTAAGAGAATGGAGTGGTGGCGAGAGCGAGGTAAGAGAAAGGAGTGGTGGCGAGAGCGAGGTAAGAGAAAGGAGTGGTGGTGAGAGCGAGGTAAGAGAATGGAGTGGTGGTGAGAGTGAGGTAAGAGAATGGAGTGGTGGCGAGAGTGAGGTAAGAGAAAGGAGTGATGGCGAGAGCGAGGTAAGAGAAAGGAGTGGTGGCAGGAGTGAGGTAAGAGAAAGGAGTGGTGGTGAGAGCGAGGTAAGAGAATGGAGTGTTGGTAAGAGTGAAGTAAGAGAAAGGAGTGGCAGTGAGAGGGAGGTAAGAGAAAGGAATGGTGGCAAGAGCAAGGTCCCAGGGCTACTGCCATTCTGAGATAGTGTAGCCCATTATAGCCTATGGGATTCAGGCCACCCTGCCGGTCGGGCAGTGCGGTCAGCTTGGGTCAACCTGGTGGTCAGCGCTAACCTTGCATTCGCAGACCACCGGCACCTGGCTGAGCAGTTTGCAGGAACAGAGCCACTGTCTCTGTCCAGTCTTACATCCAGGACATAGGATCACATATTGCAATGCGATCCTGGGCAGTAGATCCTGCATAGATCACATTGCAAAGGCGATCCTATGGTTAAATGGCCCCAGAAAAGGATTGGTGGCGAGGTAAGAGAAAGGTGTGGTGGTGAGAGAGCGGTAAGAGTAAGGAATGGCAGTGAGAGTGAGGTGAGAGGAAGAAGTGGTGGCAGAAGCAGGTAAGAGGAAGGAGTGGTGGTGAGAGCAAGGTAAGAGAAATGTGTGGTGGTATGATAGAAGTAAGAGGAAGGACGAGGTAAGAGAAAGGGCAGTGTTTCACAAACTGAAACTACTCTATTCCAAAGCTGATCCTCGGAGCTTCTCATCAAGCAACGTCAATTTTCCCACGTCAACTCTCTTATTTCTACAGCTATTTCCAGGAAATGTGAACAAGTGATATCACTGGTAATTACTGGATAGGCAGAGATCTAATTGCCATCGCAAAGCAAATCCCACTGCACAGTTTCTGAATGACTCATCTTTACCATCCTGGGCTTTGGTACATTATGTTCTGTGCATTTAGATGTGTAGCTTTCATTCCCAGTGTAGTATTTTAACTTTGTTATCTAAAGTTTCATCTTTGTTCCTACTTCATATATTATTTTTGCTCAGGTTATGAGGACTCATTGTAGTATCCCACAGAAAACCACATTACTTGCTCTTGCTAAGTAGCAATGCATTACATGCCAAAACTAGCAACTGCTATAAGTATTGAAACCACTTGTATGTGCTGTTTTGTGATTGCTCCTACAATGTACAGAAAGCGGCACTCCACTTGATGTAGCCAAAGTTCACACTGGAGTCCAATATCAGGATTGCAGGTAAAATAAAGCAACCCATATCGCTAGGCCACGCCCACAAAAATTTGTGCACGTGCCTTCAGCGCGCGAGGACTCCCTCTTCCCTGCTTCACAATGTTGGGAGGTATGGAGCTCAGACCCCGCTACACATGAAGGTGATTTCAGTAGTACTCCTGCCGCCACTAATGGACACTCCATATTGTATATAAACTAGTTCACAATATGCCACACAGTAGTGAGTGGCAGCAGTGGGTCCTTAAGTCCTCAGGGGCCCCGCTGCAATGCATGTGCTGCACCAATGGTAGTTCCGCCTCTGCCTGGAAGCCTGAGTCAAATTAGGGTTACTTAAAGATGCAGCTATGGCATACTTGCCTACTTTTGAAAACTAGATTCAGGGAGATTATAGTTGGTTACAGAATTTTGCAAAGCGCCCCATTGAGGGGGCGTGTCATGCTCCACCCAAAGGGCGTGTCTAGTGGCACCTAGAAGCATGGGTGTGTACTTCTACATCTGAGAGAAATCTTTTTCAAATGAACTTACATACAAATGTAGATGAGCCCAAAGCAGTTAGTAAGAGCCTACTGTACTTGGTAAAGTGCTGGGAAATGGCGCTGATGACTCAATGTGAATGTATCTAGCTCTCATTCCTTTTACCCCCAAAAATGTAAGGCCCCGTGCCAGAAGCATGGCGAGCATAGCGAGCCATGCGAGGGGACGCGGTGCTACGTATCTCCATGTCGAAACGACATATGCCGACAGGCGGTATTTCATACCCTACCATCCACTAGTGCGCGGTGGGAGAACAAAATAGTGTGCTTGAAGCATGGCCAGCACAGCCAGCCATGCGAGGGGACGCGGTGCTATATTTTAGTGTTTATGTTGACTGTGTTGACATTACGGTAAGAAAAAAGAATTCTCGACTTTTTCAATGTCCACCTTTCCCATGTCGACTGAATGACCCTGTCGACTTTACCCATGTCGACCTAATGACCCTGTCGCCCTAAAGTCATGTTGACTTTCCTGCATGTCTACCTTAACTCATGTCGACCTAAATGCATGTCGACCATTATGCTGGTGGCCTAATGATCCATACCCGCTGCACAATACTGGTCTTAGTAAATATCATGATCCTGATACACAGGAAGTCACTTATTTTTTTATTTTTTTTTTCAGTTGGTGGAACAAACCTAGAACACAATATACTGTATTTTGCTGCTTGTTTTCCTTTAACACTATTGTGACCCTGGAATTGCCTGACATATTTATCACCCAACCCAAAATGTATATTTATCCAGCCGCTATCATCCAGCATCCATTTTACATCCATTCTTCATTTTCAGAAGATACAGCAATATTTCTTTCTCCTGTTTAAATCAACGTGTTAACCTGGAGCATGGATCATTCCTGCATATTTTGTGCATGACTTAAGACATGCCATCTTTCTTTCTGTTTCCCTTTCATGACCCCTCCTGTCCCCTGGGAAGCCAATAATGATCCATTGCTACATTTACTGTGGAAAAAAAAATGTATTTGTCCTGTGAAACTGCTTATTATGTTTACCAACTAGATATACATGACTCTCCCTTTATTCATGTGGTGAAAATGAAGAAGAAGCCTCACAGATTAGTTATTTTGGGACTGAGGAAATCTCATCTAGTATTCCCGAGTAATCAATTTGCAGTAATGCACATGCCTGTCTGTGAATAATGCGAATGCCTATTAACTCTGTGGAATGGCAATAAACGTTGAGTAAGAAAATAATTGTAGCGCAGATCAAAGACCAGAGCCCCTACTGAGAGGTAAATGTATGTACTGCCAATATTTCATCTTTCAGATCCATTCCACCTCTTTAACCTAATATGAACGCAATAAAGAAAAAAGGCCCTGGAACTGTTATTGTGAAAGCCAAAAACTAATTAGTCAGAACTTCCCAATGTGTTCAGTGAAAAGTTAGTTGAAATAATGGGCTACTTTCGGAAATTTTATAGGTTTACTGAGTCTAGTGTTCTGTGGTATTTCCTGTTACTCTTAGTCGGGAAGATTGACAAAACTTTACAAGTCATCTTGAGTAACGCACAAACCTTTCAATAAAGGCAATAACTTGAGGAATCATAAAGTATACAACTGCACTTGGAGCAAAAACAAGGTGGGGGGAGGAATAGCGGGGTGTTCAAGAACCGTATCACATGGCCATCAACATTCAATATGCAAAGCTTTATCTGCACGGCAATGCGCCAGCAGTACAGACATGAGAGGATATCAAAACAATAACAAGGAAACAGACATATAAAGCAGAGGTGCTGTGTATTGAACTGCACACGACACATAAAAGTGGCTATTTATTATCATGTTTTACACAGCTTAACAGAGAATATTTAGCCACTCCCATCAGTCCCTGCCCCAGTGAGCTTACAATCTATAATCTTTAACTCATGTACACGCACGGGTGTGGATCGTTTGGTCTACAACAACTAGGTCGACAAGCAATAGGTCAACACCACTAGGTTGCCAGGCAGCAAGGTCGACATGGGTTTAGGTCAACAGGACATTAGGTCGACATGGGCAAGGTCGACAGTCAAAAGGTCGACATGGGGTTTTTCACAGATTTTTTTACCTGAATGTCAACACAGTCGACATGGACACAGTTTGAAGTACATTGCATCACCTCGCTTCGCTCACATTGCTTCGGGCACGGTGCCTTGCTACGCTTGGCACACTTTTTTATTCTCCCACCACGCCCTTGTGGATAGTAGGGCATGAAATACCGCCTGTCGGCACATGTCGGATCAAAAACCGGATCTGAGAGGTGTGAATGAGTCTTCCTATCACAAAACTAAAGCTGTCTATGAGGAAGACATCTTTGTTGTACTTAATGCAAGTGGCGGCTGTGGAACTTCTAAGATGCCACCTCCACACTTTCACTTGAGCAGCTGGTGCCGAGAAGGATATGGGTCATTGGGTCGACCACTGAAGGATCATATGGCTTAGGTCTACCCATGAAATAGGTGGACCTGGCTAGGATTAACAGGGCTGGAAAGTAGACAAAACCATTAGGTCAACATTGTGATGGTCGTCATGAGTTTTTCAAAAAATTTTGTCCCAAATGTCGACATGTCAACCGTTAAAGTGTAGCACTGCACTCGCCACGCTTCAAGCGCGGGGCCTCACTGCACTCACCACGCGTCGGGCGCAGAGCCTCACTGCACTCGGCACACTATTCTAATCTTCCTCATTGCCCTAGTGGATGGTAGGGCATGAAAGACCGCCTGTCGGCACATGTCGGCTCAAAACAACGTAAAAAAATCATGTTTGACCTTTTGACAACCTAATGCTTGTGTCAACCTTCCAACCCTGTCGACCTTAGCCATGTCCACCTCTTACATGCGACGATCTAATCAATGTCGGCCTTCAGGGGTCCCCCAAATGCACGTCAACCTAAATGGTTCGAACTAATGACCATAACCTGCCGAGAATCCTTACAAGGCCACTGAATGTAATACCAAAATCCAACAGCAGAGGCAGCACTCAATGTCAGACATAAATAATGTGTTGTCCATCATGTAGAAAATAATTAAAGCCCTCGCGCATGAAATGTACGATGTGTAAGTGATAAGTTCCTAGAGACTTTTCTGTAATGCTACTACAAGACATTCTGTCTCGCTCTGCAGGCCTAAGATATCTGCATAAAATATATTTATACATTGAAATTCTAATTATAAAATGAGTCTTTTGCTTTGCCGGCTCTCTTTTTAGCTTGTTTGCTTTCTCGGTGAGTAGACAGCAACTGTTGCTAGAAGGATGTTGATACACAAGGGAAGCATTTGACTGGAGTGAACGATTTGTTACTAATTTTTCGATAGCATGAAAGCATAAAGTGTGACGCAACTGGAACCGGGCTCCTGGCTGCTACAGCGCAGGCTGCTATTTCAAGATTGCCGGTGACCAAAATAGATGGCACCGGTTGTTTTTGACACAGAGACATATCACCACAGATAAAAAGGGATTTGCTTAAGGTAACATGAAGATTAATTGACACTTAGAAAAACGATCTGATATCATATTTGGCCACTGTGTGTTTTATTTTACAATACATATCAAGAGACTGTAATAAGTTATATATTTATTAATTGCGTTACCGTCTTATTGGAACTTAGATTTGTAGAAATCAATCTGCTTCTTAAAATGAGTACACAAAGGGCCTGATTCAGATGCGCTCACTAGGCAGCTTAGATTTGCTGCCCAGAGAGCGGGTCAGTGACCATCCCCGACCATCGAATGATTTTTCTCCCTTCCGATAATAAAAGTCAGTCTATAAAACTCTGTGAGCTTCTAGCCATGCCCCGGCCCATCTGGCTGCGGGAATAGAAGCTGTGTGCATGGGCAGCGTCTATTTAGTGCTGCTCAGCCAGTGACAACCCCAATAGGGTGTGAGAATCAGAAAGTGAGAGATTTGGGGAGAGTTTTCTAAAAAAAAAATTAAAGCGGCAATCATTTACGCTAAAAAACCAGGTTGATTTTGTCATGTTATAAATTGCTGCTTTAAAAAAATGGGAAAACTCGCCCACAATATCTCACTTGCTGATTCTCACAACCTCATAGCAACATCACATCTGAAATAGAAATCCCTTCTTAGGTAAATTTCCCTCCAATATATCATATGGCGCAAGATGCCTGGCATGATTGGGCCGCCACCAGGTCCTGAGCAATTTAGCATTTTGACTGTCTGTAAATACCCTGTTTTGTTGTATCACTGTCCCCTTTGTAAAGCGCAACGGAATATGCTGCGCTATATAAGAAACTGTTAATAAATAAATAAATAAGTGTCTCTTTAAGCTGCAAATTGCGTCCTAGTCACAGGTGGATGCAAGAGACGACTTCATGGGCCGGCGCTGGTTCATTTGATAAGCAACACTTGCGAGCGGGCATCTGCCGTTGTTGTCCTGCAGATGTCATATGTAATAGTAGGTTTGTGGAGCTGGAGTCCTGGGGGGCATCGGCATACAATGCGTTTCATGACTGCAGACTTCTTTATAATACAGACGGCAGTCTCGAAACGCGTTATATGTAGTGACAACCAGAGCATTGCCATGCCTGGTGCTTACTATGTGATTGCAAATGTATGGAACGGAGATCTCTAGTGTCATGTAAGATGTAAACCTCTCCTGCTGGTCCAACGCAGTGAGCTGGCACAATTCTATTTTTCTCTAAGCTACTGTAGCGTACTAGACTGAAACTGATTGGAGTGGTATGGATCATTGGATAGACACCAACTAGGTCGACAAGCCTTAGGTCAACACCACTAGGTCGACATGCATGAAGGTTGACATGACTGAAGGTCGACATGCAGGAAGGTCAACATGACTGAAGGTTGACATGGGTTAGATCGTCATTAGTTTGACACAAGCATTAGGTCGACATGGGGAAGGTCGACATTCAAATGGTCGACAAGGGGCTTTCCACTTTTTTATCCGAATGTGGACACAGTGGACACTGAAACGAAGCACCACATCCCCTCGCATGGCTCACTGCGCACGGCAAACTATTTTATCCTCCCACCACGCCCTAATGGATGGTAGGGCATGAAATACCGCATGTCAACACATGTCGGCTCCAAAAAAAGTGAAAAACCCCAAGTCGACCTTTTGATTGTCGACCTACCCCCTGTCAACCTAATGCTTGTGTTGACCTAATGACCATGTGGACCTTCAGTCATGTCGACCTTCCTACACGTCGACATTTAGCCATCTCGACCTTCATGCATGTCGACCTAGTGGTGCCGACCTAATGCTTGTAGACATAGTGACCGTATCCCGTTTGGAGACTTTAGTCTTCTGAGATGTATTCTACATTCTGGCTGGTCTTTAAAAGTCTACACTGCCAAATATGTTAACATCTCTAAGGGTTTTGCATAAAACATTAACTAATGCTATTAGATATAGATATGCACCACTGATAAGGCTTTCTGAGAACACCAAAATCAGGATACACATCCTATTCTATTCTTTACATGCATAGCTTAATGCAACTCATTTTCCCATAGAGCTAGACATAATCTTTGGAACTCTAATGTCAACAGGACTTACAAATGCTGCCAGGCTGATGGTCATCAATTCAGGGTCAGGTATCAATGACATTGGACAGGCAGGCAAATTCAAGGTCAAAAAGAAGGTGAAGGTCATGGCTGGTGACATCAATCAAGGCTGAGGGTTCTGGCTTGGTCACCGCCGATAGTCTACCCAGTTTCCAGCACCCAGAGCATAGTTACCTCCCCTCCTGCATTCTGCAGGAGACTCCCTGAAATAGCAGCAATCTCCCTCTCTCCCTCATTAGTCTAACAATCTCCCTCATTTCACCTAGCCCCCATTACACTGTTACATTTTTAGGAAAAAAAAAAATAAGAGATAGATCCATTTACATTAAATCATCAGCACCATTTCCCAGCACTTTACCAAGTATAGTATCTCTTACTAACTGCTTTGGGGATCATCTACATTTGGATGTAAGTCATTTTACTAGATTCCTCCCAGATGTAGCAGTACACCCCCACGCTTCTAGGTGCCACATTCACAATCTCTTTTCACAATCTCTCCATATATGGAGCTAGACACGCCCTTTGGGTGGAGCATGACACGCCCCCTCAATGGGGGGGGCTGTACAAAATTCTACTACCAACTGTAATCTCCCTGAAATTAGTTTTCAAACGTAGGCAAGTAAGACCCAGAGCAGCCTCAGCATAAATCTATAATAGTTGATGTGTACCTGAGACTAACCATTATACTGCTAGCAATGTCCTTATGCACAAATGGTCAAATTACCAATCATGATGTACCGTAAGATGTAACATACATACATACATACATTCATACATACATACATACATACATACATACATACATACAGTATGTGACTGCAGAACTGAGCATGTGCCTACACAGCGAAAGAATGCAACCACAGAATTACACACGATCATCAGAATAAAGCTCAGCATTATTTTTGGTTTTTACGTAAATCCCATAAACCTGTACTAGCAGTTACATTTTATGATAAATTGAAATAAGGCCCAAAATAGTATGTAGAGACATCCAATTAATGATGCACCCGGCACCTCTACTTTGAAAGGAGTGTACAGGAGTATACTATTAACCCCTTCCCGACGCAGCATGTTTTTGCCTTCCTGACAGAGCCCTTTTTTTCAAATCTGACATGTATCACTTAAGTGGGGATAACTTTTTTGCTTTTACTTATCCCAGTGATTTTGAGATTGTTTTCCCGTGACACATTGTACTTTAAATTAGTGGTAAATTTTGGTCGATACAGTTTTTTTTTTTTTTGAAAAATACCAAAATGTCGTAAAAAAATTGAACATTTTGCTATTTGCAAAATGTAAAATTTTCTGCTTGTGAGACAAATAATCATACCACTCAAAATAGTTAATAACTAACATAGACCATATCTAAACTTTATTATTACATCATTATTTCAACTTTCTTTTATTTTTTTGGGACGCTAGGGGGCAGCAGAGTCTAAATTTTACACATCAAACAGTAAACGCTGCTTTTGGCTGTTCACGTTTGAACAGCCAATCACAGCGATCGCCCATGGCGGGGGGCATCGCTGCCCCCCCCTGGGCAATGAGGGAAGATGTCTGCTGTCAGGGACAGCAGACATCGTCCCTCTGTCCCCGCGTCTCTAGACGCGGTGACAGTTACAAGTCATACATTTATGCCATGTGTCGGGAAGTACATCCCGACCATGACGTAAATGTACGTCAAATGTCGGGAAGGGGTTAAATACTATCCAAGCTCATCAAGCTGCAGCAGCAGCAAAAAACATCTCAGGGAACCATATTTTGGCCTTACGCCAAGTAACACATGGTACAAGAGGGATGCCTATGTGACCAGTCGGGCGGTTTCCTGATGTCCGGGAAACTGTGCATGCCAGATTTCACAATTTTCTCCGTACCCTCTCTGGCAGGAGGCAACAAGCTCAACAAAGCAGGGAAAAGGAACGGCGGGAGCGTTGTTAATAGGGGATGGGGGCGGGCCTCACACGAGGGGGGGAGGGTTAGTAGCAGCCGCCGTTGCCAGAAATGGGGGGGTGTTGTCACTGTTTCCTGGAGTGGCCAGGCAACGACTGCCCATGGAGGCACAGTTTCCTTGGCCTCACAAGCCACCCAAGAGAAGGGTTCCAGTGGAGGCAGTAGTAGCAGCTGTGCGTGTTCTGAAAATGTACCACCATAGTGCTGCGGAAACCCTAGACAGGGACAGAGCTTTACTGCAGGTATGCGATAAATGATACAACCATGCAATGTAGTCAATTATCGCATAGCAAGTTGGGCCTCTGTTAACATAGCACATCTGCATCTGAGGATGTGGACAGTGATATGTCGTCACCATAGTGTGTGATAAAACACTGATTAAAGTGCTTGCAGTTTCTAGTGTTGAAGAGACATTCAGGGGGAAAGGGGTAAGGGCGCTGCGGGGACTCCAGTTCAAGGCCCAGACAGAAATGGAGCCCAGGACTGGAATCTGCTGTATAAAGTAGAATTTGTCGTAAACAAAGTTCACATTTCCCTTGAAGCAATGTAGAGGCTGAGCAGCGTGGCCAGTGCTGCAGACACCGGAGGTCTCACCAGGCATTCCAGGTGTTCCAGAAAGTGGAGGGAGGCCATGCCTATTTTGTCAGTCCCCAGCCCCACAGTTTCCTATAGCAATCCTGTCAGGGCCCAAAATCGTTTCACTTTATTCCAAGGTCTTTCCTTATAGCATTTTATCCAAGGAAACTAGGCACAGTCTATCACAGTAAGTGCAGTCTGTTTATATTGTAGCTGTTCCATCCAATTTTACATGAGATTGGAAGTGTCGGCTTTGTGACTTTGATTTGGCAGATGACAGAACTAATTGTAAAAACTGACAACAAAAACAAAGAGCATCTAGAAATTGCAGCATCTACACAGAACAGTGACATCAATGACTTATTTATGATTAAAGGGAAATTGCTGGATGTCAGATAAAGTTTATCTGTAGCCACATTTATGAAAGATTAAAGTATTTTTGTAATGTTGGGTGGTGTGACTGAGAAAGGTTTCTGCTGCATTACAGTATCTCTACCAGGAGAACGTAAGTGCTTTATTTAACAAAAAGATTGTGCGCCATAGAAATGAATGGCGGTTTGAATAGAAGGGGTCACGCGAGTATATTTCCTGATGCAATAGCAAATTGTGCTTCATCTCCTGTGACACAAGGATTTAAACTGCTTCTAGGGCAGTGTTGCCTACCCGTCCAGAATGGCCGTGGGTCAAATGACGCGAATCACGTCAATTAGCCCCACCCACAACAGTGCACTGCCTGAAATAATGGCACTGCATGGCGGGGGTGTGGTTAAAATGTTCTGGCCACGCTTCCAAGTATGTCTCCCCTCTTGTGGCTCCACCCCTCCCCACCACTTTTCACACCCGGAGGCGGACCCGATGCCATGAAGGGGAAGAGAGCAGAGAAATGTTGCAGGGAGTCTGCTCTCCATTCTTCTCCCAGAGAGGAGATATGTAAAGTAGGCAACCCTGTAAATGCCAACAATTGCAGCTTTTCTGGAAGGGTAAAAATGATGCAATTTGCGTCATATTGGACCCGCCCCATCTCAAAGTTCTGCGAATACCAAGAAATTCACTGATGGAGGAGGGGGCTTCGGGCGGAGCCAACTGAATGAGGGAGGCTTGCCCATTCTTCTGCGGGGTGGCGGGAGGGGATCTGATTTACGGGAGCTTCCTGGCCATTCCGGGAAGGTGGGCAACACTTAGCAGGGGCCATGCTGCATTCTGCATGGCCCTTGTTAACGATCCACTCCATCGTCATGTACAGACAATGAAGGGTGTCATTAAAGAACCCACAGGAGCATGCATCAGGCATCATGTACAGTAACTCACTGGGCGATAAAATGAGCAATATCGCTCAGAGGGGCTGAGATGCGCAATATCGCTCATTTTATTGCCCAGTGTGTACGGGGCTTTAGTTACACTCACTTAAAACACCAAGGATGGGATGTACTGTATCATGTGTCATAAATGTAGTACAATACATCCTGCCCTTATTTGCATGCATGATAATTTCCAGCCAGGAGGGTCTGAATGACAGTGTCATTAGTCAGCTAATAGGTGGACAGTTAAAAGGTAACACAATAAAAAATTTTTTTTTACTATTGCTTCAAGTACTGTCCACGTGGACTACAGCTGGGAATAGTAACCTGTGGCGAGTGCAGCGGGACAGGAGAAAAATGACCTGCCTGTAGCAAGCCTGAAAAGATCTACTTCTCCCCTAATTGTGGTCACAGACTGTGATATGGGCCCTTATTCTGGTTGGTGCGGCCAGAGCCGCACACGGTGCTCTGGCCGCACAAACCAATCCCCGCCC
Organism: Crinia signifera; assembly: GCF_055691185.1. Classification (NCBI taxonomy): domain Eukaryota; kingdom Metazoa; phylum Chordata; class Amphibia; order Anura; family Myobatrachidae; genus Crinia; species Crinia signifera. The sequence continues at coordinate 285,206,319 of NC_139221.1, forward strand.
ACGAGACGGATCGCCACGGCCGTCCGTACACGGACGGCTGGCGATCCGCATAAAAATGGTGGAGGCGTACGCCTCCACCATGGTGGGAGCTGCCCCCTGCATTCGATGGTCGTCGACCATCGAAGGCAGGTCCGCACGCCCCAGCAGCTCCCGCAAGCTGAGACCACACGGACAATCGTCCGTGTGCTAGCTTGTATGGGGGCTGAGAGCTGACATCCGGCGACGTCAGCTTTCCGCCCCCATCACTGGCGTCATACCCTCATTAGCATGCGTACGCCCCGCGTTTGCATGGGAACGCCCATGAAACGCGGGGCGTATACATAGGGAAATGAGGGCATGAAGCCCCTCACTCCCCTATACGCCCCCTTTGCGGCGTAGTAACGTTATGTGCGGCGAATTCGCCTGCACATGCGCAGATTGACCTCTGCGCATGTGCAGACGGAAAACATCGGCGGTACGGCCGCACGCGGGCCGTACCGCTCGAATCAGAATAAGGGCCATGGTAACATTTTGGGGAGAACTATTTGAAAAAAGTGCGTTGACCAGTTCCGTGTTTACCGTTTCACCATATTGCCATTATGTACCTGTCAACCTTAAGGCCGTCATCCACTAGTGGTAGGATCTATAGTATGCAGTCCTTTTGCATCCAATGTATCATATACGATCCCATTCATGGCAGCGGAATCAAATAGATCATTGTGGCAGCCACTGAGATTTGTGATTGCGATGAGAGGCACATGGGAACCTGCCTCGCATCGCAATCAAAGGGAAAAGGACCTGCGATATGACACTTTTCATGTGATCCTTTTCTACAATGCATCAGAATCGCATGAAAAGTGCCCATGTCCCACTATTGGAGGGGCCTTTAGACACATTTCACCTTTTCACTGTCGGCCTCCTGAATCTGTTGATATTTTATATGTCGACCATATGGGGTCGACCTATTTACTTTCTATCTAATTTGTGTAGATCTATTATACTGCTCCCCTTCTGGGACAGCTCTTCCAATATAGATCTGTTCCGTATAAGAAGTGACTTCTGCCTTTTTTGACTATGGAATCCTAATAAGAGAGTTTGGGCACAAAGAAGCCTATAGTCCTCTGTAAGCAAGGCTATCTGTAGATGACATTGTCTGTTGGCTTATTGGACAGAAGATCCAGAGAGTTATGCTTTCCAGAGCTTACTGTATATAGGCACACGTTGCAGCCCCATAGGGGACCTGCTGTGCGGCAGACATTTTTAATACATACGTGATCGTGGTCCATATGTATTGCAGTAAAGCTCAGGAAATGGCAGGGTTATTTTTTTTTATAGCATTGTACTTACTGTATGATATATCCTGCCCTAAGAAATATATATTGTCTGCAGCTGTCCCTTAAAGTGGCCAATCTCCATGGCACAAATACGATTCTGAAACAAAGCGGAGGCACTTACATAGCACAGAAATTGTTACCGTTTTTTAATAAAACTTTTATAATAACTAGAGTACATAGCAGAATAAAGCAACTTAAGCTGTACACTGTGACTGTTAATCCATGAACAGAAGCAGCACATATCAATGTATTTAAAACTTCTACCAAGCCACGCCATCAGCGTATTTGTGTCACACGACTTCATCTCAAGTCCAAATTTCTTACCACGGAAATTACTAATCCTAAATTCCTACCGTGTGCTTATCTAAGTTCTACCGTGTCCTACTCCTACTATGAACAAAACTGTTTAATATCCTACCGTGTCTATGGTGCACACGTCTGTGTAAGTTCCTATCGTGACCTACTGTATGCATGTCTGTGTAAGTTCCAACCGTGTCTTACTGTGTGTACATTTATACATGGGGTCCTTGTAAAATAGCACACTGATACATGGGGGTCTTAGTACAATAGCACACTGATACATAGGGTCCAAGCACAATAGTGCACTGATACATAAGTGTCCTTGTAAAGTTGCACACTGATACAAGAGATCCAAGTACAGTTGCACACTGATACACGGGGGTCTTATGACAGTAGTACACTGATACATAAGGGCCCATGTACAATAGTGCACTAATACATGGGGCCCTAGTACAATTGCACACTGATACATGGGGCCCTGGTACAACTGCACACTGATACATGGGGTTCTAGTAAAATTGAACACTGATACTGTACATGGGGTTCTAATACAATAGCACACTGATACATGGGGCCCTAGTACAATAGCACACTGATACTGTACATAGGGCTCAAGCACCAGTGGTGTAGCTAGGTGCCACGGTGCCCGGAGCAAGGCCATGTTTCATGCCCCCCCCCATCGCAATTTGTAGTAAGCGGGGCTCTTGCATGGAAAAAAGGGGGTGCACCACACACCGTAATGCCCATTGCACGTTTTAGTGAACTTTGTAATACCCATTACACATTAAGCCGCATGACGTAATGCCAATTAAACATAAGGCCACACATGATGCATATTGCATACTGTATAACAAACCGTAATGCCCATTACACATTTGACACCTAAGTGCCACTTGCCTACATAGGGTTAACAAAAAATTGCTGTTTTGCGCCAGGTATTTATTTTTGAGAGGGTAGCAGCTATGATAAAGTAAATGGCAGATAAAATAATAAAAAATATAATGAAAAACGGCTTCAATGTTTAAGCTCTTTTTTGATCTTGTGGCAAAGTCTTTTTTGGCAAGTGTTCAGAGACCAAAAGTAACGGATGAGTGCTAACTAGCCCTTACTAGAGTACCGTATCAGGACGCGGCATCTTCTCCACGCCTGGAGTCCCGTGCGGCTGCTTCCGGTTTCGGCACTCGTACTTCCGGTGACGGTCCTGTCTTGCTTGCAGCTTTGCTGCGGAGCTTTGCTGCGGGAGCAAGACCCACAGCAAAGCCACAAGCGAGACAGGACCGTCACCGGAAGTACGAGTGCCGAAACCGGAAGCAACCGCACGGGACTCCAGGCGTGGAGAAGACGCCGCGTCCTGATACGGTACTCTAGTAAGGGCTAGTTAGCACTCATCCGTTACTTTTGGTCTCTGAACACTTGCTTGTTGCCAAGGGGGACTGAAATTGCTCGTTGCCAGGGGGGACTAAAGTTAGAATTAAACAAGGGGGTATAATTACTAAGCATGTCGGTGGTTCTGGCGCTGGGATTTAACCCCTTCCCGACATTTGACGTACATTTACGTCATGGTCGGGAAGTACTTCCCGACACATGGCGTAAATGTACGTCATGGCTTGTAACTGTCACCGCGTCTATAGACGCGGTGACAGTTTCAACATGTCTGCTGTCCCTGACAGCAGACATGTCCCTGCATGCCCAGGGGGGGCTGCGATGCTGCCCCCCCGTCGGCGATCGCTGTGATTGGCTGTTCAGTGTGAACAGCCATTCACAGCGTTTTCTGTGTCACCGGCGAATAACGTTCGCCGGTGACACGCGATCGGAGGTGATTGGTGCTGTAAAGTACAGCACCAATCACCGCGGGGTGTAAGGGTGACACTGGTGTCACCCCACCTCACCCCGCCCGCCCCCAAAGGCCGTGATTGGTTCGTCGGACCGACGGACCAATCACAGCCAAGGAGGGGGATTTAAACTAACGGTGACTGCACTGCAGACGCCATTCCGGTCTGGAATTGCGTGCAGTGCGGTCACCGTGCCTAGCTGCCGCAGTATACTGACCTGAACCGAGCAAAATACTTACCTGATCACTGCTTCATCACTGCTTGTAGTGTGCTGGATGCTTCCTGGATCCTGTTACTACTTGTGACTTCCTGTGTTGTGAACTTGTGCTGCTGCAGTGTAATAGCGTTAGATAGAGAGAGATAGATAGAGAGAGATAGAGAGAGATAGTGTCAGAGAGTGCTATATTTTGTGCTGCTGCAGTGTGATATAGTTATAGAGAGATAGAGAGAGAGAGATAGAGAGAGATAGAGAGATAGTGACAGATTGTGCTATATATTTTTTATATAACTGACTGCTGCCCCCCCTTTTGTGCTGATCAGTATAAATTAACTGATCAGCAACTTTTTGGGGGCGCAGGTTTTTTTTTATATATATATATACCTGTCAGTGCTGCTGCTGCAGTGTTATAGAGTGATAGATAGTGAGAGATAGAGAGATAGAGAGAGATAGTGACAGAGAGTGATAGAGACTGCTATATTTTGTGTCTGCTGCCCCCATTTTGTGCACCCCCAGCAACTTTTTGGGGGTGCAGGGGTTATTTTTCATATATATAACTGTCAGTGCTGCTGCTGCAGTGTCATAGAGTGATAGATAGTGAGAGATAGAGAGATAGAGAGAGATAGTGACAGAGAGTGATAGAGAGTGCTAAATTTTGTGTCTGCTGCCCCCGCCTTTTGTGCTGATCACTATATCTGAGGTGATCAGCAACTTTTTGGGGGTGCAGAGGTTTTTTTTTTTTTAATATATATACCTGCCAGTTGCTGCCAGTTGCACTGTCAGTTGCACCAAAGGTTGTGCACCTGCTGCCCCTCACTGGTAATCAGTGTCGCATCACTGATCACCTTTTTTTTTTTGAGGCTGCTGTGGGGTCTTTTTTTCATTTTTTTTTTACACACACTGTGATTTTGTGGGTGTCCTGTGGCCACTGTGCGCTGATCAGTGACGTACATCACTGATCAGCTTTTTCGGCACAGGGTTGATCTTTTTTTTTTTTTTTTAATCAAATTCCTGTTGCCTTTGAGCGCTGTTCAGTGACGGACGTTACTGACCAACATCTGTGCTCAATTTTTGACGCAGGACCTTTTTTTTTTTTTTTTTAACCCCTTCAATTTTTTTTTTAACCCCTTCAATTTTTTTTTTTTTAACCCCTTCAATTTTTTTTTTTTTGTATAAAGTATTTTTTTTTTTCTGCACTACATACACACTACACACTACATACCCCCCGGGTTGAAATAAAGTTTGTACCCCCCCCTACACTATACACGTGTTGAAACATTTCACTACCAGTAACACAAAAATAAAAATGGCATCCCAAATGTCATCCCAAATGTCATCCCAAATGTCATCCCAGTCATCCAGAAGAATGTATTCAGCGGAGGAGGCATATGCCATGCTTGCCTCTGACACAGCCAGTGATGCAAGCGGGGAATTTGAAGGCTTCGTCTTAAGCTCCTCTTCCTCCTCTAGTGATGAGGGACCCCCTCAAAGACGCCCCCGTAGAGCAGCTGAGACCCCCCCCCAATAATTGATCTCGTATGGACCCCACCACCAGACAATTTTGAGCCCCAGGTTCCTGAGTTTTTGGCCATGCCAGGAATCCAATTTGATTCCACAGGTCTCAGAGAAATTGACTTTTTCTAATTATTTTTCTCTGATGATTTTATAAATTTAATGGTGGACCAAACTAATTTATATGCCCAGCAGTTTTTTGCTCAAAACCCCACGTCATAATTTGCTAGGTGGACCCCTGTAGATGCAGTAGAGATGATGACGTTTTGGGGTCTGTTGTTTCATATGGGCATAGTAAAAAAGCCAGAAATTAGGCAATATTGGAGTACAGATGTTCTGTACAGCACCCCATTTTACCGTATGGCCATGCCACGGGCTCGATTTGAGACGATCCTTAAATTTTTGCATTACAACGATAATGCACAGTGCCCACCCAGAGATGATCCCACCTTTGACCGGCTATTCAAAGTCAGGCCGGTCATTGATCATTTCAGTGCCAAATTTGAAGAGATGTACATCCCAGATAAATTCATTTGCATAGACGAGTCCCTTATACATTTTAAAGGAAGGATTAAATTCCGCCAGTACCTTCCCAGTAAGAGGGCAAGGTATGGCATAAAAATGTATAAGCTGTGTGAAAGCACCTCAGGGTACACCCACAGGTTTAGGGTATATGAAGGGAAGGATTCAAGAATTGAACCGCCAGAATGCCCCCCCTCCCTCGTAGGTGTTAGTGTAAAAATTGTCTGGGATTTAGTGCACCCCTTCCTGGATAAAGGTTATCACCTCTATGTGGATAACTTTTACACCAGCATCCCCCTGTTTAAGGCCCTTGGTTCAAGAGGTACAGCAGCTTGCGGTACTGTGCGCAAGAACCAAAGAGGCCTCCCAAAAACGCACATTGCCCAAGTAATGAGAAGGGGTGAAAGCAGGGGAATATGCACCGAAAATATGTTGTTGGTCAAATATAAGGACAAGAGGGATGTCCTTATACTGACAACAATTCACGGAGACAGTACCACCTCCGTCCCTGTACGAGGTACCAGTACCCACACCTCAAAACCTAATTGTATCCTGGATTACAATAGGTACATGGGCGGAGTGGATCTTTCAGATCAGGTACTGAAGCCGTACAGTGCCCTGCGGAAAACAAAAATCTGGTACAAGAAGCTGGCCGTGTATATCATCCAGATGGCACTGTATAACGCTTACGTGCTATTCCGTTCTACCGGCCAGAGGGGGACATTTATGCACTTTCAAGAGGAAGTCATAAAGGGCCTAGTATTTGGGAACCAGCAGGCAGAGGGCCCCAGTACTTCTAGTACTGGCCCCCGTATTGTACCAGGGCAGCATTTTCCTGATGAAATCCCCTCCACTGGAAAAAAGGGCAGGACACAAAAAAGGTGCAAAGTTTGCTATAAAAAGGGAATAAGAAAGCAAACTATTTTCCAGTGTGACACTTGCCCCGACAAACCCGGCCTATGTATAAAGGAGTGTTTTAAAATATACCACACATCTATGGATTTTTAGGTTCATCATTTCACCGTGCTTCGGGGGTCTTGCTAATGCCACATAGCACCCACCATTCATTCCACCAGAATCTGAGCCGCAAAATCCAAAAATCACTCCTTCCCTTCTGAGTCCTGCCATGCACCCAACTGGTATTTTTTGGTCACATGTGAGGCATTGCCGTACTCGGGAGAAATTGGGGCACAGATTTTGGGGTGCTTTTTCTCCTTCATACCTTCTGAAAATGAAAAATTTTGAGCCAGAACTGCATTTTTGTGTAAAAAATTTTAATTTTTCATTTTCACTGCCCAGTTGTATCAAAATTGGTGAAACCCCTGGGGGTTTGAAATGTACACTATACCCCTAGATGAATTCCCTGAGGGGTGTAGTTTGCAAAATGGGGTCACTTGTGGGGGGGTTCCACTGTACTGGTGCTTTGGGGGTCTTGCTAATGCGACATAGCACCCACCAACATTCCACCAGAATTTGTGCTGCAAAATCCAAATATCACTCCTTCCCTTCTGAGTCCTGCCACTTTTTGGTCACACATGAGGCATTGCCGTACTCGGGAGAAATTGGGGCACAGATTTTGGGGTGCTTTTTCTCCTTCATACCTTCTGAAAATGAAAACTTTTGAGCCAGAACTGCATTTTTGTGTAAAAAAATGTAATTTTTCATTTTCACTGCCCAGTTGTATCAAAATTGGTGAAACCCCTGGGGGTTTGAAATGTACACTATACCCCTAGATGAATTCCCTGAGGGTTGTAGTTTGCAAAATGGGGTCACTTGTGGGGGGGTTCCACTGTATTGGTGCTTTGGGGGTCTTGCTAATGCGACATAGCACCCACCAACATTCCACCAGAATTTGTGCTGCAAAATCCAAATATCACTCCTTCCCTTCTGAGTCCTGCCACTTTTTGGTCACACATGAGGCATTGCCGTACTCGGGAGAAATTGGGGCACAGATTTTGGGGTGCTTTTTCTCCTTCATACCTTCTGAAAATGAAAAATTTTGAGCCAGAACTGCATTTTTGTGTAAAAAAATGTAATTTTTCATTTTCACTGCCCAGTTGTATCAAAATTGGTGAAACCCCTGGGGGTTTGAAATGTACACTATACCCCTAGATGAATTCCCTGAGGGGTGTAGTTTGCAAAATGGGGTCACTTGTGGGGGGGTTCCACTGTATTGGTGCTTGGGGGGTCTTGCTAATGCAACATAGCACCCACCAACATTCCACCAGAATCTGAGCTGCAAAATCCAAAAATCACTCCTTCCTTTCTGAGTCCTGCCATGCACCCAAATGGTATTTTTTGGTCACATGTGAGGCATTGCCGTACTCGGGAGAAATTGGGGCACAGATTTTGGGGTGCTTTGTCTCCTTCATTCCTTGTGAAAATGAAAAATTTTGAGCCAGAACTGCATTTTTGTGTAAAAAATGTAATTTTGCATTTGCACAGCCCAGTTGTATCAAAATTGGTGAAACCCCTGGGGGTTTGAAATGTACACTATACCCCTAGATGAATTCTCTGAGGGGTGTAGTTTGCAAAATGGGGTCACTTGTGGGGGGGTTCCACTGTATTGGTGCTTGGGGGGTCTTGCTAATGCGACATAGCACCCACCAAAATTCCACCAGAATCTGAGCTGCAAAATCCAAAAATCACTCCTTCCCTTCTGAGTCCTGCCATGCGCCCAAATGGTATTTTTTGGTCACATGTGAGGCATTGCCGTACTCGGGAGAAATTGGGGCACAGATTTTGGGGTGCTTTTTCTCCTTCATAACTTCTGAAAATGAAAAATTTTGAGCCAGAACTGCATTTTTGTGTAAAAAAATGTAATTTTTCATTTTCACTGCCCAGTTGTATCAAAATTGGTGAAACCCCTGGGGGTTTGAAATGTACACTATACCCCTAGATGAATTCCCTGAGGGGTGTAGTTTGCAAAATGGGGTCACTTGTGGGGGTGTTCCACTGTATTGGTGCTTTGGGGGTCTTGCTAATGTGACATAGCACCCACCAACATTCCACCACCAAAAATCACTCCTTCCCTTCTGAGTCCTGCCATGCACCCAACTGGTATTTTTTGGTCACATATGAGGCATTGCCATACTCGGGAGAAATTGGGGCACAGATTTTGGGGTGCTTTTTCTCCTTCATACCTTATGAAAATGAAAAATTGAGCCAGAACTGCATTTTTGTGTAAAAAAATGTAATTTTTCATTTTCACTGCCCAGTTGTATCAAAATTGGTGAAACCCCTGGGGGTTTGAAATGTACACTATACCCCTAGATGAATTCCCTGAGGGGTGTAGTTTGCAAAATGGGGTCACTTGTGGGGGGGTTCCACTGTATTGGTGCTTGGGGGGTCTTGCTAATGCAACATAGCACCCACCAACATTCCACCAGAATCTGAGCTGCAAAATCCAAAAATCACTCCTTCCTTTCTGAGTCCTGCCATGCACCCAAATGGTATTTTTTGGTCACATGTGAGGCATTGCCATACTCGGGAGAAATTGGGGCACAGATTTTGGGGTGCTTTGTCTCCTTCATTCCTTGTGAAAATGAAAAATTTTGAGCCAGAACTGCATTTTTGTGTAAAAAATGTAATTTTGCATTTGCACAGCCCAGTTGTATCAAAATTGGTGAAACCCCTGGGGGTTTAAAATGTACACTATACCCCTAGATGAATTCCCTGAGGGGTGTAGTTTGCAAAATGGGGTCACTTGTGGGGGGGTTCCACTGTATTGGTGCTTGGGGGGTCTTGCTAATGCGACATAGCACCCACCAAAATTCCACCAGAATCTGAGCTGCAAAATCCAAAAATCACTCCTTCCCTTCTGAGTCCTGCCATGCGCCCAAATGGTATTTTTTGGTCACATGTGAGGCATTGCCGTACTCGGGAGAAATTGGGGCACAGATTTTGGGGTGCTTTTTCTCCTTCATACCTTCTGAAAATGAAACATTTTGAGCCAGAACTGCATTTTTGTGTAAAAAAATGTAATTTTTCATTTTCACTGCCCAGTTGTATCAAAATTGGTGAAACCCCTGGGGGTTTGAAATGTACACTATACCCCTAGATGAATTCCCTGAGGGGTGTAGTTTGCAAAATGGGGTCACTTGTGGGGGGGTTCCACTGTATTGGTGCTTGGGGGGTCTTGCTAATGCAACATAGCACCCACCAACATTCCACCAGAATCTGAGCTGCAAAATCCAAAAATCACTCCTTCCTTTCTGAGTCCTGCCATGCACCCAAATGGTATTTTTTGGTCACATGTGAGGCATTGCCGTACTCGGGAGAAATTGGGGCACAGATTTTGGGGTGCTTTTTCTCCTTCATACCTTCTGAAAATGAAAAATTTTGAGCCAGAACTGCATTTTTGTGTAAAAAATTTAATTTTTAATTTTCACTGCCCAGTTGTACCACAATTGGTGAAACCCCTGGGGGTTTGAAATGTACACTATACCCCTAGATGAATTCCCTGAGGGGTGTAGTTTGCAGAATGGGGTCACTTGTGGGGGGGTTCCTAAATTTTAGCATCTTATGGTGCCTAGAAACCTACATGGTGCCTAAAAAATAATCTCATAAAAAGGAGGCTCCAAAATCAAGTAGGTGCTCCTTCTATTATGAAGCCTGTGGTTTGGTCAACGTGCACACTAGGGCCACATATAGGATATTTATGAAAACAAAAGAATTGGGGGAATCAATTTTTAGTCACATTTCTCTAGTAAAATGTACTGTGTTCCTTAGAAAAATGTATTAAAATTGCAAATCTGCAAAAAAAATGAAATTTTGAAATTTCACCTACACTTTGTTTTAATTCCTGTGAAACACCTAAAGGGTTAACAAACTTCCAAAATGCTGTTTTGAATACTGTGAGGGGTGCAGTTTTTGAAATGGTATCATTTATGGGGGTGTCTCACATACAAGTCCCTCAAAGTCACATCAGAACTGAACTGGTCCCTAAAAAAATCAGTGTTTGAAATTTTCTTGAAAATTTGAGAATTTGCTATTCATATTGTAAGCCTCCTAGTGTCCAAAAAAATTAAAAGGAAGTTGAAATAATGATGGAAACATAAAGTAGACATATGGTCTATGTTAGTTATTAACTATTTTGAGTGGTATGATTATTTGTCTCACAAGCAGAAAATTTAACATTTTGCAAATTGCTAAATTTTCCATTTTTTTACGACATTTTGGTATTTTTCACAAAAAAACACAGACTGTATCGACCCAAATTTACCACTAATTTGAAGTACAATGTGTCACGAAAAAACAATCTCAAAATCACTGGGATAAGTAAAAGCAAAAAAAAGTTATCCCCACTTAAGTGATACATGTCAGATTTGAAAAAAAGGGCTCTGTCAGGAACGCAAAAACTGGCTCTGTCAGGAAGGGGTTAAAATGGCAATAATAGGTCAATATAACAGCAGGTGTTTTGCTTTTAATAATATTTCCCTTTTAAATCCTGCATTATCTGAGTGAGTACGATCACCAAAAGTGACACTGAAGTCACTGCAATTTATCAGCAAGTATATTCAAACTAATCTAAAAATCTTATCTGGATCTCATGCAGATTGTATGGGTTTTATCCCAAGCGATCCAGATGCGTTCAAGATGCGCGCTCCCATATCTTAACCAGAAAGTCTTGGCTGCCCTGTCTATATAGTGCAGATCTGCACTATATAGTCTAAATTGAATGCAGATAGTGTAAATTGTATGCAGATAGTCTAAATTGTAATCGCATCTGGATCTTATGCAGATTGTACTAGTGTGTACACACCATAATGCTGTGTACACACTAGTACAATCTGCATAAGATCCAGATGCGATTACAATTTAGACTATCTGCATACAATTTACACTATCTGCATACAATTTAGACTATATAGTGCAGATCTGCACTATATAGACAGGGCAGCCAAGACTTTCTGGTTAAGATATGGGAGCGCGCATCTTGAACGCATCTGGATCGCTTGGGATAAAACCCATACAATCTGCATGAGATCCAGATAAGATTTTGACTATATAGTGTGTACACAGCATAACATTAAATAGCATAATTACAAATATAAAGTGTGTAAAGTGTAAATTATTGTGTTTACTACAGCAATAATAGTGCCAGGTACACAGATGTCCCCAATAGTACCAGGTACACATATGCCCCCACTGTGACAGATATGCCCCCACAGTTTGGTTACTGAAGGTCTTTAAAGGTCACCAGGCACAGTAGGTGCTGAGTCTCTTGATACCCCCCCACCGTGTTTCTATTTTGTCTAGCAGAAGCGCAGATAATACGTTTCTGCAGGAGGTGGCAGAGATAAAGCTTTTGGTTACATAACGCGGCACTGGGAATTAATTGGGAGCAAGTATTGCTCCCCGCTCTGGCAGCTACGGGGGGTCTCCGCTCTGCCAGCCACGGGGGGGCGTCTTGGGCGGGCCAGGTGGGAAGCTACTCTCTGCTCTGCCAGCTGCTCCCTGCGTTGCACTGAGCGCTGTCTCATCCAGGGCAGAGACTCAGGGATTGGGCAGTGGTGTGGGCTGCACGGCTCCGGCGCCATTTCACCTCTCTGCGCCTGGAGCACGTGCTCCACCGGCTCCGCCCTCCCTATGCCCCTGCCAAGCACAATAGTGCACTGATACATAGGGTCCAAGCACAATAGTGCACTGATACACGGGGCCCTAGTACAATTGCACACTGATATATGGGCATCTAAGTACAATAGAATAGTGATACTAGGGCATCTAAGTACAATAGCTTACTTTTACATGGTGTCCCCAACAAAAGCACACTGATTGACTTAGGGCCCTCCAACAATATCCAATAGTACAATAACACATGGGATCCAAGTAAAAAGGCACATATACACAAGGCGGCCCACTACAATGGCACACTATTGGGCATCACACAAAAATAACACTGTCACAGATGGGGTCCCATATAAATAAAAGTTGAGCCCCCTGCTATAGATCTCCCTACACCAAACCAGTCTGAGTCTCGATAATGACTGCACAAATCTCTTTTCCTTTGTATTTTTGTTGGATGCCCTTATTTTTTTAATTCTTAGAAATAAAAGGTAGTGGAACTAATGAAATCCATATACATTCCTTAATCAGCGAAAATTGTGAAACATTAAACTCTCCTCTAGCGTTATTGGCAGGTGAAATATGCCGTTTTATGATATAGTAATAACTCTGAAACTAACTCACTCCCCCAACCTTCACCCCTCCAAACCACCTGCACGTTTTAACAACCATGAATCCAGGATACCAGAAACTAATAAAAAGTTAACCTGCCAATTAACAACTAGGTAACGCTTCAACGTTGTGCAATATTTTGATTGCTTTCATGAAGCCGCACACCCACATTAACTGCTAAATGCAATTAAATCAAACAACCTGACCTGAAATTTGGATCTTTTGTTACCGCAAACATTCTACCTGAGGGGAGGTTTCTGGGAAAGGTTTTAAGTTCAGTCATATAAAATAAGCATGGCTGGGGTAGTGGGACTGGTTAGGTACCGTACGGTTATGCAGGTGATGTGCTGACATTTTTCAAAGAAAATGCGCTTAATACAATATTTAAACAAAAAATATTTGGGTCACCGATCAACACAAATTCTGTTAAAAAATTTTTATTTGCAGTCACTATAATATATACATTTTGGGGTTTATTTACTAAGATGGGAGTTCTACTGAAGATGAGATGCTGCCCAACTTCCTATTTATTTAGCACCTTCTAGAAGATAATAGATCGAATCTGATTGGTTGCCCATAGCAACATCCCATCTTTAAGTGGGCAATTCAATTGAGATTGACATTTAGCCACGTACCTCAAGGACAATTGTGGATTACAGCGTGTATGTGCGCTCCCAAAACCTGCAGTATCCAATATAAAAAAAAAGTTTGTGGTGTTTTCAGCTTGGAAAAGCCTGCAACGCCTGAAGAAATGTAAAAAAAAAAAAGGTACTTCCTCATCTTTGATGCCACCGCTATGCTAGTTACGTTAGCCGCTACTTGGTAGCGTGGGCACAGGAGGGTGGCGTTGACCAAGGGTTGTGGCGTGGACCCAGGATGGTGGTGCCGCCGTACAGTACGTAAGTTCCGCAGCGTAAGTGGTGGCCGCAAAGATGAGGTAGTACCAAAAAAAAAGATATACTCAACTCTCCGAGAGTCTTCCTTCCATCTTCTGATTGGGGAGGTGGCTAATGGGAGTCCTGGTAGCAGCTGGGAGGTGCAAGGGCTGCTGGGAAAGGGGATGACACTACGCAGTTGTGATGCAGGTGGGATGCAGCTTGGCAGAATGCGGTGCTCCTGGCTGCCTCTAGCAGTGCAATAGCGGTTGGGTTTGAACCTGCTTCTTTTTAACGCCAAATCAGTTTTTTAATCTTTATAGGTATTAATTAAGTTAGTTTCAATTAAATAATAAAACCTTTGGATGAATATACAAATCAAGAAGAAATATTTGTATTATTTTATGTTTTGTTTTACCTAAGTCTTCCGAAGCTATGTTAGTAAATTTTATCCATGTAGTATAATACACTCTTAGAATTTTTCAATTGCAATTTATTAACGTACTGTTTAAGAAAAATATATTCCATTACTAGGAATAGTATTTTCTTGCAGTAAAGCTGAACTTTTTTCTTCTTTGTATAGATCCCACATCAGAATATTTTGCAGTACTAATTTTAAGAGTATTACATTACACAGGAAAACAGTTGGGGAGGATCAAACATGGGAAGGCTTGGCTCATTTATTTAGATGTTAACCTTTCCAGCAATCCTTCAGCTCAGAGGGCGTTGTAGAAAAAGGTTTTGGAGTCAGAATGAGAAGTGGTCATTTTTCTTCATTACTAATGATTAGTATATAACGCCACATTCTCAGATGATGACTCAAAACGTTAGGAGGTTTGAATAAATATCCTTCAATCCCATGAGTTTTGGTTTACTTTCAGCAAAGTTAGTCACTTTTAGCTTAGCAAAAGACACACAAGGAAAAGGGCTCCTTAATTTAATTCGCAGTTACGGAAAGAAGGATTAACCATTCTATGACACAAACATGCCAAAAATAATTGTTATTTTATTTCGGAGAGTTAGCATTTCTTTATATAACAGCCAATTCGCGGAACCTGGGCAAAACTGGCATCAGCCAGCCAACGGCATTGCGCGTCTTTAAAAAATGCCAGGAAGAAATGCTTTGCCAAGCCATGTCTTTTCTAATGTCAAATGTGTACGCCCCAGAAAATAGAAGCAGAGTTTTTAAAAATGCAAAATTGACCACAAATTTTGTCACCTGATCAGAAATTGAAACTTGATTCAAATTTTATAAATAGTGATGAAACATAACAGACAGTAAGACCAGTGTTCTTTTTTTTTCCAGGAAAACTGTCCGCCTTACTCATTAGGAGTGAATAAGAATTTAGAGGTGGTATCTAATTATCGCCAATGGTTTTTTTTCCCTGATAAAAAAAACAGGCTGATGTATGACCAATGGTCATTATCTGGTTATCCAATCAGAGACTATTTTTTCCAGGGGAAAAGGGTCCTGTTTTCTGGCATTAAAATTTGGGATTCGTGATAACTTTCCGCACCCATGTGTTTTCACGGAACCACGGACTGCTTATCGAGAATTATACTTTGGGTGCTGCTTAATTTGTGGAAAGTGCCAGGATATTTGTGCAAATTGGATAGCCTTGGGTGAATCTATTAGCTGTGGGAATCCACCACAGCAAATTGGATATTGCCCTTAATGTTTCCTACTGTGTATCATTAAATTATTTTCAATGTATAGTGCGCCATTAGCTGCATAGAGTGGTGGTAGATATTTATCCTGGGATGTACCAATTTTTAGGAGGCTTATTCTAGGAAATAGTTCTATCCAGTGCCGCTTTCAATCTTTAGGAGGGGGGGGGGGGGGGGCTGTTGAGCTGGTTGTGGTCCGGGACCTGGTATACTCATGGGAAAAAATGCCATCTTCTACGGAATGTATGGAAAAAACAAAGGAGAAGCTTTCCATTGGAAGCGCTCCATGCTAATTGCAGCCCAGAGTGGCTGAAGCCCTCCTCTTGGAATTGCCTATGTAAAGTGTGGTCAACAAAGAACATATTAGTAGGAAGCCTGCATGGACTCATGGCGGTGGATTTTACTAGGGGTGGGCCAAGGTCATCTGAGGCCCTGAAGTTCAGTGGTATTTCCCTGACCCCTGCACTAAATATTGACTTAACCAGTAAAATTTAAAACATAACCCTTTTTTTTAGTGAGCTATAACAATAAACTGCATATGGAAGATTCTGCAGCTCCTCCATGCTAGTGATAGATTGATTGTCTGGTTCTGCACTGTGGTGTGTCAGCACCACCCTCTTCTTTTATATAAAAGCTAAAAGGTGTAGTGGGAGGCAATCTAGATAGTGGAATATCTATAATGGGCACATGGCAACCAGGTCATAGGGTCCTTGTGCCACACACTTGGTACCCAAGCGAGATTTTCCAGTGTCTATGTGTTATGTCCATACACTTTTGCTCCAGCAATATCTTCGGAAAGATGGAGCCACCAAAGTAGATAGCGAAGTCTCTGTCATTGGTGCAGTCTTTGCTCTCTTCTGCGCATGTGCTATCTGCAAATTCAGAACCAGAAAGATGGCCACATTACTGTCAGAAAGTACTGTATATACAAGGAGGGGTGAGGGCAGTCTGCTTGGGTCCACTCATCTCTTAATAGACATCTGCATCAAGGGCTTCCAGTGATCACCCAAAAGCATTGTGTACACTATAAAACAGTTGTTCACAAGTTCTCTCACAAGTCACATTTGTCGGAGCTTGAGGCAGATCTTGCAGATACAATGGATGTGTCTGAGGCCATATTATATATATGTATATATATATATATATATATATATATGATATGGATGTTTCCTTCTTCATGGTTTTATTCACCTTTTCTGCTTGATGTGGGGAGGTCTCATGACATGTGAGAGGGTAACTCTAAGGACCATCTATGTGGCATGTATCTTTCCTTCTTCATGCTTTTCTTTCTATTCAGTGTGATATGGGGAAATCTGATGGGCATATAAATGGCATGTGGTCTGATGGCATGTGGGGTCTCTGTTGGGAAATTTATTGGTCATTTGCGGAGGTCAGATGGCATGTGTGGAATAGAGAGAGAGACGCACACATACATTCACACATATATAGTCAATCCCTATCCTTATAAACTTGCTTAACTTTACTTCACAAGCCCATACTTAGCATGAGCAACCACTAACCTCTACCACTGAACGTTTTGAACAGTTCCTGGCTCCTGGCTGTAAGATACTGTATAAATTAACAGCATTTGACATAAATCCAAGGAACCAGTTTCATCACACTTCCCTGCTAGCTATAACTAATTAGAATATTCGGTACTTATGTATTATCTGGGCTCCCATGTTAAATGCACCACATTTTTTCATACCGCTACTATCCAACTACGCATGGAGTTGATTTTATATAGTGTGGCGAGTGCAGCGAGCCACCGTGCCCGAAGCGTGGTGAGCGCAGCGAGCCCAGCGAGGGGACGCGGTCTCATATGAAAAACGGGAGCCCAGATATTACATAAGTACCAAATATTCTACACTTTTATTGCAAATTATAGTACATCAAATACTACCAGACTGTACCAGTAATGGAAAGATGGTAATATTGGAATATTGTTAACGCATCCAACTAATGCAACAAATTACAAATAAAAACTGTAACTACTGATTGATGTCTTACATCTCCACCATGCACAATTGTGTAGACCAGGGGTAACTCCAATCGGGTAACTCCAATCGTCAAGAACTACCAACAGGTTACGTTTTCTAGACCACCTAGGTTATGCACAGGTGTATTCATTACTCAATGACACATTTTAAAAGATCAACAGGGGGAGTTAATTACTTCACTTTAACCTGGAGTTGACTACCCATGGTGTAGACTAGCAGAATACTTCTGACACTCTAAATTTGGGTAAATAATTTCACCTTTATTGGGAGAATTAAGACTGTGGTTTCTTGTGAACTTGGTATGTATTCTGGTGTTGGCTCAGTAGATGGTGCTTTGAGCAGGAAGCTGGGTTGGTTAAGGTAATGCTGGGTACACACTAAAGCGATACCCAGCACCACCAATATAGTTAACAATATCGACGGTGCCATGGGAGATCAATATAGTGCATACACACTGACAGATATCATTCACAATATCAACAGTCAATGATGTCTCCCGCCCCATACAACAATATTGTCAGACTGAACTGCAAGTACAGACGACAGGGCAGGTCATTAATAACCTGTGGCCACACAGATTGATAACAATATTGACTACACACTGGATGATATGCACACAATATCATAAATTATATCGATATCGTCCACTTTGTTATCCATATTTATTTTATTTATTAACAGTTTCTTATATAGCGCAGCATATTCCGTTGCGCTTTACATAGGGGACAGTGAAACAACAAAACAGGGTATTTACAGACAGTCAAAATGTAGGAGGGCCCTGCTCGCAAGCTTACAATCTATAGTATAGTCTATAGCCCAGTGTAGCCAGTCTAACTCTTTTGCTTGAGATGTACTAGGCACAAAAGGTGAAGCTACAGTAAATATGACATAGGAAAATACTGGGGACGGCAGACAGTACCTGATTAGTCAGATTACAACTGACAGTATTGGCCAGATTTTAACCAGTAGAAACTGGATCAGTAGTCAGATTTGCACTGATTTCTACTGGCCAGACTGGTAATGGTACAAACTGGATTAGAATTCAGAATTGTACTCAGAGGTACCACAAATGGTTTTAGGTTGGTGTAGACAAAATATAATTTCATTTTGGTGCTCCTAAATCGCTGAATGGTGCCCCCTCAATGGCAGCAGGACTTACCTGCCACACCATCTACCTGACATATCTATCCATAGATATCTCTATCTAGCCAGACTGGAATCAGTGGAACAGGAGTTAGACAGGAGTTAGATTTGCACTGGCTGAACTGGAATTGGTAGGATCAGAGGGCAGATTGTCTAGGTTTGGAATAGACAGCTGAAGGACACAGTACTGGAAACACTAGCTGATGGCAAGGATGGGCTGGAACTTTAGAATCTCTGGAGAAAGGAGTCAGAGCTTCTGAGAACAATGAGACTGAACAGAAAAATAAAGGGATTCACCTCCAGTGGCTCCAGCTTGCACATGTGCTGATGTCCCATTGAGTTGCTAATGGTGCATCTGGGAGAATAGAGATTCCTTACCGCAGCTAAATGTGGTGATAAGGATTATTTAACGATAATAAATAGAACTTTTTTTTTATTTTATAAAACACACACTCCAAGACTCTTCAGGGAGACTGCAAAGGGGGTTTGTGAACTTGGACTGCAATCAACACTGACTGTAGAAAAACTTAATGATATGAGTGGAGAAATATCTGTCCTAGATCAGCCGCTCCCCTGAGATTCTTTCATTGGTATTGCACTGATAGCTGGAGCCCAAACACCTCTCTGGGAGTTACACCACTAGGTGGAGCAGTAAAGTTGTTCTGGGCGATTTGCCTGGGCACATGGGAGTCCTTTTATCCAAACAAGTAATGTTCTGCTTATGTCCAGCTCCGCATAGCTACCAATTGTTTGAACAGGACCCCTCTGGTCTTTACCCCATTTTACAACCCAGTCTCCTTTGTTATACAGTATATGTTGAACGCGCACAACTTTGCAATGCCGATACTTGTGCGCCTACTTACTGAGCACAGGATACTCTCTGCAAATGGGTACACATTCAACCCTGCTTTAGCACCAAAGAGTGTATATCGCTCATCTCTCATCTTGAAGACGGTGTAGCACTGTAGCCTGTCTTTATTTTTGCTTTGTTCGAATATTTCTGAATCTGTCTCCTTCCTGTCGTATTGTGACGGAAGTTTCCCTGACATTAGGTACTGCTGCCAACTGTCTCTGATTTCTAGGAACAGTTCCAGGCTATAAAGATGTATTCCACGGAAATGTTTGTTCTGGAACCCTACCTGAACCGAGACCAACTACGCAATATATTGTCTATTATTTTATGCATGTTAGAACTAATTCCCACAATATCTTATGTGGTCTCTCTCTTAATATTCAATGCAGAACAAAAATGGAAAACAAAAATACAGTAGAAACAAATTTAACCAATGTGACACAAAGGGGAGTTGTAGCCATGGCTTCTGGGTGGGTCCTGGTACTGGGGTGTGTGTGGCTATTTGAAGGGTGCTGCTACACCCATAGGAGGGCTTTATCACAGCCCTGCAAGAGATCTAGGAGTTATACATCACTTTGCATTTCCAGGCCACTGCAAGGATCCAGGTCAGGATAATTGTGTCTGTCACTACTCTTGGCATCCCTGTTTGCAGTTCTCATAAGCGCAGCAGAAATATGTCCCTATATATCATTTAAGATGTTGTTAAGTATGTAAAAGAAAGTACAATGGCAATAAACAGATAAAGGATGACATCTTTTTTTCTCATCTTAGATCAGTATACACAACTATACCAAATGCATGAAAGTGCAACTGGGTGGATTATATTGAGTCCAGTTCCACCACGTTGGAACCAGGAACAGGGAGCAAGCACTACACATACTGAAAGTGATGCAAGCTGAACATTTATAAACCGCTATTTGGAATTGGAATTGAAATTAGCCAAGTTCTATTGAATTTCTAAGTGGTTTGAAATCTTTAAACATATACAGTAAACACCATTTTTAGGACATACAATATTTAATTCAGACCATTAGGCCCCTAAATCAGGGGTGGGGATCCTCAGGCCCGGAGGCCGTATGCAGACCCCGAAGCTGGTCTGAGTGGCCCGCCCACCCGCCTCACAACTTTGCTGGGAGTCAAGTACAGGGGAATTCTTGCGAGATTCCTCTTAATCAACAGCAGTCGGAGACTGTCAGTCCTATCAGCGGCAGCTGCCGGAGCGTGGGACGGCTGCAGCACGTCAATTTCTAAGATAAATTTTTGGTACTTATGTAGTAACTGGGCTGACGATTTTGAAATCGGGTCCATCGCATCGCATCGCACCCGACCATATCGCATGCGATGCGATGCGATGCGATGCGATGGACCCGATTTTTCCATAGGATTCAATGTTAAAATGGACTGAGTCCATTTTAACATGGAATTCAATGGGAAAAGGGGTCCTTTTCATACCCCTACTATCCAAGTGGGCATGGAGTTGGATATAAACCTGTGGCGAGCGTAGCGAGCCACCGAGCCCGAAGCGTGGCGAGCGTAGCGAGCCCCGCGAGGGGACACAGAATACCGTCCCCTCGCGGGGCTCGCTTCGCTCGCCACGCTTCGGGCTCGGTGGCTCGCTACGCTCGCCACAGGTTTATATCCAACTCCATGCCCACTTGGATAGTAGGGGTATGAAAAGGACCCCTTTTTCCCATTGAATTCCATGTTAAAATGGACTCAGTCCATTTTAACATTGAATCCTATGGAAAAATCGGGTCATCGTATCGCATCGCATCGCATAGCATCGTATGCGATGCGATATCGTATCGCATCGCATCTGATTGTATGCCTTAACTTAAGGCATACAATCAAAAAATCGGCAGCCCAGATACTACATAAGTACCAAATTTTTTTCCCCATACAAATGGCCCTTGGCACAAAAAAGGTTCCCCACCCCTGCCCTAAATGGTCAATTTTCCTAAAAACTTCTGGACCAATAACTATATAATAAGGAGTAGGGAGCCACTTTTCTTTTTTCAAATTCATCCTCAAGTTTAGATTTTTTTCTTTTTGCAAAAAAATAAATTTGTAAACAAATAACAAAAATAAAATATGAAGCTGGCTTTTGTTGCTTTACCACATTAATACATGCATTTATGCTAGTCTGCGCAGTGCATAGGTAGAGTAGCACACAATCTGACTGTCTGGCTGTGAACTGTAATCTCTGAAGTTCTTGCAAAACATCAAGGCACAGAATGGCATATAAGCAGCAATGCACACTAAACAGACCAGCATGTTCACCATCTTCACAGACTTGTTACATAGCTCAACAGAGGCCAGGGGAGACTCATGATCTACGAATACAAAAGTGGTCTGCAGGTCAATTTTGCCTTGTAAATGATAACTGCTTTAAAAATATGGGTAAACTCACTCGAATTTCGAAATAGCCTGCATCTTGCAGGCTATTTCATATTGCTCCAGATCTTTTTCTTCAGATACTTTATAATTTGTAACAATAACTAGAAATCAGGAGGCTATGCGACACAAGTTTGTCAAGTAATCATGCATACGATAAAGTTTAGAAAAAAAAATAGGATTTCTGGCACCTCATCACTACAGGGAGATCCTGAACTATTTTGCCAATAAGCAATCCTAACGCATTTCGCACTCCCACATTTTGTATTTTCTTTCCTGTCAAATGCAGCATTTTTTT
The DNA here is from genome assembly GCF_055691185.1 of Crinia signifera. Taxonomy (NCBI): domain Eukaryota; kingdom Metazoa; phylum Chordata; class Amphibia; order Anura; family Myobatrachidae; genus Crinia; species Crinia signifera. The sequence continues at coordinate 285,228,425 of NC_139221.1, forward strand.
AAACCCACACAGCTCTATACAGGAAATGAAGAATTCTGCCAGAAGTTCCATCGAACAGAGCCCAATGTTATTATTGTTAATTTCTGCTCTGAGAGAATTTTCCCATCATGACTTACTACTGGGCTTTGTCTCCCTGCTTGGAAAGGTTACCACTGCAAGCGTTTACTTCATGTGAGGCCATGAATAAAATTAAGTGTAATTCCACTGAAGAGAAACCGCCAAGATTTTCAAAGAGATTGTGGTAAAATTCGACTGTCTGAAGCTATTTTCACTAAGGAAAGAATGTGCAAAGATGCTGCCTCAGCAATTTTAAAGATTTTTTTTTTTTATACACACTCAAGTGTGATAATAATTACAAATAAGGGTGAGGAAAGAAAACAAAATCTTTATCTAATCTGGAAACACTTAGATAAATAGTCTGAAGTGTGTAGTTAAGCCAGAAGAAAAAATACTGAGGTGTGCTGTATAATGGCAACATATGTTAAAATATAAAATAAAATATGTTGCAATTAAAAAATATTAATAATGGGAAAGATAGCTGTAAATTCATATATTTAATTATTCATAGAAATCCGAGAAGGCCTAAATAATGTACAGTAGACTATGTATTCTTTTTTTTTATTTCTTTTATTATTATTATTATTATTATTATTATTATTATTATTATTATATTATATAGTAATAATAATAATAATAATAATAATATTATTATAACACAGATTTACCCAGCATCTTTGCATATTATAAAAGGAATTTACAGGTTATTGGGTTCATAGCGAACATTAATGTTGCTGCTGTTGCATCTTTGTATGCAGTGGCTTTGAAAAAATATTTATGGTACTTCTTTACTTTCACGGCGCCACTCTAGATAGGACAGATAGGATACTAGATAGGATACGATTTGTATGCGATTTGACATAAGATATCGCATAAGATATAGGATAGGACAGATAGGATACTAGATAGGATACGATTTGTATGCGATTTGACATAAGATATCGCATAAGATATAGGATAAGATTTACTATCCATTTCATTACCCCACTATCCACTAGGGCGTGGAGTTGATTTTATATAGCGTGTCCCCTCGCGGGGCTCGCTGCGCTCGCCACGCTTCGGGCTCGGTGGCTCGCTGCGCTCGCCACGCTATATAAAATCAACTCCATGCAAATCGTGGACTGATTTTTGTAGGATTTCTTTTAAGCCAAGAATGAGAAATATTAAGCGTACACACTGTACAATCTTGCCAATGACCAAACTTTATATAGTATCATACACACTAGAATGATCACCAACGTCCTCGTTGATCAAATTGAACAGTTGGCCATCCAGTTGGCCATACACACTAGATCAGTGATGGCTAACCTTGGTACTCCAGCTGTTGTTGAACTACACATTTAGTAAAACTGTAGCAGGGCATGCTGGGATGTGTAGTTCAACAACAGCTGGAGTGTCAAGGTTAGCCATCACTGTATACAGCATATATTTTACAATATCAGATTGACTGCGCAACAGGGCTGACCAGAGGACGTCACTAATGCCGATGTAGACAATATGGCAAATCATTTCTGACAGTTTCAGAGATGTGGTAGAAAAGTGATGGGCGATCTGGTGAAGTGACTGGGGGTAGCTAAGTAGTGCTCACAAAAATGGTCCATTTAGTGGGCATGTTAGCATATTAGCATATCAATACAAGAGGATGTGATGGAGAAAATGCACCTGACATTGGGCTGTTGCAAGAGTCAATGTTGCCGTTGCTTCTATAAGGCCAAAATTTATATTGTGACAATGTTGCTATTTTGAGTGCAACTTTTTTTAATGTTATGGTGTATTGTTTTGAACTGTGTTAAATCAGAACCATCGGTATACTTGATTCACATCAGCATATTTATGTGTGTCTTCTTTTTAAACTCCTACAGAGGTTTATTTAAAACTGCAGTTGTAGATTGAAGTATTGTGGATTATATATACTACATGTTTCATAAATAGACAAATCAGCATATGTGACATATACATAACTCCCAATTGTCCTGCTTTTCACGGGAACATCCCGTTTTTTGGGGATGGTCCCATGTCCCGCGGTGGGGGCAGTTGAGAGTCCCCCTGTCACCCATGAATAGACGTTGATGGCCAGCAGCTCAGAGAGTCACTAGCCATGCCCCCACAGTGGCAAAAATGAGGGAGGGGTGTCCTCGCGGGGACAGGCCATGACCAAATGCAGCTAGGCCATGCCCCCAAAATGTAGGTGTCCCTCTTAACGCCTGGCAGATGTTGGGAGGTATGCATACGTGATCTAGATTAATATTATACAATTTACTGAAGTGTTTCTTCAAGCTTCCGGTAGCTGCATTGGTTTTATTTATAATACAATTGGTATTATAACATATAAAGATGCTATAAGTAGGTGTCTCAGGCCTTGCACATTCGGGCAAGCAGGTGTACACAAGAGAAGCCACAGGTATACAACTGCCTAGATGCTGCTGCCTAGATGTACTTTTGTGTGCAATCAACTCCATTATGTTCTGCAAATAATCTCTCTTAGCGCTGCTGGCAATAAGATGTGTTATGCTAAAGCAGGGGTTCTCAAAATATGCACAGTGTGAGGACTGAGTTTGAGAACCTGCGTGCTAAAGCAATTCATCAAAAACCTGATGGTATTTGTTTACCGATTTTTATATTTTGCAGCATGTTCCGTTGCGCTTTACAAGTGGAGTGGTAGAACATATGCTAGGATGCCATTCTGGTAAAAAAATGTACAGCAAAGCAAAAGCTTTATTTATATTTACAGCAGGGCGTAATAACTGCACATGTACATAGGTAATTTGGGAGGGGGAAGGGGGAGCTGGCCTACTGGGGAGGAATCAGAAGATCTAAGGAGGGCCTCTCTTATAAGCAGAATGCACTAAACTGCTAATTGAGGCAGGTTACAAAATGCTAAGCTTTTGGGTACTTGTTAAAGTGGAATACAGTGGAATACAGTGGAATGATAAGTGGTGGATACAATGGAACAGGAAAAAGTGCTGCTTAGGTGTGTAAATAGGGATAACACCAACTCCCCAAGTGAACAATAGATACAAGAAAAGTCACACACAATGGTGCAAGTTGTCACGTACGATGTTCAAGAAAAACCGATGGCTGAATAAGCACAGAGGTGGCATAAACCACGAAGGGTTCTGGGATGCCGTCACTTTAGTTAGCAGGTTGTTAGGGGCTATGCGATATGATGAGAAAGGGTGAGCCAATGGGGGTATAGGGGGAGGAGTAGGCAGGCTAGGAGAGACCAGGAAGTAGTGTGATCTGCCTCCTTGTGAAGTTTCCACTCCCTCCCATCCCTATGTCTTTTCCTTTCGGTGGTGGTAAAAAACGGTCATTTATGTATATGTAGTAGTATATAGATAGTGGGTGGTTTCTCCCGACATCGATTGTCATTAGCCCATACTCCTGGACGGAGATAGCTTCACCACCTGCGTGGGTGGGTTGTGCAGGGAGAGTTGATCACCAGCGGTGTGTGAATGGTATGGTGATGTTACCCCTTTTCCCCCTGACCGTTCTCTAGTGCACCACCATCTATAGTTAATAGTCAAGTTGTCAATTAATAAATTTGACATTCATTTTGAAACGCCAGCACTTGTGTCTGTGCCTTATTTTAGTGTTAACTTAAGGTTTAAATTTATTAAAGTGTAAGCATAAAGATACCCGATGGGGAGTTTATTAATTAGAGAAACCTTCTTTATTCAAAAAGGAATAACAGTTTATTAATCAGGGAGAGGAAGGGGTGGAGTTAGAGGGTGACAGGGAGAGATGGGGGAGTCAGAGAGTGGCAGGGAAAAACAGTGAGTAACAGGAAGAGGTTGACAGGGTCAGCAGTGGGCCTTTAGTCCTCAGGGGCCCCACTGCCCTGCACCTGTTGCACCAATGGTAGTTCCGCCTCTGGCATTACATATAACAATTGTGCACTTTCACACATTACCTTTATAGAGTACAAACATTATAATAACGACTATTTTTAGAGTTTGTTTTGCTTATGCCAAGGCCAGCAAGTGACAGCTCCCATTTCTCTATATGCAGAAAACACAATGCATTTACAGGCAGATAATAATACATAGGCACATGTTTATAAATAGATTACATTCCTCATTATGGACTGTAAATGTGTTGAGCAGATAACGAGACATACAGCTTTCTTTTTTTAACTGCACAACCGAAATAGCATTTCACAATAAAAATGACAACGAACACCTGTGAAAAATGTAAGCTCTCTGTCAGACAGAGTGACACATATATTTAATATTTAAGAAAAAAAAAAAGAATCATATTTACAGGCGTTTTCTCTAAACAGTGTAATATAACCGTACTACAGTGGAAACTGGAACGGAAATACTGGAGTCTTAAACACAGCAACCCGATACTCTGCCTGCTGCATTAAAAAGGCAAATTGTTCTGTAGCCTTTATCCTTACATCTATGAGTACAAATACAGCGTTAGGCAAAATTCAGGAATTTACGTGTTTTGGAGCTTGCAACCCAAATATAACATAGTTTGCTTTTTCTTTTTTTGAATAGTTAAAAAATAAAGTTTAAAAAAAAAATGAAGTAAAATAAAAAATTCCATTCATTTACATTATAAACATGTAGTTTAGAAAACGACGTTCCCCATTTTTGGTTATTGCAAACTCGGCTGGTGTGGCAAGGTTCCTTACAGCATGTTTTTCCCAATAGGGCTTCATCGTTTTTTTTTTTTAAATAATACATTATTGTTTTAGAGGAACGGAGGGAGAATATACCCTCCACCCCCCACCCATTTTTTAGCAAAAATAAAACCTACATTTTATATATATAATACGTCTTGTATACACAGTGGTATGTCTTCAATTCTCTTTTTTCTACTTTACCTTATTTCTTATGGGGGTATGCATATATATTGTACTAGTATCTTGTTTGAATTAGGTTGGAGACTCCCATTCCACAAGCCCCCGGATCTGCGCAGATAGATATACACAATTGTTTCTAAATTGTGTAGTTTAGGAATTATTTGCCTAATAAATGTGTGTATGTTTGTGTGTGTGTGTGTTTTATAAGTGTCACTCCATACAGTAAATATCTTTTGTAAGTAATAATTTTCTACTTTACATTTATTTGCAATATAGGTTGAGTTATGCGAATTATTCCAAAAACCGTGGTTCTTTTTGGAATAGTTCGATTTTTTTTCTCTCCTTTTTTTATACTTACCTAGTCCCCCTGCATCCACGGCAGGCCTTCAGCTTCGTCTCCAGCGGTCCCAGGAGTGCACCTAGGAACTCGCGCAATGCACTCCTGGGACCGCTGGAGATGCCGGAGATGAAGCTGAAGGCCTTCCGTGGATGCCGGAAGACTCCATGGACGCCAAGGGACCATCGGGGACCTACCAGAGGACAGGTAAGTATGCAAAATAAAAAATATTCCAAAAACCGTAATAATCCCTTATCGGGAATGCTCGTGGTCCCCAGCATTTCAGATAAGGGATACTCAACCTGTACTACCCTGGTGGGGGGAGTGTGGACTGCACTGATATCACTGCCTTAGTGCAATATTTGCAGCAGAAAACCACATGCATAGCAGCCAATTATTCTTAATGTTTCTATTTTTCAATATTAACCAAATAAAAAAATGCATTTGCACATTTTTCTCAAGATGAATGTTATTGGGGCCCTTATTCAGATCTGATCGCAGTACAAATTTTTTCTCAAAATTGGCAATCCCATGTGCACTGCAGGTGGGGCAGATGTAACAGGTGCAAAGAGAGTTAAATTTGGGTGGGGTGTGTTGAAACTAAAATCTAAATTGCAGTGTAAAAACAATGCAGCCAGTATTTACCCTGCACTGAAACAAAATAACTCACCCAAATATAACTCTCTCTATACATGTTACATCTGCCCCACCTGCAGTGCACATGGCTTTGACCATTTTGAGAAAAAATTTGTACTGTGATCAGATCTGAATAAGGGCCTGGGTTTGAAGTGGGAGGCAACACTAAAGCTGTGTACACATGGGGGCGATAGGGGCTGAAATCGCTGGAAATATGGTCGCTGGCGACCATATTGCCAGTGATTGGGAGTGTGCCCCGGCGATAAATCGCTGGGTGCCCACTCCCGTTTTCAGCCCCTTTCTAATCGCTGGTCGCAGGAGCTTGCACCGCCAGCAGAGGTTCCTTTTCATCATCTCTGGTCGCTGATGAAAAGGAGACACTGGGCAATATATTGCTAGCAATATATTGCTGAGCAATATATCTCCCCCCGTGTGTACGGGGCTTTACAGTAAGACCCATGTCCGGGCAAAACATTTAAAAAATATCCTTGCAAACTTTTACTGAATAGCTCTGAAAATCACAATTTATCGTTTCAGATTTACATAAAAAAAAACTTGATAAAAATGAATTCCGTAAACTTATTATGTTGGGGATTTTAGAGTACTGTTAAGTATAATTTGTAATGAGATGAGATGCATCAGTTGAATAGAAAGTTTCTATCAAATCAATTTTAAAACTGTTGGCAACTATGCTTTATACATATATAAATTATATCCAGATTGCGGTAGTTTGTTATTTCATGTTTACAAGGCCTCATTACTATCTTAAATAGTATTGGACTCTCCATGTTACTTTTTACAGCTGTTCTAGTCAAAGTTCCAAGTTACAGACTTCAGAGTTGATCGCAAAAGCAAAATCTTTCCTCAAATGGGCAATACCATGTGCACTGCAGGTACGGCAGATGTAACATGAGGTGGGGTGTGTACAAACTGAAATCTAAATTGCAGTGTAAAAATAAAGTGGCTTGTATTTACCCTGCAGAGAAACAAAATAATCCACCCAAAACTCTTGGTACATTTGCCCCACCTTCAGTGCACATGGCCATTTGAGAAAAAAATTACGAAAGCAAGAGTAAGAGGCCTGAGTAAGGGGAAAGGAAAGTATAGGAATTTCTGAAAAGATTCCACGGCTGTTCCGTCATGAATAGGAGCAAGTCTCTCTCCGCCATGTTGAAGATTTCAAAAATGTTAATGTTGGTTGGTTCATGGCAGAAGTCAGTGCTTTTGTGTTCAGATGATATATGAGTAGAAAGTCAAGAATATACTGAAGAGGTTCCAGATGCCAAGGCGGCTCTAAGCACAAGCACTCACCAAAATTAAAAACTGTGTACAGCTCTTCACCAATGCCAGCTACTATCTGCAAGACAGCTGGGATGAAAATAATGAGGATATTTGAATCAAACACCAAACCCTTTAGGACAATACATTATCTCTTTGAGTCCTGTGCCATCTACAGCTAGGCTTATATCACCTGAAATGATCTGACCAAGAGCCAGGCCAGAAAGGTTGTCCTTCTGGATTTCAGATGTGATGCCAATCCAAATTACAGTAGGCTTCGTTCTTGAGTCATATCGAGAAGCTGGAAGTTTCTCCCACCGATACGACTTTACATGAGACGCAGTGATACATAGTCATCATTATCAAAATAGCATAAATCCTGCTTTTGCTTAGATATAAGCCGAAATGAGACTGATTTAAAGGCTGTCATTTGCTTAAGCATTAGGTCATCTTTGTAGCCACCCATGGGCAGGGGCGGATCCAGGATAAAATGACAGGGGGGGCACCATGATAACAAAGGGTTTGGGTGGGGGAGGGGCGGTGTTAGTGGTGCCAGTGTACATGCTAAGAGAGCGGCAGGAGAGGGTGGGAATGGAATTAAAAATAGGCCCTGGCATTTAAAGTACGCAGGCCCACCATGGCGACAAAAGTGAAGGATGTAGTTGTGCGCTCCAGAAAAGGGGGTGTGGCCACTCAACAGGGGTCGCGTCAACACCGTATACAACTTCTACACATTATGCAACAAAATACTAGACCCCATTATACTTGCCCCTTACACATGATGCCAAATGGAATGAGCCAAAATTGACATAATGCCACATGGATTGAGCCAAAATTCAAATAATGCCACATGGATTGAGCCAAAATTCAAATAATGCCACATGGATTGAGCCAAAATTTACATAATAACACACACGGATTGAGCCAAAATTCACATAATGCCAAATGGATTGTGTCAAAATTCACATGATGCCACACGGATTGAGCCAAATGCATAAAATGCCATACGGATTGAGCCAAAATTCACATAATGCCACATGGATTGAGCCAAAATTCACATAATGCCACATGGATTGAGCCAAAATTTACATAATGCTACACGGATTGGGGAAAAAATTCACATAATGCCACACGGATTGAGCCAAAATTCACATAATGCCACACGGATTGAGCCAAAATTCACATAATGCCACACGGATTGAGACAAAATTCACATAATGCCACACGGATTGAGACAAAATTCACATAATGCCACATGGATTGAGCAAGAATTCACATAATGCCACACAGATTAAGCCAAAATTCACAATACACTTCATAAAGAGGGACATTGTCCACCAAAGGCGCGCATTAAACATTTACACCAAAATGTCCATTACACGTTAAGTTACACGCCATTATGTCCATTATGTGTTATGCCAAACACCATAATGCCTATTAAAAATTATGCTACATAAGTGCTGCTTCTCTACATGCTCATTGCCAAGGGTTCCATGCTCATTGCCAGAGGTTCCATGCTCGTTGCCATGTGGGATTACATGCTCATTGCCAAGGGGGAATACATGCTCGTGGTAAATGGGGACAGCCGCTGCCAGGCAGAAGTGATAGCCACTGACAGTGGCAGAGCCTGGCTGTATTCAGAGCACTACAGGTCCCGGCTATTTGAAATAATACCCCTTTCACACCAGAAAATGCATTCCCAGGTTGGCCCCTTTTACAACAGCCTAGTCCCTGCATTTTCTGGTGTGAGGGGGAGAGAAAACCACCCCTCCCCCCTTTAACAGTTATCTCATTTAACCGGCTATATCTTCGGAACCAACTGACCCATTTACATGAGACAAGTATTATATTGAAGAACTTTTGAGTGGGCTTTGAATGATTTTGGTCCAGTGAAACTGAAACGTTTGGTTCCAGAGTAATCTGCCCTCAAAATCATGAACAGCCATGAAATTACATTTCAAAAATAAAAACATCGGTTTACACGCAATATCTCTGGAACCGATTGACCGATTTGGACCAGCCTGGTATCATATTGAAGGCCCAGCGATTTGGAATTGAATGATATCAACCACAAGCTTCTGTAATGCCAGGGCGGGAACTGGCAGCCGTCGGAACCGGGTGGGGGTCGGAATTGACGGGTCCCATATTATTCTATGGGGAAAAAACGTTACAGGTTTGCCAGGCGATATCTCCGGTTCCCGGGGGGCTAGAGACACGGGGCTGGGCTCGTTGGAAAGCCCTGGTCCTCAGCTACAAAATAAATGACAGGGGGGCACGTGCCCGGGTGCCCCCCCCCCCCCTGAATCCGCCACTGCCCATGGGACAGGGGTGGGATATACAGCATATTATCACAATCTAGAGCAGTGGCTCCCAAATTCGGTCTTCAAGATCCCATAACAGTGCACGGTTTCCAGGTCTCCTCACAGAATCACATATGATATAATTGACTTCACCTGTAGACCTTGTAAAGTGTGACAGTGAGTAATGAACATACCTGTGCACATGCCAGATGACCTGAAAAACATGAACTGTTTGAGATCCTCGAGGACCAAATTTGGGAACCACTGAACTAGATAGATTAAAGATTGGGAGGCCACATCCAAGTCACTATAAATGGTGATAAAAGGTACAGCTTGCTATATATTTGTCCTGAGACCTTACTATACAGTAGGTTGATGATAGAGGGTATTGTGATTGGTTCAAATAAAAATCACTGTGTTCTTTACCAAGGACATAGTGGGAAGCCTATTGTGTGTTACACTGAGGATGTAATTGATGCTATTTTTAGGAGTATATGTAGTCAGCAGTGACGTGCGGTGAGGTCAGTGACTGGTGAGGCACTGGCTAGTATCAGAGCCAGATTTACACGCATACAGTATAGACCGGATAGGTTAACCATTTAATTGAAATTGAACAATAACATACAGTACATTTCCCTACATCTTCACAGGATTTACAGAAAAGAAGTACTTCTAGACAACAACTTGTCAAAATCGCAAATGGTGTGACTTTTGGTAAACAATGCCAAATATCGCACGCAAAATAGACCAGGTCAAGCCAGTTCAGTGAGATCTGTGCATGGTTCTGTCTAGAAAATTAATTGTGCGAAAAAAGAAAAAAATACATAGGGTCCCCCCTCCCAAGCATAACCAGCCCCGGGCTCATTGAGACAGTCCTGGTTCCCCAAATATGGGGAGAAAAAATGGTGGGGTTCCCCCATATTTAAGAAACCAGCACCAGGCTCTTAGACCGGTCCTGGTCCCACAAAATACGGGGGACGGAAAAATTGGGGTCCCCCATATTTTGGAACCAACACCGGGCTCCAACAGCCAGCAGTGTCATGCCACAGCTGGGGGACACTTTTTATGCAAGGTCCCCCAGCCATAGCATGATCATTCTGGCTGGTCAGCCCTGGACGGGGTACCTGGGGGAGTGGGGACCCCCCCAATAAAGGGGTCCCCCACCCCCAGGCTTCACCCATCCCGGGCTGAAGCCCGGGGCTGTCCCCGATGTCCCAGGGCGGTGGACACCGGGCTGATAAGTGTAAAGGTATTGGGTTCTGCTGTGGAACAACAAATCACAGCAAACCTTCCCCTGTATGCAGGGACTTGGGGAACCACAAGTCCCAGCATACAGGGCATTAATGGGCCCGCTGGGACTTGTAGTCCCACAGCAGAACCAATACACCAATAAAAACACCCACACCATGTAAAGTAAAATTTTATTAACAGCAGTTTTCACCTGGCAGGCAGCAGCCAATGAGCTCTTTTGCGTGGCTGCTGCCGTGCCAGGGCTTCCGGCGTCTTCACCTGGCAGGCGGCAGCCAATAAGCTCTTTTGCGTGGCCGCCGCTGTGCCAGGGCTTCCGGCGTCTTCACCTGGCAGGCGGCAGCCAATAAGCTCTTTTGCGTGGCCGCCGCTGTGCCAGGGCTTCTGGCGTCTTCACCTGGCAGGCAGCAGCCAATAAGCTCTTTTGCATGGCTGCTGCCGTGCCAGGGCTTCCGGCGTCTTCACCTGGCAGGCGGCAGCCAATAAGCTCTTTTGCATGGCTGCCACCTTGCCAGGGCTTCCAGCATCTTCATCTGGTGAGCAGCAGTCTAGTTTATCCTCCTGAATCTTCTTTCTTCGGGAGCTCTTCTATGCTCCACTGCTGCTGGCAGACAGCCTGCTGCTGGCTCACGCTGGCTCTTAAAAACTATATGAGGGGGCGGAGCTAGACATGCCGCACTCTGATTGGCTCCCGGCGGCCATCTTTAAATTTAAAATTTGTAGTCCAGCGCCACTGCTTCTATGCCCCAATAGCGGCGAATACATAAATAGTAATTAGCGTTACCCTTGCACTACAAGTCCCAGCAACTAACTAATCATGCTGGGACTTGTAGTGCAAGGATTATTGTTACTGTCTATATTATTTCTCCCTGCCTGGGCTCTTCCCCGCATCACATACGGGGAAGAGGACTGACAGCTCCCCTGCACCTGACCCGACAGGGACCAGTGACAGGCTGCAGGAGGGAGAGATAGGTAGCGGCATAGTTCAGCGCCGGGCTGCGGGGGGGCAGGGGGGGCAGCAGCAGCCGGAGCGCAGATCAAGTACACGCTGCTGCTACCACCTGACCCCGGCAAAAATTGCCCAGCCAGCAGCCGGCAATATCTCTCTGCCGCCTCCTCCTCGGCTCTTCCCCGCATCACATGCGGGGAAGAGGACTGACAGCTCCCCCTGCACCTGACCGACAGGGACCAGTGACAGGCTGCAGGAGGGAGAGCTAGGTAGCGGCGGAGTTCAGCGCTGGGCTGCGGGGGGCAGCTGCTGCTACGCTACCACCTGACCCCGCCAAATATTGCCCAGCCAGCCCAGCAGACAGGGACCACAGCACGGGCAGCAGGAGGGGGGAGCTAGGTAGTGGGACAGGACTGGAGTTCGGCGCCGGGCTGCTGGGGGTGGAAGAGCGGGGGCAGCAGCAGCCTGGGTCGCAGGTGAAATACACGCACCACCTCTGCTTTCGCCGATTGCGCACGGAACGCACGGATGCCCGCTACTCCCGCTACTCCTGTCAATGTCAGCACCGCTGATGTCCCTGCACCCGCCAGCCCAGCGCCGCTGCTGCCCCTACTGCCAGCACCGCTGGTGCCCCTGCACCCGCCAGCCCAGCGCCGCTGCTGCCCCTACTGCCAGCACCGCTGGTGCCCCTGCACCCGCCAGCCCAGCGCCGCTGCTGCCCCTACTGCCAGCACCGCTGGTGCCCCTGCACCCGCCAGCCCAGCGCCGCTGCTGCCCCTACTGCCAGCACCGCTGATGTCCCTGCACCCGCCAGCCCAGCGCCGCTGCTGCCCCTACTGCCAGCACCGCTGGTGCCCCTGCACCCGCCAGCCCAGCGCCGCTGCTGCCCCTACTGCCAGCACCGCTGGTGCCCCTACTCCCGCCAGCGCCGAAGCCTGGCTCTTAGTTAAATTGAAAATTAAATAAAAAATCACTGTGTGCGCTTGTGTGTGTGTGTGTGTGTGGGGGGGGGGGGGGGGGGCAGAATTTTTGTAGTGTCTGGGGGGGGGGGCAGAATTTTAGTAGTGTCTGGGGGGGGGGGGCAGAATTTTAGTAGTGTCTGTGTAAGTGTAGTGTTAACTAAACACTTACATGATGATGCTGTCCCTGCCTGCAGACACTGACACTGTGCAGCTCATGGACAGCGGATACAGGCTATCAGTGAGTGACAGCCTGCGCCGCTGTCCTATCACATCTGTCTCAGTGACAGGGGCATCCGTCCCTGTCATTGAGGCAGAGGAGTAGATGCCGCTTCCCCATGCAATTTCAATGGGCTTCTTTGCCTCTTTTTTCCCTGCAGGTTATGCCCGCCCCCAGCTGCCTGACAGTTTTCAATTGTCAGCGGGAGGCACAGCTCCCGCTGCCGCCCAAACTCCCCACAGTGTCCCACCTGAACTAATTAAAGAAAAAAATCAAATAAGATATGTATAACAGGCAGCATATGTGTTATTTTGTTATAAATATCATCTTTGAATTTTTTTTTAATCAGTTATGACAGGTGAGGCTCTGCCTCCCCTGCCTCCCCTGACTGCACGTCCCTGGTAGTCAGTTTTATTGGTGTTTGTGTACATCTTAAAAGACAAATATTATAGTACCATGATGTCTAAAAAAGATGCAGTCATTCCTAGTTTAGACTTTTGCATTAATAAATTGGGTGCCGGGTGACTGCCCGACAGGGTGGATCCCAACGGACAGTATCCTGACTGCCGGTGCTCCGACAGGGGGGAATACCAACTGACAGGGGCTATTCTCCCTTGTGGGGGTCCACTACCCCCATAGAGGGAGAAAAGTACCTGTGGCGAGTGGAGCGAGCCACTGAGCACACAAGGGGCTTCTTTGTGCTCACCCCCTGTCAGAGAACCGTCAGTCGGGATTCCGACGTCGAGATCCAGACCGTCGAGATCCCCCCTGTCGGGCAGTCATACCACACCCTAATAAATTTAGCAGTTGCTAACCCTCCCAAAATTTGCAACCAAAGACAGCTACCTAGAGTAGCCTAGGCACCCTCTTGATATCAATTATTAGCTGCCTCTTATGTATGTCACAGGACTGTCTTTTAGCATACCATGTATGTAAAATTGCATTAAAAAAAAAAAACATAAATAAAAACAGAACACAATAGGAGCTAATGCAGCTGTTTTTCCCATAATAAATGCTCAAACTCTCGCAGTATTGTGTCACACGTACCAGGTGCAAATATATCCAAACACAATGAGCTCGTGGGGGGAGAGAGAGGGAAAGATAAATGATCTCTCTTATTGGTTTAAAATCCCCTTCACAAGTGAAGGCTCATTTATTATTGTCCAGCTATATGTAACAGCAATGCTTTGTCCCCTCCCTAATGGAACGTCAACTTTGTGGAACTGAAACTATGCATTAAAGCGTGGTGCATTTTCCCTTTACTAATCCTGGGGTCAGTAGCACGAATGTCACTTTGAACATTTATGCGTTACCTTGTAGGAAAGCTTAGTTATAAATTTTAAAAGCATACCTAACCCTAACTTCCTGTTCACCTCCAATTTTAAGGTATTGAGGTTAGAAGGCAAAGGTCATGCCCTTTGTTCAATAAAAAACCCTTTGCTGCCACAGTTATTACAAGTATTCCACATCCCTGCCAATTCCCCTGTGACATAGAGCACCATTTTCTTTGGCTTTTTTGGGGGCCCGCTCTTCCTCTTCTAAATAGTGTAACATTACACTATTACACCAACGTCACAAATGTCTTTTTTTATTATTACAAAGCCGCACTATTTGTTGCTAGCCGAGACGCACGGTGCGTTAGGTAAAATGAGAAAACAAGTTCACACATGAGACATTTTTCACAGAGCTGTGAATATTCTAATTTAATGTAAGCGACCCCGACATGTTTGTGGCCCCTTTACCCCCCTCCTAGAGTAACAGAGGTTTTATTCAGAGTGTGCACCTGTGGAAACCAAACTTCCAGCGCACACTGGATCATTAACAAAATGAGCTGTGTCAATAGGTTAAAGTCTCTGAGGGGAAGAGAGCTATATATCAAAAGAATAACATTATTTATTCTGTGGTAGATAAAGTGCTTGATTTAATGAGGCTGGCAATTGGTAGAAAAGAAAGCAGGCATGTAGGAGCAGATAAAAGACGCATTTAATTTCATTTTGACAAAAGGAACGCTGGTTAGGTAAAACACCTCACTGACAATAAAGTCAGAAAAATGAAAAAAAAAAGTAAATACAGAAAAGTACACAGGGTGCATACAAAGTAAATACACACGATAAGCAAATATTTTAACCATTTTGCTTCCTTTCAATATTACTATTTATGTTCTACTTTTGTATTTATGTTATAAATTTGGTTGTATATTAGAGTAGCAGAACGCTACTGCACACTCCAATATGGTTTCTCCAGGGAGGCCTAATTTCTTATAACCAAGATGGCCACTGAAGTCAGGGCTGCCATCAGAAATTGTGGGGCCTGGGACTGACAAAATCCTGATCCTCCCCCTCCTCCCCCACCTCCTCCTCCCCTCCCCCTCTCATGTATTACAATCAATGATTACCTTTAAGTTTAAAAGAGATGCGGCGACATGCTGATCCGGAGGATGGTGGCACTGGTTTCTTGTGGTCTTCCTCCTTCATCTGGCACTTGGTGAAGGCTCACGGCGTACCTGCTGCCCACTGCACTGCCTGTGAACGTTCCTACGGAGTGGGCAGCAGGTGTGCTGAGTCACTGACGGGGGCTGTGTCTGTGCATCTGCAGGGGCCGAGCGGCCTGGGCCCTACCCTCTGTCAAGGCGGCCAGGCTGGGACAGTTGTCCCCATACCACCCCCTTGCTGGTGGCCCTGACTGGAGTAACTACTGCACCAGAGCCAGATTAAGGAGGGGTCTGTGGGTCAGTACGCGCTCTGTACTGCACATGTGTAGCACTATCTTGTTACTCTATAAAAGGACACTTCTCCACCTTAGCTCCAAAAGAGACCTGATCACTTTACTTGCATTTACCTCTGTTCCAGCATCCTGCTTCAATACCTGATTCTAGAGGACAGTTGCACAATGAACTGATGAGCTGTTACAACCTTACTCATGCCTCAACCAGTAAGTACGGATGTACCAAACCACAGTATTGGTTAAGCCAGTAGACGTGTTTTTGGGTCAGAAACTACTCTGCCAACTACCAATGCATACCAATGCATGTAGACACACTACTCTTCAACTCTATGAGATGAAGTACCACCAGTGACCACTAGAGGCCACTTAACAGACAAAATTCACAGCTGAAAGTGAAACTACAGTGCAGAAGCTGTCATTTTAATGGGCTTTTAACTAGTATACAGTACACATAAAAAAAAACTATTTCATTTGTAAGGTTAGCACATATGATGTTAAAGTCAAGATATTGAGGGGGAATTCTGTGATACACCCAGACTGCTCCCCGAAATGACCCGAGGAAGATCATCATTGTTGGAGAATATACATTATAATATTGATGTACAGCCCAATGTTCTTCTTAGCTGTGTTAAACTGGTACATTTTATGTATATACAGTAGTACACACATTCTGCAAGCCTTTACTGAGAATATTGGGTCATTCAATATTTGGTTTCAGGGAAGGACATCATTTCCCCCCACCCAAAGCCAAGAAGGTCCCTTACGGGACAAGGCTCTTCAAGCTTTCCTTTAATAAATACTAATATGTTTTATTGATATATATATATAGTAACAGGGGCAAAAGCAGGATTTTCAGAAGGGGGTTTCCAGGGGGGAAGAGCAAAGCACAGAGATGGACACTTAGGTGACCCAGTATATGCCGGGTCAGTTAAAGTATTATAGATAGACCAAGTGTATATAAATAATAATAATAATATATGGTACTTATGTAGTATCTGGGCTGCAGATTTTGAAATCGGGTCCATCGCATCGCATCGCATACGACCATATCGCATGCGATGCGATGCGATGGACCCGATTTTTCCATAGGATTCAATGTTAAAATGGACTGAGTCCATTTTAACATGGAATTCAATGGGAAAAGGGGTCCTTTTCATACCCCTACTATCCAAGTGGGCATGGAGTTGGATATAAACCTGTGGCGAGCGTAGCGAGCCACCGAGCCCGAAGTGTGGCGAGCGTAGCGAGCCCCGCAAGGGGACACAGAATACGTCCCCTCGCGGGGCTCGGTGGCTCGCTACGCTCGCCACAGGTTTATATCCAACTCCGTGCCCACTTGGATAGTAGGGGTATGAAAAGGACCCCTTTTTTCCCATTGAATTCCATGTTAAAATGGACTCAGTCCATTTTAACATTGAATCCTATGGAAAATCGGGTCATCGCATCGCATGCGATATGGTCGCATGCGATGCGATGCGATATCGCATCGCACTGATTGTATGCCTTAAGTTAAGGCATACAGTCAAAAAATCGGCAGCCCAGATACTACATAAGTACCTATATATATATATATATATATATATATATATATATATATATATATATACATAACAGCAGAGTATACCCCTGGGCATAGCAATGTATTGGGGCCCCTACCTATCCTCCAGCGGTAGGGGTAGGGGGTGCTATGAGCGGAAGCTTTGATGTCCTGCGGGTGGTAGGGGGTATTATATCAACCGCTCAGCATGTAGGGCTCAGTAATTTCCAGCAAGTTACCCCTTTACTGCACAGATGGTGGGAGATGAGGTGGGAGAAGGGGGCATTGGTCTGAATGAAGGGGTCCTGATACATAACTTCCAGGGTGGTAGAGGATGTTTAATATGCAGAGGAGGGGTGTATAGTGGAGTGGGCTTATTATTCATAATTTTCTGGTGGGAGGACAGCTTGCTTGACTGCAGATATCTCCAGTTCCAGGAACTAGATTTATTAGCTTTTAATGGAATTAAAAACTAGATAATCCCACCTACCAAATAGTATTGGGGACTAGGGTATCAGATATCAGGAGGCAGAGCAATCCGCCAACGAGTATATAAAACTACATACCAGGTGTGTGGATCTGGAGCAGTACCTAGCTGCTGGAAGGCTGATATCTCTGGTTCTGGGAAGAGTAGAGACAAGCTACTAGTGTCCATCAAGGGGGGAGAGTCATAGCTTTTGGAATATATCCTCAGACAAACTCTGAATCAGACAGAAACTGAAATATCTGACTGGGAAGAGCAATTAACAGGCTTGGATGGGGACCACTGCTTTGAAGTCAGATATCTCCGGTTCCCAAGGCCCGATTTTTAAAATTCTTGTACCCATGGAAAGAGGGGACCCTCAGCTTTCAGACTAGGGCCCTCAGATTCC
The DNA here is from genome assembly GCF_055691185.1 of Crinia signifera. Classification (NCBI taxonomy): domain Eukaryota; kingdom Metazoa; phylum Chordata; class Amphibia; order Anura; family Myobatrachidae; genus Crinia; species Crinia signifera. Next base: position 285,246,355 of record NC_139221.1, read on the forward strand.
TGGGGGGGTTCGGGGTACTCAGAAACCCCCCCTGCGTGCGTTACTGAGTAAGGGATGGACCCGTCACTCAGGGCTTAACGCTGTGTGCCTTGCGGTGGTAGAACTGCACCTGTGCCTCCTTGGGTGAGGATGATGGTCCTCCCGAATATAACCAGGTCCTCCCAAAATACATGTCTGTATGAATTTAAGCAGCACCACCTCACTTATGAGTGTTAACACATCCTGACGACTGGGTCGCCGAACCCCGAAACGTTAATGACTATGGACTAAATTTCAAATAAAGAGTCCAGTTTTTTTCACCTGCTACAAGACTCCATATATGATAAAGCTTCATGCACACCAAATATACGTGCATTAGTAATATAAATAATCCATGACCTACACTTGCAGCTCTGTGATGAAGTGGAATGCAACATTTTTTTGCATATGAATTGAGAGACTTAATTACCTTTCTCTGCCCTATAACCCGCTGTTGGGTATTCTGATGTTTATTTTATTTTATTAGCATTTGTTTAGCTTCAGCATACTCCACATCAATTTACTGTGAAGACCAATAATAAACAAAATGAGATAAGTAGACCCAGCTGGAAAATTACACTTTATTTTATAGATGAAATATAGAAATAAGCATTAAAAAGACACATACCCCTAAACAAGGATAATTGCCACGCGTCCTTCCAGCTGCTGCAAGACTCATCCCAGCATGCCCTTCCATGGTTTTACCATGCCCTAATAGCAAAACTGTGACAGGGCATGCTGGGATGTGTACTTCCGTAGCAGCCAGAGGGCTGAGGGCTGCATGTTAAGTAGGTGTGATTCAAAAGGTTGAAAGTAAAAGTTGACGTGGGTGTAGCCCATGGGAATGCCCTGAGTTCCGTGGGCATTCCCATAAAAACTCTGGGCGTTCTAATGGGAATAAGGGCGTGCCGATGTGTTCCAGGGCAGTCGGCTAAAGTCACATGAAGTCAGCCGCCTGCCCTGTCGTCGGCCCGGCACATGCAAATAAAAGTCAGTCTCCCCAGACTTTTATATGCAAGCCCTGGAGAAATCATTCGATGGTCAGTGGCCATCGAATGATTTCTCCATCAGCGGGCACACGAAAGAGGATGTGTCTTTGGTACACATCCCCTTGCATGGTTGCGAGGGGAAACGGCGGGGGTGGGCGAATTCTTGTCAGGGCTAGGCTTTCTGGCACTCGGTAAACTGCAATCCACGCATCTTACCAAGTCAACCAGAATCAGTCCCCTTATGTGTTGACCTATTGACTGTCGATCAGTATGATTTCTCCACGGATGTTTTACCGATGGTCACTATGCAGACACCCATTGACCGATAGCCAAAATACCAACACGGTCAATAAACCGACATTCATTATGCCGACATGTTCGATTGACCGACATAGTCAAAATGCCGACATGTGTTTCTGTGGTTTTTGGGGGTTTCTATGTCAATGTAGGTCAGCAAGGACACGTCTAAGGGCGGTATTCAATGTGAATACCGGCGACGTGCAGCGAATCCTGTTTAGGATTCGCTGCACATTCGCCACTGCTCGCTGCGTTCCGGAGCCTCGCCGGCTCCGGTATTCAACGAGTCAGGGGCTCGCTGCCCCTGACCGGCGAATTTGAGCTCCTGCGGCGAACGCCGCAGGGAGCCTGAGGACGGTGGCAGGCAGGGAGATGGAAGTCTCCCTGCCTGCCCCAGAACGTTTGTGGGGGGGGGAGGTGGGCTCCCCGGGTGCCAGGCACCACAGGCTGCCCCCCGGGGGTGCCAGCAGGGGACCGGGTATATTCACTACACCCGATCATGCATATGTAATGATCGGGTGAAGTGAATATATGAATATCTAATGAGCGGCTCGGCTCCGGCCCCCTGCTGGCTGGTCTGTGTAAAAAAAATATATATATATATATATTTTTAAATTAAATATATATTCATGTGCTTACAGCACATGAATAAAAATAGCATGCCCCTCCTCAGAATAAAATTCCAGATTTTTTTACACCAATTGTAAAAAACAAAACACTTTATTTTAAAAGTTCACCTTCCACTTCACCATAAAAAGATAGCGATTGCTACTCGGTGAATCATGGCGAAAAAAAACTTGAAATGTATTCGCCATCTGGTCATTGAATAGGGTAATTCACCGTTTTAGTCAGAAATTCGCCTTACAGCACAAAATCGCCATAAAAACCTGGCGAATCAGCCTCATTGAATACCGCCCTTAGTGTACCACTGTGCTCTAAATGCTTTAGGCACACTATAATATTCCCCCTCCAGGTCCACTGGGATGGTAAAGTATATACAAGTCTATTTTTGGACTAAAATTGCTTGAAAACTCATGTCGACATTTTGACATGACGGCATGTTAAATGTCGGCATTTTGACTATGTTGGTCAATTGAACATGTTGGCATAATGACTGTTGGTATATTGACCGTGACGGTAATTTGACTGTCGTCAATGGGTGCCGGTATAATGACCGTCTGCAAAATGCCTGTCGGTAAATTGACTGCTACAATTGACTGCAAATAATGTTAGAAGTTGGAGAGTAGAAACAATTACACAACACGGATTCTCTTCCCATGATTCAGTCAGTGAAAATGGAAAACATGTTTTTTTTCCCTTCACGTGTCACATTATTACTAAAGCAAATGAAATTTGCACGTCTGGGAAATATGATTTCATTTATCAGTGAGCAGGAGGAAAGTTTCAGAAGGCATGGCCACAGTCCCTGACATGTAAACACTGCCATCATGATACAGGACATCAAAGCACACAGCCACGCTGAGCTGCGACATGCGGCAAGTCTGGGAGAATGGATAGATTAGCTGGAACATTGACAGTGACACCTGGCCAGATGAAGTATCTCTGTTTATGTAATTACAGCCTAAAGGGCCAAAATCTCAACACAATAAAACCACCACAGAAGCAGCTCAGAAGCCTATTCCCAGAATCCCAACAAGCCAATCCATCAGTGTCGCTCATCTGCTAGGAGCTCATTATGACTGCTACGTTGCTAATTATGCTGTCATCTATCAGATGAAGAGGCGCTACAGAAAATCTAATTACTGAATATCCCTATCTTAATAATGGTTACAGGTAACACAAACAAGCCTATTTTTGTTTAAAAAATATATATGGTACTTATGTAGTATCTGGGCTGCCGATTTTTTGATTGTATGCCTTAAGTTAAGGCATACAATCAGATGCGATGCGATGCGATATCGCATCGCATCGCATACGATGCGATGCGATGCGATGACCCGATTTTTCCATAGGATTCAATGTTAAAATGGACTGAGTCCATTTTAACATGGAATTCAATGGGAAAAAGGGGTCCTTTTCATACCCCTACTATCCAAGTGGGCATGGAGTTGGATATAAACCTGTGGCGAGCGTAGCGAGCCACCGAGCCCGAAGCGTGGCGAGCGAAGCGAGCCCCGCGAGGGGACGGTATTCTGTGTCCCCTCGCGGGGCTCGCTACGCTCGCCACGCTTCGGGCTCGGTGGCTCGCTACGCTCGCCACAGGTTTATATCCAACTCCATGCCCACTTGGATAGTAGGGGTATGAAAAGGACCCCTTTTTCCCATTGAATTCCATGTTAAAATGGACTCAGTCCATTTTAACATTGAATCCTATGGAAAAATCGGGTCCATCGCATCGCATCGCATCGCATGCGATTTGGTCGGGTGCGATGCGATGCGATGGACCCGATTTCAAAATCGGCAGCCCAGTTACTACATAAGTACCATATATATATATTTATTAAACCACTTACAGTGTAAATGTGTACATTTCCCTACGTTGTCATGAATAACCAATTTTGTGATAATCTCTCTTTCTTTTACCCCCAATTCTGGGCTCTACACTAAAAAAAGGACATTATAGAACTGGAAAGAGTACAGAGAAGGGCAACCAAGCTAATAAAAGGGATGGAGTCTTTAAACCAGGGGTGTCCAAACCGGTCCTTGAGATCTACCAACGGTCCATGTTTTTCAGATCACCTAGCTGTTGCACAGCTGTAGTCAATACTAATGGTCACATTTTCAAACCTGCTGCATTCATTCCTACTATAGATCCACAGGTTGCCTGGAAAACATGCACCGTTGGTAGATCTTGAGGACAGGTTTGGCCACCCCTGCTTTAAGCTATGAGGACAGATTAGCTTTATGCTGGAAAAGAGACATTTAAGGGAGGACATGCTTAACATGTATAAATGAGTTTGAAAAAACTCAGGAGCCCGAGGTGTGCTCTCTACCACCAGTGCTGTGCCTAAACACGTGCAAAGGGGGCGGTGCGTTCGAGTGGGTTTTCTCCCGAAGGAGAAGGGCCCCGTTTTTCCCCTAACCCCTCTCAACCATAAGGCCGAAGAGGGGAAAATAGGGAACAGTGGGTCCTCTTCGCCGAAGCTTAGAGAGACCCTCATTCCTCAACCCCCGGAAGGGTTAGGACAGTGGGTCCTCCGCACCCGAAGGTTTGGAGAGACCCTCAGTAGACTTCCCTCCGCCTTGCGGCTTGGGGTCGTCCTCGGGGGACAGAAGCTCTCCCCCAAAAGGCGAGAGCTTCAGCACATTGGGGAAATGGAAGGCCCATAAGGATCGACCACACTACCCAAAAAAACGTGACAAACTACAAAAAACAAAGAACGTGAAAAGTGACAAACGTTAGAGGGAAAATAAATAAATAAAGAGACCCCAGCCAGAAGGCCGGGGTGGGGGTGTGAAAAATTGTCCTACCCCATCCAAAAGGACGAGGTAAGGACGTGAAGCGCTAACCTAAACGGAAGTGCGCAGTGCTAGTGCCATACTAGCGTAAGGTGACTTGGGATCACCCGTGCATGTTCGGCACCCCCGAGTTTCCCCGGGGGCACAGTGCAGCCTCGGACTCCAGGCAGCCAGACAGTCAGCGTCCGACCAAGTGTTTCTCCGCCTCACCAGCAGACCCTTTCCGGCCCCCCGGCATGGGAATGGATACTCCACCGGGCTTTTCGATGAGTCTACCCCGCAGCGGCCAAATAGACTGAAGGAGAAGAAAACACCTACTCAGTCCCGACGTTTCACCTCTCCCAGGGATTGAGTACTGGGCTGGGCTTTTCGCTGTCTCTCTGGCCGAGGGAACTTGGAACCCCCGGACCAGAGTATAAATATACCAGGAGCCAATATAATGAACTGTCAGGACCCTATTTACCTCGAGGACTTAAGACTAGGACACGCGGGCATGCGTTTAGACTAGAGGAGAGAAGATTTTGTACCCTTAGAAGGAAAGGCTTTTCTACGGTTAGGGCAGTAAAAGTAAGGAACTCTATTCCTGAAGAGGTTGTGTTGGAAGACACAATAAATACCTTTAAAATAAGGTTGGACAAACATCTAGGGGTACAAGCAATAAGCATAATTTACCCAAAATTGTACCAGAAAATTAACATGGGGATTAATATGGGGATCTAACATCTACAACTTACCTTCTAATGAGTCCTTGATGGACGTTAGTCTTTTTTCAACCTAAAATACTATGTAACTTTGTAACTATGTAAATGTTAACAAAAACTTTTATATAATTTTACATAAAAATTATGAAATGCCAAAAATATATTCAGATTTATCTAAGACTACGCTCAACTGATATACACACAGTCAGTGCTAAACGGGATATATCTATAAAAAAAAACATCGTTGATGAATTGTAAAGCGCAATGGAATATGCTGCGCTATATAAGAAACTGTAAATAAAATAATGAAGGTTTTCTTATCCCTGTCCTGAGACCATTTTTCTATGTTTGTTCTTGTCACATTACATTTGGGGCCCAATTCAGTACTGTGTGCAGATCTGCAAAAATCACGAGTTGTGCACATCACAAGGAGGAACCTGGTGAGTGGGGCAGCCTTGCCCTGTGCTGGGTTGCCCCCCTGTGGACTAACACCGGGAGTTGTCATTTTGCGAAAACTTGGTGCCCTACCTAAAAGATATTTATGTAAAACTCATATTTTCTAGCTATCACTGGTGATCGCCAGACAATTACTAATAAGGGGCCACATTATGTAAAAGAGGGGACCCCCCTATTTCAAATGTGATGGCCAATTATTTTATTGACGTTAAATTGAGGGAGGTGTGGATTCATCCATTACAGTAATCCATGTAATTTCTAGAATGTAATGCTTTGTGCCTGGAGATCCTGCAAATCACAGGCAAAAACATTTAATTAGTTTGAAAGAGGGGACCCTTTTTTGTAACAAAAGCATGTCCTAATTGGGGAACCACAAGCTCTGGTTTCCAAATTCACAAAAAAAATAAAAAAGCAAAACTTATGTGGCAAATTTTCTTGTTGACCTTTTGCCATCATCGACTTTGTACATGTGGTCCGTTTGGTGTCAACTTTTCGACATTGCGGACTCCTATTCCTGTTAATAGTTTTATACAGGAACGTTGTCACTGCTTTATCCCTTATTTCTCACTTGTCAATTTCATGCAATCCTCTTTCTACAGTATGTAGAACCGAGGGTTGGACTGCCCCACAGGGGTACAGGGGAAACCCCCGGTGGGCCCCCACTGCTTGGGGGCCCAAACTCCTCTTGGGGCAATGGTACATTCTTTACAGTGCATTGCCATTATTAATCTGGTACATTATTATGTAGAAAACTAGAAGTATTTACTATGTATTCATTGATATTAATGATTAGCCAAATCTCTGTGGCAGCTGGTCACACCCCCTTTGGAGATTAGCCACACCCCTAAATATAGGCCCCTAACACTGCATTCCCTGGTGGGCCCTTTATGCCTCAGTCATACACTGGTAGTACCCTCTATCTTATATTCAGCATCTGTGTTCTGCCCATGAACCTCTTGACTACAAAACAGTAAAGTCTGAAATTGTTACGTTCCCCGGGGTCTGCTGATAATTTGGGAAACTCTGGCAATTTTTGTCTCACTTCACCTTATATCTTTTCCTGTCGTAAGCTTTCCAGGATGTAGATATTTAATATGTCATGCTCTGAGTGATGGGAAAAATCAATCAGGAGAACCATCATTCATGGGGACAGCCAGGAGGCACCAGAATTAGGATCATCACCTACCATGAAGAATGCCTGAAGGTGGATTATCCTTTAAAAAAAAAACAAGCTTGATGCAAAAATAAATATGCTAGAACGATGTGATTTTCCTCTACAAATATAAAACCCCCCAAGAACCATACTTCTAAAGGGAAAGTTATAGCGAGGCAAATTAATGATAATAGCCTATTTATTCTGCATAGCTCACTCACTTAGCTGTTCCGTGTTTAAGCTACACTGACTTAAGACTCTAATACACAATGCTGTGCCGGCTAAATTAAACAGGGTTCTGAAAATATAAACATAAAATTAAATTAGAGTTCTTGTTTCAGTCCTTTTTATGCCATGGAAGAAAAACAGACGGTTTAGTCTTGTTCTCCCCACTATTACTTGGCAGGCTACAGGCTGTGACTTAAATGAATGCTTTCAACAAAATTGTAAACTCTAATACCAATTTTAGAGCGTAGCGTGACCTCCAGAAAAAAAAAAAGTCAAATAAAGTAGACATTTGCTTTTTTTCTTTCAAAGTTAATATAAAGGAATAAACTGTATAATTAATGGTAAGTAAGAGGTAGAGGGAGAAAAACACTCCATTGGATCTGATGGTGTATATAGTAGGCACAAGGGTTGTCCGTGGGCAGATGGAAACTGCTCTGTGAGGTTTTAGGCAGGACAGGAGGAGGATTTATTGATAAGCAGGATACAGGTGCCCGACTGTTTATCAGGAACTATAATTAGATGCAAGTCGCTCTCTCTGCATAAAAGTAAACATGACAATGAAGAAATGGTCATATAAACAATCATTTACTAGAACCCAGTGTTTGCTTTCATTTGCTGAACTGCACTAGAACATTGACAGAACTTGTTGCCAATTGTGCTTTGACGTTTCACACAAACACACACTGTATCAAGCTTATGTTTATTAGGACCACATATGAATTATAATCAATAACACACGTGCTTAAAGTTCATTATAGGTTATGTGAGGTCCTCTTACATTTCAATATACAGTATACATGGCAAAACTGAACGCAGCCTTATATCTGCATACTTTAAGCAAGTGTGCTGGTGGCTTCTAATATCCATACAGTATATCCTAATGCACTGTTATAGAGTATATCATTAGATAGATTAGGGGTAGAATTATTATACGAGGTGAAGTGTCTGTTTTTTATCACCGGCCAATCAGCTCCTACCTGTCATTTTTCAAACCAAGCCTTTAACTTCACAGTTAGGAGCTGATTGGCCGGTGATAGAAACCAGACACTTTATCACTTCAGCGAGCTTAATAAATCTGCCCCATAGTCTTTCAAGAAGAGGAAGAAGGATTAGTTTGGTTGTTGGTTACATAGAGCCTCCTACAATGGTGAGATCTTTCATTTCTCCAGTGCATGGGAACAACGTCTATTCCTCACTGCTCTTCTCAGCAGAACAGTAGGTAGCTCCCACCTGCCCCCACTGTGAGACACTGCCAGTCATGGGTGGGATGTGGGACAGACGGCTATAATTGCCAATCTGCTATAATTATGTATCACTTGTTCTCCATAACTGGTATCACTGGTTCTCCATAACTGGTATCACTGGTTCTCCATAACTGGCAATCTGTTATCATTACATATCAATAATTCTCCATAACTGGTATCACCTTTTATCTATAACTGGCAATCCACTATAAATAGGTATCAATTGTTCTCCATACCTGAAAATCCACTATCATTACGTATCGATGGTTCTCCATAACTGGCAATCCACTTTATTATGTATCAATTTTATTATCCATAACCTGCTATCATTATTAATCACTTGTTCTCCTTAACTGGTATCAATTGTTCTCCATAACTGGTATCAATTGTTATCCATAACTGGCAATCCACTACATTATGCATCACCTTTTATAAGATCATTTGGGCATGCCCAGCTATTCATTCAGTATCACATTACAGTATGTAATTTCTCATGTAATATGATTTCTGCCGTGTGCAACTCTGTGTAATATTTCAGCACTTTATAAATGAAAGATAATAACAATTATAATGATATTTATCATAAGAAATTAAAGTACTAATAACAACTACACAATGTAGCTCCATGCTCTCACAGTGCACTCTGTGTAATCACTGTGTTTATATTGTGCTGTGATTGCCTCATAACACAGACTAACGAATAGCTCTTACAGTACACAGAGATGAGCCAAGCCCTATACACAAAGTGCTTACAGTACTGTAAGTGGCACTACTGTACATTCTGGCTTTGCCATAGAACGTCTTGGAACTTTCACTACTTTTTCTTTTTAGCAAAGGAACATTTGGGAATAGAAATAAAGGTTGTACAGAATAAAAAGACCCATCAACAGCACAAAGAATACAAAAGTGAAAATAATATAATGTGATAAGAATATAAAAGGGATAAGAATATAAAAGGGATAAGAATATAATGTGATTAAGAATATAAAAGGGATAAGAATATAATGTGATAAGAATATAGAAGGGATAAGAATATATAAATTAGTGTATCTGGTAGAGATGAGCTAAGTTTCAAAGCCATTATACAAAATATATTTGTCAGGCATCACTTCTCCCTTTTTACAGTTGGATTTCCCAATCTTACCCCAAAAATACCTCCACAACTTTATTTATGGGACTCTGTAGGGAAAGTCATCATATAGTAATGGATTTTCCTATAAAGCTAGTGTATAATAACTATTGTGTGCGTGATCCTTTATTTTCAGCTAATTTATATTTGTAACTGAATTGCACCATCTCATCCAAATCTTTAAACCCCTGCAGTACTGCTGGGCAGCACAACTCACTTTCCTTTATGATAGGGAGAACAAAGTAGTTATCCTCATTCTATAGAGACAGCCAGCTCTAGCAGCGGCGGCTGCAGTGCTGACCATATAGTGTAGGGGGAGCCGCTTAGCATATATAAACATTCATGTTCTAATGTATGTACTATATGTGCTGGCTGGTTCCCCTTTGGATCATCATCAGCAACACTGTATGTATCAGTCGTTATGCAGTACCTGGGGCTCAACATAAGACATCACACTTCTTCTAAGCCGGTCCTCAGACACTATGAAAGTAGCCAATGGGATTCTAGGGGGTATCTGTGGGAATGTCTTGGATGTACAGTATGTGATGGCTTTTGCTGAATCCCAGGTTCCACATAGCTCCTGATACATACAGTGCTGCTGACGTCCAAGGAGAACCAGCCAGCACATTCTCTCTATTACATATATCAGAACATGTAAGTTTATATGTGCCTAGCAGTTCCCTCCTGCTTTATATGGTCGGTGCTTCTGCTGCTGAGCCCTAGGCTTACCTGAGCAGGGCTAGTGCCTTTCAGAGAAGAGGTAGCAAAGCAACCCAGGACAACCAGGGTTCTTATTGGCCATCCATGGTATCACAGCGTAATGAACAACATTGGAATTTCTGTAGTGACAATATTTCCATGCTTTTTCTTTCATATAAAATGAAGAACAATCTCTGCAGTGGTATATCAAAAAACTGGATGCCCCTCAGATCAGAAAAGTTTATCGCTCCCCCCCAAAAAAGTTAAGCACCTCCCAACCCCGCCTCCCCCCTCCATCTGCCGTTGCCGGGTCTGTAGCTAGAAATCTGCAGATCTACTTGTCTGCAGTCCCAGAGCTCCTCCTGTTACCATAAAAACATCCTTTGTGCCTCCTTTAGCATCCTCCATAACTGTCTGCTATGAGGGGGAGGACATTTTGTAAGGGGCATTTTTATGTGCTCTCAGAACTATTTTAGGAATCATAGAGGCAATAAATGCAAATACACCTTACTCAGTTGTAAAATATGGTGCTAGTTGTAGTATAACAAACTTTCCACCCATTATTGGAAATAAAATATTAATAAATAGTAGCCATTCTTATTTTATCATTAATGCGTAGATAAAACAACCATTTTTATAAAAACATTGGAGATTATTTAATAAGTTCCAAGATCACAGTACCGAGGCGAGTTCAGTATATTTAAAGTACCATACATACAGATAGTGGTAGATGCTCAATTAGTTCAGTAGCATTTCCCAGGTGCATGAGGGAGGTAATAGAACATATATTATCATGTAGTGTTCTAGATTGGTTACTAGCATTGCTCAGTGTGTTGAGGGAAAAAATGTCTTGTTTTACTTACCCAGTATTTAACCCCTCCCTCATGCACCTGGGAAATGCTACTGAACTAATTGAGCATCTACCACTATCTGTATGTATGTTGTTAGAGGCAGAAGGGAGCCCATATTAGGAGGAGATGTGGGTCCTGATATGCCACATGGAGTAGTCCGGGGTTGCTCCAAGGTAGCTAGCTCTTAGTTTGGATATATCAAGTAAGGAGCCATTATCATGTGGCTCCTTGTTGGTTAATCGTAGACCCAATTTAGGGTAACGGTGGTGTGGGGTGCGGTGCTCCTGGACTGGATGGGCTGGGTGGCTTTAGTGCGGCATGCCCTTACATTCTATTAACACTTTCCCCTCACTAACACTATCTCTATCCTATTTTAATTACATTCATTTATCTCTCCCTTTTATATAGCTTCGGCTTCCTATCACTAATTATTAACACTTAGTATATCACTGGCATGCCGCGCTGGGCTTCCCAGCTTATGATGGTTTTTTGGGGTGCCGCACCCTGCACCTAGATATAGCGCTAGGGACCCCCAATATACAGAGAAGCCTTGACGTGGCTTGGGGGCATAGCATACACCTGCGCAGGTATATGTAACCAATATCTCTGAATTCTATTATCATGTAGTGTTCTAGATTGGTTACTAGCATTGCTCAGTGTGTTGAGGGAAAAAATGTCTTGTTTTACTTACCCAGTATTTAACCCCTCCCTCATGCCCCTGGGAAATGCTACTGAACTAATTGAGCATCTACCACTATCTGTATGTATGTTGTTAGAGGCAGAAGGGAGCCCATATTAGGAGGAGATGTGGGTCCTGATATGCCACATGGAGTAGTCCGGGGTTGCTCCAAGGTAGGTAGCTCTTAGTTTGGATATATCAAGTAAGGAGCCATTATCATGTGGCTCCTTGCTGGTTAATCGTAGACCCAATTTAGGGTAACGGTGGTGTGGGGTGCGGTGCTCCTGGACTGGATGGGCTGGGTGGCTTAAGTGCGGCATGCCCTTACATTCTATTAACACTTTCCCCTCACTAACACTATCTCTATCCTATTTTAATTACATTCATTTATCTCTCCCTTTTATATAGCTTCGGCTTCCTATCACTAATTATTAACACTTAGTATATCACTGGCATGCCGCGCTGGGCTTCCCAGCTTATGATGGTTTTTTGGGGTGCCGCACCCTGCACCTAGATATAGCGCTAGGGACCCCCAATATACAGAGAAGCCTTGACGCGGCTTGGGGGCATAGCATACACCTGCGCAGGTATATGTAACCAATATCTCTGAATTCTATTATCATGTAGTGTTCTAGAATGGTTACTAGCATTGCTCAGTGTGTTGAGGGAAAAAATGTCTTGTTTTACTTACCCAGTATTTAAAGTACCAGTCAATTGTAAGACACAATCAGAGTTGTTATTGACTGCTGCTTTACAAACTCACCAAAATCCCACCGCATCGGTCATCTCGGAATTTATGACATAACCCCTTTTGTTTCCTGTACACTACCGACACCTTATATTTCATTCAAATACCCTGTGCCAAATTTATCTTATAAACTAAAATTATATACCAAAGTCTAATTAATAACGAAGCCCCTCAACACAGAAAATAAACATTCTCACATGTTAATAAACTAATCCCTGAACAATATTCATTCACCTCTCAAGATTAATTAGCATTTCGCCCATTAGTTAGTTTTATATAACTCTAAAATAAGCTGTATTACTTAATGCCACAAATAGCTTTTACAGCATTGTCCAAACATTCCTTGTAATTTTTTTGGGGAAAACAATTATTAAATTGTCACGTTTCCTGATTCTTTTAATTAACAATTTCACAAGCTTTGACGTGGAATGGGAAATTATTAGAATAACTGTTTTTTCTATTTCTAATCTGGATCATATTAAAACTGTAGTGAACTGTGTTGTTTCCAAACTATCTGGTCTTTTGACTAAGCTTTGAATGGAGATAAAAAGGGATCAAGATAGCTCTTTCTTTCAGTGAGATTTACAGTAGAACCCTCAATTAAATAAGCTAAAATCCATAACTAGCAAATACGCCTGGGCAGATCACCACCAAAACATAGAGCCCTGCTAAAGGGGAACTCTACACTAGAGAGTCTGGGAAGGTCACATATTGTAGTGGGAACCATCACCAGCATTGCTGGAGCTTCTATGGAAGGGTGCTGGATGACTGGCCGACAGGGGGATCCCGACGGCCAGTATCCCGACTGCCGGTGCTCCGACAGGGGACTTCCTGACTCACAGGGGCTATTCTCCCTTGTGCGGGTCCACAACCCCCATAGATGGAGAATAGAACCTGTGGCAAGCAAAGTGAGCCACCGAGCCTGCAGCAGGGAGAGTGCAACGAGCTCGCAATGGGCTTCTTTGTACTCGCCCTCCTGCCGAAGCACCGGGAGTCAGGATTCTGACGTTGGGATACTGTATAATGCTAAAATAAGCTGTATTACTTAATGCCACAAATAGCTTTTACAGCATTGTCCAAGTATTTCTTGTAAATTTTGGGGGGAAAACAATTATTAAAATGTAATTTGTTTCCTGATTCTTTTAATTAAAATTTTTACAAGCTTTGACGTGGAATGGGAAATTATTAGCATAACTGTTTTTGCTATTTCTAATCTGGATCATATTAAGACTGTATTGAACTGTGTTGTTTCCAAACTATCTGGTCTATTGGCTAAGCTGTGAATGGAGACAAAAAGGGATCAAGATCAAGTCCCAACCAATCAGCCCCTGTTAATTTTCAAACACAGCCTGTAACACTGCAGTTAGAAGCCGATTGGCTGTTACTTTATATCCATCCAAGTCTTAGGAAATAGACCCCTATATGGAGAAAACTGGTGCACAGTAGAAGTGCTACAACTCAAAATAATTCAGAAACCAGAAGACAAATAGCACATGCCTTTACTCATTAATTTCATTAGCTCATTCTTTCAGTGAGATTTACAGTAGAACCCTCAATTAAATAAAAGGGAAGTCAAAATAAAAATAAATGCAAAGCTCCTAAAATCCTGAACTAGCAAATATGCATGGGCACATCACCACCAAAACAAAGAGCCCTGCTAAAGGGGAACCCTACACTAGAGAGTCTGGGAAGGCCACTGTAGTGGGAACCAACACCAAAATTGCTGGAGCCTCTATGGAAGGGTGCTGGATGAGTGCCGACAGGTGGGACCCCGATGGTCAGTATCCTGACATCGGAATCCCGACTACTGGTGCTCCGACAGGGGGGATCCTGATGGTCAGTCTGCCGGTGCTCAGAAAGGGGGAATCCTGACCCACAGGCTATTCTCCCGTAAGGATCCACAACCCCCATAGAGGGAGAATAGAACCTGTGGCGAGCGACTGAGGCTGCAGCATGGTGAGCGCAACGAGCCCGCAAAGGGGCTTCTTTGCGTTCGCCCCCCTGAGCACCGGGCGTCGGGATTCCAACATTGGGATACTGACCGTCGGGGACCCACCCTGTCGGACCGCCATACCACACCCCTATGGAACATCTATGGGTTTTGGAGGTGGTAGTGCACCACAAAAAAGAACATAGACTGCCTGCTCCATTGGTAAAAATTGCTGGCACTCTTGATGGAACACTTGAGGTACACATTTATTCATTAAAATATCATTTTATTAAATAAAATACACTTTGATTGACTGCTGGTAAGACATTGCTTTGATCTTGCATTAATAGAGTGAACAGTTTGTAGGCCCAGTATTGCAGCACCAGGAGGCCCTGAGACACCATACATATAGTATTTAGTGCGGGTTGAAAAAAGCTTTTTTCTGTTGTTTCATATGTATTTATTGCCTTTATGCCATTAAATCCTCGCATAAACTGTGGATACTGCCTGCTGTGTCCTGACTTGATGGCATTCCTGTTGCTCTATATATATATATATATATATATATATTATGCATGGAACATATTAGAATCATAGCAACAATTGTTATTAACACTCTGAGCTACAATGTAAATATGAAGTCACTGATGAGATCTGCTTCATCCTAACACAGTACTCAACGTTCATAATGCTGGATGTGCCCACAGCAATCTGCCACAGCTCTCCAGTGTTCCTTTCATCCTTACCATGTGCCAAATCCTATTTTGGCCAATTGGCGCTTCCCCCCTCTGGCTTAAATATCTGCACAGATCTAGTTGGTCTCTTGCACATGACTAAGGTGCTGTCCTAGCACCGAAACAGCTGTCGTGCGATGACCATTGGTGGAGGAGGACCAATTTCTATTTCCTATGGCTTTTAACCACCGCTAAGTATATTATGCCTATTATGCCTACACTGGACTCCTCTTGATATATTTTTTTTCTGTCACTCTGCACTTTAAAAAATTAAAATGTTTTTGATATTTTTCTAAAAAACCTGAAGTTGCTGGCTATCAGTCCTGTTCTTGCTACATGACTCCACATATCTGAGCCTGGCACGCAGTCCTTCCTTCAAGTTTGTGTGTGCGGTTTATCCAGTCCCCATACGTGTAACCTACATATGTTAACCTGCACCACCGCTCTACAAAATATTTTTCCTATTTTTTACTTTTTATTTTTTTTTCTTTGTACCATTTTTCTATTTTTTGGCTTTTTTCTATTTTTTGTGTGGATACACATTCCTGCTGAGACATACTATGAATCCAAACTGCGACCTGACTAACATCAAGAGATTTGACAATAAGGACATCACACGTATCTTATTTGATGACACAACATCTTTAGCCTTTGATGTGGATAGTCCTCCTGAAATTTCTGCAGATCTTATCAAACTAAAAAGGAGGAGGGTGGAGCTTAGCCTGCATGGGCTTACTCTGTCTCAGTATTACAGAGACAAGCTCATACCCCGTGGGTTTCGTATACGCAACCAGCCCACATTAGGCAGATCCAATAATTCTTTCTGTACCCAGTGGTGCCAGATATTGAACGACTGCTCTTTCCAATTGATGATCCTTGTCATCGAGCAGGTTAACGCAGATTTGGTTCTTTTGGACAAAGAGATTGAAACTTGTGAGGCGACGGGATTGGACACTCTCAGGGCGGACACCTCCCAGGATTGGCTAACGAAGATTGAGAATAATATCACCCAGTTTCACACTGAATTGCTCTCCTTCAAAAAGAACAAATATAGAGCAGTGAAGGACGATTACAAAGAGCTTCGTGTTTATAGTTGGCTACAGGGAGGAGATTCTAGACCCCCGTGGAGAGGGACCAACAAGACTCGCAGAGTACGTGCCAATAGAAACTTTACTGATATCGACTCAAATACATCGGCGAGCGATTCAGAATATACACATAAATATCCTTTTCAGAAAGGTACTGTGACCCCGAAGCAAGTACAAAGGAAAAAACCCACCAGAAGGGGAGGTGCTAGACACAAATCCCGGAAAGGCTACGGGCAGGGGCAACAGAGGGAAGTAGTGGTTTTCAACCTATCCTCTTATACACCTACACCACCTGAAATGGCAGTCTTATCTAAAGGATTGTCTTTTGTTAAAACCTTTAAACAGGACACCTTTAATTTTAAGGTTGAATTGTTTAAATTCCATCGTTTACTCAAACTCAAAGATCATTTTGCTGAACTGACCCCTACGGTGGTTCAGCCTAAATTTAAACCCAAAAGCACGTTTGATCCGCCCAATAACAATCCACACATAGAGACCTTTATCAACTTGGTCAGAAAGGATGTAATTCCCTTTATGGATAGTCAAAAGATCTCCTTCTCTAACTTTTCTAGAGAAGAAAATCTAGCTCTTACATCATTAAGAGACAACAATGAAATTGTGATCCGTCCCTCTGATAAAGGGGGCGGAATCGTCCTACTCAACAGAGATGACTATATTGGCGAGATCAAACGGCAGCTCTCGGACACCACGTGTTATAAAATGCTCACTTATGACCCCACCTATTCTTACAAAAAAGAGCTTGATGCCATCATCCTACTTGGTTTAAATAACAGGTGGATTGATGAACCGACTTCCTTCTTCCTAACCCAGAGCCATCCTAGGATTCCCCTCATATACGTGCTTCCCAAGGTGCACAAGACCTTAGTCAGGCCCCCAGGGCGGCCTATTATATCCGCATGTGGGTCTTTATGTCAACCTGTGTCACAGTACATAGACTTCTGGCTTCAGCCAGTGGTGCAACATATGGAATATTTTCTTAAAGACACCACTGATTTTATTACCAAAATAAAGGCACTTGGCACGCTACCTGAGTCGAGCTTGTTGGTCACTTTAGACATTACAAGTCTTTACACAAACATTATGCATGAAGAAGGCATGGACTCGGTTCGGACATCGATCTCCTCCAGTCCACACTATCAAGGTCCTGTGTTTGAATTTTTGTTGTTGCTCATGGATTTTGTTCTCAAGAAAAATTATTTTCTTTTTCAGAACTCTTTTTATTTGCAGCTAAGAGGTACGGCCATGGGGTCTAACATGGCCCCCTCTTATGCAAATTTATTTATGCATATATATGAAACACAACATATCATGTCACACCCCTTTTTTTCTCAATTTATACTTTTTTACGTACGCTATATTGATGATTTATTTCTTGTGTGGACTGGGGGGGTCGATCTACTAACCGAGTTCATGGACGTTCTGAATGCTTTGCCAACCACCATCAGGTTCACTGTTTCTTTTAGTGAGACCACTATAAACTACCTTGATGTATGTGTTTTCAAAAAAGAGAACAAACTGTCGACCAGGATTTACAGAAAAGAGACGGACAAAAACACGCTCCTGACTGCCGATAGCTTCCACCCGCTTCCCCTGAAGCATGGACTGCCACTGTCACAACTCCTGCGAGTTGTCAGGATTACCTCTGAACAAGAGGAGTTACGACCAGCTCTACAAGAGATGGGCCAGCGCTTTGTTACCAAAGGCTATAATTCCAGTGAGATTGAAGAGGCGATAAAACACTGTGAGAACCTGTCTCGGGAGGATTCCCTTGTGAAAAAGGACAGAACAATGGAGGGTGATAGACTTATCTTTTCATCCACCTACTCCATTGCCTCTAAGCATATACGTAAAACGATCCTTAAACACTGGCATATAGTGCAGAGTGACAAGAGGATAGGTCCAGTGTGCAAAAATCTTCCCCTCTTTTGTTATAAGAGGAGCAACAACTCACGAGATATCCTGGCAAGATCGGATGTGGGCCCTAATAAAATTCAGTCTTGGCTGACTTCAAAACCAGGTGCTACCAGATGCCATGGATGCGTGAATTGTCAACACATTTGCTCAGGAGATTCTTTTGTGGACCCAAGCAATGGAAAGTCCTATAAATTACGACACCACATGACATGTGAGACACGCTATGTCATTTATGCGATTGTCTGTCCCTGCAAAAAAATCTATGTAGGGAAGACCATACGCCTGCTTAAAGAGCGCATTGGCCAACATAGGTCGTCTCTTAAGAAAGTTCTAACTTCCATTGACTGTAACACTCCACCGGTTGCTAGACATTTTTTCCATTTGAAACACAACATCAGAGATTTCAGGTTCATGCCTATTGACCATGTCCCCCCCCTAAAGCGTGGAGGGGATAGGGACAAATTACTTTTACAGAAGGAGTGTATGTGGATACACAGATTACGTTCCCTTGCTCCGCATGGTCTGAATGAAGAATTTTCTCTTCATTGCTTTCTGTGAACCTGATGGTGGCTTATCAATATGCATTTCCCTTATCTAATAGCCTTCATGCTCATTATTTACCTATTCCATTATGTCTACTATATACCTATCTTCTTGTCTGTTACCTGTTTGTTTGTCTTTGTCCGTTGGTGTGATTTAAATGTTTGTGTATTGGGCCAGGGGAAAGCGCTATTATTGGTCTATAACTATGCTGTTATTTGTTTGCTTTAACCGTTTTTTTTGCCCATTTAGTGAATCAACACTTGCAATACGCTACATATTGGGCATAGCGGTATTTGTTTATTTACTAAGCATAGCGGTTGCCATGACTACGCTTCCGGAGCGTTGCGTCTGATGACGCGCACTTGACGTTTGCCGGAATGACGTATCGGCAACTGTGGGCGGAAGTCGCGGCACTTCCGACTTCCGGTTTTGCCGTCTTCGCTTCTTCCCGCACTTTTTGGCCAATTGGCGCTTCCCCCCTCTGGCTTAAATATCTGCACAGATCTAGTAGGTCTCTTGCACATGACTAAGGTGCTGTCCTAGCACCGAAACAGCTGTCGTGCGATGACCATTGGTGGAGGAGGACCGATTTCTATTTCCTATGGCTTTTAACCACCGCTAAGTATATTATGCCTATTATGCCTACACTGGACTCCTCTTGATGTATTTTTTTTCTGTCACTCTGCACTTTAAAAAATTAAAATGTTTTTGATATTTTTCTAAAAAACCTGAAGTTGCTGGCTATCAGTCCTGTTCTTGCTACATGACTCCACATATCTGAGCCTGGCACGCAGTCCTTCCTTCAAGTTTGTGTGTGCGGTTTATCCAGTCCCCATACGTGTTGCTATATATATATATATATATATATATTATGCATGGAACATATTAGAATCATAGCAACAATTGTTATTAACACTCTGAGCTACAATGTAAATATGAAGTCACTGATGAGATCTGCTTCATCCTAACACAGTACTCAACGTTCATAATGCTGGATGTGCCCACAGCAATCTGGCACAGCTCTCCAGCGTTCCTTTCATCCTTACCATGTGCCAAATCCTATTATTTCCTAGTTACATCAATATAACTTCATTAAGATGGGCAATTAAATACATGTATCACACATGATTTATGAATTTAAAATTTGTATGCATGTATATAAGTATGTAAATAACCGCCAACTGTCCTGGCTCGATAATTTGCATTGTGGAATAGGAACAGGAACTAAAACCAGCATTCAGATCAAGGAACACTTTTCTCACTGGAATATTGCTGTTTTCCATAACATATTTCCCCTCAGAGGTCAACACTACATAACATTATCATCATTATAACGAGCAGGACTTGCGGCTTTAAGGGTCCAGAATCAGCAACAGAATTAGAAAAACAGGCCCCCTTCCAAATCAGCTGC
This sequence comes from Crinia signifera, assembly GCF_055691185.1. NCBI lineage: Eukaryota > Metazoa > Chordata > Amphibia > Anura > Myobatrachidae > Crinia > Crinia signifera. Next base: position 285,266,608 of record NC_139221.1, read on the forward strand.
TAACTGCAGGAAACATTTGAGAACCCGTAAATCTAACATATGAGAGACCTCAGGGTTTGGGGGTTTTTTTCAATGCTTTTAACATCACACTATTGCATTATTCCAAGTCAAACGTTTTCATATCTTGCATTACAAAATACATTAAAAAACATTTAAAATGTTAAACTCAGTTGTAGGTTGTGGGAGATCGTGGCACGGGGATGAGGAAATGCAGGCAAATTTCACATTTAACAACATGACTCAGCTGGCTCCCTCCCAAACTGGCTGCCAAGAAGTGAAGTGATCTCTTCAGCTGTAAAACGTTCTAAGGACCTACTACACATGAAGGGAACTTTTAAATAAATGTGATACTAAAAATGGCAATAAACCCACTACTACCAGCATACAATGAGAACGGCATAGTGACTAGTGGAGAATATAATTACAATAATTACCATAATATAAGGTGATCGCCCACCACCTACCACTAAAACAAAATATACAAATACAAAAAGATACTTTGATACAATACTACATAGGCTAGAGCCTTATCCTGAGTTGGAAAAATTCTCCATGGCCAGGCGCAAATGGCCAACTGCTGTTTAATAGCCTAGATGCAGATTTATGTATTTGCATATTGGGAGTTTAAAGGAACTTTCCCAGGTCTGTTTGTCAGTGTAATTAAGTGTTTTGTGGCGTGAACTGGGTGATGACGATGTGCGCACGGAACCAGACTGTTTCCTGGGTGTGTATCTAAAGCTCTGTGTGATGGAGAAGGGAAGTCTGGGAAATCTGTCTCCATCAGATCTTTTGTACCTAGCATAGGGGTGAGGCATGTGCTGACACTAATGGTGCCTGTTACGGAGGCTGAGTAAAGAAAAATCAATGGGCAGAGCAGCTTTCCCATTATACAAACTAAAGTATTAGTCCTACAGAGTTGTACATCAGCATAAGTGTGTCCAAGTGTTGCAATCACACGTGTCATGGGGACCTGTGGGCAGCACCTTCCCTGCCCCATAAAACTTGCATGTGGCTTGTAGGGTGCTTGGTACAACACCCTGAAGCCAGTATTGCTACTGCAGAGCTCTACTTCCCAGCTCTACATACATGGGACACGCACCCTGCCTGCAGCCTGTGTAGCTTCTTCTCCAGACAGAGCTCTACCTCCCACCTCTATGTCTAAGGGACACGCTGGCCATCACCCTGTCTGCAGCCTGTGTAACATCTGCTCCAGACAGAGCTCTACCTCCCAACTCTACATCCAAGGGAAACAATGGCCAGGGACCCTACCTGAAGCCTGTGTAGCTTCTGCTACAGACAGAGCTCCACCTCTCAGCTCTACATCCATGGGACATGCTGGCCATCACCCTTCCTGCAGTCTGTGTAGCTTCTGCTCCAGACAGAGCTATACTTCCCAATTCTATGTTCAAGGGACATGCAGGCCAGACACCCTGCAGCCTGTCAGCCTGTATAGCTCTACTTTCCAGACAGAGCTTTATTTATAATAAGAGGATACTCACTGGCTTTGCTTGTAGATTTTTGAAGATTTAATCTAGCATACCATACCAGTCATTTAAAGTGCTACGTGCATGACAGTGGAAAGTGGGCTGACGTTTCGATCTGCCTGCATTGGTGATGCACTTTAGGAGGCGGTAGTGTGGGCCTTGAAAAAGGTCTGAAGGCAGACCAAAGCGTTGCTGGGTGCTGCACTGTAACATAACTTGGCTCCTGTAACAGTGTAGGAGGCGGCAGTGCAGCCAGCAGTGTTCAGGGGCAGCACAGCAGATGACCCACAAGATTATGGCACAAACTATCACGTCTGATACTGTTGGAGCAGGTCACACTCGCACAGACTTCTGCTTATGCGACTCCCATGGTAATTAGTGTGATCCCGAACCGAACAGGTGCCGGGCGGGGTCCCGACAGTCGGGATCCCGACAGCCATTCACCCGACGTCGGGATCCCAACTGTCAAAACACAGACAGCCGGGTTCCCGATGGCCACCTGCTATTTTCCCTCGTGGGGGTCAACGACCCCCATAGAGGGAAAATAGAATAGGTGGCTCGCGTAGTGAGCCACCGTGCCCGCAAGGGGCTTAGTTGTGCTCACCATGCTGTCTGGGTCCGGCCAGTCGGGATCCCGACGTTGGGATAATGACTGTCGGGATCCCGACTGTCGGACCCCTTTACCACACCCGACCCGAACACGGGCTTCTAATTTACTCAAATCGACTCATAGAAAAGTATTGAGCTGCAATATCACAGCGTCCTACCACAATACCACAGGTGCGAATTTGGCACACAAAACCACAGGCAGCTGGATCACTGGAACAATGAGCTTGGCTACACACACACAAACACACACACATATACACATACATCCATACTGCATATATATCAATAGTAAAAAGAAAGATTGTGTTTATAAAAATGTATCCGAACATCTAAACAATCACTGTGCAAATGCCGATGTGAAAAATATGTATTCAGTAAGTGCACAGCAAACAATCAGGAACGCTGACAACATACATGCTACAGTAAATGACATAGAAAACTTCCAAGCAAAAGTAAATTAACTTTTTGCCAGGGTTCATTGCAAAGCTGATTACTTGGCTGTGCCGAGAAAGAAAGGGGTCAACAAATGATCAAAGCAAGCCTCTAAAATTGTTAATGTTTGTTATAAAACAAAAACTGGAATCGTATAGATTAAATAATCAGCATGCCCAAAACAAAAGCTTTTATTGTTTTCATTAGGTTTTGACCACAAGTACTTGTGCACGGCACCTGAGGTATGTTATGGGGCAGTAGAACCATGCCTGGATACTTAATAAGCGTTTTAATGATCAGTTGGAGCGCAGATTGCTACAGAGTGCCATTGCACAACATATTTCACTGTTTCAATTACGAGACAATTTGCTGGTTTTTAGAACCGAGGCAGAATGATGGGACAATTATTTAAATATAAACACAAATTGCAATTAAAGTTTGAGAGAGCGGGATGCGAAGAGAGAGATGGCTGGGGGAGGGGGGGGAGAGACAGTGAGAGAGCTGCAGAATGAGAGAGAAAAGAGACATAATAGTGAGTCAAGCTGAGAGCACGTTTTGAGGGGAAGCAAAAAGGAAATATTAAAAAATCCCATTTTCAAGAACAAATGTCTAAATTTGAAAGATCTAATAATGTTTTACTGAAAAGGTCATCATTTCAGTTGCCAGTGATAGGGTAGGCACACCGCTAAGTTGTAGATGTGTTTATCATTAAGACAATCTTGGTACACAGTTGTTGATCCAAACCACTGACTTCTGTGCTGTGACAGCCAGGGCATCTCACTCCTGTGGAGTCATGTGACATGTGCATGGTAGGCATCCCCAACCAGCAAAGGGGCAGTATTTCTTGGCTATGGCTGTAGATATTAGCAGGTATATGGCTTGTACAATCACACAACTTCTCAGGTGAGGCCAGACAATGCTGGACTGCAGAGATCACTTGAAAAATAGGGGGTTATTCCTAACCTCATATCATAGCTGTGAATACACATACCGGTCAATAAATGAATGATTGCGTATGCATACGGCCCATCGCATGTATACGCAAGCCCTTCCTGGGATAAAATCCTGCTACTTTTTTATCAATGACCCTACGCAAGTCGATTGACAGGAAGCTATCTTTTGTGGGCTGCAACCGGCCTTTAACCGGTAGGGTCAGGGAAAATGCGGCGTGCTCAGGTGTTTGAATGGAAATCGTGTGACATCAGCTGAATAAGCCTGAATAAGCCCCATAGTCAGCATTATTCCCATGAGCAAAAATAATTTTGAGGACTCTTAATAAACCTAAATCAAATTGATCAAACTTGCCAAATCATTCTGTAAGTAAAAAAGATAGGAAGATAAGACACCCAGCAGGGTATAGATAACTTGAAGTGGGGAAATTCAGATGTAGTGCGGGCCAGAGTAGGTTACAGCCTGATCCTAAAAAAAAGCTGCAGCGGGAGAAAATGGCAGAAGTGGGAGATATTTTCAGTGTCAGCCTAAAAAAATAGGCAGGCATTAAGGATGACTGACACCCGGGCAGCGAGTTAGTGGGAGAACAATGAGACCGATGTAATACAGAGGGAGATGAGTGGGTCCTAGAAGGGGGAAAACATTAATTTCTATTCTGGCTGATAAATAAAAGATAAATTGCTGGCAGTTGACACAGAAACACAATGGATAGTGATGTAGGAGGTGGAAAATGAGAGGACTGATTCCTGGACACTAAGGAATTAGAAGACAAGTGATGATTAATAAAATAAAAAAACAACAGATAGTGTAGGTATAAGAAGATGAGAAGTGTCCATTGCTCTTTGGCCCTTATTCTGATTGAGTCAGATGGCTCCGAATGCGGACGGACGGCCGATGGTTGGTGTTTGCGCATGTGCAGAGGCGTATCTGCGCATGTGCAAATGCCTCACACATCCGAACACAGCGTGAGGTCCGTGCAGAAAATGATCGTATGGAACCATCCGAGCAGGGGGTGGAGAGGGGCGTGACGGGCTGATTTTGCTCCTTACCATATGCATATGCCACGCGTTTCATGGGCGTTCCCATGAAAACGTTGGGCGTACGTATGGTAATCCGGCCGTGACGCACGTGTGGGGGGCGGAGATATGACATAGCCGAATGCCAGCTGCCTGCCCATATCCCTGCTTTTGCACGGAGAAATGCCTGAGTGGTCCGGAGCACTCTGTACAGCCTGACCACTCGGTCCAGCATTCGATGGTCGTCGACCATCAAATGATGGGGGAGTTTCCCACAGATGGAGGAGGTGTTCACATGAAAAATCCTCTCGCGATCCGTACGGAAGACGGGGCTAAGAACACTCGGTGCCTGTCAGAAAATACGCATCCGTCCGATTCAACTAGAATAAGGGCCTTTGTGTGAAGGTCTTTAATGACCCTGGTTTGGGTCAATAAGACATTGAAGGTAGATGAATGCAGTAAGTCAGAGACAAATAACACTCTCTAGAGACTTAAAAGCATAGATGAGGAGAAAGATAGGGAGGTTGTTAGAGAAAGAGTTGAGGGCTAAGTGACTATTTTTTAAGAATGGAAAGAAAAGTGGCACCAAATTTCAAGAGTCAGGGAATAAAAGAGACACAATGAGATTGGAGCCAAGAGGTAAGTGAAAGGTGGACTGCATCCCAAGTTTTGGCGGAGAAGGAGGAAAGGCTGGAATGGGGAAGGAAAAGAGGATGCAGGAAAGAGGAGAGGTATCAATCTTGTATATGAAGTGGTTGGCGATGTTGAGGGCAGTAGAGGGAGGCAGGGAACGAAAAGGTTAAGGGAGGAGAGGAAGGGCAAAGAAGTACGGATAATAAGTATACAGCATCTACATATTATGATAATTATTTATAAAATAATGTAGATAATTATAGTACTATTCTAAAATGTGAATGAAGTTGTTATAATACACAGTTGTAGTCTTTCAATAACATTTTCTAACTGGAAAATGATGACAGTAAACAGCAATGACAGTTACTGAAGCCTAGTCATTGGGCATTTCTGTCCACTCCATTATCTATTCCAACACTGGCAGAATGTAGCATTGGTGGCCTGGCAGGAATGGGGGAAGAAACACGAAGGTAAAATTCTAAGTAGACCTCCTACAGTATATATCCCTCATGCAAGGATAAGGAGGCTTTGGTGTGGGTTAGAATAACCTATTCAGAAGACCAATCAAGATATACAACATCTTCTTTAAGGTTGTAACTCATGTAAGATAATGCCACGTGAATATCAACAACAATAAAATGTATTGGCAAACATATTTTTGTTGTGGGTTCTCGTAGTATTGCTGTGATTGAATCCGCAGGTCTAAACTATGCAGATCAGCAGCTTCTAAAAGCTACCAGTGATATTATACAGTGACACGAGCTTCAGTACATTAGTCTGTATGTGTCCCATTGTGAGGCTATTGTAAGACACAGCAGGGGGCTTAGACAAAGAGCTTAGCGAGTCGAGAGTGCATAGGAAATTGCCTCTGCTCAAGTATTTCCAACAGCCCACTAAATTTCAATCACGATGAATGTAAAACTTTGTATTTATAGTAGGATTGTTTTCTGTTAATGGACAAGAAATAATGTATGTTGTATGAAACAACTGAATACAACTTTGTATATATCATTTAAATGCAAAATCATGAAGTATTTGTATTAGAGTTGTTTTGACTCACATTAGTTATGGTCAATATATGTATTACTAGCTGCCGTCTAGTTACCCAGGTTTCAGCAATGACTGATCGGTTGGCCGGCACTGTTGCTTGTTTCGCCAAGTAATCTGTCATAGGCTGAGTACATGCCTTTTCAAACATGTGATTGGGTAAATACTGCTGATCATTCAAGTGCTTTGTACCCAGCTTGACCCCCAATAATTATTAAACAGCATATAACCTGTGATTACCAATAATGACGGGGGAAGATTAATCCATTTCTCAGCGAACACTCCTGCAAGGGTCCTGCATAGACACCTATAAATCTGTTGTCCTCATCACCTGATATCTGCTGATTGGGCTGATAATTGTATAGGTGTGTACCTAACTTTAGACAACTCTGTCCCTTCAACTCTTCTACCTCCATGCTCCAAGTGACTACTGTATAATAAAGAGTTCACATCCGTTCGCAAGTATGTGAACACAACCTTACTGTGCTCATTCAGCATTTGTACATCCCTTTCCATCTTCCTTTCCAGATAATAGGGTCATAAGTAGGGATGTGTGAGCAGTGCCACCACCAAGGGAGGAACTGTCTTCATAGCACCTATTTTTGGTTTGTTGGCAGCCTGGCGAGCCATCCTTAGGATTTTTTGGTTCCGAGCTTCTTCCTGGTTCTGGAGGACAAATATCTTGTTGTGGCATCATGACAAAACATGGGATAATTCAGACCTGATCACTGGGCTGTGGGATTTTGGAGCCCAGCAATGAAGTAAATGCAGGCCACTGCTGCACCGACCGACTGCTACCCACTCCTGTGCATGGCTGTGAAAGCATTCGCAGCCATGCAAACAGGGGTAAAATCAGTCTCCATTGAGTGATTTCCCCCTGCTTGCAGCGCAGAGTAAGTTTAGACTTACTCAGCGCTGTGATGGCCATGGGGAGAAGGAGGCCACTGATGACGTCAGCGGCCCTCCCTCACAACAGCCAGGGAATGGCTCCCTTTTTTGAGACACTCCTGGAAAACACAGCTTTACCCATACCTTCCAACTGTACCGATTTAGCTGGTACAGTACCGGTTTTTAACGGTCTGTACCGGCTAAAAATAGATGTACCGATTGTACCGTTTTTTAACTGCCAGAGGCAATGGAGTCGCCACTTCTCCATTGTCTCTGGAGACTGGCTCCTGGGGTCAAAAAAAGGAGGAGCGGAGCTTTAACAGCGTGCACTGTTGCTCCCATTCCGTGACTGTGGGTTCCGGTTTCTGCTGGTCGCGGGAGTGATGTGTCACATCCGTCCCTGACCACAGGGGGGGCTGGGTGGCTGTGACGCTGACTGGGGCTCAAGTGTCTGGTCGCGGGCGTGACGTGTCATCCGCCCGCGACCTTAACAGAGGGGCCGGGTGCCGGGAACCTTGTCTACCTCCCGAGTATGCACATTATCTGCAGGGCGCAGCTCCTCTCCTCCAGGAACTTCACAGGATTCCCAGGAAGGAATACCCACCAGTAAGAAGTGCCTGCGGTTTTGCTGTGCGTGTGGTAGATGTGGAGGGTGCCAAAATGCCCAGTGAATATTCGGATAGGGGATGTGGCCACGCCCACTTTATCCATGGCCATGTCCCCTTCTCGAATGTGTACTGATTTCTGCCCTTAAGATGTTGGAGGGTATGGCATTACCGCCCCCAAACACATGCAGGGTGTCAATCACCCTGCGTCCAGCCTGCCATGGCAGGCTACCTTCATACAAATGGCTCACACATGCACACAGCGTACCATGCGCATGCCCAGTAAGTCGGCAATCGGCAGGGCTGTGAATTTGCAGCCTTGCAGATTAATCTGAATCGGGACGAATGTACAGTGTCAATGGTCAGCCCAGGGAGCATATTGCATCACTACAGCGATGGAGGAAATTGTCAGCTGATAGGAATCTTTATATTTCTATAAGCATGCCTTTATTTGGTATCTAGTTACATGATCTACAGTATCTATGGGGACAATCATAATGTTGACAATACAATGTTGACATGGTTTAACATGTTAACAGGCATCATGTCAACAGCATCAGAATGTTGACATCTTAAGAACATCAACATCTAAAATGTTGCAGTCTAAAATGTTGACATTGTGAAGATGCGGCTGGTTAGTGTTAGGCGCCCCAGGAGCATTAGGCTGTGGGACTAAGCTTCGGGAAGCTGGAGTGTACATTTAGGCACTAGGGGGAGGGTTAGGGTTATTGGTAGAGAATAGGATTAGGGATAGTGGCGGAAATACTCACTGAAGTGGCGCTGCTGACTCGTTGGGACTATTCCGCATATGGCCACCCAGAAGAAAATGCAAGAGCTGCCACTGCCTCTGGGACAAGGTAACACACCCTACTAGACCACCTAGGATGGTATGTCAGGAAATACTGCGTGGTTAATGCTGTGCTTGTCAAACTGGATTGGTTATGCTGATGTAACTCCTGAAGACAGCCCCTAGTGGACGCAGTGGTGTAAGTTCGCCCCAGTCGCCAGTCGCCCGGAGGCAAGATATATATTGGTGCCCCGCCCCCCCCCCCCCCCACACACACATACACACACACACACACACACACAACCCTTTAATAACCTTATATAAAATATATATTTCTGTTATCCTTAATAAAAGTCTGCTGTGTGTGGGGGGGGCATTTTAAATGTGACATACTGACAGGTGGAAGATCTGCTGTATCCGGCGGGCATCAGTCACAGCAGTGAGGACTGGGCGGCAGCGGTGAGGACTGGGAGGGGAGGAGAGGGGAGGAGAAGGAGTGGGGGAGGGTGCCCGGCCATAAGTAGCAGCAGCAGCTAAATATTCGCTAGCGGCGGCGGCCCCCGCATTAACCCCAGCAATAGCTCCGCAGACCCCGCGGTGCCCAATCTTATCTAGCGCTTCCAAGCCACCGTGGGGGCTGCGGAGCTATTGTTACACCACTGTAAGATACATGCTGTTGTGAATGTGTGACTGTGTTTCACACGTGTGACCTCTGGTGGGTGGAGCCGAGCTGTGGCAGAGGGATCTGAATGGATCCATCTTTGCAATAGGGAACCCCTTTAATGCATAAGGAGTGGTGTCTAGGAACAATCTGGAGACAGTGAATGTTTCCACAATCAAGCTCCTAAATTAATGTAATTACTGAAGGGAGACATTAGGCCAAATCAGGATTGAGAGATAAGTTTAAGATTTCCATAATATCTTCTGGGTTACCTTTTTACTGAATGGAATTTAAACTTAATTTATATACAGTAGTAGGTGGAAATGCTGCAAAACGACATCTTGTGGCTTTAGCATGCAGGGCAAGTTGCATCACTATTAAGCTAAGTAAAGCCCCTTGTCTGTGCGCCAGAGCTGCAAAGCAAGTCTCCTGGTGGCCATGTCCTCTGTTGCAGCCGCAGTTTTCTGAATGCAACCACAGTTTCAGGGCTTGCACAGGCACAGATTAACAAAAATCGATTTTTGTTAATCTACATCGACTGCTGAATTAGGCCCCTAATTGTCACACTGTTGGATTATTGTGGAGCCTTGTGTGCTAGCAGGGGCAATGTATGTAGCTGGTCTGATAAATGACTGTCTCAGACTTAGAATATATTATCTAAGCCCCCTCGGTTGGAGGGTACCACCCTTTGGGGTATAACATGCTGGTGGTATTCACCAGGGAACCCCACAAGGGGTTTTAGATTTAGCTATGGCCCTCTGCCTGGGTCACCTGGTATTAACAAAAGACAAGCTCACTGAACAGCAGAGATGAAAGCAAGACTATGCTGGACTTGACTGGCAGGATAAACTTAATCGGACTGGACTGGATTGGGTTTAACAGGACTTGGATAGACAGTCCAGGCTAGACTAAAATGAACTGGATTAAATCAGACTGGAGTGGAATGTACTAAAGCGATCTTGACTGGACTCGTCTACAGACAGGACTTGATCAGGCTAGACTGAACCAAACTGGACTTGACTAGACAGGACTGGACTGAAAAGTGAATTGAGAGCAGAGATCACTCCAACACTGAATCCAGGGAGAACAGGCACAGCACAGGCTGAGCGACATTGCACTAGCGAATCCTGAGTCTCAGGAGTCTCCTTATATACCCAATGACTGATTGTGATTGGTTCCTGAGTTCAGCTGTGCTTAAACCTGACTCTGATTGGTCAGAACTTACACACAGAATGAAGACAAGATAGTGGTGCCCAGTACTGGAATCGGCAAGAACTCGAGTCTGCTGTACTCTCAGCAACCAATGGATACCTATTGATGAACTCTGCACTCCCCTCTGGGTGAATACAACCTGCTGGCCCACTAAGCTGGAGTAACGCCAAACCCTAATAGTAATGCCGGATCATGACAGTAAAGTAACAGTGCAGCACCGGGCTCCTGCTGAGCTGGAGAAGGCATTTAGGTGTCATCTATCAGCGGGTGACACCTGGATGTGACTTGTAACACCACTGAGCCAGAGTGAACAAAATGAGAGATATTGAAATGATCATTGATGTCTATTTAAGTTCAGTAACACAAAACTGTAAGCAGACTAAAATAAGCAGTCATGTTCAGTGTTCCAGATGGAGCTTAAATTGATCACGCCTGGAAGGACTATAGACAGACATGTCCCTCTGCCTGTGTACAAATTGAAAAAAAAGTGGGTGCAGTCCCGCTGAAACATCGGTGAGCCAAATGTTATAATGACATATCATGCACTTTACTGAATAAGAAACAAGATTTTTTTACAATGTAAGTCCTATAGTGCCATCTATCGTTTATAGTGTGTGAGTGTGTGTGTGTGTGTGTGTGTTTGTGTGTGTGTGTGTGTGTGTGTGTGTCTGTCTCAACCACACCCACTGAGCACAGTTTCATTCAATAGGAGCTCTAGCCTCTCTTGAGGCACTGGCATAAGGCTGCTGCAGGTGGGTAGGTACCACATAGTTAATACATGCAGACTTACAGCTTTACTGCTTTGTATAGCTCCTATAAGTATGTGTGTAGTATCACAGACATCAGGGACATCTGAAGAGAGAGGAGGCTCGTGTGCAGTCTTATTCGGGGTCCCCTCCTCTCTAGCCAGTAGTGCTGTAAACTCTGGGGTCACTAGGAGACCCTAGCGCTGTCCCAGAGTCCAATTTGCATGCACAAAACACTGTGGAAATGGGCACCACTCCATTTTTACAGTGATATCTGCAGAACTGCTAAATCGCGGGGGTCCGGGGGGTAAGTAATTAAAAAACAAATTAGTTGCGCCCATATACACAGTGACAGGAATGTTACATTATATTTGCTACACTTTTGTTTATTTTAATTAGGATGCTTCATAAACATTTACTAGAAGAAATATATATATATATATATATTTTGTATGTTAACTTTGTAAAGGGAATATGAATGAAATGAAATGAGATATATATATATATATATATATATATAGGGTGATACGGTCCGGCACTCACTCCAGTAGATCAGCTGCCCCGGTGCCCATACAAACAATGGGATATAGGAAGGAAGAGACTGGCACTCAAGGGTCTTTGTAAAAAGCAGTGTATTCACAGGAAAAACATCCAACGTTTGTCAAGGTGTATGTGATGACATCACATACACCTTGACAAAGGGGCGCAGCCCCGAAACGTTGGATGTTTTTCCTGTGAATACACTGCTTTTTACAAAGACCCTTGAGTGCCAGTCTCTTCCTTCCTATATATATATATATATATATATATATATATATATATATATATATATATATATATATATATATATATATATATATATCAAGTTGCAATATCTGGAACTCAAACGACCATTGATTTATCTTGCACAGTTGCTCCCACAGAACAACAGTACCAAAGTCCATGTAGTTCTATATAATCACTTGGTGTGTATGTGGCACTCACGTGGCTCCGCAGAATACTCACAGCAACAACTGCATATTTATCAACGTTTCGGTTCTTTTTATTTTTCCTGAAATGGTTCAAATAAAAAGAACCAAAACGTTGATAAATATGAGTGCCACATACAAGTGATTGTATATATATATATATATATATATATATATATATATATATATATATATATATATACACATAATCACAATATATATATATATATATATATATATATATACAATATATATACAATCGCAACTCTTTTCTACACAGTACGAGTTGCCATCCTAAGAAATTTAAATACAGCCTCCCGTATTCACAGATGCTTCGGATTATGAGAATTAATGATGATGCGGTTAGAGCAGCTGATCAAATGGATGTACTGATTGACCGTTTTATTTCTAGGGGCTACAGGAAACAAGAGCTTATTAATACCAAAGCTAAGGTATTAGGGTTAACGCGTGAACAACTTTTGGTTAATAAAAACCCCTAAAACTCTTTCCAATAAATTCCCTTGGGTCAATCAATACCACGCCCAATCCGATCTGATACTCAAAAACACTAGGAAATCATGGCCATTAGTACAGTCTGACAAGGATCTGGGTCTTAGTCAGACTCAGATCATGCCTTGTTATTCTAGACCCAATAATTTACGCAATTTGCTGGTACGGGCTGATGTAACCCAGAAAAAGAAGAAGGGACTTGATCCCAAAAACTTCTTATCCAACAAACGTCCTGGATGCTTTAAATGTCCCTGCACCACTTGTAAATATCTACTACCTGGTGATTCCTTCACACATAATGGCTCTAAACATTTGATTAAGGAGCATTTTACATGTGAGACCTCTCATGTTGTTTATCAGATTATTTGTCCATGCGGACTTGCCTACATTGGCAAGACCGTCTGCAAATTCAAGTAAAGAATGATGGCCCACAGGTCTGCCTTTAGGGCAGCCATTACAAATGGCACCAGTGAGCAGCCTGTGGCGCGTCATTTCCTTGAAGCTGGTCATAATTTACACTCCATACGGTATAGAATAATTGATTGGATAGCCCCCTCTTTAAGAGGTGGGGACAGAAGGGCAGCATTGCTCCGCCGTGAGGCAACCTGGATACACCGTTTAAAAGTGATTTCTCCGTTGGGTTTAAATGAAAATATCACTCTTTCTTGTTTCCAGTAAAATATGACTTCCTTATATTCCTCAGTATCCATGTATTAGATATTTTATCATGTTATTACTTGTTTTTCATCAGTTACTGTATCATAGTATTACTTGATATGCTGTGACACGATCTCCTTACTGTTTGTTTTCTATAATATCTGTGTTATACAGCTTTTATTGGAATATTTACAGTATGTATCTCTAAATTGCTGACTAATTCGATATTCTACATTTCTGTTTCACCTGCTGTTTCTATTATGTACTAAAATGGGGTGATTCACTATGTTTTTAATACTTCCAGATGCCGCTTCTATGGTTTCTATGGTTACCCGCCTGCTGCGTGTGAAGCCAGGGATACGTCAGACGTAGCCGGCGTCTTTGCCATGGCAACTTGTCAAACGAAGACGCTGTGCGGCGGCGGCGCAGCCGGTGACGTCACGCACTGCACGGCGGGACCGTGCGCCTGGGGGCTGGCGTCCACTCGGGGCGTGTGGGTTCTTAGGGATATAAGGTAAGCATGTTTCTCTTTTTTGTTATCCTGATGAAAATTGTGAAAAAATACAATTGAAACGTTGATTCGAACGGAGCTTTGTGTCCAGTAATTTCTTCACAAGTTGTCCAGAGTGCCGCATTATATACCTGCCTATTTCTCCTCTTCAATTGTGAGTGGATGTGGGGCACCGGACCAAGCTATTTGTTTTCATCCCAGTGCCGGGTCACTCTATCAAGTATATATATATATATATATATATATATATATATATATATATATATATATATATATATATATATATATTCATATATATATAATTACTTGGTATGTATATGGCACTTGGTATATATATATATATATATATATATATATATATATATATATATATATATATATATATATGCATTTAAATATCTTAGGATAAATTCAAAAGTATATCATTTGTATTATTTGAATAATTCTAAGACAAATACACATTTGTTCCAGTAATTTGGATAACCACAAATCCCACATAATGTTACAGATGTTGGCAGTTAATATCTGTGCAATACTAAGGAACACCTATTGATGGGATACTGTCAATGTTCCAAGCAAGATGTCCCCGTTCCTTTTGAATCTTGCAAGATCCATTTGACCCAGTAATGGTCCCACTGACAGCATATTATACAGCTAAACATAGGAATGATACAAAGCACAAGGGTGATTGTTGCAGTGGATATAGGATCCTATTCTGCTGGAAGACACATGCAGGCTATCCATAACTGGAGCTTAGAACGTAGACCTTAAGGAAGGAGCAAGATGAGAATAACATTGATTGACATATGGTGTAGGATCTAAGAGAAAACAATTGCAGATGTCCCGAGAGGATGAAGACCTCATCAAATGATTTAGAAGCTGAGAAAGGACAAAAACAATTCTATAGAAGACAAAGGAAAATTCCTATGTATCCACAAGAATGTCCCGCACTTCTGCAAATAACCAGTACTAAGGGCATGATGTGTCCTGTCTGCTTTCTCTCTCACCCTCTCATGTCACAGACACTGCACTCACTGCAATTATTATTCATAGTTATGGTATTTTCTAGGACTACTGTCAAAGAAGAATCTATTTGATACTATTTATTACGTGCTGTGTGACCTCATCTTCTACATCTACTGTATATTACTGCATTGCATTATAGTCAGGTGCACATGTAACACACTCATGTTCCAGATAATAAGATGCTTCCAAACCTAGTACATGCCACCACACCTCCACATGAAATGGCTTTCTAGGCTGATATCTCTGCAATTCATGGCCCTATAATTCACAATAAATATGGCCGCATATAACCATGTAAGCGTCTTTGAACGGCTTGATAATACCAGAGAGATGGGCACTCTGGTGGCCACAGATAGCCCCAAAATATAATGCAACATTCCCTTTATTCTGTGGGGCACAGGAGCTAATGGGCCATTCTGGTCCTGTTGCTAACCACATGGCATAAGGGTCTGTGCATTTTCTGGGCTGATGAACACCGTCACTTGATGACTGGAAGCATGTAGCCTGGTCCACGGAGGCAAGGTTCAAACTCTTTTGAGCAGATGGACAAAAACCCTACAAGGCAATGGACCCTGTATGTCACCAAGAGATAGTATAGGACATCAGTGGATTGTCTATGGTGTGGCATGTTTTCACTTGGCATGCTTAGTGACCCTTGATCAGGGACGTGCGGTGAGGTAAATGACTCAAGTCCCTAGCAAATACTAGAGCCAGCTATTAACACAATATATGAGCCATGGGGTACATGCCGGCATTATACACATGTGCAGCAGTATACACTGCTGGGGATTTGCTGAGTTTTGATAAGAGATGTGCAGAAAAGATAGCCAGGTGAGGCACTGCCTCACCTGCCATAGACTTTTTACTTCAGAGTTTTGACTATAAAAATTATTAGAATAATAAAAATAAGATTTTTTTAAAAATATTCTTTATATTTTTTCCTCATGATGCCTACATTATACTTTATAAATACGATGGTAATTCCATCCACCGACTGTATATTGATGATTCCGAAATACTTAGTAAGACAAATGAGCTACATGCTACAACAGATTGCTTAGCCTATACATGACTGCAGATTGATTCACACTGGAAAAGAACAGTTATACTAGCATAAATTAAGTGAAAATATCAGAACAATAGTGCGCATAAAACCCTTGTGCAGCTGAATACAACAATGACAAAGAATGACATCCAAAGCATTCAGGGACACATAAAAGAGAAAGGCAAGTTAAATAATACTGTCCCTTTAATGCATGCCTTGTCCACACACAAAATGAAGTATGGTTTTGTGTGTGGACAACGCTTGCATTAAAGGGACAGTATTATTTTACTTGCCTTTCTCTTTTATGTGAAACGTCATCTCCACTTTTGGTTACCCTTTGAGTGCTATATATATTTATATATATATATATATATATATATATATATATATATATACATATATATATATATATATACATATATATATATATATATATATATATATATATATATATATATATATATATACAGTAGCTTTGCTATCAAACCATTTATACTAGCATGACAGTGTTTATGAAGTCTAAAGCATTGGCTACTGGGCCACCAATAGGATAGCACTTCAGAAATAACGTTTTCTATTCAATACTTATTGGAACTGACAGTTTTAGAGTAAAAGTGATTATTCCAGCACATACAATAGATAGAAACATAGAAACATAGAATTTGACGGCAGATAAGAACCATTTGGCCCATCTAGTCTGCCCCTTTTTTTACCCTTCAGGTAAACTCAACCCTTTTTAATCCTTATTTCTTTGTAAGGATATTCATATGCCTATCCCAAGCATGTTTAAATTGTTCTACTGTCTTAGCCTCTACCACCTCTGATGGGAGGCTATTCCACTTATCCACTACCCTTTCTGTGAAGTAATTCTTTCTAACATTTCCCCTGAACCTACCTCCCTCCAGTTTCAGTGCATGTCCTCGTGTTTTATTACTTGTTTTCCTTTGAAGAAAATTTCCCACCTGTACTATGTTAAAACCCTTGATATATTTGAAGATTTCTATCATGTCCCCCCTTTCCCTTCTCTGCTCCAAACTATACATGTTAAGATCTTTTAGTCTATCCAGGTAAGTTTTGTGATGTAGGCCATGAACCATTTTAGTTGCCCTTCTTTGTACACTCTCCAATGTATTTATATCCTTCTGAAGATATGGCCTCCAGAACTGGACACAGTATTCCAGATGAGGTCGTACCAATGACCTATAAAGTGGCATTATTACGTCTTTTTTTCTGCTACTGATTCCTCTCCCTATGCAACCAAGCATCTGACTAGCCTTCCTCATTGCTTTGTTACATTGCCTCCCTGCCTTTAAGTCACTTGAAATAGTGACTCCTAGATCTCTTTCCTCCTCAGTAGTTTCCATTATAGTACCCTTGATACTATATTGAGCCTTTGGGTTTTTGAGTCCCAAGTGCATAATTTTGCATTTTTTAGCATTAAACTGTAGTTGCCATTCTCTTGACCAATTCTCAAGTTTACTTAGATCATCAGTCATTTGATTTACCATCTGCAAAAAGGCATACTTTCCCTTCAATACCATTTGCAATGTCACTAACAAAGATATTAAAGAGCACTGGTCCAAGTACAGATCCCTGGGGTACTCCACTGGTAACATGTCCCTCCATAGAATGCACTCCATTTACTACAACTGTCTGTTTCCTATCCTGCAACCAGGTTCTTATCCATGTAATTGTTTTATAATCCAATCCCACACTTTCAAGTTTATTTAGCAGCCTGCGATGTGGGACAATGTCAAATGCCTTACTAAAGTCTAGATATGCCACATCTACAGCCCCCCCCTTCATCTAGTATTTTGGTCACGGAGTCAAAAAAGTCAATGAGACTTGTTTGGCATGATCTCCCTGCAGTAAAACCATGCTGTTTTGGATCCTGTAAGTTGTTTAATTTAAGATATTCCACTATTCTTTCTTTTAATAGTGTTTCCATTATTTTCCCTACTACTGATGTAAGGCTCACTGGTCTGTAGTTACTTGCTTCTTCTTTGCTTCCGCTTTTGTGCAGTGGAACTACATTTGCTTTTCTCCAGTCCTCTGGAACTGCACCTGTATCTAATGACTGGTTGAATAAATCTGTTAATGGCGCTACCAACACGTCTTTTAGTTCTTTTAGTATCCTTGGATGCACTCCGTCTGGCCCCATTGATTTATCCACTTTCAGTCTTGAAAGTTCTGTTAGGACTTTCTCCCTAGTAAATGTACCTCCATCTACCTTATTTTTATGAATGTCCTTGCAACTTAACTTAGATCCAATCATTCACTGTTAGTCGCTATATCAGTGAAGTATATTAGCTAACGTTGGCTAAACTCTTCTGCAGGATATACTATTTCACTGGAGCTCAATGGCTCTGGTTTGGATTGGATCTTCCGGGTTTGGATCTTAGAACGAGGCAGCTCGCCTCGAATGTCCTATGGGAGTTCAGCCATGATTCCATCAATAGGCTTTTGTCATTTGTATTTTCAGGCCAGTTCACTCTTAACTACTTTGGAAAAAGCATTTCTGGGAGATTGTGAAAGCAACACCCATGACTTTGATGTTGAAGTGGAAGCGTACTGCTCCGTCTAACACTTTCTAAAATAGACTTACATAAAAAAAATATATAAATGATATTACAAAGTCTCCTTAATAAAAAAAATGACGCCAGTACGCTACATTCCTATTTGACATTAAAAACGATTCAATACTATATCATATAAGAGCAATGACACCGACATTTTTCAAAAATGTTATTTAAAAACATAAAACATGTTTGGAAACTACTGTATCTCGAAAAATATTTGAGCTTAACTTCATGATTGAGCCCCTGTGGTGCTAAAGTGTTATGGTCATACAGTATATCCATTTCATTTCCCGCTTGGATAAATGGGTCTCTTTGCCATTATTTCTCCAATTGTCTTTAACTGCATCAATTGCCCAGAAATATGTGTTATGTTTTATGGAACAGTTATGATCATTTTTAAAATGTAGTGAAAATGGGTGATTTTCATTGCCCTTTTTGAAGCTCCAAATTTATTAAATGGATTTTAAGGGCAGTATTCAATGAGGCCAATTCGCCATTTGTGCTATTTTCGCGTTGGAAGGTGATTTTTTGTGTCAGAAAGTGAATCACCCTATTAAACGTGCACTTTTCGCCGTCTTTCTAAGTGATTTTCGCCGTGTCTCTCCGTGTAGCAATTCTCCATATTTTCATGGTGAAGTGGAATGTGAACTTTTAAAATATATATATATTTTTTTTTTTTACATTTGGTGTCAATGGGCATGTTATTTTTATTCATGTGCTTATAGCACATGAATATATTTTTAATAAAAAATTATTATTATTTTTTTACACATAACAGCCAGCAGGGGGCCGGGAGCCGAGAGCCGCTCATTAGATATTCATATATTCACTGCTTCCGATCATTACATATGCACGATCAGGAACAGTGAATACCCGGTCCCCTGCTGGCTCTCCCGGGGGGGGGGGGGGGGGGGGCAGCTTGTGCTGCCTGGGTCCCTGGGAGCCCTCCTCCCCTCCATATACATTCTGGGGCAGGCAGGGAGACTTCCATCTCCCTGCCTGCTGCCGTCCCCCGGCTCCCTGCGGGATGCCACTGGGGTTAAGATTCGCCGTCAGTGGCAGCGAGCCCCTGCGACGTTGAATATGGGGATAGCAGGGGGACAGCGAGGCTTCGGAACACGGCAACTGTGCAGCGAATCCTAAACAGGATTCGCTGCACGCCACGATTATGTTAATTGAATACTGCATTAGTGTTGTAGTGGGAAAAATTGACTCAAAAGAAACACATCAGTTGTGCGATTGCCGGGGATGGTTGGCTATCTGGCGCTATACCCAGTTTGCATGCAGAAGCGGGCGAAGGTTAGGCTAAGGAGCAGAGGAAAGCATGGCACAATACTTCTGGTGCATCACTTCCAGTCAAATGTTGGGGACTGTGAACTGGGTTTATGTCCACCATCTGGGTTATACCAAACCAAACATCTGCTTCCATCATACATTTTGCATTAGATAAACATCTGATCATAAATGGCCATGCACCATAATATTGCGACAAGACTTTAAAAACTGTAATTTTTTGAGCCTATATAAAATCCTTTATGAAAAACACAAATGAACAAGTTGCTCACACTGAAACACAAGAAAATGTAGAGGAACTAGTTGTAAAATATGTCAGACCTAGATTAAACCAGAAGGATGGGGGCTGGCCTTCTTGTCAGTCAAACTTGGGGTTAGCCAATACGGGTTTTAGGGTATTGGTAAGACACCTCCCTTTTGGGATGGGAAGTCAAGATTAGAAGGAAGCATTGTATACCCATGTACTGTATGGTGCGCAGTACACATGTGCAAGGCCATATTGCAATAAAATCCAGCGTCACTGGCCGTACGCAAGTTGATTGACAGAAAGCCGGTATTTGTGGGTGTCACCCGACCTTTTGCTTGGAGTGTCGGGGAAAACGCGGTCATGTCCATGCGTTTTCAGATAGGGTGTGTGACGACAGCTCCAACCCCGATCAGTCTGTTTGCATCTCGATGGCCGAGGAAAAATTATTTGATGTTGAGCAGTTGCGATATCTGATCGCAGGGATCTACAAATTAGCAGTCCAGGGATCAGGTCTGAATAACCCCCACCAATCCCAAAAACATCGGAATTTAGCATAAAGTAACCAGATGGACCAACATCAATGTGTGCGGACTCAAGAGTGTTGACATTGAACCGTATTGAAACGTCCCCTTTACACAAAATAATGCAGATATTATTTTCACCTGTCAGCAAAGCAGATATCAGTCAGCACATGTATTACATGACTCATTTATTGAAAAGCTTGTATAGCAAATATTTGGGGTCTCTCAGCGATTATAACATGTAACAAAAGTTGTCCATAGCATTTACACGCTCTATGTCCTTTAAGAGATTTCTGGTACAGGCCAGTGACCCATACGTTTATAGTGGTAGAGCGGTTTAACAAATCAAAAACTGTCCCGTACAAAAATACTGCAGCGAACCAGATGTACGATGGATCCCTATGGAATAAACTCAGCTCCAGTTCCTCTCATATTGTAAATTCCTGTAGAGAGGAATGTTCTGCTCCCAGATACTGTCTAGTTAATCAGCATAAATTACATTATTTGATCCACAAGTGAAAAACGGATAAATAAATAATAAATAGATAAAATTAAATCTTGCTACAAATCCTGAATCCGTTTTTATGCACCGTTAAAGCTCAATGTACCAGAAGGTAATTATTATAATGTTTTGTTTGATATTGGGGTGGGGCATTCTCTATCGATTATAAGCTTTCTGTGAGCAGGGTCTTCCTACCGCTATGGCAGGGTTGACGACTTTATCAGTCTCCTCTCCGCGAGAAGCTACAGTTCGGGGGACGAGGCTTGAGCGTGGGGTCCTGTGAAGGGGCTGCAGGCTTAAATGCATTGATCAATTTATGAACTAAATCTACACTATTTATTAATATCAGTTAATTTAGTGAGTGCAGAGCCTCTACAATTTCTGTTTAAACAATGTGGTCACAAGCCACAGGGCACCCCAAAACTAGGAAAGGTGAGTGCAGATGTTTAGTGTATATATAGTGTGAGACAAATTCCCGGCACTCCCCTGCATAAATCACAACTTTGCTCCGGTGCCTTCCTATGTGGAAGAATGAGAATGCCACTGATGTATCTTGAATAAGGAGGCGGCACTCAGCAGACTTCTGGAAAAACTTCTAGTGAACCAACAGGTGCATCATCGTTTCGGGGTCTGATTCCCCATCAACATTATCCTGATGATGGGGTATCAGACCCCGAAACGTTGATACACCTGTTGGTGTAGGAGACACCTTGCTGTTGAGTGAGGGGCCTAGCGCGGTGTCCGGGAGCTGGAGACATTGCTTCGGTTAGAGAGATATCCGGTGCAGTGAGGGAGCAGTAAGCACCGCGCTGGCGAGTGGGAGACCGGGCACCCTGAGCAGGAGACACTGGACGGTGAAAGGGTAGGAAGGATCCTGATTCCCTGCCTCTGCCAGAGGTACATATGGGGGAGAGAGTTATTAGGAGCCACAAAGTGATGCCGTCACGAGCCTTTCAACCGATGCTCTGCCATTTCCTCACACCTCTTGTCCTCTACTCCCCCACTCTCGTCCTCTACTCCCCCACTCTCGTCCTCTACTCCTCCCCACTCTCATCCTCTACTCCCCCCACTCTCATCCTCAACTCCCCCTACTCGTGTCCTCTACTCCAGCCCACTCTCATCCTCTAGTCAACCCACTCTCGCCCACTACTCCCCCCACTCACATCCACTATTCCCCCAACATCCTCTACTCCTCCCACTAATGTCCTCTACTGCCCCCCATCTCATCCTCTAATCCCCGCCACTCTCGTCACTCTACCCCCTAATGGTCACTGTAGTGACAATGGGCAGGGGGCTCCTTTCAAGATTTTCCACGGAGTATTAGTTGCGCCCCTGCTAACCAGCTCAGGGCAAAGATGCCTTGCATGGTGGCGGGTCCTGCCCAGTGATGTGCCCACAAAATTTTGCTGGTGAGAGCGCTTTTCTACATACTGAAGCACTCGCACATCACCGGCTGCCCCCTGGCTGCGCAGCCAAGCTGTGGCCCACCTGAGCCTGTGGGCACTCCTGCATTTTTAAAAAACACACCCAGAAAAACACCATGTTCCTGCCCCTAAATGCTGGCTTCCCGGAAATAAAACCGTGACTTCTGTGTGTACGGATATTTATAAACTAATTGCCGCATCGCATGTACAGTGCGAACACTGTGCAGTTGTTTGATAATTGAACTGATTGCGGATTCCCCGATTAGCGATCCATGCCGAATTAGACCCTATATTTGATACAAGTACAGTTACAATGCTCACATGTAAAATGAGACAGATACTTTATTATCTGCTGTCAAATTCCATATTCTTGTTTTTTTCCTGCACTGTGTTTGACTAACCTGCCTCCGGCCGCAGAGATTGTCCATTAAATGTTTTTTTTGCACGAAAACTTACACTTCTGTTTTTCTAACAAATCCTTCAGAACATATCGTCCATTTTCGGCAGATATGCAGCTTTATAGATAAATGGGCGTATTAAGTAATTGTTATTCTAAACTGTCAGAGTTTTGGTCTCATTTAGGAGAATAATAGGCTAAATTATTTCCACATGCAGAACTTTCACAATCTTTACAAAATGATAACTGCGCATATTTCTGTTCAAAGATGAGTTTAAAGCTTCATGTAGAAATGACAGAATTATTATTGTGATTATACAGATCTTTTTCTTTTTTTACAGACAGTGAATCATTTCACACACCTGGCTAATGTATATAAAATCCACATCTTATTTCTTGCAGCATGAAAACCGAGAAACGTATCTGAAACAAAACCTATAGATTACGGCAGTGACATGTTCGTTTTCAGGCAACAAGTCACCGGTCGCATAGTTTAGCCGCTACGTAACTTTTACCTTTAACCCATACACTTCTTCATCAATTCATAGCTCAGCGAGGAGAATTTACACGTTGCACAAAGAGCAAACCCGAGACACGTTATCCAATATAAGGACTCGTTCTTTTGGAGCAGAAAAGAAAACAAATTAAGGAATATGACTGTTATACAATTGAACACTGAATTAATCAATATGTCAAAGTAAAAAAATAATGCTTTGTAAGTTCCGTGATGGAGGCTGAACGCATTTTCCAAGATGTAGTATAGGGGAGGAAGAGAAACACCTTTGAGAAATGTTATTTTGGTGGACATGAACTGGAAAAATATTATTGTGATGATAAAAATAATTGGCCTGATGTAATACCATTTGGCTCCTTTCCGTTGATTGGGGGCACCGAGCCAACATGAATCACTCCAATGTGAGCTGATGATAAACTACTGTATGTCTCTATATTATCTAGTACTTACGGTGGAAACCAGAGCACTACTGGTTATGCTTTACTATATAAGCCTACTGACTCATGCAATCCTTCATATTGTTGCCTATATCTGTCTCTTGGTCCATTACAGAGGAGAATTAGATACAGTTAAACCCCTGGCTATGAAGTTATGTACTGTATGTAACAGCTGATTGGAGCAAATGCCAATCATGTGATCGTAAACTGTGACAATAAGCAGGTGCAAGATTTGTTTTAGCCAATGAAAGGTTAGTGCTTGTAGTGTAGGGGGAGGGTCTAATGACTCTGTCTAGATTTAACCATCTAATACAGCAACGCGGTATAGGCTTCCCTGATGGGAACAGTTCACAGCCCTCTAAATAACTCCCTCTTGGGTATGGTATGACATTATTTTTATGTCAGCATGGGAATGTCAACATGGTCATAATGTCGACATTGGCCATGAAATGTTGACAGTTTAGAATTGTGCCAGCTGGCTTTTGTGTCTTGGAGGTCATGGACTGTTACTTCTTCCAGTGACTCAGTAAGTATTATACTCCTAACCTGCAGCCTAACACTAACTTTTCCACAAAGCCTAAATCAAGGCTCCATCCCCAGCTTTAATGTAACACCCCCCCCACACACACACACAGCCTAACCTTCCCCTGCCGTCTAACCCTAAACTACAGACAACCTAATCCTAACCTTTTCCCGCAGCCTATCCCTCATGTCCACACCCTAACCATAATGTCAACATTATGTTGACCCAGTCTGTTGACATTTTTGCAGTGTGAAAATCATAACTCTGTTACAACCTGCTACACACACACACACAAACTGGCAGTTGAAAATAGATAGGTATCTCATTACAAAGTCTGAATCCAAGCAATAGTCAGTTGTAGCAAAAGGTCAGAGTCACTAGTACAAGATCACAGTTCACAAGTGTAGGCAGTGTCGGACTGGGGCATGAAGGGCCCACCAGGGAAATGCACTCACAGGGGCCCACCAAGGGGCGTGGTCTTTTTGAAGGGGCGTGGTCTTTTTGAAGGGGTGTGGTCACCTGACCAGAGAGGGGTGGCTTTACACTATGCAATTTTGGGCCAATTTCATCCGATTTCGGCACTTTGGGCTGATAATCGGGCAAAATCGGTGGCAAAATCGCAGGTGTGTGACATCCGATCCGTAAATCCCCCACCCTGATAATAAAGCACATAGGTCCCACATAGCCCCCCCAGATATTACAGCACATAGGTCCTCCACAAACAGATAATAGTACAGCACATAGGCCCCCCATAGGCGAATCTAGAATTATGGTAATGGGTGGTCCCAAATAGAAAGTTACAGGTAGGCGGTACCTTTGCGCGGCAAAGCCGCGCGTCGAAAAGGGGCGTGGCCTCATGGGGCAGGGGCGTGGCATAACAAAATGGGGCATGGTATTACACTTTAGACCACACTCCGTAATACCCATTACACATAAATCAACATGCCGTAATGCCAATTACACATAAGGCCACACACCATAATGCCCATTACATACTATATAACAAAACGTTATGCCCATTACATATTTGACACATACAGTAAGTGCAGCTTACCTACGTGCTCATTGCTAGGGGGTTCATGCTCAATGCCAAGGGGGCTTCATGCTCGATGCCATGTGGGAATACATGCTTGTTGCCAAGGGGGGGGATGTCTCATGCCGCTGGACTCACTTAATTGTAAGAAATGACAGCCAGGCAGAGAGCGCTGTGCTCGGCTGTTTAGTCTTAGGAATTGCTTATTGCCAAGGGGGATGTTACACGCTGCTGGACTCACCTAATTGAAATAAATGACAGCTGGGAAGAAAGCCATGTGCGCTGCCCGGCTGTAGTCTCTGCAGGAGCATCAATATTTTCAGTTCTCGCGCTGGGGTCTGGCAGCCAATCAGGAGCAGCTACCAATACCACTCCTGATTGGCTGCCAGCAGTGGCTGCTAGCAGTCCAAAGGGAAAATTGAAAATATCGATGCCACTGCTTAGACTACAGCTGGGCAGCGCACATCGCTCTCTGCCCGGCTGTCATTTCTTTCAATTAGGTGCGTCCAGCGGCGTGAGACATCCCCCTTGGCAACAAGCAATTCATTAGACTAAGCAGCCGGGCAGCACACAGCTCTTTCTGCCCGGCTAATGCTAATACATTACATAGGTCCCCCCACTCAAATAGTACAGCACATAGGCACCCCATATAGTACATTACATACATATAGGTCCCCCCACTCAGATAATAGTACAGCACATATGCCCCCATACAATACATAGGTCCCCCCACTCATATAATAGTACAGCACAGCACGTAGGCCCCCAATAAAATACATTACATAGGCCCCCCACTCAGATAATTGTACAGCACAGCACATAGGCCCCCAATAAAATACATTACATAGGTCCCCCACTCAAATAGTACAACACATAGCCCCCCCCATATAGTACATTACTTAGGTCCCCCACTCAAATAGTACAGCACATAGGCCCCCATATAGTACAGCATATAGTACAGCACATAGGCCCCCATATAGTACAGCATATAGTACAGCACATAGGCCCCCCATATAGTACAGCACATAGGTCCCCCATATAGTACAGCACATAGGTCCCCCATATAGTACAGCACATAGGCCCCCCCATATAGTACAGCACATAGGCCCCCCATATAGTACAGCACATAGGCCCCCCATATAGTACAGCACATAGGCCCCCCATATAGTACAGCACATAGGTCCTCCCTACCCAGATAATATAGCACATAGGTCACACACACACACCTAAAAAAAAGGGACTATAAAAAAGTTAATACAGCACCAACACATGGTTAGGTTAGTTACCTACCATTTTGCAGAAGGGGTCCAAAAGCAGCAAGCAGTTTCCTCTTCACCAGCCGGGAGGTCTCGGGAGGTCTCGGTACATCTACCCCCGCAGTTCTTATCCTGCAGCCGGGGGAGGTGGTTACCATGCGGGCGGGGATCTTTTTTTGGGGTCATGGTGGCAGTTGCTCCCGTCCCAGTGCAGAGTCCTGTGCTGCGCTGGCGGGAGTCGGGAGAACTGTCTGTGGCGTGTGGCTGCGGCGTCTGATGTCATGACGCACGACGCAGCGCAGCACAGCAGTCAGTGTGACAGGGTCCCAGGCAAGGCTGCCGGGATATTGCAACTGTACTGTGGCGGCGGGGAAATAAAGAGCAATAGCCCCGCCCCCCTAAACAAGTGGGCGGGGCTAGAAATCACCGGGGCCCACCGGGGGATTCCCCGGTTCCCCGCCAGGCCATTCCGAGCCTGAGTGTAGGTGTAACAAGCTGCCTCTGGCAGGTCTGTATAACTGCAGGCTGACTCATGTACAGGTGGAACCAGATTTATTCAACCCTCCGGTGCAGATTATGTAGCCAGTTGTTTGTCTGTCAGTGTATTACTGGTATTAGCTGCTTGTTACAGCTATTCCCGCAGTCTGGCTCTGTATGTCTGTGCATTGCAATCACGCAGCTCCACAGTCTTGTGCGGTTTCCAGTAACCAGTGTAGTTGCTCTATACTGCACTTAGATGTTCTCAGTGACCATTACATTAAACCATTGTGGTCCACTACCCTGTACTAACATCTGCAGTACAGTGACTCTAGTGTGCACCAATCGCCGCAGTGGTCCAGTGCCAGTCACTTACAGTAGTGTATTCTTGCTCCTTGTTTGTCTTGTCTCTCTGGTTCGTTCTTTGTGTCCCAGCCTGACTCATTTCCGTACTTGCCTTGCCCAGTCTTGTCCCCTAGTAAGTCGTGGCTGCACCCCAGTACCTGATGGTCCTAATTCAGTGGGGAAATTGATTGCAATGGGAAACATCCCCTCTTCAGTAGAACTCCCATCTTAGTAAATTTGCCCCTATTTCTTATTTATTTAGCACCTTCTAGAAGATAGAATCTGGACCGTGAGAACCAATTGGAAGTTGCAGCCATGGAATTTTGCTTTGCACTGCATTGTAAGATCCCTTGTGGCATCTACAAATCTTGGGAAGTTAGAGGGCAAATAATCCTATTTGCAGAATGTCCCCCGGAAACATCCGATCACAGTATTTTACCATACAAATACCTGCTTTTACACTGTGCCATGACACCCGGCCCAGCAGTATTAATAGTAATTAAGCAGGAGAGAAATATTTGCAGAAGTGTGGGACAAGGGATCTTCACCAAAAAGGTCGACAACCATTAGTGAGAAACCCCATGTTGACCTTTTTGTATGGTGACCTTTTTGCATGTGGACCTTCTTGTTTGTCGACCTTTTTGGTGTAGATCCATTGTCCGGATCCTTATTTACAGATAATCAGGGTAAGATATAGTGAAAGTGTTCCTAGAAGAGTATGGAGTAGAGGAGAAAAGCTGAGTGAATGTGTTCCCAGAAGAGTACGAAGTAGAGATGTAAGGCGGAGTGAAGAGGTTACCAGAAGAGTATGGAGTAGAGAGGTAGGACAGAGTGAAGGTGTTCATAAAAGAGTATGGAGTAGAGGAGTAAGGCAGAGTGAGGATGTTCTTAGATGAGTACGGAGTAGAAGAGTAAGTGTAGTGAAGGTGTTTCTAGAAGAGATTGTTGAGAGGTAGGACGTATTGAAGGTGTTACCAGAAGATTACGGAGTAGAGGAGTAAGGCAAAGTAATGCTGCTTCTATAAGATTACAGAGTAGATGAATTAGGTGGAGTGAAGGTGTTACTAGAAGAGTACAGGGGAGAGAAGTAATGCGGAGTGATTGTGTTCCCAGAACAGAATGGAGTAGAGGTGTAGGACTGAGTAAAGGTGTTCCCAGAAGAGTATGGAGTAGAGGTGTAGGATGGATTGAAGGTGTTCCCAGAAGAGTACGGAGTAGAGGTGTAGGACAGAGTAGAGGTGTTCCCAGAACAGTATAGCATGGAGGTGTAGGATGGAGTAGACGTGTTCCCAGAAGAGTATGGAGAAAAGGTGTAGGACAGAGTAGAGGTGTTCCCAGAATAGAAAGGAGTAGAGGTGTAGGACTGAGTAAAGGTGTTCCCAGAAGAGTATGGAGAAGAGGTGTGGGATGGATTAAAGGTGTTCCCAGAACAGTTCGGAGTAGAGGTGTAGGACAGAGTAGAGGTGTTCCCAGAACAGTATAGCATAGGATTGTAGGACGGAGTAGACGTGTTCCCAGAAGAGTAGGGAGTTGACGTGTAAGATGGATTGAAGGTGTTCCCAGAAGAGTATGCAGTAGAGGGGTAGGATGGATTTGAGGTGTTCCCAGAAGAGTATGGTGTAGAGGGGTAGGATGGATTGAAGGTGTTCCCAGAAGAGTATGCAGTAGAGGGGCAGGATGGATTTAAGGTGTTCCCAGAAGAGTACAGAGTAGAGGGGTAGGAAGAAGTGAAGGTGTTCCCAGAAGAGTACATAGTAGACGCACCAGCGTGTTGAAAAATAAATGATGGACAATAATGCTTTAATGTTATCTAAATTCTCTGAGGGACCAGACAAGATGTTATCAATTATTTATATTTATGGTAATTTAATAGAGGATGATATATAGATGTACTGCATGTGCTTTTACATAAATATGAAATGTGCATAATCCTTAAAGCATAATTCTAGTTCCTAATAAGCGACAGAAAGCAATCTACAGCTCAGAGCCTATAAATAATGGCTACACAAACATTAGCCAAGGTGTGAAGTGTTTCCAGTATAATGTAGCAGGAAAGGCTGGAGCTTTCAACATCTCTAATTTACATCAGGCTGAAGAATTTTAGCATAAATGTAAGGAAATTATAAATTATTTAAAACATAAATATGCTTCCATCTAAATGTGACTTAGATTTTGGTTCATACATTTTTAATGTAGTGCAAATAATTTATATAGTTTCTTTCTCTTGTTACCATGCAAAAATATTCACATTTATTTTTTCATTGTACTTTTTATTTGTTCATAACTTGGTTCTAGAACTGTCTATTTAATGTTGTTTACTTAAAGAATTAGGAGGTTTATGGATATTTTAACCTAATACTGCCGCTGGGGACAGTGGGGAAGATATATTAAACCTGGTGAAGTGATAAAGTGGCCGGTGATAACGCACCCGCCAATCACTAGACGAGATTGTAAAAGATATCGCTCAGAAGGGCCCTTCTCAGCGCTAATTATTACTATCTCATCCAGTTTGTACACGCAATATCATTAACGAAGCACGTACCAGCGCATCATTGCCGACACCCTCCCTCCCCCTGCTGGGTCCATGCCAAACATATACAGTATGGGGCTTTACACAGTATGTTTTATTTAAATATATGAAGTACTGAGACACTTCATTGTCATGTTGCATGAACTATACAATGGACAACAGTATTTCACTGTCACCTTCTTCAATGCATAATCAACCTTAGTTAAAAATTTTCAAAGCATTGTGGGATTGCAGTGTAACAGAAACGGCTATTCAGCTTTTTATCTGCCTCCGTCATCATGGGCTGCTCTCTGATACAGTACCATCAGTTTGGTAATATGCCCCTGACTGGAAAGGTGTCCCTTCTGAAATGTTGCCCCTCACCCAAAAAGTGTTTTACTTTTTTCCCTCCTCTGTGGTATGCACAGGATTTCTGTATCACTCAGTATGTGCAATAGTAGGTGCTGGGGGATATACAGCTGGACTGTTTGGTAAACTTCCTCACAGGTAACCAGGGAATACAAACGCTGTGATGGTAGCAGACAGGCCATTCAATAACAGAATCGCCGTGTTTAATGAGTCCCCAAGCAACACGAACTGAAGGGATGGTCAAGAAAGAATCATTCCAGTAACATTCTTCAATCCTTTGTGGATTACAAAGAAAATATAATAATTTACATGGTGGAGCATATGTGTTATAACATAGACCCAAGAGGAAAAACATCCAACGTTTTATTTTACTTAAATGGGTAATAACATGTCTACTAACAGCTGAAGGCTTCCTAACACCTCCTCTGTCAGAGGGGCTGGTAAAACTTTGCTTTGCAGAAATGTGAAGCTTGTGCTAGAGTTAAATGAATAGACTTTATTAAATCCTGACTGTAAAGGCCCATACACACTGGGCGATTTTGAGCTGAAAGCTGCAAAAACTTTCAGCTCAAAGCCGCCCAGTGTGTACGGCCTGGCGATGAGCAATGATAAGTGCTCCCGCATCCTCGCCAGGGAAGCCGTTCATCTGCTCGTATTACCAGCAGATGAGCGGCTTTGTGGACTACTCTGCATAGACAATATAATTTTTTCTTAATTTGTTCTTTTTATGTTTTTTTTTTTAACACAACTTATTGTGAAATATTGTGAAATATTTGGTGCTTTCTCTATCAGTATCATAAGATCAGTCCAACAAGATTATTGTCTCTACCCCATGCCAGGTTCTTCCTGAGTTTTCTACAGTTCTTAAAACAGACATTTATATGGATTTCTAGTACTGTAAACCATGTATGCCTGAGGCTACCATGCATTGAGGAATGTGGCCCACGATTCATGCATGCTGACCAAATCCCAATGGAACGGGTCTTCTACTGCTACCTTGAGGCTGGTTGATAACCATCCATAACCATGCTCAAGTGGCAAGGCTCATCGATCTGGTTTTCCATTATGTCCAAATAAATTAAATCAATTTGATTGTTCATTACATTGGTTAGTGTTTGATGAGGCTAAGAACCTTCACTCAGCCCACATTCTTGCTACTCAACCTATGGCTCTTGGCATAATAATAGGCCATCATTATACTCAAAATAAGCAAAGATATCATCTTAAGTGTATATTTGTGTTGAGATCATTATAACTCCCTCCAGCCCTTCCCCCACAGCCATCCACTTTTGGGGCATTGGCCTGGTTACACACCCTTGGCTGCACTGAAGCTTGTGGGGTGTTGGTGGAGCACTCGACTCGATCATCACTGATCTGCACCTTAGCCAATGAGTAGATACTGTACCCCATGATGAACTTATGGCATGAGGATACACCCACTCTGCAGTGACATCACGGTGTATACATGAGGTTCCACCTCCATACTCCCATATGTTGGGAGGTAGGGTATAATGAATGTTACAATGATCAATTAAAGTTTGACATCATAAAAGGTAACCGATTGTTAATTCTATTTTAACAATAGATCTTAAATAAACCATGTATGACTCCATGAATAAATACTGACTCCAAATGACTTTTTACAAAATGACTACACCACAATCTTAGTTTCTGTCATGGGATATACAAGCTGCACACAGTTAGGTGAGTTGAGGTGCCCATTTACTTGCCCCTTTATCCAATGAGTATCAATGACATCAAGAAGCTGACTTTACATAAAGATAACCCCGGAGGAGCCATGCCAATAGGAGCTGAATAAATCATTTGAATCCATTAAGTAGAAGCCTGCAGGTAAATTAAAGCAAGGTATGCATATAATCTGAATGGAGCAGGCACTACAGTGCGGCATATAATGTGAACAGATGAGCACTACAATGTGACATATAATCTGAATGGAGCAGGCACTACAGTGTGGCATATAATGTGAACAGATGAGCACTACAATGTGACATATAATCTGAATGGAGCAGGCACTACAGTGCGGCATATAATGTGAACAGATGAGCACTACAATGTGACATATAATCTGAATGGAGCAGGCACTACAGTGTGGCATATAATGTGAACAGATGAGCACTACAATGTGACATATAATCTGAATGGAGCAGGCACTACAGTGCGGCATATAATGTGAACAGATGAGCACTACAATGTGACATATGATCTGAATAGAGCAGGCACTACAGTGTGGCATATAATGTGAACAGATGAGCACTACAATGTGACATATAATCTGAATGGAGCAGGCACTACAGTGTGGCATATAATGTGAACAGATTAGCACTACAATGTGACATATAATCTGAATGGAGCAGGCACTACAGTGTGGCATATAATGTGAACAGATGAGCACTACAATGTGACATATAATCTGAATGGAGCAGGCACTACAGTGTGGCATATAATGTGAACAGATGAGCACTACAATGTGACATACAGTATAGTCTGAATGGAGCAGGCACTACAGTGTGGCATATAATGTGAACAGATGAGCAGTACAATGTGACATATAATCTGAATGGGGACACTAGAGTGTGGCATATACTCTGAACAGGCGGTCACTACAATGTGGCATATATATATAGTAATATGAACTAGGGGCACTACACTTTGGTATATACTAAGAATTAGGGCAGTACAGATGGTGTAATGGATAGCATTACTGCCTCCCAGCACTGAGGTCATGGGTTCGATTCCCATCATGGCCCTAACTGTGTGGGGTTTGTATATTCTCCCCGTACATGCGTGGGTTTCCTCTGGGTACTCTGGTTTTCTCCCATAATCCAAAAAATATACTGGTAGGTTAATTGGCTCCCAACAAATTAACCCTAGAATGTCTGTGTGCGCATGTACATGTGGTAGGGAATATAGATTGTAAGCTCCACTGGGGCAAGGACTGATGTGAGTGTTCAAATATTCTCTGTAATGCGCTGCGGAATATGTGTGCGCTATATAACTGTTAATAAACAAAAGTAAGTAAATTGGGGAAACAACAGTGTGGCATTAATTGTAAACTGGACCAATAGAGTGTTTCATATAAGGACCGGGGCACTACACTGGGAACACTACAGTGTGGCAACATTCACATTACATTGGCCCTTATTCTGATCGGTGTGGCCGGAGCCGAATATGCGGCCAGGACCATGCGTGCGAAACCCCGCCTTCCATACGGATCGCCAACTCCGTCCGTATGCGGTAAGAAGCTGGCCGAACGGACCGCACGTGTATTTTTCACGGAATACGCCTCCTCCATCTAAGGGAACCTCCCCCATCATTCGATGGTCGCAGACCATCGAATGCAGGACCGAATGCTCCACCAGCTCCCGCAACCTCAGACCACACGGACATGTTTCCGTGCAAAAGCAGGGATCTGGGCGGGCAGCTGACATCCGGCGATGTCATATGTCTGCCCCCTACACGTGCGTCACGGCCGCATTACCATACGTACGCCCAGCGTTTGCATGGGAACCCCCATGAAACGCGGGGCGTATGCATATGGTAATGAGCCCAAATAGCCCTTCACGCCCCTCTCCACCCCCTGTTCGGAGTGTTCACAGATCATGCGGGATTTGGCCGTACGCCCCGCTCGCACATGCGCAGAGACGCCTCTGCACATGCGCAGACACAAAACATCGGCGGGCCAAACGCACGCGGATATATCCGCACCGATCAGAATAAGGGCCATTGTAAGCTCTCTGTCAAAGCCAGCAACCGCCACGGCTTCTCATCTTATCTGCATGTGCTTTTTCTATCTCCTATGTTCCTTGTTATTGAATAACCTTTTTAATTAAATAGCTTGGCCACAATGTAGAATGGTGAGCCTATTTCTAGGCTGCGAATTGTAAATATATGTGACAAATTGGACTGGCCGTGGTCCATTCTGACAATATTGTTCTATAGTTCTTAAACAGATCCAGGTGTGATGTTTCATTTGGGACCAGTCACTCACTGTAACTACACTAAGGACAGGAACCCAGGAGCCCCTCTGATGTCACAAATGACTATAAGGGGTTAAGACAAGGAGTGATGGACCATCATCCCCCCTCACCTAAGGATTAAGTACATCAAGATCCCTTTGTTCTCCCCTAGAACTGAGTCAGACACTGTGGCAGGGAAACAGCAGGGGGGATCTCTACCTGACTCATCTCTGTTACAAATCTTCATTGAGCTCTACCAATCGATTGAGACCTTTTTCTAAGACCACCCACTGCAGGAGGGACTTTTAGGAGAGGCAATTTTGAAAAAGTGCTGTTTGCAGTTAGTTAGTGCTGGGTGTGTATTGGAGTTGGGTTTCTAGAAGCTACTGGACTTGGAGTCTCAGCTCCTGGCAGTGTGCTGAGGCCAGCTCGTGGGACCATTGTGTGGACTGGATTACAAACTACCCTTGGGATTGCAGACTTGTTTGCTCTGCCTGGTTTATGCTCTAATTCTGGATTTACAGACTGCATCTGGACAGGACAGTGTGTGAGGGCTGAGGAGTCGGACGGTAATCTGATGTTTATTGGCACCTGTTGTTCTGGTAGTAGTTCCAAATGTGCTTATGGTATAGCTGATTTAGAGAGCTTGTAGTAAGCAACTTGTTAATAAATAGTATTTTTATTGTTATCTGTCTCCTGTCTGCGTGACCTGACCCAGAAGTCCCAGAGTGCGCACTGTGAGTGTATGCGCTAATACTCAGGGTCTTCACAATTGGTGGCCAGCAGTGGGGTCACGTAGTCCCGTACTAGGGGAGGAGCACAAGGGGTTGTATACAGATACCCCAAAGCTCTACAGGAACAGGTTCAGTAAAAATAGACAAGAAACATCAGTCTAGTTAAATATCCCAGGAAGAATGGCGAGTGAAGCTGCAATGGCAGAAATGAGGGAAGCAGAGAAATATTACAGGAGGACTAAGAAACAGCAGTTGTTGGAATTCTGCAAGTTAAAGAAAATACCCTGTAATGGAACTGAGCAAAAGGATGAGTTAATCACTCGCCTATTGGAGTATGACAGAGCTCACCCAGAGGAGATTGCACTAAGTGATGAGGATGAAGAGCAAATCCCAGAAGAGGGGACAAGGAGAGGGAGAATGCAGAGACCAGAAGCAACTCCTGAAACATTGGAACGGTTATTAAAAGCTCTAGGTGACCGAGCTTCTTCTAGGGAAAGGGCAGGTGTTATACAAACTGTTCTGGGAGTAAATATCTACCCAGAGGTACCAGCTAGACAGAGGGTACAGGAGGAAGAAAGAAAACCACGGCTAAGATATGGAGATGTGCCCAGATTTAAGGAAGGAGAGAATGATATTGACACGCATCTGCAAGTATTTGAGAAACTAATGACTGTGCACCAGATTGATGAGGAAGAGTGGGCTTGTTATGTGGGACCTAGTTTAACAGGCAAAGCTCAGCAAGCCTATCAATCCCTAGCAAATGAGGATGTGGGAAACTACCAGCAGATAAAGAAAGCCCTGCTGGCCAAATTCCAAGTGACTCCTGAATCCTACAGGGCCAAGTTCCGTACTCTAAATCGTGGGGGGGATGACTCCCATGCTGAATTTGCCAGACAACTTAAAAGAGCATGCCAGCAGTGGTGGGATGGACAACACGTGTATTCCCCTGAACAAATCCTGAACGAAGTGGTACTGGAACAATTATTAAATAAAATGCCATCAGA
The DNA here is from genome assembly GCF_055691185.1 of Crinia signifera. NCBI lineage: Eukaryota > Metazoa > Chordata > Amphibia > Anura > Myobatrachidae > Crinia > Crinia signifera. The sequence continues at coordinate 285,302,537 of NC_139221.1, forward strand.
GGTTCGAGAGTGGGTGGCTGATCGTAAACCTCCTAATCCAGAGGCAGCAGCGAAAATGGCAGATGAATATATGGCTAACCGAGTCAGATGGAAGGCACCCAGTGTACAGCAACCAGGAGCCCAGAGAATGGAATTGAGAGAGACCCAGAAATCCAGACCATCATCTGCCTCATACTACCAGAGGGATGCAGCACAGCGACCCCCACTAGTGCAACAGGCCCATCCCCAGAAATGTTACCGATGTAATCAGCCAGGGCACATGCAAAAGGATTGCACCCGGTCTCGAGGACCTTATGTGGGAGCTCGCCCTGCCCCAGTTAACGTGGTCTACCAACCGGATGAGGGACTGGAAGGACAACATCTCCATCCTAATGCAACAGAGGGGATGGATGGGGTGTATGTGGTGGATCTCGTAGTGGGGAAAGGACACAAAACTCCCAGCAATATGAAAGGTCATTTACAGTCTGTCTGGGTGGATAACCAGGAGGTACAAGGTTTGAGAGATTCTGGAGCCTCCCTTACCCTAATAGAACCTGATCTGGTGTCAGTGGACAAGATCCTGGAGGACCAAAGGGTCAGAATTGCCACGGCAGGTAATCAGGTTCAGGATATCCCAGTAGCCCGTGTGCACCTGGACTGGGGGGCAGACCATGGTCCTGTGGATGTAGGTGTTCTTAGTGGCCTACCAGCAAAAGTTATTCTGGGAAATGATCTAGGACAGGGGCTGGTAACACATTTTGTGCAAGTGGTGACCAGGAGCCAAGCCCGGAGAATGACCTCATCAGCTAAGACCACCTCTGTGTCGTCTTCCACTCTGGGACCCGTTTTAACCAAGATTCAACCTACTACTGCTTCTGAACCCAATCCACGGGGGGTGAGTAGTTCCATTGCTGAGAATGATATGTTTCTGAATGGAAGTACCGCAGTTGACCTGGGAGAGATAGACAGGAATGAATTCCGAGAGCTACAGAAAACTGATCCCACCCTAGCCAAACTTCGAAGTGCAGCGGAGGGGGGGTTATCTGACGCGGAGGGGTATAAGGTGGGGTGGGTGAATGGGCTATTGTATAGAATTCCCCCTCATATTGATGATCTGGACCATGGCAGTGCCGCAAAGCAATTGGTGGTTCCCCAAAGGTATCGACAGCAGTTGTTGGTCTTAGCCCATGATATACCCGCAGCCGGACACTTTGGAGTCCGAAAAACTCTTACTCGAGTGTTGAGAAATTTTTTCTGGCCCAGGGTATCCTGTGATGTGAAGCATTACCGAGCCTCTTGCGATACCTGTCAGAGATTAGGAGGCATACCCCGAAGAGCCCCTCTGCATCCTTTACCAATAATCGGAGAGCCGTTTCAGCGGATAGCAATAGATATAATTGGACCTCTCAAGATTCCCAGCCATACAGGAAAAAGATATATTCTGACCCTCATCGACTTTGCAACTCGATATCCCGAGGCTGTAGCACTCTCCTCCATAGATGCTGAGCACATAGCACAGGCCCTAAATGACATATTTAGTAGGATGGGTTATCCTCAAGAGATTGTAACTGATCAGGGCGCCCAATTTCAAGGGGAATTGTTACAGACATTATGGGAAAAATGGGGAATACGTCCCATAAGGACTACTGCCTATCATCCACAAACTAATGGATTATGCGAGAATTTCAATGGAACCCTCAAACATCTGTTGCAGGCTTATGTGCAATCAGAGGGGAGGGACTGGGAAAAGGCACTGCAACAGCTACTGTTTGCATACCGGGAAGTACCTCAAGAGTCTACGGGATTTTCCCCCTTTCAATTGTTGTATGGCCGCAGGGTCAGAGGACCACTGGATCTAGTCCGTGAAAGCTGGGAAGGAAGCTTTATCGATCATGATCAACCCATCCTGCAGTACGTGGCACAAATGCGGGAAAGGATGGCGAGGTTAATGGCCTTAACGCAAGCTAACCTCCAAGGGGCACAGGCCCGCCAATCTGAATGGTATAATCAGAATTCCAGACTCAGGGAGTTACATGAGGGCCAGAAAGTAATGGTGCTTATCCCGGTGCGTACGAATAAATTGCAGGCTAACTGGGATGGCCCTTACACGGTGGTAAAACAGTCAGGCCCAGTAAATTACATTGTTGCCCTGGATAAGGGTGGCCAACAAGTAAGGACTTTTCACATTAATCGTCTCAAAGCATATGTGGAAAGGAATGTAGCCGCAATGGTAGTATGTTGTCCCCCCATGGAGGCCCCTGAGTTAGACCCCTTACCAGATTTGTTAGAAGAATGCAAGAAGGACAAAGGATTGGAGGCGGTTCAATATGGGGAGAAACTGAGTGTTGCCCAGCGTCGGGACATTGGGGAGGTCTTAATGGCCCAGGCTCGGCAATTTACCTGTATTCCAGGGACCACCACCCTCACTCAACATGGGGTAGATACAGGGGATGTCAAGCCCATCCGGCAAAAACCATACCGAGTCACGCCGGAGGTAGCAAGCAGCCTTAAAAAAGAGATTGATGAGATGCTCGAGTTAGGAGTTATTGTGAAGTCCAATAGTCCCTGGGCAGCTGGGGTAGTCTTAGTTCCCAAAAAGGATGGGACCACCAGATTCTGTGTCGATTATCGACGATTGAATGAGGTGACCGTCACAGATGCTTACCCTATGCCCCGGGTGGATGAGCTTTTGGAGAGATTAGGGGGATCCACATATTTGACCACTCTAGATCTTAGCAAAGGATACTGGCAGATCCCGTTAAGCCCGGAGGCCCAGGAAAAATCGGCATTTACCACCCCTTTTGGGCTTTATCATTTTTTGTCCATGCCCTTTGGCATGAAAAATGCACCAGCTACTTTTCAGAGAACTATAGATGTAATGTTGGAGGGGTGTCAGGATTTTGCACAAGCATACTTAGATGACATAGCTATATTTAGTGCTTCTTGGGAGGAGCACCTAGTACATGTAGCAGAGATCCTCAGGCGTATTCAGCAGGGTGGGTTAACCATCCGTCCCGATAAATGTCAAATCGGAATGGCTGAGGTGCAATATCTGGGTCACCGAGTGGGAGGGGGTCAGATTCGACCAGAGCCAGCCAAAGTGGAAGTTATACTAAACTGGCCCAGACCTTCCTCTCAGAGACAAGTAAGAGCATTTTTAGGACTAGCTGGCTACTATAGGAGGTTCGTTCCCCAATACAGCACATTGGCCAAACCTTTGACTGACCTGACAAAAAAAAAATATGCTAGGCAGGTGACATGGTCCCCTGAGTGTGAGAGTGCGTTTGTGGCCCTGAAAGATGCCCTCTCCCGTACCCCAGTACTAGCTGCCCCTGACTTCTACAAGAAGTTCATCGTTCAAACTGATGCCTCTGGATGTGGTTTGGGAGCAGTGTTAAGCCAAGTGGGGGAGGATGGATGTGACCACCCTGTGGTCTATTTGTCACGTAAACTGGTGGATCGGGAAGTGGCTTATGCCACCATTGAAAAAGAATGCCTGGCAATTGTGTGGGCCTTGAAAAAGTTACAACCATACCTATACGGCAGAGAATTTACAGTGGTGACTGACCATAATCCCCTTCATTGGTTACAAAAAACAGCAGGGGAAAATGGCAGATTATTACGATGGAGTCTTGCCCTTCAAAGTTTTAACTTTTCCATCTCTCACAAAAAGGGCCGGGAGCACACCAACGCCGATGGCTTATCTAGGAGAGAAGAAGGAACCGGCATCGCACCTGGTAAAGGTCACATGGCTGGTCCTGAACTAGGACTCAACCCTGCTCCCTTAATTTAAGAAGGGGAGGTATGTGACAAATTGGACTGGCCGTGGTCCATTCTGACAATATTGTTCTATAGTTCTTAAACAGATCCAGGTGTGATGTTTCATTTGGGACCAGTCACTCACTGTAACTACACTAAGGACAGGAACCCAGGAGCCCCTCTGATGTCACAAATGACTATAAGGGGTTAAGACAAGGAGTGATGGACCATCATCCCCCCTCACCTAAGGATTAAGTACATCAAGATCCCTTTGTTCTCCCCTAGAACTGAGTCAGACACTGTGGCAGGGAAACAGCAGGGGGGATCTCTACCTGACTCATCTCTGTTACAAATCTTCATTGAGCTCTACCAATCGATTGAGACCTTTTTCTAAGACCACCCACTGCAGGAGGGACTTTTAGGAGAGGCAATTTTGAAAAAGTGCTGTTTGCAGTTAGTTAGTGCTGGGTGTGTATTGGAGTTGGGTTTCTAGAAGCTACTGGACTTGGAGTCTCAGCTCCTGGCAGTGTGCTGAGGCCAGCTCGTGGGACCATTGTGTGGACTGGATTACAAACTACCCTTGGGATTGCAGACTTGTTTGCTCTGCCTGGTTTATGCTCTAATTCTGGATTTACAGACTGCATCTGGACAGGACAGTGTGTGAGGGCTGAGGAGTCGGACGGTAATCTGATGTTTATTGGCACCTGTTGTTCTGGTAGTAGTTCCAAATGTGCTTATGGTATAGCTGATTTAGAGAGCTTGTAGTAAGCAACTTGTTAATAAATAGTATTTTTATTGTTATCTGTCTCCTGTCTGCGTGACCTGACCCAGAAGTCCCAGAGTGCGCACTGTGAGTGTATGCGCTAATACTCAGGGTCTTCACAATATCTACATAGTCAACAATTGTATCGCGGTAACCCAGGTTACATGGCCAGTAAGCTTTGATACATACCACTGACACTTGTTCAGCAAATTCACTATGTATAAATGAGCCTAGAGCAGAGAAAGATGACTATACAATTATGCAGTTGTGCTGTAAATACTGACCACTGTGCACCACCCATTACATGTGTTCCGAAGCATCAGCACAGAGAAAACACAAAAGAAACATTCAGCTCTGCAGCAAAGCCAAAAGCTGTTATTTAAAAAAAAATCTCCAAAAAGGCATAACTGCATTTAGATTGTATCTGCTATGGTTATAATGTTCTAATACAGGTTTTAAAGTAGTGATGCTTATGGTTTCCACCGAATAGTTATTACATTAGTAACATAACCAAAACTATTATAATTTTAAAGGATAAGCACAAAATATATAAAGTCGCTTTACGACCATAAAATTCAGCACATCACATAGTTTAATAAAACACATTATTAATGAAAAAAAGTACCCTATATGATATATTTATGTGGCTTTACATATATTTTACACTCCAAAAACGACGCCTTTATACTCTGCTGTGAACTGTGCAGCTCCATTACGTCACCAAAATAGGTGCTATTGTAATCCAGAAGGGATAATATTGTAGATTTAGGCCGATATATTTCTTTTTGATTTAAATTAAATATAATAGTTTCCATCTGAATCCGCTGATCCCCCTTAAACAAAAATACAGCGCAAGGTCTCTGTATGCTACAGATAACATCAGAAACGCGTCTCGCTCGCGCCTGGTGACAGTTGATCTTAAAAGTGATCCTGTCTGTAGTGAGATTTATATAGGCGCTTCATGAATATTGACGGAAATAAATAGCTTAAAATGTAATAGGCTGGTTACCTGGAAAAGCATGGGTGGTTTTAGACTATACTTGCACTTGTGCCGGTTAATAAAGATCTTTCATTGATATCATTGTTTTATAACTGTCTTTTATTAGCATACAAACAATAACAAAAGCATAATTACTGGCCCTGCTAATGGGTGAGTTGTCTTATGCTGTATGGCTGACTCATGAGAGGACATGAAAGGGTACAGTCATAAAATATATTTGACCTATCCAAAAATTCGGCCTTTTGCGCATGTAAGTATCTGACTATACAAACATGGCAATCTTGTGACCTGTATAGAAAATGAAATATGCAGAGGGAACTCTATAAGTACTAAATACAGAAAACCAATCTATTTCCAGGTAATTACAGACAGACAAAGAAGTAAGAGGGCCCTGCTCGCCAGCTTACAATCTATGGATTAAAATGTTGGAGATCAAAGCAGGAAGTTATCCACAAACAGCTAATGATCAGAACAAAAATAGTGACAATTGGGAAGACAATAAGGACTGGAGTAAAAAAAATTACTATTCTAACCGATCAGCATGGCTGGGCTTTCCCTGACATGGTCACATCTGATGTGACTAGATAGAAACGTCCACTGGTTGGCTGATGTCAGACAATTTTCCAGCAGTTGCCACTCTCAGAGGGACCCCTGGTACCCTACCCAGTGTCTGCCATGCAACCGATCACTGCTGAATGTGCATCTCGGCTGCACCTCCTCCCCACAGATAAATTAGCAGTCACCGGAGAAATGTGAAAGAAGCTGCCTGCAGTTTCCCTGTGCACACCCGAAGGCTGCAGAGGAGAGCAGCCGCTGGAAAAATGTAAAGTAACAATGGGGGAAATTTACTAAAGGAAATTTGTAAAAAAATAGGTGTATTTGTATCCAGAAATACACTTATTTTTGACATTTACTATCCCGAAAATACGGCAATTCGTATTCATATTGATAGCACATCAATACGAATACGAATTGCCGTATTTTCGGGATAGTAAATGTAAAAAATAAGTGTATTTCTGGATACAAATACACCTATGTTTTACAAATTTTCTTTAGTAAATTTCCCCCAATGTTGCATTGGCCTAATCACAAATGGGTCCAAAGATGCTAAAATCGATGGTAATTAAAAAATATATATTTAAAAAAAAAAAAAAAATTTAAATCATGTTGTAATTCAAATCATAAAAAAACTGTCAATTTCTGAGTGGTTTTTGGAAAAAAACACTAGCCAGTTGGTTAAGTAACTCCGTTGGTAAATATGGAACAGACCAGTAATAATGTGCAATGTTCTCATTAGAAAGATGTTTGCTTCAATTTTGAGGCTTTCCCTAAAATTATTTTGACAGCGCCACATCAGACGTATTTATCATACCAAATACAGGTAATGTTGACAGTGGCAGGCTATGCAGGGGAGCAAGGTGCCAACTGCCTCCCAGGCCAGTGCAATTATGCAGCAATAGGGCCACCAGTGATGAGCTGTGTATGCAAATAGCTGAAAGCTTACTGTGACTGTCTCCCAGCTGTGAGGCTGCTGCACAGTGCAAACTGCTGTGTCCTGTTCAGCAAAAAGCATTCAGACGAGGGCCACTGTCCCCTGTGGTCTCTCCTTCTCTCTACCTCCATGTAACCTGCAGTCTCTCTATCTCTCTCCACCTCCATGTCCCCTGCAGTATTTCTCTTTTTTCTCCCACTGCCTGTTCTCTGCAGTGTCTTTCTCTCTCTCTCTCTCTCTCTCTCTCTCTCTCTCTCCCTCCCTCCCTCCCTCCCTGTCCCCTGCAGTGTCTCTCTCCCTCCCTGTCCCCTGCAGTGTCTCTTTCTCCATCCTTGTCCCCTGCGGTGTCGCTCTCTCTTTCTCTCTCTCTACCTCTCTGTCACCTACAGTGTCTCTCTCTCCCTCTCTTCCTGTCCCCATGCAGTGTGTCTTTCTCTCGCAACCTCCATGTCCCTTGCGGTCTCTCTCTCTCTCTCTCTCTCTCTCTCTCTCTCTCTCTCTCTCTCTACCTCCTTAAAACCTGCAATGTCTCTTTTTCTCCCTCCTGGTCCCCTACAGTATCTATCTCTCTCCCTATCCCCTGCGGTGTCCCTCTCTCCCTTCCTGTCCCCTGTTGTCTCTCTCTATCTCTCTACCTCCCTCTCACCTGTGGTTTCTGTCTCTCCCTCCCTCTCACCTGCAGTGTCTCTCTCTCTTTCTCCCTCCTTCCTTGTCCCCTCTGACATCTATCTCCCTGTCTGTCTCTCTCTTTCTCTCCCTGTCCCCTGCAATGTGACTCCTTATGCCTCTCTCCTGCCCTCCCTCTCTATTTCTTTCCCTTTATCTCCCCTCTGCTGTGTTCCCACTGGCTTTTCCCAATGTAGTCTCAATCCATGCTATAAATCAGTGGTTCCCAACCTTTTTTGTCTCCCGTACCACTTGATTAGGCTTTTCATTTATGAATAACCCCTCGTGAAATTTTAGGGGGCGTGGCCTAAAAAGGGTGTGGCTTAACAGGGGCAAGTCATACTGGCAATGACGAGAAAAAAAAAAGTGCAACCACTTGACCACAATATAAGCTCAGCCCATTCTGCGGACAGCATATAAAATGACAGAACCTTGTCAAATCTCGATTACTGAAGCAACAGACATTCCAACGGATCACATTAACCTTCCAAAAATGCTAGATACACATATGCTCCAATGGTGCCAGGTATGCCCCCACAGTGCCAGAAACGGGACTGCCACCACGGTGCCAGGTATGACCCCATGGTACTGGGTATGCGCCCACAGTGCCAACAATGCCCCTACAGTGCCAGCAACAAGTATATCCCCATAGTGCCAGCAACAAGTATGCCCCACAGTGCCAGCAATGCCCCACAGTGCCAGCAACAAGTATGCCCGCACAGTGCCAGCAACAAGTTTGCCCCACAGTGCCTGTAACAAGTATGCCCCACAGTGCCAGCAACAAGTATGCCCCACAGTGCCAGCAATGCCCCACAGTGCCAGCAACAAGTATGCCCCACAGTGCCAGCAACAAGTATGCCCCACAGTGCCAGCAATGCCCCACAGTGCCAGCAATGCCCCACAGTGCCAGTAACAAGTATGCCCCACAGTGCCAGCAATGCCCCACAGTGCCAGCAACAAGTATGCCCCACAGTGCCAGCAATGCCCCACAGTGCCAGTAACAAGTATGCCCCACAGTGCCAGCAATGCCCCACAGTGCCAGTAACAAGTATGCCCCACAGTGCCAGCAATGCCCCACAGTGCCAGCAACAAGTATGCCCCACAGTGCCAGCAATGCCCCACAGTGCCAGCAACAAGTATGCCCCACAGTGCCAGCAATGCCCCACAATGCCAGCAATGCCCCACAGTGCCAGTAACAAGTATGCCCCACAGTGCCAGCAACAAGTATGCCCCACAGTGCCAGCAATGCCCCACAGTGCCAGCAACAAGTATGCCCCACAGTGCCAGCAACAAGTATGCCCCACAGTGCCAGCAATGCCCCACAGTGCCAGCAATGCCCCACAGTGCCAGTAACAAGTTTGCCCCACAGTGCCTGTAACAAGTATGCCCCACAGTGCCAGCAACAAGTATGCCCCACAGTGCCAGCAATGCCCCACAGTGCCAGCAACAAGTATGCCCCACAGTGCCAGCAACAAGTATGCCCCACAGTGCCAGCAATGCCCCACAGTGCCAGCAATGCCCCACAGTGCCAGTAACAAGTATGCCCCACAGTGCCAGCAACAAGTATGCCCCACAGTGCCAGCAATGCCCCACAGTGCCAGCAACAAGTATGCCCCACAGTGCCAGCAACAAGTATGCCCCACAGTGCCAGCAATGCCCCACAGTGCCAGCAATGCCCCACAGTGCCAGTAACAAGTATGCCCCACAGTGCCAGCAATGCCCCACAGTGCCAGCAACAAGTATGCCCCACAGTGCCAGCAATGCCCCACAGTGCCAGTAACAAGTATGCCCCACAGTGCCAGCAATGCCCCACAGTGCCAGTAACAAGTATGCCCCACAGTGCCAGCAATGCCCCACAGTGCCAGCAACAAGTATGCCCCACAGTGCCAGCAATGCCCCACAGTGCCAGCAACAAGTATGCCCCACAGTGCCAGCAATGCCCCACAATGCCAGCAATGCCCCACAGTGCCAGTAACAAGTATGCCGCACAGTGCCAGCAATGCCCCTATAGTATTTCCCAGCAGCAGCACACTCACCATTGACGCTGCTGCTGGGGAGAGGACAGTCCAGTGTCCCCCTGCCGTGTAGCTGCCGCCGCTGCTTCTCTCAGGGAAGGAGAGTACAGCACACTGCGTATCTCTCCTTCCCTTCACTGTGACTGTGCTGCCCGCCAATCAAAGTTCGCGGGCCGGCTCCTGATTGGCTGCCGGCCCGCAAGCTCTGATTGATTAGCGGACGGGCGGCCAGTCACAGGAAAGCACACTGAGGGGTAGGAGAGATGCGCAATGCACTCTCCTCCCCTCCAGCAACCTGTCTGACTGCCGCGGCTGCCATTACAGGCCGGGCCGCCGCGTACCCCCGAGCGGGTGGACGCGTACCCCCAGGGGTACGCGTACCACAGGTTGGGAACCACTGCTATAAATCCTTGATTTCACAAAGATTGTACCTATTTCCAGCATTTGGTACTGGCAATATTATAACTGCCTTCGGGATACACAAATGTCCCAGACATTGGAATTGGAGGGGCCACTGCAGGATGGAAGAACCCAGTGTATTAAAATATATATATATATATATATATATATATATATATATATATATATATATATATATATATATATATAGCAACCCCAACTCCAGGGCCACTTGCTTGTGTATGGCCCCCAGGCTAAAGGCTGCCAGACAGCCCCTGGATCCCTGGATGTTGACAATGGAGAGGTAGATGTGTAATAAAGGGTAGGGTGGGCCCTGCTAGTAAAAATACTTCCAAAGCTAGTAGATGTAGTTTCAATTGCTGCCAACAGATGGCAGTGTTTCGGAGTCACACGGACACTAGATATATATATATAGATGATGCTTCCGATGTGATAACTACTCTCGCGGACACTTGCTCATGTGCTTAGTACAAAAACACCTGAGAACGGAATATTATCACAGTACAGTCAACTGCATTTTATTAAATAAATACAAAAAATGCCTAAGATAAAATGTATACAGAAAAATATTTATAAAATGTATAATATTAAATTATTATGGGCATCTATGACTCTGTAGCAATTGAGCGTAATATGTCAAAATCAATTGTACATTATACTTAAATGCCTCTTCTACAGAACTGTTTCCACTGCACTGACACAGGCTGTGAATTACTTAAACACATTCAGCTACAGTTTGCTGCGAGCGGCAATCCTTTTTTAAATGGAAGTGGAAATACCACATCCAGTTTCATTTTTGAAAGTTAGCCTTACTATCCAGAGGAAGAATAACACCCGGAGATGTTAAGTACATTACATTAGCACCCTCTAGAGGCCGCCATTTATAATATCCAGTGATTATGAAGAAGCAGGCAACGAATAACTGTTATTATTTACTGTGTTTAAACTTCTGTTCTAGTGACACACAAAAAGTCACTTATAGGTGCTTATAATATAATATTAGCAATGTTTTGAGCACTGTATAGTCCACTACACCATTCTGTTGTACTTGCAAATCGTCATCTGTGCATGTTATGGGACTGCTATGGGGTTTATTAACTCTAATAGCGCTGTGTAGTGAGTTGCTTGTGTAATAATTATGAAAGTTCCCAAACCCGTATACTGTAGCATGATAAAATAGCATTATAAGTAAATAAACTTCCCTTACTCTACCTGTTACAGAGCTCCAAACAGGAATTAGAGGCCACGGAGATCCAAATTCTGCTGTACAGCGTCCCTGTTTCCAGAACTCTATCTCTGTTTCCCAAAAGAAAATTTCACAGTCATTTTTATTTCCCAGAATTCCCAATTAAGTATTTTTGTTTACACTGTTAATTACTAAATCTTAGGTATGACTAGACACTGCTGGCATCTACTGCATCTACTGTAGCTCCAGGTAATACTACTTTCATTCGAAAGGCTACTTGAAACCATGTTCACACTGCAAGCTGGAACAGGGTTATTGCTGAGTTATCCCTTTGCTGGCGCTTGAAGATGACGTCATATTGCACCCCAGTTGGAAAAGCTGGGGCATTCTGGGGGGCAGTGGCGGAACTATAGAGGGTGCAGGGGATGCAGCTGCTATGGGGCCCGGCAGCTCGGGGGGCCCGAGGCAATCCCCTGCACCCTCTACATTGTTTAATTGCATTTTTATAAACGTATCCCTGCTACCGCAGGCCGCCTGCGGAGTGTAGAGGAAAGGAGTGTAGGATGGATTCGCACCCCAGAAGCGGCGCCGGTGGTGTGCGGCTGACTGACGCGCGACTGGTCTGTCAGACACACGCTCCTAGTGCTGTTACAGCAGCAGGCGCCTGACATCGTGCAGATTGGAGGCTGTTCCTGATGCAGCAGGAGGGGGAACAAGAGGAGCGGAGATGAGAGAAGCTCCTGTGGCTGCGGGTGAGAGGCGGCTACGCTGCAGGGGGAAAGCGGAGGACTGGAGAGAGGCTGCTGCGGGTGGAGCCAGGGAAGGGGAGAAGCTGCTACAAGGTGGGCCAGTCTGGAGGGGAAGGAGGGTGTCTGGCCTGTAGGAGTGCCGAGGGCTGCTGGTGAGGCTGCAATAATAAGTATCTCCTCCAGCAGCTTCATCCCCATCATAGCATAGCCAGGTTCCTGCTACAGTCTGGAGCCTCTGCAGAAACTGCCTGTTGAATTTCTGTGTAAACTATAGTGCTCTTTCTATTTGTCTGTCCATCTGTACCCCATCCTGCAATTCCACCCTTCTATGTCCCATCCCATCTATGTCCCATCCCATCTATGCACCTCCCATCCATCTGTCTATGCTCCTTCCATCTGTCTGTCTTTCTATGTCCTCTCCTGTCCGTCTATCTGTCGATGGTTCTTTCGTCAGTAACCCGTCCTGTTCCTACGTCTTGCCCTGTCCACATTTCGATGCTCCTTCCATCCATCTATGCCCCCTCTAATCTGTCCATCTATGCTCCCTCCCATCCCTCCATCTATACACCTTCCGCCTGTCTATGCTTCCTCCCATCCATCTGTCTATGCTCCTTCCATCTATCTATGCTCCCTCCCAACTATCCGTCTATGCTCCATCCGTCCGTTTATGCCCTCTCCCATCTGTCTAGGTATGCTTCTTCCATCTATGTCTGTCTATGCCCGCCAATTTTTGTCTGTCCGTATGTCTATGCCCCCATATGGTACTCTGTCCATTCATACAGTATGTCTGACCAAGCCTCCCTTGTCTATCTATGCCATGGGTCCTCAAACTGCGGCCCTCCAGATGTGGTGAAACTACAAATCCCAGCATGCCTTGCCACCGTTTTCCTATAAGGGAGTGTTAAAACTGTGGCAAGGCATACTGGGATTTGTAGTTTCACAACATCTGGAGGGCCGCAGTTTGAGGACCAATGATCTATGCCTATGTCCATCTATGCCTCTACACCCTGATCATTCTTTCTCCCTCTCTCTTCTTCCTTCTTCTTCTTATTTTTCTCTCTCTAACTCTGTCTTTCTTTCTCTCATTCCATCTTTTTCCATGAAGACACTCTTTCTTACTCGCTTCTCTTTCTCTCTTTTTTCTTTAAGTGATAAAGTTGGGGGGGGCCCTTTTGAAATTTTGCTATGGGGCCCGCAAAGTTCTAATTACGCCCCTGCTGGGGGGCATAGATTGGTAAAGGATTAGCTGGGGGGAGTTAAGTGGCAAATGAGGAGGAGTTGGAGGTGTTTGCTATGACCGCCTTTTGTCCAACCACTTCACTTGGTAAGTGGATGACTGCATGGTGGTTGCAGTCAAATCCTTGCCCACACAATTTCCGTAAGCCTCTAAGTTGTTCCGGCAGAGTTTGCCACATATGTAAATCAGGTTCTGATATGCGAATTGGCCACAACCCTGCACAGATCATTGAGATCTGTGCATGGTCCTGTCTCAAAAAATTTGAAAATTTTATTTATTTTTACTTTTTTTTTTACACAAATTCGCATATTTCCTCAAATACGCACATTTTCATGACTAAAATTTGCACATTATTGTTATTATTATTATTCGCACTTTTTTACCCCAACGATACTACATTCAGATTACTTGTGTTGTACTTGGCTCCCAGGAGGAAGCAGAGTTGGTTTTATGCGCTCAGCAGATATTTTGTCAAGTTTTTCAGTTGTTTGCTAAATAAAACATGTAAGTCACATTTGTGGTCACTAATTATATTGCCATATGTCATACTGTACATGCCTACCCTCCCGGAGCAGACGGAGGCGCCTGGCCCTTCAGAAAAGTGTGCAAGTCTGGTAGAAGCCGCTACATGCATCTGGATCTGGATGGCCGTTAGCCATGCCCCCTGCTGTACAATTCCTGTCATCTTGGCATTGTATAGTCAGTTGGGGGTTTGCCCATGATGAAGCACTTACTACACCCCCTGACAAGTTATGCCCTGCCCCCTCTGTCATGCCCGCACTTACTGCCCAGCATCTCCTCGCTGCGATGAACGAGCTGATCTCTTGTGGAACAGTCAGCCAGGCGATCAGCAACTATGGACATGTATAATAACGGCCTGATTTGGAATTAAACACAAATCCAATGCTTAAGTACAAATCTGAAGTTTGGGGAACCGCACATGTGCAGAACGGGTTCTGCGTGATCGCTCACAGTCCCACCTCAGTCGGTCAGTCTGACACACTCGCATTCCTGTGAGTTCAGCCCCGTACCAATGTTTGTGGGACTGCGCATGCACATGGACTATTATGCGCATGTGCAATTTCCTTTTGTGAATGGCTTGGGTGACTTGCATAGTCACTGAGCCCTTCACACACATCGGGTGGGCTGGGGGCAGAGGGCGGCGGGGAGTACCCATGGGAATGCCCAGCGTTTTATTGGTGTCCTCATGAAAAGGCTGGGCGTTCCCATGGCTATGTGGGCGGGCCGATGACTGCTGTCAGTCACCTGCCCCGTCTTAGTCGCGGTGGCCGAAAATAAAAGTCAGTTTCCACTAACTTTAGTTTGCGAAGGCGAGAGAAATCATTCGATGGTCGGTGAACATCGAATGATTTCTCTTGCTCTGGACATAGGTGACGATTTATGTTTTTGCTGGTGGGTGCTCAAGCCAAAAATATAGAGGAGTGGCTTCATGGGGAAGGGGCGTGGTCACAAAATAATACCAATTTATATTACGGAGCACAGTTGTCTCCAATATTCAAATTACGGCAACAGAGTTCCACATACATAAATGCCCCCACAGTGCAGGTACATAAATGCCCCCACAGTGCAGGTACATAAATGCCCCCACAGTGCAGGTATATAAATGCCCCCACAGTGCAGGTACATAGATGCACCCACAGTGCAGGTACTCCGCGGACAGAATACACTCTTCCCGGCATACTGTTTCCCAGGTGGCGGGTTCGGTAATGTGGGTGCTGCAGCCGCAAATTAGCAAGTTAATATGGCGGCCCAGCAGCGGGACTCGGCCCGTGGGTGCTCATCAATTTCCGTGGGTGCTCAGGCCCTTGAGCACCCACATAATTGGCACCTATGGCTGTGGAGACATGCAAGGGGATGTTTTTTGATGAGCCCAATTTAATGAGGGCTATTTAATGAGCCCAAATAGCCCTTCACGCCCCTCTCCACCCCCTGTTCGGAGTGTTCACAGATCATGCGGGATTTGGCCGTACGCCCCGCTCGCACATGCGCAGAGACGCCTCTGCACATGCGCAGACACAAAACATCGGCGGGCCAAACGCACGCGGATATATCCGCACCGATCAGAATAAGGGCCATTGTAAGCTCTCTGTCAAAGCCAGCAACCGCCACGGCTTCTCATCTTATCTGCATGTGCTTTTTCTATCTCCTATGTTCCTTGTTATTGAATAACCTTTTTAATTAAATAGCTTGGCCACAATGTAGAATGGTGAGCCTATTTCTAGGCTGCGAATTGTAAATATATGTGACAAATTGGACTGGCCGTGGTCCATTCTGACAATATTGTTCTATAGTTCTTAAACAGATCCAGGTGTGATGTTTCATTTGGGACCAGTCACTCACTGTAACTACACTAAGGACAGGAACCCAGGAGCCCCTCTGATGTCACAAATGACTATAAGGGGTTAAGACAAGGAGTGATGGACCATCATCCCCCCTCACCTAAGGATTAAGTACATCAAGATCCCTTTGTTCTCCCCTAGAACTGAGTCAGACACTGTGGCAGGGAAACAGCAGGGGGGATCTCTACCTGACTCATCTCTGTTACAAATCTTCATTGAGCTCTACCAATCGATTGAGACCTTTTTCTAAGACCACCCACTGCAGGAGGGACTTTTAGGAGAGGCAATTTTGAAAAAGTGCTGTTTGCAGTTAGTTAGTGCTGGGTGTGTATTGGAGTTGGGTTTCTAGAAGCTACTGGACTTGGAGTCTCAGCTCCTGGCAGTGTGCTGAGGCCAGCTCGTGGGACCATTGTGTGGACTGGATTACAAACTACCCTTGGGATTGCAGACTTGTTTGCTCTGCCTGGTTTATGCTCTAATTCTGGATTTACAGACTGCATCTGGACAGGACAGTGTGTGAGGGCTGAGGAGTCGGACGGTAATCTGATGTTTATTGGCACCTGTTGTTCTGGTAGTAGTTCCAAATGTGCTTATGGTATAGCTGATTTAGAGAGCTTGTAGTAAGCAACTTGTTAATAAATAGTATTTTTATTGTTATCTGTCTCCTGTCTGCGTGACCTGACCCAGAAGTCCCAGAGTGCGCACTGTGAGTGTATGCGCTAATACTCAGGGTCTTCACAATTGGTGGCCAGCAGTGGGGTCACGTAGTCCCGTACTAGGGGAGGAGCACAAGGGGTTGTATACAGATACCCCAAAGCTCTACAGGAACAGGTTCAGTAAAAATAGACAAGAAACATCAGTCTAGTTAAATATCCCAGGAAGAATGGCGAGTGAAGCTGCAATGGCAGAAATGAGGGAAGCAGAGAAATATTACAGGAGGACTAAGAAACAGCAGTTGTTGGAATTCTGCAAGTTAAAGAAAATACCCTGTAATGGAACTGAGCAAAAGGATGAGTTAATCACTCGCCTATTGGAGTATGACAGAGCTCACCCAGAGGAGATTGCACTAAGTGATGAGGATGAAGAGCAAATCCCAGAAGAGGGGACAAGGAGAGGGAGAATGCAGAGACCAGAAGCAACTCCTGAAACATTGGAACGGTTATTAAAAGCTCTAGGTGACCGAGCTTCTTCTAGGGAAAGGGCAGGTGTTATACAAACTGTTCTGGGAGTAAATATCTACCCAGAGGTACCAGCTAGACAGAGGGTACAGGAGGAAGAAAGAAAACCACGGCTAAGATATGGAGATGTGCCCAGATTTAAGGAAGGAGAGAATGATATTGACACGCATCTGCAAGTATTTGAGAAACTAATGACTGTGCACCAGATTGATGAGGAAGAGTGGGCTTGTTATGTGGGACCTAGTTTAACAGGCAAAGCTCAGCAAGCCTATCAATCCCTAGCAAATGAGGATGTGGGAAACTACCAGCAGATAAAGAAAGCCCTGCTGGCCAAATTCCAAGTGACTCCTGAATCCTACAGGGCCAAGTTCCGTACTCTAAATCGTGGGGGGGATGACTCCCATGCTGAATTTGCCAGACAACTTAAAAGAGCATGCCAGCAGTGGTGGGATGGACAACACGTGTATTCCCCTGAACAAATCCTGAACGAAGTGGTACTGGAACAATTATTAAATAAAATGCCATCAGAGGTTCGAGAGTGGGTGGCTGATCGTAAACCTCCTAATCCAGAGGCAGCAGCGAAAATGGCAGATGAATATATGGCTAACCGAGTCAGATGGAAGGCACCCAGTGTACAGCAACCAGGAGCCCAGAGAATGGAATTGAGAGAGACCCAGAAATCCAGACCATCATCTGCCTCATACTACCAGAGGGATGCAGCACAGCGACCCCCACTAGTGCAACAGGCCCATCCCCAGAAATGTTACCGATGTAATCAGCCAGGGCACATGCAAAAGGATTGCACCCGGTCTCGAGGACCTTATGTGGGAGCTCGCCCTGCCCCAGTTAACGTGGTCTACCAACCGGATGAGGGACTGGAAGGACAACATCTCCATCCTAATGCAACAGAGGGGATGGATGGGGTGTATGTGGTGGATCTCGTAGTGGGGAAAGGACACAAAACTCCCAGCAATATGAAAGGTCATTTACAGTCTGTCTGGGTGGATAACCAGGAGGTACAAGGTTTGAGAGATTCTGGAGCCTCCCTTACCCTAATAGAACCTGATCTGGTGTCAGTGGACAAGATCCTGGAGGACCAAAGGGTCAGAATTGCCACGGCAGGTAATCAGGTTCAGGATATCCCAGTAGCCCGTGTGCACCTGGACTGGGGGGCAGACCATGGTCCTGTGGATGTAGGTGTTCTTAGTGGCCTACCAGCAAAAGTTATTCTGGGAAATGATCTAGGACAGGGGCTGGTAACACATTTTGTGCAAGTGGTGACCAGGAGCCAAGCCCGGAGAATGACCTCATCAGCTAAGACCACCTCTGTGTCGTCTTCCACTCTGGGACCCGTTTTAACCAAGATTCAACCTACTACTGCTTCTGAACCCAATCCACGGGGGGTGAGTAGTTCCATTGCTGAGAATGATATGTTTCTGAATGGAAGTACCGCAGTTGACCTGGGAGAGATAGACAGGAATGAATTCCGAGAGCTACAGAAAACTGATCCCACCCTAGCCAAACTTCGAAGTGCAGCGGAGGGGGGGTTATCTGACGCGGAGGGGTATAAGGTGGGGTGGGTGAATGGGCTATTGTATAGAATTCCCCCTCATATTGATGATCTGGACCATGGCAGTGCCGCAAAGCAATTGGTGGTTCCCCAAAGGTATCGACAGCAGTTGTTGGTCTTAGCCCATGATATACCCGCAGCCGGACACTTTGGAGTCCGAAAAACTCTTACTCGAGTGTTGAGAAATTTTTTCTGGCCCAGGGTATCCTGTGATGTGAAGCATTACCGAGCCTCTTGCGATACCTGTCAGAGATTAGGAGGCATACCCCGAAGAGCCCCTCTGCATCCTTTACCAATAATCGGAGAGCCGTTTCAGCGGATAGCAATAGATATAATTGGACCTCTCAAGATTCCCAGCCATACAGGAAAAAGATATATTCTGACCCTCATCGACTTTGCAACTCGATATCCCGAGGCTGTAGCACTCTCCTCCATAGATGCTGAGCACATAGCACAGGCCCTAAATGACATATTTAGTAGGATGGGTTATCCTCAAGAGATTGTAACTGATCAGGGCGCCCAATTTCAAGGGGAATTGTTACAGACATTATGGGAAAAATGGGGAATACGTCCCATAAGGACTACTGCCTATCATCCACAAACTAATGGATTATGCGAGAATTTCAATGGAACCCTCAAACATCTGTTGCAGGCTTATGTGCAATCAGAGGGGAGGGACTGGGAAAAGGCACTGCAACAGCTACTGTTTGCATACCGGGAAGTACCTCAAGAGTCTACGGGATTTTCCCCCTTTCAATTGTTGTATGGCCGCAGGGTCAGAGGACCACTGGATCTAGTCCGTGAAAGCTGGGAAGGAAGCTTTATCGATCATGATCAACCCATCCTGCAGTACGTGGCACAAATGCGGGAAAGGATGGCGAGGTTAATGGCCTTAACGCAAGCTAACCTCCAAGGGGCACAGGCCCGCCAATCTGAATGGTATAATCAGAATTCCAGACTCAGGGAGTTACATGAGGGCCAGAAAGTAATGGTGCTTATCCCGGTGCGTACGAATAAATTGCAGGCTAACTGGGATGGCCCTTACACGGTGGTAAAACAGTCAGGCCCAGTAAATTACATTGTTGCCCTGGATAAGGGTGGCCAACAAGTAAGGACTTTTCACATTAATCGTCTCAAAGCATATGTGGAAAGGAATGTAGCCGCAATGGTAGTATGTTGTCCCCCCATGGAGGCCCCTGAGTTAGACCCCTTACCAGATTTGTTAGAAGAATGCAAGAAGGACAAAGGATTGGAGGCGGTTCAATATGGGGAGAAACTGAGTGTTGCCCAGCGTCGGGACATTGGGGAGGTCTTAATGGCCCAGGCTCGGCAATTTACCTGTATTCCAGGGACCACCACCCTCACTCAACATGGGGTAGATACAGGGGATGTCAAGCCCATCCGGCAAAAACCATACCGAGTCACGCCGGAGGTAGCAAGCAGCCTTAAAAAAGAGATTGATGAGATGCTCGAGTTAGGAGTTATTGTGAAGTCCAATAGTCCCTGGGCAGCTGGGGTAGTCTTAGTTCCCAAAAAGGATGGGACCACCAGATTCTGTGTCGATTATCGACGATTGAATGAGGTGACCGTCACAGATGCTTACCCTATGCCCCGGGTGGATGAGCTTTTGGAGAGATTAGGGGGATCCACATATTTGACCACTCTAGATCTTAGCAAAGGATACTGGCAGATCCCGTTAAGCCCGGAGGCCCAGGAAAAATCGGCATTTACCACCCCTTTTGGGCTTTATCATTTTTTGTCCATGCCCTTTGGCATGAAAAATGCACCAGCTACTTTTCAGAGAACTATAGATGTAATGTTGGAGGGGTGTCAGGATTTTGCACAAGCATACTTAGATGACATAGCTATATTTAGTGCTTCTTGGGAGGAGCACCTAGTACATGTAGCAGAGATCCTCAGGCGTATTCAGCAGGGTGGGTTAACCATCCGTCCCGATAAATGTCAAATCGGAATGGCTGAGGTGCAATATCTGGGTCACCGAGTGGGAGGGGGTCAGATTCGACCAGAGCCAGCCAAAGTGGAAGTTATACTAAACTGGCCCAGACCTTCCTCTCAGAGACAAGTAAGAGCATTTTTAGGACTAGCTGGCTACTATAGGAGGTTCGTTCCCCAATACAGCACATTGGCCAAACCTTTGACTGACCTGACAAAAAAAAAATATGCTAGGCAGGTGACATGGTCCCCTGAGTGTGAGAGTGCGTTTGTGGCCCTGAAAGATGCCCTCTCCCGTACCCCAGTACTAGCTGCCCCTGACTTCTACAAGAAGTTCATCGTTCAAACTGATGCCTCTGGATGTGGTTTGGGAGCAGTGTTAAGCCAAGTGGGGGAGGATGGATGTGACCACCCTGTGGTCTATTTGTCACGTAAACTGGTGGATCGGGAAGTGGCTTATGCCACCATTGAAAAAGAATGCCTGGCAATTGTGTGGGCCTTGAAAAAGTTACAACCATACCTATACGGCAGAGAATTTACAGTGGTGACTGACCATAATCCCCTTCATTGGTTACAAAAAACAGCAGGGGAAAATGGCAGATTATTACGATGGAGTCTTGCCCTTCAAAGTTTTAACTTTTCCATCTCTCACAAAAAGGGCCGGGAGCACACCAACGCCGATGGCTTATCTAGGAGAGAAGAAGGAACCGGCATCGCACCTGGTAAAGGTCACATGGCTGGTCCTGAACTAGGACTCAACCCTGCTCCCTTAATTTAAGAAGGGGAGGTATGTGACAAATTGGACTGGCCGTGGTCCATTCTGACAATATTGTTCTATAGTTCTTAAACAGATCCAGGTGTGATGTTTCATTTGGGACCAGTCACTCACTGTAACTACACTAAGGACAGGAACCCAGGAGCCCCTCTGATGTCACAAATGACTATAAGGGGTTAAGACAAGGAGTGATGGACCATCATCCCCCCTCACCTAAGGATTAAGTACATCAAGATCCCTTTGTTCTCCCCTAGAACTGAGTCAGACACTGTGGCAGGGAAACAGCAGGGGGGATCTCTACCTGACTCATCTCTGTTACAAATCTTCATTGAGCTCTACCAATCGATTGAGACCTTTTTCTAAGACCACCCACTGCAGGAGGGACTTTTAGGAGAGGCAATTTTGAAAAAGTGCTGTTTGCAGTTAGTTAGTGCTGGGTGTGTATTGGAGTTGGGTTTCTAGAAGCTACTGGACTTGGAGTCTCAGCTCCTGGCAGTGTGCTGAGGCCAGCTCGTGGGACCATTGTGTGGACTGGATTACAAACTACCCTTGGGATTGCAGACTTGTTTGCTCTGCCTGGTTTATGCTCTAATTCTGGATTTACAGACTGCATCTGGACAGGACAGTGTGTGAGGGCTGAGGAGTCGGACGGTAATCTGATGTTTATTGGCACCTGTTGTTCTGGTAGTAGTTCCAAATGTGCTTATGGTATAGCTGATTTAGAGAGCTTGTAGTAAGCAACTTGTTAATAAATAGTATTTTTATTGTTATCTGTCTCCTGTCTGCGTGACCTGACCCAGAAGTCCCAGAGTGCGCACTGTGAGTGTATGCGCTAATACTCAGGGTCTTCACAATATCTACATAGTCAACAATTGTATCGCGGTAACCCAGGTTACATGGCCAGTAAGCTTTGATACATACCACTGACACTTGTTCAGCAAATTCACTATGTATAAATGAGCCTAGAGCAGAGAAAGATGACTATACAATTATGCAGTTGTGCTGTAAATACTGACCACTGTGCACCACCCATTACATGTGTTCCGAAGCATCAGCACAGAGAAAACACAAAAGAAACATTCAGCTCTGCAGCAAAGCCAAAAGCTGTTATTTAAAAAAAAATCTCCAAAAAGGCATAACTGCATTTAGATTGTATCTGCTATGGTTATAATGTTCTAATACAGGTTTTAAAGTAGTGATGCTTATGGTTTCCACCGAATAGTTATTACATTAGTAACATAACCAAAACTATTATAATTTTAAAGGATAAGCACAAAATATATAAAGTCGCTTTACGACCATAAAATTCAGCACATCACATAGTTTAATAAAACACATTATTAATGAAAAAAAGTACCCTATATGATATATTTATGTGGCTTTACATATATTTTACACTCCAAAAACGACGCCTTTATACTCTGCTGTGAACTGTGCAGCTCCATTACGTCACCAAAATAGGTGCTATTGTAATCCAGAAGGGATAATATTGTAGATTTAGGCCGATATATTTCTTTTTGATTTAAATTAAATATAATAGTTTCCATCTGAATCCGCTGATCCCCCTTAAACAAAAATACAGCGCAAGGTCTCTGTATGCTACAGATAACATCAGAAACGCGTCTCGCTCGCGCCTGGTGACAGTTGATCTTAAAAGTGATCCTGTCTGTAGTGAGATTTATATAGGCGCTTCATGAATATTGACGGAAATAAATAGCTTAAAATGTAATAGGCTGGTTACCTGGAAAAGCATGGGTGGTTTTAGACTATACTTGCACTTGTGCCGGTTAATAAAGATCTTTCATTGATATCATTGTTTTATAACTGTCTTTTATTAGCATAAAAACAATAACAAAAGCATAATTACTGGCCCTGCTAATGGGTGAGTTGTCTTATGCTGTATGGCTGACTCATGAGAGGACATGAAAGGGTACAGTCATAAAATATATTTGACCTATCCAGAAATTCGGCCTTTTGCGCATGTAAGTATCTGACTATACAAACATGGCAATCTTGTGACCTGTATAGAAAATGAAATATGCAGAGGGAACTCTATAAGTACTAAATACAGAAAACCAATCTATTTCCAGGTAATTACAGACAGACAAAGAAGTAAGAGGGCCCTGCTCGCCAGCTTACAATCTATGGATTAAAATGTTGGAGATCAAAGCAGGAAGTTATCCACAAACAGCTAATGATCAGAACAAAAATAGTGACAATTGGGAAGACAATAAGGACTGGAGTAAAAAAAATTACTATTCTAACCGATCAGCATGGCTGGGCTTTCCCTGACATGGTCACATCTGATGTGACTAGATAGAAACGTCCACTGGTTGGCTGATGTCAGACAATTTTCCAGCAGTTGCCACTCTCAGAGGGACCCCTGGTACCCTACCCAGTGTCTGCCATGCAACCGATCACTGCTGAATGTGCATCTCGGCTGCACCTCCTCCCCACAGATAAATTAGCAGTCACCGGAGAAATGTGAAAGAAGCTGCCTGCAGTTTCCCTGTGCACACCCGAAGGCTGCAGAGGAGAGCAGCCGCTGGAAAAATGTAAAGTAACAATGGGGGAAATTTACTAAAGGAAATTTGTAAAAAAATAGGTGTATTTGTATCCAGAAATACACTTATTTTTGACATTTACTATCCCGAAAATACGGCAATTCGTATTCATATTGATAGCACATCAATACGAATACGAATTGCCGTATTTTCGGGATAGTAAATGTAAAAAATAAGTGTATTTCTGGATACAAATACACCTATGTTTTACAAATTTTCTTTAGTAAATTTCCCCCAATGTTGCATTGGCCTAATCACAAATGGGTCCAAAGATGCTAAAATCGATGGTAATTAAAAAATATATATTTAAAAAAAAAAAAAAAATTTAAATCATGTTGTAATTCAAATCATAAAAAAACTGTCAATTTCTGAGTGGTTTTTGGAAAAAAACACTAGCCAGTTGGTTAAGTAACTCCGTTGGTAAATATGGAACAGACCAGTAATAATGTGCAATGTTCTCATTAGAAAGATGTTTGCTTCAATTTTGAGGCTTTCCCTAAAATTATTTTGACAGCGCCACATCAGACGTATTTATCATACCAAATACAGGTAATGTTGACAGTGGCAGGCTATGCAGGGGAGCAAGGTGCCAACTGCCTCCCAGGCCAGTGCAATTATGCAGCAATAGGGCCACCAGTGATGAGCTGTGTATGCAAATAGCTGAAAGCTTACTGTGACTGTCTCCCAGCTGTGAGGCTGCTGCACAGTGCAAACTGCTGTGTCCTGTTCAGCAAAAAGCATTCAGACGAGGGCCACTGTCCCCTGTGGTCTCTCCTTCTCTCTACCTCCATGTAACCTGCAGTCTCTCTATCTCTCTCCACCTCCATGTCCCCTGCAGTATTTCTCTTTTTTCTCCCACTGCCTGTTCTCTGCAGTGTCTTTCTCTCTCTCTCTCTCTCTCTCTCTCTCTCTCTCCCTCCCTCCCTCCCTCCCTGTCCCCTGCAGTGTCTCTCTCCCTCCCTGTCCCCTGCAGTGTCTCTTTCTCCATCCTTGTCCCCTGCGGTGTCGCTCTCTCTTTCTCTCTCTCTACCTCTCTGTCACCTACAGTGTCTCTCTCTCCCTCTCTTCCTGTCCCCATGCAGTGTGTCTTTCTCTCGCAACCTCCATGTCCCTTGCGGTCTCTCTCTCTCTCTCTCTCTCTCTCTCTCTCTCTCTCTCTCTCTCTCTACCTCCTTAAAACCTGCAATGTCTCTTTTTCTCCCTCCTGGTCCCCTACAGTATCTATCTCTCTCCCTATCCCCTGCGGTGTCCCTCTCTCCCTTCCTGTCCCCTGTTGTCTCTCTCTATCTCTCTACCTCCCTCTCACCTGTGGTTTCTGTCTCTCCCTCCCTCTCACCTGCAGTGTCTCTCTCTCTTTCTCCCTCCTTCCTTGTCCCCTCTGACATCTATCTCCCTGTCTGTCTCTCTCTTTCTCTCCCTGTCCCCTGCAATGTGACTCCTTATGCCTCTCTCCTGCCCTCCCTCTCTATTTCTTTCCCTTTATCTCCCCTCTGCTGTGTTCCCACTGGCTTTTCCCAATGTAGTCTCAATCCATGCTATAAATCAGTGGTTCCCAACCTTTTTTGTCTCCCGTACCACTTGATTAGGCTTTTCATTTATGAATAACCCCTCGTGAAATTTTAGGGGGCGTGGCCTAAAAAGGGTGTGGCTTAACAGGGGCAAGTCATACTGGCAATGACGAGAAAAAAAAAAGTGCAACCACTTGACCACAATATAAGCTCAGCCCATTCTGCGGACAGCATATAAAATGACAGAACCTTGTCAAATCTCGATTACTGAAGCAACAGACATTCCAACGGATCACATTAACCTTCCAAAAATGCTAGATACACATATGCTCCAATGGTGCCAGGTATGCCCCCACAGTGCCAGAAACGGGACTGCCACCACGGTGCCAGGTATGACCCCATGGTACTGGGTATGCGCCCACAGTGCCAACAATGCCCCTACAGTGCCAGCAACAAGTATATCCCCATAGTGCCAGCAACAAGTATGCCCCACAGTGCCAGCAATGCCCCACAGTGCCAGCAACAAGTATGCCCGCACAGTGCCAGCAACAAGTTTGCCCCACAGTGCCTGTAACAAGTATGCCCCACAGTGCCAGCAACAAGTATGCCCCACAGTGCCAGCAATGCCCCACAGTGCCAGCAACAAGTATGCCCCACAGTGCCAGCAACAAGTATGCCCCACAGTGCCAGCAATGCCCCACAGTGCCAGCAATGCCCCACAGTGCCAGTAACAAGTATGCCCCACAGTGCCAGCAATGCCCCACAGTGCCAGCAACAAGTATGCCCCACAGTGCCAGCAATGCCCCACAGTGCCAGTAACAAGTATGCCCCACAGTGCCAGCAATGCCCCACAGTGCCAGTAACAAGTATGCCCCACAGTGCCAGCAATGCCCCACAGTGCCAGCAACAAGTATGCCCCACAGTGCCAGCAATGCCCCACAGTGCCAGCAACAAGTATGCCCCACAGTGCCAGCAATGCCCCACAATGCCAGCAATGCCCCACAGTGCCAGTAACAAGTATGCCCCACAGTGCCAGCAACAAGTATGCCCCACAGTGCCAGCAATGCCCCACAGTGCCAGCAACAAGTATGCCCCACAGTGCCAGCAACAAGTATGCCCCACAGTGCCAGCAATGCCCCACAGTGCCAGCAATGCCCCACAGTGCCAGTAACAAGTTTGCCCCACAGTGCCTGTAACAAGTATGCCCCACAGTGCCAGCAACAAGTATGCCCCACAGTGCCAGCAATGCCCCACAGTGCCAGCAACAAGTATGCCCCACAGTGCCAGCAACAAGTATGCCCCACAGTGCCAGCAATGCCCCACAGTGCCAGCAATGCCCCACAGTGCCAGTAACAAGTATGCCCCACAGTGCCAGCAACAAGTATGCCCCACAGTGCCAGCAATGCCCCACAGTGCCAGCAACAAGTATGCCCCACAGTGCCAGCAACAAGTATGCCCCACAGTGCCAGCAATGCCCCACAGTGCCAGCAATGCCCCACAGTGCCAGTAACAAGTATGCCCCACAGTGCCAGCAATGCCCCACAGTGCCAGCAACAAGTATGCCCCACAGTGCCAGCAATGCCCCACAGTGCCAGTAACAAGTATGCCCCACAGTGCCAGCAATGCCCCACAGTGCCAGTAACAAGTATGCCCCACAGTGCCAGCAATGCCCCACAGTGCCAGCAACAAGTATGCCCCACAGTGCCAGCAATGCCCCACAGTGCCAGCAACAAGTATGCCCCACAGTGCCAGCAATGCCCCACAATGCCAGCAATGCCCCACAGTGCCAGTAACAAGTATGCCGCACAGTGCCAGCAATGCCCCTATAGTATTTCCCAGCAGCAGCACACTCACCATTGACGCTGCTGCTGGGGAGAGGACAGTCCAGTGTCCCCCTGCCGTGTAGCTGCCGCCGCTGCTTCTCTCAGGGAAGGAGAGTACAGCACACTGCGTATCTCTCCTTCCCTTCACTGTGACTGTGCTGCCCGCCAATCAAAGTTCGCGGGCCGGCTCCTGATTGGCTGCCGGCCCGCAAGCTCTGATTGATTAGCGGACGGGCGGCCAGTCACAGGAAAGCACACTGAGGGGTAGGAGAGATGCGCAATGCACTCTCCTCCCCTCCAGCAACCTGTCTGACTGCCGCGGCTGCCATTACAGGCCGGGCCGCCGCGTACCCCCGAGCGGGTGGACGCGTACCCCCAGGGGTACGCGTACCACAGGTTGGGAACCACTGCTATAAATCCTTGATTTCACAAAGATTGTACCTATTTCCAGCATTTGGTACTGGCAATATTATAACTGCCTTCGGGATACACAAATGTCCCAGACATTGGAATTGGAGGGGCCACTGCAGGATGGAAGAACCCAGTGTATTAAAATATATATATATATATATATATATATATATATATATATATATATATATATAGCAACCCCAACTCCAGGGCCACTTGCTTGTGTATGGCCCCCAGGCTAAAGGCTGCCAGACAGCCCCTGGATCCCTGGATGTTGACAATGGAGAGGTAGATGTGTAATAAAGGGTAGGGTGGGCCCTGCTAGTAAAAATACTTCCAAAGCTAGTAGATGTAGTTTCAATTGCTGCCAACAGATGGCAGTGTTTCGGAGTCACACGGACACTAGATATATATATATAGATGATGCTTCCGATGTGATAACTACTCTCGCGGACACTTGCTCATGTGCTTAGTACAAAAACACCTGAGAACGGAATATTATCACAGTACAGTCAACTGCATTTTATTAAATAAATACAAAAAATGCCTAAGATAAAATGTATACAGAAAAATATTTATAAAATGTATAATATTAAATTATTATGGGCATCTATGACTCTGTAGCAATTGAGCGTAATATGTCAAAATCAATTGTACATTATACTTAAATGCCTCTTCTACAGAACTGTTTCCACTGCACTGACACAGGCTGTGAATTACTTAAACACATTCAGCTACAGTTTGCTGCGAGCGGCAATCCTTTTTTAAATGGAAGTGGAAATACCACATCCAGTTTCATTTTTGAAAGTTAGCCTTACTATCCAGAGGAAGAATAACACCCGGAGATGTTAAGTACATTACATTAGCACCCTCTAGAGGCCGCCATTTATAATATCCAGTGATTATGAAGA
This sequence comes from Crinia signifera, assembly GCF_055691185.1. Taxonomy (NCBI): domain Eukaryota; kingdom Metazoa; phylum Chordata; class Amphibia; order Anura; family Myobatrachidae; genus Crinia; species Crinia signifera. The sequence continues at coordinate 285,330,856 of NC_139221.1, forward strand.
AGCAGGCAACGAATAACTGTTATTATTTACTGTGTTTAAACTTCTGTTCTAGTGACACACAAAAAGTCACTTATAGGTGCTTATAATATAATATTAGCAATGTTTTGAGCACTGTATAGTCCACTACACCATTCTGTTGTACTTGCAAATCGTCATCTGTGCATGTTATGGGACTGCTATGGGGTTTATTAACTCTAATAGCGCTGTGTAGTGAGTTGCTTGTGTAATAATTATGAAAGTTCCCAAACCCGTATACTGTAGCATGATAAAATAGCATTATAAGTAAATAAACTTCCCTTACTCTACCTGTTACAGAGCTCCAAACAGGAATTAGAGGCCACGGAGATCCAAATTCTGCTGTACAGCGTCCCTGTTTCCAGAACTCTATCTCTGTTTCCCAAAAGAAAATTTCACAGTCATTTTTATTTCCCAGAATTCCCAATTAAGTATTTTTGTTTACACTGTTAATTACTAAATCTTAGGTATGACTAGACACTGCTGGCATCTACTGCATCTACTGTAGCTCCAGGTAATACTACTTTCATTCGAAAGGCTACTTGAAACCATGTTCACACTGCAAGCTGGAACAGGGTTATTGCTGAGTTATCCCTTTGCTGGCGCTTGAAGATGACGTCATATTGCACCCCAGTTGGAAAAGCTGGGGCATTCTGGGGGGCAGTGGCGGAACTATAGAGGGTGCAGGGGATGCAGCTGCTATGGGGCCCGGCAGCTCGGGGGGCCCGAGGCAATCCCCTGCACCCTCTACATTGTTTAATTGCATTTTTATAAACGTATCCCTGCTACCGCAGGCCGCCTGCGGAGTGTAGAGGAAAGGAGTGTAGGATGGATTCGCACCCCAGAAGCGGCGCCGGTGGTGTGCGGCTGACTGACGCGCGACTGGTCTGTCAGACACACGCTCCTAGTGCTGTTACAGCAGCAGGCGCCTGACATCGTGCAGATTGGAGGCTGTTCCTGATGCAGCAGGAGGGGGAACAAGAGGAGCGGAGATGAGAGAAGCTCCTGTGGCTGCGGGTGAGAGGCGGCTACGCTGCAGGGGGAAAGCGGAGGACTGGAGAGAGGCTGCTGCGGGTGGAGCCAGGGAAGGGGAGAAGCTGCTACAAGGTGGGCCAGTCTGGAGGGGAAGGAGGGTGTCTGGCCTGTAGGAGTGCCGAGGGCTGCTGGTGAGGCTGCAATAATAAGTATCTCCTCCAGCAGCTTCATCCCCATCATAGCATAGCCAGGTTCCTGCTACAGTCTGGAGCCTCTGCAGAAACTGCCTGTTGAATTTCTGTGTAAACTATAGTGCTCTTTCTATTTGTCTGTCCATCTGTACCCCATCCTGCAATTCCACCCTTCTATGTCCCATCCCATCTATGTCCCATCCCATCTATGCACCTCCCATCCATCTGTCTATGCTCCTTCCATCTGTCTGTCTTTCTATGTCCTCTCCTGTCCGTCTATCTGTCGATGGTTCTTTCGTCAGTAACCCGTCCTGTTCCTACGTCTTGCCCTGTCCACATTTCGATGCTCCTTCCATCCATCTATGCCCCCTCTAATCTGTCCATCTATGCTCCCTCCCATCCCTCCATCTATACACCTTCCGCCTGTCTATGCTTCCTCCCATCCATCTGTCTATGCTCCTTCCATCTATCTATGCTCCCTCCCAACTATCCGTCTATGCTCCATCCGTCCGTTTATGCCCTCTCCCATCTGTCTAGGTATGCTTCTTCCATCTATGTCTGTCTATGCCCGCCAATTTTTGTCTGTCCGTATGTCTATGCCCCCATATGGTACTCTGTCCATTCATACAGTATGTCTGACCAAGCCTCCCTTGTCTATCTATGCCATGGGTCCTCAAACTGCGGCCCTCCAGATGTGGTGAAACTACAAATCCCAGCATGCCTTGCCACCGTTTTCCTATAAGGGAGTGTTAAAACTGTGGCAAGGCATACTGGGATTTGTAGTTTCACAACATCTGGAGGGCCGCAGTTTGAGGACCAATGATCTATGCCTATGTCCATCTATGCCTCTACACCCTGATCATTCTTTCTCCCTCTCTCTTCTTCCTTCTTCTTCTTATTTTTCTCTCTCTAACTCTGTCTTTCTTTCTCTCATTCCATCTTTTTCCATGAAGACACTCTTTCTTACTCGCTTCTCTTTCTCTCTTTTTTCTTTAAGTGATAAAGTTGGGGGGGGCCCTTTTGAAATTTTGCTATGGGGCCCGCAAAGTTCTAATTACGCCCCTGCTGGGGGGCATAGATTGGTAAAGGATTAGCTGGGGGGAGTTAAGTGGCAAATGAGGAGGAGTTGGAGGTGTTTGCTATGACCGCCTTTTGTCCAACCACTTCACTTGGTAAGTGGATGACTGCATGGTGGTTGCAGTCAAATCCTTGCCCACACAATTTCCGTAAGCCTCTAAGTTGTTCCGGCAGAGTTTGCCACATATGTAAATCAGGTTCTGATATGCGAATTGGCCACAACCCTGCACAGATCATTGAGATCTGTGCATGGTCCTGTCTCAAAAAATTTGAAAATTTTATTTATTTTTACTTTTTTTTTTACACAAATTCGCATATTTCCTCAAATACGCACATTTTCATGACTAAAATTTGCACATTATTGTTATTATTATTATTCGCACTTTTTTACCCCAACGATACTACATTCAGATTACTTGTGTTGTACTTGGCTCCCAGGAGGAAGCAGAGTTGGTTTTATGCGCTCAGCAGATATTTTGTCAAGTTTTTCAGTTGTTTGCTAAATAAAACATGTAAGTCACATTTGTGGTCACTAATTATATTGCCATATGTCATACTGTACATGCCTACCCTCCCGGAGCAGACGGAGGCGCCTGGCCCTTCAGAAAAGTGTGCAAGTCTGGTAGAAGCCGCTACATGCATCTGGATCTGGATGGCCGTTAGCCATGCCCCCTGCTGTACAATTCCTGTCATCTTGGCATTGTATAGTCAGTTGGGGGTTTGCCCATGATGAAGCACTTACTACACCCCCTGACAAGTTATGCCCTGCCCCCTCTGTCATGCCCGCACTTACTGCCCAGCATCTCCTCGCTGCGATGAACGAGCTGATCTCTTGTGGAACAGTCAGCCAGGCGATCAGCAACTATGGACATGTATAATAACGGCCTGATTTGGAATTAAACACAAATCCAATGCTTAAGTACAAATCTGAAGTTTGGGGAACCGCACATGTGCAGAACGGGTTCTGCGTGATCGCTCACAGTCCCACCTCAGTCGGTCAGTCTGACACACTCGCATTCCTGTGAGTTCAGCCCCGTACCAATGTTTGTGGGACTGCGCATGCACATGGACTATTATGCGCATGTGCAATTTCCTTTTGTGAATGGCTTGGGTGACTTGCATAGTCACTGAGCCCTTCACACACATCGGGTGGGCTGGGGGCAGAGGGCGGCGGGGAGTACCCATGGGAATGCCCAGCGTTTTATTGGTGTCCTCATGAAAAGGCTGGGCGTTCCCATGGCTATGTGGGCGGGCCGATGACTGCTGTCAGTCACCTGCCCCGTCTTAGTCGCGGTGGCCGAAAATAAAAGTCAGTTTCCACTAACTTTAGTTTGCGAAGGCGAGAGAAATCATTCGATGGTCGGTGAACATCGAATGATTTCTCTTGCTCTGGACATAGGTGACGATTTATGTTTTTGCTGGTGGGTGCTCAAGCCAAAAATATAGAGGAGTGGCTTCATGGGGAAGGGGCGTGGTCACAAAATAATACCAATTTATATTACGGAGCACAGTTGTCTCCAATATTCAAATTACGGCAACAGAGTTCCACATACATAAATGCCCCCACAGTGCAGGTACATAAATGCCCCCACAGTGCAGGTACATAAATGCCCCCACAGTGCAGGTATATAAATGCCCCCACAGTGCAGGTACATAGATGCACCCACAGTGCAGGTACTCCGCGGACAGAATACACTCTTCCCGGCATACTGTTTCCCAGGTGGCGGGTTCGGTAATGTGGGTGCTGCAGCCGCAAATTAGCAAGTTAATATGGCGGCCCAGCAGCGGGACTCGGCCCGTGGGTGCTCATCAATTTCCGTGGGTGCTCAGGCCCTTGAGCACCCACATAATTGGCACCTATGGCTGTGGAGACATGCAAGGGGATGTTTTTTCATTACACATCCCTTTGCATGTTAAAAATGGCCGAATCGGCAGCGGCCGTGGGGCAAGTTGGGGGGTAATGCACTCGGACAGGTGACGTCTCTTGTGCTCGGTAAGCTACCAATCAGAATGACCCCCTTAGACATATCTGCTGTACCAAACCAAAACATCAGGCCCAAAGACGCAACTGCACAACTATAATCCCTCACGTATAGTCGTTTCCTTTGAAGAACCAGCCTACAAGACAGCTTGTTACAGCAGCGAGCAGGTGCTTCTTCCTGAGGTAGTGAAAGCACCATGTCAGGTCATTTACAATATGTGACCAATACCACACCATATGCCTTTGCTATGCCTTGTCCCAGCAAGATTTCATCCAGGCCAAGGCCGGCAGTGAGGTATGTCATGGCAGCTGAGTATAATGCTGTACATTCCACCTGTCAAACCTGCTACGCACAGAAGAAATTCCAAACAGGACTCTCCAGGGGGATGTTATACTTCAAGTGTGAACATTCCAGATGTCACAAATGACTAACCCCTCCAGTGATTGCAAAGGTTGTTGGACCCCCTTGGAGAAGAAGCGGTTAAATGCTTATGGAAAAAAATGAATTAGGTTAGATTTCATTTACGTGACGCAGGCCGTGTACTAGGGGTTTCATAAACAAAAAGATGGCTTTTCTCCAGCAAATTTACTTGGAGAAAGTCATGCTTTTGTTTTCTCTGTATTTAGTTACATGAAAAGAAATCACTGCGTTTTCTGCCTTTTCATTTCTCATGCATACATGACACATTCCTGCAGCCCCCGCTGGATGTAATAGGAACGGTATTTATATAGATGAGAGAAGCATCGGCCTCCCATGTGCCTCCTTACCTGCACCATCGGAGAACTACAGTGAAGAGGCGCTCACTCCCTGCCTTCCTCCGGTCCCCCAGCCAACTTCCTCGTCCCTGCTCCCCCAGCAGCTCCAACTCCACTGGCCGGCTGCACCTCCCCGTCTGGTGGTTTTAGTGAATTAACGATAACATTAACCATATCATTGTGTATATCATTCAGTGTGTACTGGCTATATCGTTGATGATGCACGCTCCCTCAGATCATTAACAACAAGCCCGATCATTTCAACATGCAGTCCAATTTGACTAGTCTCATCTAACTATCAAAAACCAGTGGGTACCAATAATTACCTTCATTTCGACAGTGGTCATTATAAACCATGGATAAACAATATCCCAAAGAACCAACTATTGAGACTACGCAGAAATTGCGCACTTGACTCAGATTATCATATCCAATCACAACAAATGATAGATCACTTTAAGAGAAGGGGTTATCCAGACAAAATTTTGACTGAAGCCCTAACTACTGTTCAAAAAATAAAAAGAGACAGCTTATTACTCCCAAAAAAATCATTACCTGAGAAAGACACTTCATTACAACAGATTAACTTTATTTCTAAATTTAATACAAAATCACACCAAATAAAGAACATTATATTGAAGAACTTTGAAGTTGTGAACCATGACAAAATACTTCAGGGACATCTTACTAAACCTAGAATAACATTTAGAAAAAACAACAGCATTAAAGATTTCATAGCACCAAGTTGACTCCCCTCTGTAATAAAAGAAACACAATCCACATGGTTACCATCTAAACCAAATGGGTGCTTCAAATGTAATAAAAACATCTGTTTAACCTGTAAACACATTACTAATAAACAGAACTCGATAACCTCTTCTTGTAATCAAATTTTTTTTCCAATAAAACAATTTATGAACTGTGACACTGTCTATTGTGTCTACGTTTAAAGGTGCCCATACACTAGTAAGATTTATCTGCAGATCTGGCTGGTTGGAACAAAAACATGGTTATGGATGAGTGACAGTTTGTCAGTTTTCCAGCATTTCCAAGCAAATGGTCAACAGTCATTTGCTCTCATCCATAACCAGGTTTTTGTTCCAACCAGCCAGATCTGAAGATAAATCTGCATGTGTATGGCCACCTTTAGAATGCTCTTGCAAACTACAGTATGTAGGTCGTACAACACGGAGCATCAAGATGACATTTAGAGAACATAGGAACAATATACTGAAAAAAGGGTACTTATGTAGTATCTGGGCTGCCGATTTCTAAATCGGGTCGGATCGGGAGATCGCATCGCATCGCATGCGACCATGCGATTCGATGCGATGCGATGCGATGCGATGACCCGATTTTTCCATAGGAATCAATGTTAAAATGGACTGAGTCCATTTTAACATGGAATTCAATGGGAAAAATGGGTCCTTTTCATACCCCTACTATCCAAGTGGGCATGGAGTTGGATATAAACCTGTGGCGAGCGTAGCGAGCCACCGAGCCCGAAGCGTGGCGAGCGAAGCGAGCCCCGCGAGGGGACGAATACCGTCCCCTCGCGGGGCTCGCTTCGCTCGCCACGCTTCGGGCTCGGTGGCTCGCTACGCTCGCCACAGGTTTATATCCAACTCCATGCCCACTTGGATAGTAGGGGTATGAAAAGGACCCATTTTTCCATAGGAATCATTTTAACATTGATTCCTATGGAAAAATCGGGTCATCGCATCCGATGTCGGATGCGATGCGATGCGATGCGATGCGATATCGCATCGCATCGCATCTGATTGTATGCCTTAACTTAAGGCATACAATCAAAAAATCGGCAGCCCAGATACTACATAAGTACCGAAAAAAGTACAAAACCATAGTATTCCCCGTCACTTCCTTGACAAACATGCCAGTGACCCCACCAACCTTTCAATTACTGCAATTGAACATATCGTCAATACAAAAAGAGGGGGTGACAGATTCAGAAAACTCTGTCGTGCCGAAACATCCTGGATCTTCAAATTGGAAACCCTTAAGACCCAGGGACTAAATGAAGCTCTTGATTTTGTAGGCATAGAATGATAAGTCTCTCTCTTATTTAATATCTATATTTCTGCTCCCATTTGTACTTCATGTGGGCTGGGGGAATTGTGATCTACCATTGGGGCGTACCAATGCGACTCCAGTGGTCTGCAGATCCCTCCTCCCCCACCCCATATGAACCTTAAACGGATGGTTGATTAGAGATACCAATATTTATTTCAGTCTCTTCATTGTTTAATTAATCTGCAAAATTTGTCCTTTTTTTACCATTTTCATATTTATTCTATATATGTGTATACAAATATATACATATATTTATACATCTACTTATATCACTATTTCTATATTTTTTTTTATATTTTTTATTTATTTATTATTATATATTCTTTCTACATTCGTTCTAATTTTATTTTTACTCTTGTTTGGTCTGGCATACATCTATGCTCCTATCTACTTAAATGGAGCGGGTTTAATTTGTAGATAAAGCTAAAATCATGATAATGTATGAAATATTCACTATGCATTAATATAATTCTACCATGAGATATAAATATAAAATATACTCTCTACCCTTGTTCTATTGTACCCGTAGCGAGGTCCCAATGATTGCTACTCTCTCTATTTCCCAAAATCTATATATGAACTATAACTATAACTAAAATTAAGATCACCATATAAGACTCTATTCTTATTATTCATTATTTATTTTTAATAATATTATTATTTTGATTTTCATCTTTATGTTTATTCTTTGATTGCTCTATAAATTGAGAAACAATGTCTAATCGATACCATCAAACCATTCAAATTCTCTCCGGCATTGTCCTATATAAGTTAAACCTAACATCTCCGTTATTTCAATTAATTGTCTGATCAGACTGAGCTAACAAACCCAATTCTCTAATTGCCATAATCTATGATTCAATTCAAGAATTGCTAACAATGGTGTTGTTATTCTTTACTATTGGACACACTGCTTTTTATATATTTTTTATATTTGTTTTATTGTTATTTTATACATAATATAAAAATCACAAACATGTCAAAATGTATATATTATAAAGGATAAATGAGCTAATTGGTAATAAACGAGTGATACTCCAGCCCATAAATAGCCTCCATGCTCTGATGCTGTATCCGTCTTGAAAAAGTTTCCAGCATACAAGTGGTTACGAAACGCGTTGATGTCAGCAAAGCTCAGTGTGAGGTCTCCTGTTTGTTTGATCCAGTTGGACCACGCTACACGCTATTCACCGTGACCTGTCTTGGGAGTGCTGCCGGCTCATCAAGCCCCTCAGCACGGTCACCACGCATTGTTCACTTACGTTGTCTTCTGCACTGGAAGCGATGTCGGCTCACAAAGCCACTCAGCACGGACACCGTGCACTACCCGTCTACACTACTCCCCGCATCGGAAGTGCTGTCGGCTTACCTTACCCGCCAGCATAGACACCGTGCAATACACGCTTCAAACATCACAGGTTAAATCCAGAACCGGCGCAGCTACAACAGATCACCGGCTTTCCGCAATCATAAGCCGCCCTGGCTGCCTAATTACCGGCGCATCTATTGAACTGGATACTACATATATTAGGTGAGCCCTTGGGCGGATCCAGGATAAAATGACAGGGGGGGCACCATGATAAAAGAGGGTTTAGGTGGGGGAGGGGCGGTGTTAGTGGTGCCAGTGTACATGCAAAGAGAGCGGCAGAGAGAGGGTGGGAATGGGATTAAAAATAGGCGCTGGCATTTGAAGTATGCAGGCCCACTATGGCGACAAAAGCGAAGGATGTAGTTGTACGCGCGCAGAAGGCGTGCTCCGGAAAAGGGGTGTGGCCACTCAACAGAGGTGTGTCCTTGAGTGTATTCTACAACACCATATACAACTTCTACACATTATGCAACAAAATACTAGACCCCTTTATACTTCCCCCTTACACATGATGCCAAATGGAATGAAACTAAATTCACATAATTCCACATGGATTGAGCCAAAATTCAAATAATGCCACATGGATTGTGTCAAAATTCACATAATGCCACATGGATTGAGCCAAAATTTACATAATAACACATGGATTTAGCCAAAATTCACATAATGCTAAATGGATTGAGCCAAAATTCACATAATGCCACATGGATTGTGTCAAAATTCACATAATGCCACATGGATTGAGCCAAAATTCACATAATGCCACACGGATTGAGCCAAAATTCACATAATGCCAAATGGATTTAGCCAGAATTCACATAATGCCACACAGATTAAGCCAAAATTCACAATACGCTTCATAAACAGGGACATTGTCCACCAAAGGCACGCATTAAACATTTACACCATAATGTCCATTACACGTTAAGTTACACGCCATTATGCCTATTAAAAATTATGCTACATAAGTGCTGCTTATCTTCATGCTCATTGCCAAGGGTTCCATGCTCATTGCCAGAGTTTCCTTGCTTGTTGCCATGTGGGATTACATGTTCATTGCCAAGGGGGAATACATGCTCGCGGTAAATGGGGGACAGCCGCCACCAGGCAGAAGTGATAGCCACTGACAGTGGCAGAGCCTGGCTGTATTCAGAGCACTGCAGGTACCAGCAATTTGAAATAATACCCCTTTCACACCAGAAAATGCATTCCCAGTTTGGCCCCTTTTACACCAGCCTAGTCCCTGCATTTTCTGGTGTGAGGGGGAGAGAAAAACCCCCCTCCCTCCCCCCCCCCCCCCCCCCCCCCCATTAACCAGTTATCTCATTTAACCTGCTATATCTTCGGAAGCAACTGACCCATTTACATGAGACAAGTATCATATTGAAGAACTTTTGAGTGGGCTTTGAATGATTTTGGTCCAGTGAAACTGGAACGTTTGGTTCCAGAGTAATCTGCCCTCAAAGAACATGAACAGCCATGAAATTACATAAAAAAAAAAAAAAACGGTTTACACGCTATATCTCTGGAAGCGATTTGGAATTCATTGAAATCAACCACAAGCTTCTGTGATGCCAGGGCGGGAACTGGCAGCCGTCGGAACTGAGTGGGGGTCGGAATTGACGGGTCCCATATTATCCTATGGGGAAAAAACGTTACAGCTGTGCCAGGCGATATCTCCGGTTCCCGAGGGGCTAGAGACACGGGGCTGGGCTCGTTGGAAAGCCCTGGTCCTCAGCTACAAAATGAAATGACTGGGGGGGCACGTTCCCAGGTGCCCCCCCCCCCCCTGAATCCGCCACTGGGTGAGCCTATTACCATCTTTTTTGCTCCCTAACAACACTACTAATGCGTGCCTGGCCCCTAACTGCCTCCAAAAGTTACTTGCGTGTTCATTACATGCTAAAAGGACTGGCTCGTTTTTATTATTGGTAGTCCACCATTTCCCATTACTTATAACTGTGTGGAACACGAACTGTTATGCATAAAGCCTTATATTATCAATACCTATAATATTTCTGAAACTACTGGAGACCTCATACTCAGAATACTATATTCTGTTTTACTCAATATATATTATTATGTACCTTTTTTGATTATAATTTTTATTGTTGTATTGTATTAATAATAATCATTGTTATTATTATGTATGTGATTGATTAATTACCGCCTTTTTTTTACCTTTATAAAGAATTTGCTATAAATCCAAGCAGTGTGTCCAATCTTATTCACTCAGCAGATACATTTATTTCAATTAGCAGCGCTTAGTATCACTTTGTTGCAATTTCGATATTTTCAGTGACTGCATGTTCTGAGGGGATCCCGCGATGGCACTGAACGATGGTGTCACATATCCTACAGTGTGTACAGACCTTGGGCCAGATATACTAAAGGTGCGTACACATGGATAGATTTGGCCAACAATTCAATCTCGTTAACAATTTCCTCTGAACCTCCTGCACAAACGATTTGGTGACAAATGATGAACGATTGAGCAAACGATTACACATGAACGATTGATCTTTAACGATGGTGGAGGGAGAGGGAGCCAGTCAATTAGCCTTACCAAATCGTTCATCGTACATGAAACGATTGGTACACATCGCTAACGATTGGTCTCTGATCTTTCTGCATGCATATTTTGCAAATGTCAAATATGTTTGGAAGCTCCTTGCCAACCATATCTTTACCTCAAGGCCTGTCCAGGAATTAATTAATATGGACATAATATAAATATGGATATAAAAGAAAAACAAAAAGCAGTGAGAAGCAGACGTTGCCCATATCAACCTATCATATTCTAGACCTAATTTATCTGGTACTTCCCTAAAAGGACAGCAGCTGTTTGGTTGCTATGGGCAATGGCGATTATGGGTACCGGAGGGTTGGTGCGGACAAGTTGAGGCCACTTCGGGAGTCTTTGCCCTCTTTTCCGGTAGAGCTACGCAGTTTTCGCAAGAGTAGGCATGTAATACGTACAAGTACAACTCACAGAAACCAATGTAGATTTCCATGAATTAGTTTGTTTCTAGATGTATTTGTAACTGGGATGCTATGTTGTTGGAACATAACATTATTTTCTACCAAAGCTCAAGTGAAATTTTATGAGCAAGTATCGTCACTGTGTACTGTTAATATGTATGAAAAGCTGCGTATGAGCCAGATGAATATTATACTTGGAATTAATTATATGGTAAGAAGTTCTATCTTTGAGCCTTCTGCAGCCTAGGGTCATGTCTGTAGGGAGTGACAGCTTGGCAGACCTGTACTGTATGCATTGGTGTAGTGATACATAGGGCGGTATTCAATGAGGCTGATTTGCCAGGTTTTTATGGCGATTTTGTGCTGTAAGGCGAATTTTTGACTAAAACGGTGAATCACCCTATTCAATGACCAGATGGCGAATACATTTCAAGGTTTTTTCGCCATGATTCACCGAGTAGCAATCGCTATCTTTTTATGGTGAAGTGGAATGTTGTTTTGTTTTTTAACTTTGGTGTCAAAAAATCAGGAATTTTATTCTGAGGAGGGGCATGCTATTTTTATTCATGTGCTGTAAGCACATGAATATATATTTAATTTAAAAAAATATATATATTTTTTTATTTATTTTTTACACAGACCAGACAGCAGGGGGCCCGAGCCGAGCCGCTCATTACATATTCATATATTCACTTCACCCGATCATTACATATGCATGATCGGGTGTAGTGAATATACCCGTTCCCCTGCTGGCACCCCGGGGGGCAGCCTGTGCTGCCTGGCACCCGGGGAGCCCACCTCCCCCCCACAAACATTCTGGGGCAGGCAGGGAGACTTCCATCTCCTTGCCTGCCACCGTCCTCAGGCTCCCTGCGGCGTCCACCGCAGGAGCTCAAATTCGCCGGTCAGGGGCAGCGAGCCCCTGACTCGTTGAATACTGGAGCTGGCGAAGCTCCGTAACGCGGCGGGCAGTGTCGAATGAGCAGCGAATCCTAAACAGGATTCGCTGCACATCGTCAGTATTCTCGTTGAATACTGCCCAATGAGGCAGGATCAGTGATATCAGATAAAAGCAAGTGACTTCTATCAACTCTTTGACCTGCAGTACAGACCAATATGACTTTTGAGAAGACACATCAACCATCAAAAGGGGACAGGAGAAGTTACCGATAGCAACCATTCCGTTTGGTTGTTATGTGAAACTTCTTCACTTGTACTCCCTGCAAACTATAATGCTTGTCTGTTAGAATTACTGTGCAGGCCCAATGGGGAGGTTGAACTACTTCCACTTCCCCATTACAGGTGGTGGAACTCAGTTCAACTCCATTCCCCCCACACTTTAACCCCTGTTCCTCACTGTACTAAAACTGTGTGGGGATCACTGTCTGTAACAGAGTTGGGAGGTCAAAATCAAAGATTTTTTGTAAAGTCAGCAGTTTATTGTGTTGGATTTGTATATCTAATCTATATCTCTCTATATAACAACTGCCCTACCTGCAGTGCAACATGGTTTTCCCATTTGACGGGGTTTTTTTTTTTGCTAACAAAACTGAATCAGGCCCTATGTTGTGTTTATGTGGCTAATGCAATACTGCTCTTTTATACCGCTTTCACACTGCCAAATCGTTTTTAAAAAATTGTATTTTGAAACGGTATTTAAAACGGGTTTGAGCCTTCACATTGCAGTAGATTACCGTTTTAAATACCGTTTAAGTACCATTCACATCAGTCAACCCGTTTAATCCCCTGAACACGTTTCAAGGCAGAATGCAGGGGACAGCCTATCACAGGTCTGTAATCTGTTGCTTTTACTAAATACCGTTTCAGAGCCATTCTCAATGCGTAAAAAACGGCTCTGAAACGTGTTTTTTAAACGTTTTGAAATACCGGTTATCTTTAACCGGTAAATGAACTCTGGTGCTTTCCCACTGCAGACTTAAACGTTTTAAAATGGAAAAAAACAGCAATATACCTTTTAACAAGTGCGGTGTGAAAGGGGTATAAATGTAGCGCCAAGATGAAAAACAAATGAACAAAAAATAAAAACAGCGATAATAATGTCAATGAGTGGGGCAGATGTATGAAGGGTCGTTATGGGGGAGAAGGGGTATCAGCGCACGTTATGTGCACTATACGGCTTCTCCCCCATGTATGACGGCGCCGGGATGCGGTACATCACAGGGGCGCTGTCCCTGCTGTTAGGTCTAGGCTGCGCTGGGGATCTCGCGTGAGCAGCGAGATCCCGCGCATGCCCAGTGCAGCCGGCCAGGGGACAGGAGACAGCGCAGCATCAGTGTAAACTGATGCGCTATCTCCAGGAGGGGACATCGCCGGAGGGGGGAGTTAGCGCTCCCCGCTTCGGCAAACAAGATGTTAATACATCTTGTCGGTCTCCCCTCCTGCTTCACCTCGCTAATGAGGCGCAGCAGGAAGTATTATAGCGGCGCGATAAGCGACATCTGCTCCAAAGTTTTATAAGGATGCTTCTGACATACTAAAGATTTCGGCAGTGAGCGAGTTAATGTCAGTTCATATGCAGAATCCTATAGAAGCCGAAACTACAAATCTGTCAGATTGTGGACTGGGAATCTTAGAACAGAGCATTTTCGGCAACAACAAAGTCCCTCTCTCTGCGCTCACTGTACTACTGGGGATTAGATCAGGGCCAGGATCCCATGACAGCACCTGCAAAGTTATACGCTAATATCCTGCATTAATCATATTCCATATGAGTTTTAAAAGCAAATAAATAGTTCTGAATATCCTTTGACCCCCTGCTACAGAGAAGAATGCACTTTATCTTCATGGCAAAGTAATCTTCCTCTCTGCAAGACAAAAATATGATCAACTGTCCTGACCCCACAGCTGATGTGAGAACGCCCATCCCAGTTACACAAGGCATGTTGTCAGGGGAGAGGGAACAGTTAGTTGTGCTGACAATATTAATGGCCAAGTTCAATTGAAAAAAAAAGAAGAAGCAGGTTTGTTTGGCTGGAAAGAAGCTGTATATACTAATATTATCCTAATCACTGCAGCAGCTGTGTTTTCACTGCTTGGAACCCGTGTAATTACCAGTCTAAGGATGTTACGCTCCTGTTGTTGCCGAGTGTTAAGTCTTTCTACTGTACATATCTTGTAAACCAGAAGTAAAGTGGATAATATAGCAAATGCTACTCAACTATAATTACAAACGTGATATTAAATAACATAATCATTATGATATAGGGAAGCAGTTAGCATGTCTAAGCCAGGAGTATAACATTGCGTATTTCAAGGTTTATATACTGTATATTCAAAGTGCCCATAACACTTTGTTTCTATCAGCAGCACTTTCTTGTTTAGCCAGCAGGTGGCGATAAAACCCACAGGAAAGATCCACCAGCACCAAGTACTGTGCATGTATAAGGTCTTGCACAATGCTTTGGGGAAATCGGAGTTCATCGAACCTTTTGGTAAACCTGAACGAACATTCACTCAAAGCGCAACAAGAGCTATTGGTTGGGGTGTGTTGAGCATGGATAATTATGCGGGTGCATATCCATATTCGGTTCCACATTTACATAAGTAATGAAATAAATAACAGTTTAGTAAAAACCAAGGATCCACCGCACATCATACTTGCCTACTTTTAAAAACTAGTTTCAGGGAGATTATTGTTGGTAGCAGAATTTTGCAAAGTGCCCCAGTGAGGGGGCGTGGCATGATCCACTCAAAGGGCCTATTTAGTTCCATATATGGTGAGATTGTGAAAGTCCACCTTGAACCGTGGGTGTGTATTGCTATATCTGAGAGGAATCTTGTAAAATGACTTATATCCAAATGTAGGTGATCCCCAAAGCAGTTAGTAAGAGCTACTATACTTGGTAAAGTGCTGGGAAATGGCGCTGATGATTCAATGTCAATGTATCTGTCTCTCATTCCTTTTTCCCAAAAAAATGTAACAGTGTAATGTGGGCTAGGTGACATGAGGGAGATCGCTAGACTGATGGCCCCATACATCAGCAATCGCAATTTATGGATTTCCAGATACAGGGATTTTTTGGCCAGATAAATGGATTTTACAATCTATCTGACTTTGCCCACACATTACAGATTTATTTCAGCGATCGGCAGATTTTTCCATCTAAAGATTGCATCTTCATATCTGGAAATTGCCCAATTGGTTGGGATCCCGACTGACAGGGTCTATTCTCCCTCATGGGGGTAAAAAACTCCATTAGAGTTAGAATAGAATAGGTGCCAAGCCACCGAGCCCCACAGAGTGACAAGCACAGCGAGCTCACAAGGGGCTTCATTGCATTTGCCCATTCTGACTAGCACTGGACTCCTTATTAGCTCCCCTGACCATTGGGTACAAGGTCACTTAATGCTTAAAGGATTCTCAAGCGACTTGGCATGCCAAAAGGGGTTGCTTGGCGTGACTGCAGCAACAATGTATGAAGACCAGCGGCGGCTGCAGTGCCAACTATGTAGTGGAAGCGAGATGATGTTATCATGTATGTAATATATTTGCTGGGTCAATTTCACGGAGATTGCCAGCTGTAAGCATCAATCAC
Source organism: Crinia signifera (assembly GCF_055691185.1). Classification (NCBI taxonomy): domain Eukaryota; kingdom Metazoa; phylum Chordata; class Amphibia; order Anura; family Myobatrachidae; genus Crinia; species Crinia signifera. The sequence goes on from NC_139221.1 coordinate 285,346,849, forward strand.
CATGTGGCGCCCGCCAATCAGCATGAGCCATCACACAATCTTAACGCCACCCCCAGACTCCCATTGGCTAGTTTCACCAGACTCCAGAGGTGGGCATTAGACAGACCAAACTCCTTGGACAAATCTGTATCATAGGTGAAACTGGAGGGTGGTCCACATATGCATCCATCAAAGCCCAAATACCCCTTCCCCTTGCTGGATCCCGCACCACCCACCCGCCATTCCCGGATCCCACCCGCCGACCCCCATAGTCCAGTGTGTGTCTCTCATATTGGTGTGTTACAATTTTAAAGAATTTGGGACAAAATATTAATTTTAGCAACTTTCTAGTTTCGCCTATGTGAAAAAGATTTAGAAAAACTGTGTCGACCCCCTGTTTTTCACACCTGAAAAATTTAATATGGCTAATTAAATATCCCCCATAATGTTACAATGGTATATCCAGGGGCATAGCTAGATATTCCTAGGCCCCATAGCAAAAGTTTGTAAGGGCCCCCTATTTAGCAACTGATGGTTATACATGTATGTAAAACATATTACTTAGATCAGGGGTGTCCAAACTTTTTGCGACGAGGGCCAGATTTGGTGAAGTGTAAATGTGTTGGGGCCGACCATTCAGCCTGACATTCTTTGAATCATTAATCACATCAGAATGGTCGCCCACTCTGCCCCCATTCACTCTATGTCCCCCAGCCTGCCCCTTCACTGTATTTCCCCCAGCCTGCCCCCATTCCCTGTATGTCCCCCAGCATGCCCCTCCTTCACTCTATGTTCCCCACTCTGCACCCATTCACTCTTTCCCCCAGCCTGACCCCCTTCTCTTAATGTCCATCAGTGCCTCCATTCATTGTATGTCCCCAAGCCTGACCCTCCTTCACTGTATGACTCCCATTCACTGTATGACCCCCATTCACTATGTACCCCACTCTGCCCCCATTCACTGTATGTCCCCCAGCCTGCCCCTGCTCCCCCTTCTCTGAATGGCCATCACTGCCTCCATTCACTGTATGTCCCCCAGCCTGACCCTCCTTCACTGTATGTCCCCCACTCTGCCCCCTCCCTTCTCTGTATGTTTCCCAGCCCCTTGTGTGAGCCAGAGGAAGGAGAAGCAAAAAAGGCACTGCAAGGACAGGAGATCTTTGGGCTCCCGCTGCTGCCCTCCTCTGATCTGCATGTTACGGGAGCAAGCTTCCCCCTTGCTGCCCCGCTCCCCAAACACTGCTGTCACTGTGATTGTGGGGTAGGGTGATATACGATTGCAGCAGCAGGGGTAGGACGCCAAACACATCTGACTGTGCTGGCCAACACCTCCTCACTGCAGCAGACAGCAAGTTAAAGGTGCTCTCGCCGTGTCCCCACCTTTAGTGTCCTGTGCTGTGCTTCCCACATCTGATGCTCTGCCTGCTTACAGCTGGAGGCTGTGGGCCACTTGAAATGACAGCACGGGCCGCATTTGGCCCCGGGCCTGACTTTGGACATGCCTGACTTAGATGGTAAAGATGGGCTCCCTTCAACTCTGGACCCCACAGCAGCTGCATCCCTTGCACCTATATTAGTTACGCCAGGGGAAGATTAAGGTCTGTGGGGGCCCTGGACAACAAAAACTGTGGGGGCCCCCTCCTCTCACCCTCCCCCTGCTGCACGGGCGCCGCCTCTCCATGGCTCCTCGGGTGATCAGGCGGGGAGAGCGGGGTAGGTCCCCCTGGAGACAGTGTGACAAGAGAGTAGGGCAGTGGGGAGATGCGGGGCAGGCAGGTGAGTGGGAGAACACGGCATCTTTCCCCCAGCAATGCTTCACACGCTGCGGCGGATGGGCAGTGGCCGGGTCCCTGCGGCAGATGGAAACTAGTTCCCATCCGCTGCAGGGACCCCACTGTTGACTGTCCAGCCACAGCAGGGACCTCCTGCCCACTCCACGCTGCCCGAACCCCAGGGGCGCACTGCACGGACCCCACTGCCTGCCACCCACCTGGAGTGTGGGTGCCCCGGGGTGACCGCCCCTAATCGCCCCTTGGTGGATCCGCCACTGAGTAACGCCCTTGGGTATATCTGTATGAGCAGACAGAACTAGCATGGCACTCATAAGGGTTTATTTACTAAGATGGGAGTTCTATTGAAGATGGGATGTTGCTATAGGCAACCAATCAGATGATGGGGCAGATTCAGGCTTGTTCATTTTGTTCGCTCCAGGATAGTACGCAGGGGTGCGCCAAGCATTTTATTGGCGTGCCCACAAAAATGGTGGGTGCGCCCATGAAATACTGGGCGTACCCGCAAGAACTCAGGTATGTAGATGACTGCTCGGGGGGGGGGGGGGGGTCAGCTGACATCACATAAGGCCAGATGCACTAAGCTTCAAAAGTGATAACATGGAGAGTGAGCCAATCAGCTCCTACCTGCCATGTCACAGACTGTGTTTGAAAAATGTCAGACAGGAGCTGATTGGCTGGCTGTTTATCACTCTCCATTTTATCACTTTTGAAGCTTAGTGCATCTAGCCCATAACGTCATTGCCCGCCCCAAAATCGGCGGATAATGGCCGGAATATAAATCTAGAGTGGAGAAAAATCATTTGATGGTCAGCGACCGTCGCATGATTTCTCTCTTGTTAGGCCGCATTCGAGGGGATGTGTTTGCTGATTCTGATTGGTTGCTATGGGCAACATCCCATTGTCAAAGGAACTCCCATCTTAATAAATAAACCCTATACATTATCCTGCAGGTTACTCTGTTCGTATGTATATATATATATATATATATATATATATATATATATATATATATATATATATATATATATATATATATATATATATAATCTCATACATCTCTACCTTTGGAAATAAACAGGGTCCAAAGCTGCAGGTTCTGTTGTCCATTCTCATCTGTCAGAGATGTTAGATATAATTAGGCCTCAGCGAGGATTTTTACCAAGTTTCACTTCTAATGTGTTGTGAAATGGAGAAGTGAAGAAAGGTCATAATGAGCTAAAAATAAATTGGCGGAGCATGAGCCGAGGCGCTGAAAAGGTGTTACATGTTCCGCTTCTAAAAGTCACAAAGAGAAATCATTTACATCACGTCCTCCTTGTACTTCTCCTGCTAATAATCCTATATCTGAATGAAATGATGGTGATTTCTGACGTAAGCCGGCAATGTAGAACCCTTCTGGTTGTGCAGTGTGCAGCTGCTCTGTGAATAAGTGTTAGAAATGAAGGACTTATTAATTAGTTGGGAAAGGCACTCGACAATCTAAAACATCAATAACACGAATTCATTAATGTGGGCAGTAAACGCATTATGTATTTAATAAAGCAAAAAAAAAATACATTCCAAAGTTTAATCTTACTAATAAATGTTCCAATCATATATTTTAGTTATTTTTAATCTGCAAGTGGAACACCAACTGCCGGCGTCCAGTGCAACCTGCGCAGGAAAACCAAGGACACAGCTGAGCATCAAACTGCTGTCCCGGCGATAATTGAATGGTAAATTGCACCAAAAAAAATATTGTCTGTTGCTGAAATAAGCTGCACCCAGTACCGATTAAAAGGCCTGTTTCAGCATGAAGAAAAAAACAAAAAAGAAAGCAACGCTCCAATGATAGAAATGGGTGAATCAATTTGGATTAATAAAATTTAATTTTAATAAGACATGCTGTGTTTGTCAATATAAAATAAACCAATAAAATTGTATATATAAAAAACGCTTGGGTATATATATATATATATGACGCTTGGGTTCTTATTACAGTCTGTTTCTGCTAGAACTTATTAAATATAAATGTTTTCAAAATAGGTGAATCAATCAATTATGCTAATGATCCCTAGAGAACTCTGGGTATAAATATGAGTCCAAGACTCAGAGCAGCACACCTAGAAAAAGCTGGCGTTTGGTCCAGTGAAACGCGTCGGATCTCCTGCAGAACTCTGGCCATCATTGTTGGACTTACCTGCTGATTCATCTGACCACCTGGTCCCCAAGAATTGGATGTCTATGGCTCAATCTACCTGGGTGCCGGACGGGGTCCCGACAGTCGGGATCCCGACAGGCATTCATCCGACGTCGGGATCCCGACTGTCAAATCACCGACAGCCGGGTTCCCAACGGCTGTCGGCTATTTTCCCTTGTGGGGTCCACGACCCCATAGAGGGAGAATAGAATAGGTGGCTCGCGTAGCGAGCCACCGTGCCCACATGGGGCTTTGTTGCGCTCGCGATATTGTCTGGGTCCGGCCAGTCGGGACCCCGATGTAAGGATAATGACTGTCGGGATCCCGACTGTCAGACCACTATACCACACCCATCTACCTGGCACTAACGGATACAACTTGCTGTGAGGTTGCAGGTGGGCTATAGTCACCATTAGCCACTCCCTCGGACAGCTTCCAGTATAATAACGCTGTGTGGACTCCACTAACATCGGGACTGCTGATATTGTGGACAGTGCAGGTTATATACCCACCCAACCTTGGGTCATTCACCTAATTGAGTGATCTGGAAATGTTTGTTGCTGTTTTTTATATATACAATTTTATTGGTTTATTTTATATTGACAAATACAACATGTCTTATTAAAATTTAATTTTATTAATCCAAATTGATTCACCTATTTCTATCATTGGAGCACTGCTTTCTTTTTTGTTTTTTTCTATTGTCAATCAGGGGACTGACCATCCCCTAATTAGCAGCTGCTTTTAAGTTAGCGACTCGTGAGTATAGCGCTCTGTAGTTCTTTAACCAAGTGTTAAACAACTGTTGTTCCTGTTTCAGCATGGATTGTGTCCCTTAAGGGGGACACACACATTGTGATTTTAGCCTACTTTCTAATAATTCATTCACACCAGAAAATGCAGGGACCCACCCAGGAATTTGGCCCAAGGATCATGCCGGGGCATTCCTGGGTTGGCCCCTTTCACACCAGAAAAGTCCCTGCATTTTCTGGTGTGGTAAGGAGGCTTAGAGGAGGTGGGTAGTAGGTGGGCAGGAGGTGGGAAGGAGCTGGGGCGGAGCTGAGGCGGAGGCCGGTGAACAGTACTGGGTTGCTGGTCCTCGGTGCAGGCCGGTGATCCACGCCGATGACAGGTCAGACGGCGGGTGCAGATGACGTAGCTCTCCGGCGGCAGTGAGGGCACCGGAGAGCTGCGTCATCTTCATCCACCGCCTATCCTGTCATCTGCACCCGCCGCCTGTGTGGATCCCCGGCCTGACCGCAGGCACCAAGGACCGGCAACCCGGGTGAGTACCCCTACACCTTTCAAACGGGTAGGACCCTGGGTTGAACCCCGTAACAACCCGGCTCCATAGCAGGGTTGAAATCCAGGCAAATTTTCCCCAAGAATTTGGCCCGGGAACCTTACAAACCAGCGCTACCAACCAACCCGGGAACTTAGGCTGGTGTCAAAAGGGGTATAAGGGATCTCTCTAGATCGCTTAGAATTAAGCACAAATTGCTCTGTGTGTACAGCCCATAGCGATGCGCGGTCGCACATCATACTTGCCCACTCAGGTCTTGTGTGCATGCAGTCAATATCTAGTTAGATTGCTTAGTTACATCAGCAATAGCGATCAACTAGTAAAATAACCCTCTTTTGCTTCTCACATATTGCTACGTGTGTATGGGCGATCTAGACACTGGGAAGTTCAAGGGAAATCACCTAGCCTAAATCGCTTAGCACAAAAGATTAGCACAAACCTGTACATGAGCAATCCTCTTTACTTGTGCACAACCACAATATGCCTGCAGCTAATTCACCCAGACCATTTGCCAGCAATGTAATCCTCTCATGCAGGATGTTTGGAAGTATGGCACTAATACGGGTAATAGTAAGGACTCTGCCACTCTTTCTTCTGCACATGCACCATCTCCCGAAAATATCAAGATGAAGGTGGTGCTGTTGACGAAATGTAAAGAGGAGCGCAGCATGGGAAGGGGTGTGGCCAGTGTGCGTGATGCACACAGTCCAACCCAGATACTTACTAAAATGCCTCTGATGGACATTCTGCATAACTGTATTTACAGCTACAGGGGGACACATTTCAGCTTGCAGGCTCCAAAGGTGTCTAGCGGAAATGTGCAAAAATGTAGCTGTTTGGATGTGACATGAGCAAAAAAGAAAACTTTTTTTACACACAAAAAATTTAAAAACGATTTAATTGCCCCCACAGAATGAAGTAAATACTTGTGCATTGTCTATAAAAAAAAAATGCTACTTCAAAGCCGTTGATGATATATGAGTAAATAATGAGCAAATCGCTCTGAAAACCTTACATGCTGACTGTCCCCTGCAGGCTGATTCTTCACAATGGGCAAGTGCTTAGTATCTAAAAAATACTTTTCTTCAGTCACATAAAGTGACATAAGTATTCACTTCATATCATATACGGGTGTGGTATGGAGCTCCGACAGGGGGGGATCCCGACGGTTAGTATCCGAAGTTGGAATCCCGACTGCCGGTGCTCCGACACGGGGGCGAGTGCAAAGAAGCTCGCCACTCTACGTGCTCAGTCATGGACCCCCACAAGGGAGAATAGCCCCTGTCAGCCAGGATCCCACCTGTCGGGGAACCGGCAGTCTGGATACTGACTGCCGTGGATCCCCCCTGTCGGGCAGTCATCCGGCACCCATCATATACACCAGTGACAGATTTTACATATGGGCTACAGGACTGCCCAGTAAAATCCACCACCAACCATGTCAGTGAGCCAGATGCAGTCCGCTCGGAACATGTTACCGCTTCCCAATCCACATTGAAAAAGTAAAATTTGGACTGGACTGTCAACATAGTCTGTCTGTCAGCCATCTGGACACCAAGTAAAAGTAAAGTGGAATTATTATTTATTATTATTATTATTATTATTATTATTATTATTATTATTATCATAATCTAAATAACAGTACATAGTATCAGTATTAGTAGTAGTATTAACATCAATCATAATTTTATAAATACTTATCGATAAAATAAATACATATTCATTATAATGTTTTTGTTAATGTAACTATTTGTAAATACTTTCAAATGTATTCTGTATTTCTCTTCTATGTCTGCTCTCCCTCCCATACTCACAAATAGAACAAACTGTTTATGGAAGACTAAATTTAAAATCCTAACAGAATCTAACAGTGGGAACTGTGAATAAGTATCACTGCAGAAGAAGCTCACAGTGCGACAAAGACAAGTAACTGACAGCATGGTCTCACGCATTGCACGATCCCCAGACAGGAAGTTACCAAATCTATCTTTAACAATACCGCGCAGTCATAGAATATATCTGTATAAAAGCACATTGCTAAGTGATTTTCATTCAAATTAGAAATACCCAAATTTTGACATTTCAATGTAAAAAAAGGTTGCGAGCAGGGCCCTAATTCATCTTTTGTATGTCTGTTATTGTATAAGCACAGAAGTGTAAGGGGTGCAAGGGGTGACACAGACCACGGCACTGCAGGACATTCTCTATACCAAAATGGATTTAATGATATGCAAAGTTCCAGGGTCTGTAACCCCATCGTCAGGTAAAAAACCTACATACATACAGTACATACATACACACACACACACACACACACACACACACACACAAGGGGCTGCAAGGTCCCTAAGGTTGGCACCAGGGCACGTTACATCCTTGGCTCATGCCAAGTCCTGAGTGCCGGTCCTCACCTCTGGATAGATATATATATATATATATATATATATATAAATATAGGTTTTAAATGTCACAAGCTGCGCAGAATGCCCAAATCGATCAGTTCGTCTTTAATGTTTCCTCACGCTTGAAATCCTTAATCAATATATGCTGCCACTTCCAATGGAGGTCCAACCACGGACCAGCGGTACATGCAGGGAGAAGAAGAATGGAGGACGCAATCAGGTATGATAAAAAAAGTAACACTTTTAATAAGCATCCAACACATAAGGTGCGTACCCACGGTAAGATATAGTGCAAAATCTAGCACACGTAACTATTCACTCTCACTTGGAGATTCAAAAAAGCAGACTTCAGTAGTTCCACAGCAGCAGCGCAGCTCTCTACATGCTGCCGACTACCTGCCGCTACACGCTGATCTGAACCTCTCAGCCGCATCCACCCAGAGCCGGTCACCGCCGAGTGTTTATTATACCAAGCCGGCTGAGGTACAGCATCCCGGCTCGCTGCCGGCCACTGACCGCTCTCACAGTAGCAGCGCAGCCTCCATACGCTATTGGCTGATTGCTGCCTCACGCTGACTTCACCTCTCAGCCGCAGAAACCCAGCGCTGTTAGCTGCCTCTGCTAACTGCTTTCCACGTCATAACAGCACAGGTAAACCTACTGGCAGGGCCGTTTCTAGACAATTTAGCTCCCAGGGCAAAGAAATAAAAAATGCGCCCCCCCCCCTCCCCCCCATATACAGCAGAAATACACGGCGAAATAGGGGTGTGTTTTATTTTTAAAAGGGGGTGTGGCTTAATATAAGGGCGTGGTCTAGCAGGAAAACAAGTACCTTACATCTCACTTTTTCAACCTGCATGTCCAGACATTGGTTACCGCAGAAATTGTCATTGTCCTCCCGCATTTAAGTTGGCGGGCTGAAGGCCACACAGTGACATAAAAATATAAAGGCCCACACAGTGACCTAGTACGCCTCACAGATCAAGGCCAAACAATGACAGGCTACTTAAATCATTATACACTTTTTATCCGTGATGCCAATTACACATTACGCCGCACACTGTGATGACAATTACACATTACGCCGCACACTGTGATGACAATTACATATTACGCCGCACACCATGATGACAATTACACATTATGTCGCACACCGTGATGACAATTACACATTATGTCGCACACCATAATGCCCATTAGACCCCACACTGTGATGCCCATTACACCCACACTGTGATGGCAATTACACAATACTCCCCACACGAATGCCTATTACACATTATGCCCCACGCGCCGCTGCCGTACAACTGATACCGTTTACTAATATGCCCCCACAGTGCCAGATATGCCCCGACAGTGCCATACATATATGCCCCCACAGTGCCACACATATGCCCCCACAGTGCCACACATATGCCCCCACAGTGCCACAAGCAGCACAACTCACTGTCTCTGGCCCTGGGTCTCCCCCTCCAGTCCTGCGCCATATTACACATTATGCCCCACGCGCCGCTGCCGTACAACTGATACCGTTTACTAATATGCCCCCACAGTGCCAGATATGCCCCCACAGTGCCACAGATATGCCTTCACAGTGCCACAGATATGCCTTCACAGTGCCACACATATGCCCCCACAGTGCAAAATATGCCCCCACAGTGCCAAATATGCCCCCACAGTGCCACAGATATGCCTTCACAGTGCCACACATATGCCCCTACAGTGCCATATATGCCCCACAGTGCCAAATATGCCCCAACAGTGCCACAGATATGCCCCTACAGTGCCACACATATGTCTCTACAGTGCCACACATATGCCCCCAAAGTGCCAGAAGCAGCACAACTCACTGTGGCCATGGGTCTCCCCCTCAAGTCCCCCGCCGCTGCCATCGCTGGTGGTGCTGCTGCTGCTGCTGCTTCTTCTTCTTCCTTCCTGGGGAGGGGAGGGGAGCGGAGCGTCTCTCCTTCCCTTCCCCTTCACCAGGGGCGGATTGGGATTAAAAAGCAGCCCAGGAAAAGTATGGTAGCAGCCCTAATGGGGCGGGGTCTTTTTAGCGGGTGGGGTCTGTTGAGGGGGTTTGAATTACTCCTCATTAGGCCTGCTTTTGAATTGATCACAATTGCAGCCTTCCTTGCATCTTTGCTGCAGTTTCATCTGCACTTCTTTGTGCCTGTGACAGATCCCTCTATACCCACCACTACATTACTGACCCCTCTATACCCACCACTACATTGCTGACCCCTCTATACCCACCACTACATTGCTGACCCCTCTATACCCACCACTACATCCCTGACCCCTCTATACCCTACACTACATCCCTGACCCCTCTATACCCTACACTACATCTCTGACCCCTATATACCCTACATTACATCACTGATCCCTGTATACCCTACACTATGTCACTGACCCCTCTATACACTACACTACATCACTGACCCCTCTATCCCCACCACTACATTCCTCACCCCTCTTTACCCTACACTACATCCCTGACCCCTCTTTACCCTACACTACATCCCTGACCCCTCTTTACCTTACACTATATCCCTGACCCCTCTTTACCCTACACTACATCCCTGACCCATGCTGTGAATACAATTTCAACTTAAAGTAGGGGAGATGTTAGGGTTTAGGCTGCGGGAGGGTAGATTAGATTTAAGTATTGGTTAGGGTTAGGCTAAGGGAAGGGAGGCTGGGGTTAAACTACAACATGAGAGGGTTAGGGTAAGGCTGCCGGAGGGGAAGGTTAGGATTAGGCTATGGGAGGCGACAAGAGGGGGGATAAGGGTTAGACTGCAGGAGAGGAGAGTTTAGCTGCAGGAGGGGAGGAATAGGTTTAGGCTGCCGGAGGGGAATGTTAGGGTTAGGCTGCCAGGGGGAGGGATAGAATTAGGCTACGGGAGCTGATGTTAGGGTTAGGATGCACAAGGGGAGGGTTAGGGATAAGCTACTGGAGGGGAAGGTTAGGCTACTGGACAGGAGGTTAGGATTAGGCTGCTGAAGAAGAGGTATAGATAGTGAGAAGGGAGGGTTTGGGTTAGACTGCAGGAGGGAGGGTTAGGGTGCAGGAGGGTTAGGCAGTGGAAATGGAGGTCAGGGTTAGGCTGTGAAAGGTAAATGGTTGGGGTATAGACTGTAGCAGGGAGCGTTTAGCAGTAGACCCAGCCTCCCTCTACCCCCAGCAGTACAGCTTGCCTCCTGTACTCTCCAGCGTTGTCACAGTTCAGTCTGCCTCTTGTACTCTTTCTTCCATGCTCACAGGTGATGTCTCCCTGTACAGCCTGCCACCTCCTGATCACCCTCCTTGCTGCGGTCACAGTGCAGGGATGAATCCCAGCAGCATAGCCATCACCCACACTCACCTTGACTGTTGCTTGTGGCCTGTGTTCAGGGGAGGCAGTAGTCTGAGGCGTCCGTTTCCGTGATGGTCCCCAATAACGTCAATGAGTCCCTGTAGCTGGCGGTGATGGGCTGTTGGTTCTGCTGCCACGCTCCTCAATGAAGCTTTTGCAGTGCAACAAGGGAAAAAATGCTTGAAATATGACACCTCCACTGCACTGACAGCCCGCAAACATACACACTGACAGCCCGCAAACATGCACACTGACAGCACGCAAACATGCACACTGACAGCACGCATACATGCACACTGACAGCACGCATACATGCACACTGACAGCACGCATACATGCACACTGACAGCCCGCAAACATGCACACTGACAGCACGCAAACATGCACACTGACAGCACGCATACATGCACACTGACAGCACGCATACATGCACACTGACAGCACGCATACATGCACACTGACAGCACGCAAACATGCACACTGACAGCACGCAAACATGCACACTGACAGCACGCAAACATGCACACAGACAGCACGCATACATGCACACTGACAGCACGCATACATGCACACTGACAGCACGCATACATGCACACTGACAGCACGCAAACATGCACACTGACAGCACCCAAACATGCACACTGACAGCACACAAACATGCACACTGACAGCACTCAAACATGCACACTTGACAGCACGCAAACATACACACTTGACAGCATGTAAACATACACACTGACAGCACGCAAACATACACACTTGACAGCACGCAAACATATACACTGACAGCACACACTCCATCACACATGCGCTCACCAGTCTGAGCTGCGGTGGGCTCTCGCTGCCCACACACGTATACCCCTGGGATGTCACTCAGCAGACGCTGGGTCTGCTCTCTTCAGGTTGGCCGGTGCAGCGCACAGATGTTGAGGCAACGCCATGCTGGCTCTCTACTGCCCACCCACATTACGCTGTGCAGCTGATGCAAGGTAGTGTCTGTCAGGAGCAGCACGGAGCTTCAGGTGGGTGGGAATGGCTGGGGAAAAGCAGCATACGCCAGTCACCAGGGGGGCTGTGTGTCCGGGCTGGCTGATAAAGCTGGGAAACCAGCCAGGCCGAGGGACAATGAGACCGACCCACCAACAAAATGTCCCGCATCCCAGAAACGTCCCACCAATCCACCCCTGCAGCAGACCTACACATGGCATACTTACAAACATGGCATACATACACACAGTATGCCTGCAAACATACACAAACACACAGCATACATACACACAGCATTATTTCATTTACACAAACACATCTACAGTATAGCATAAAAAAACACACTGCATACTGTACATACAAACAGCATACAGAGATGTATTCAAAGACACACACAAAGAAAATACATATATGCATACATGCATTCATACATACATACATACATACATACATACATAGCAATCAAACTTACAGACCACAGGCTGAAGAAGGGAGCAGTCTGGAATCCGGAGTTTGCAGGAGCTGCGGAGCATAGAGGAAGTGGGCGGAGCTTCAGCTGCAGCTGCTGTCTCACTCACTACAGATCTCCACTCCCAGGCTGAAAACTGTCTGCAAGACCCGGCTCCTAGTTATGCTGATACCGCTAGCAGCAGGAAAACTGTAAGTCGGCCAGTGATCCTGCCTGAAGGACTGGCGACAGCTTCTATTTTGCGTATCACAGCTGATCGCAAAACTCGGAAGCACAGCAGCCGGCAGGCAGAAAAAGCAGCCTCAACAGAAGAGGATGGGACCGGCCCACTGGGAAATGACCCGGTGCCCCAATCCGCCCCTGCCCTTCACTGTGTGTATGTACCACTACCTGAGCCGTCAGCCATTCATACCTCGCGGGCTGGCTCCTGATTGGCTGCCGGCCTGTGAGGCGAGCTCTGATTGGCTGACAGCCCAGTGACCGAGGGGAAGGAGAGACGGGCGATGCGCTCTGCTCTCCTCCCCTCCCCAGGGAAATCAGCCTGGGGCTGTGCTGTGGCGGCCGGGGAGAGGGGGAAGGATGCGCGGCAGGCGCCGGCAGCGTGTGCGTCGGTGTTGGGGGGAGCTGCCGGGCGCCCTGGCTGTTTACAGAGGCGGACAAGCCGTGCGGCGCCCCGGGCTGCTGCACGGCTTGTCCGCCTCTAGAAACGGCCCTGCCTACTGGCTCACCGCCATTATCCGGACCCAACAAGTCAGCTGAAGTGCAGCGCATCCCCCCCCGCTGCCGGCCATCAGCTGCCTTACCAAGCACCTTACTACATATATCAGGTGAACTGAACCCACATCCAACAAAGCACCCGGTGATTAAAAAACATCTTAAAATTACTCCTTTTCCGCCGTGGTCAGTGCGGTAAGTCCGTACCGAACCACTGGCTTGCTACACCGGCATTTGCCGAGAGGAGCACCAGGGTTATTCACTAGTGGAGACACCATCTTCCCATTCCAAAACCTGGCAACCGAGTGCTGGAGAATTTCCACTCCAATCCTATTCAATACTAAGGGTGAGCATACAAACAATTACCTGTGTCTGTAATGTCATGTTCATAATCATTACTACTGTTTAAACAAAACAAAGTCCATTTAAGACCTGGACATTCTGTTTCTCACTTTATTCACAAAAGTAATTTATCTACTAATTGACTATAGTGTAACGAATTACTGAAAGCCTGCTGCTACTGATCTAAAGATATCTCCATTTAATCGGATTTCAACTCTATAGCTATATGTATTGTTTACATTTTTGTTGTACCTGAATTTTTTAATGTTTTAATCTGTTGATTATATATGTAATGCTATTTTTCTATTTTTCCATATAAAATAATTCAATTTACAAACAGTGTGTCCATTACTCATTCATCTTCTACAGCCATCAAGTGTGTCCATTATATTATTAATTTGCTTTATCAGCAGCGCAATTCACTCCACTACCCCCTTCCTAAAATCTAGCACACTATCTAGCTAGTTTCGAGTAGCATGCTAGATAGTGCACTATATCTTACCGTGTGTACGCACTATCCGACGTACGATGCGCGCTCCAGCCGGTCGTCTGGCAGGGAGCTGCTCGGGTGAGCATGCAACTCAATCTGGCTAGAAAGCATAAGATAGTATAGTGTAGTACAGCTGTGATGTCATATCGTATATGATATCTTATGCACATTGTACGTTATTTTAAGCACAAATCTTATGCTTTTGACCACTGGGACTTTCCTGGGAAATCGTATACAATATCATACGGAACATAAATCGTACCGTGGGTACGCACCTTTACATCTAAACTAACAGTGTTCAGCCTCGCATAGAAGTAGCCAGTGCCTCCGAACAGCACTAGACAGCCTCCAGCATCCACAAGCAACAGATTCGGCTTCCCGCACAAGGAGGACAAGTAGACCAACGACAGTGCGTACAACATTCCTTAGGCCACGACCAACGAGTTTCATCACGATTGACTTCATCAACTGGCATTACTCCTCAACACGCAATTTATGTACCCATATTCAACAAGTGTCTCATGAATAATTCGACAGGTAGGCGGATTAGATGGAAAAATCTTCAATCTTTACCTATAGCTACTAGCAGTATTTTTCCAAAATTCATAGCACATTTTTGCCTTGTACAGAATCCAAGAGAAACAGGAATAGATACAAACATATATATACAATACAGATCACATAAAAAAGGAAAATACACGTATATATACAGCCGGCATTTACAGCATTTAAAAGGACACAATTTCAAAGTATCCTGTTATCAAGAGTATAGAAAAACACCCAAATATTACATCACTAAAAAACATATATATATATATATATATATATATATATATATATATATATACTGTAAGACAGTGGCAGGGAAAGTCATAGACGGCAGGTACCTTTCCCCTAGAATCCTGTCTTATGGCATATAGACTGCAGGCTATTTCAATCTGTGTGGTAAGCTCCGGCTTACAAAGGGTGTTCTGTCCTGGGCTGGTAATCAGGAGAGCACCTGATTCTTTAAAAAGGAGTCAGCCCTCTCCATAGAGCTCTCTCTCTCTCTCCCTGGGTGTTGGAGGCAGTAAGCTGCTGCTAGAGAGAGACAAGGCTGTAAGTACTGCATTACTTGATCTATATCTGCTGTGTGTGTCCAGTGTCACATAGTGTGGCCCTGGTATAGAGAGGGACGTTTATTCTGTTTAGTTAGAGCTCAGACGAGCAGGTTTTATTTTCTGTTTTGCCTGAAGTGTAAAGGCTGTTTTTTAGTTTCTTGCTCTGAGTGCTGCAATAAACTCAGGCAAGCCCTGTTTTGGACCCAAGCCGTGATGTCACTGTCTAAGTCTGTGCCAAATCCTCACCTGTGCCTACCCGTTTGATGCTAAAACCCCACATATGGTGGAGAATGCGAGCAAGCATCTTACTTAAAGAGACATACATCGAACTATAGGACTTTTGCTACAGCAAGCTGGAAGTTGTTGCTAAAGGCAACCAGCCACAAGTGAGTGTCTGGAGTGCGCTGATACTTGTATGTCCTGGCTGAAGGCTGCTGTAACACTGCAACAGGAGACTGTTAAAATGGAGGACCTTTTAAAACACTTGGTGCAGGCAAATGAGCTGCAGCGGCAGGCCAACGCACATCAGCAAAAGGTGCATGAGGAGGCCATGCGTGCCCAGGCTGAAACCAATGTTTTGCTGCTTGAATCCAACAGACAAGCCTTAAAGGAACAGCAGCAAATTAATCTGCAATTACAAGAGCAAATACAGAATGTGGCTAAGAGTGTGGCGCAGAGTGTGCAAACACCACAACCCTTGCTTTCAACCACACGGGCTGCAGTACAGAAATCTCTGCAAAAGATGACTCTCACGGATGATGTAGAGGCCTTTCTTGCGGTGTTTGAACGTGTAGCAGAGCGTGAACAGTTACCCGTGGATCAATGGGCAGGTGTGGTAGCACCTTTTCTAACTGGAGAACCACAAAAGGCGTATTTTGATCTGAGTGAGCAGGATGCTAAGGACTACGCGAAACTCAAGGGAGAGATCCTTGCTCGCTTAGGCGTAAACATGAGTGTGCGTGCCCGGAAGGTGCCTAACTGGACTTTTTCTGAACAGTTACCTGCGCGGTCCCAAATGTATGACCTGGTCCACCTGGTAAGGAAATGGCTACAGCCAGAGGAGTCTACACCAGCGCAGATCGTGGAGAGAGTCGTGCTGGACAAGTATCGTTGTTCCTTACCTCCAAAAGTTCAGCGCTGGGTCGGTCAGGGCGACCCTAATGATGCCGAGGGGCTTGTCAACTTGGTTGAGAGGTACAGAGCTACTGAAAATCTAATCCAAGAAGTGCCTCCTGGACATTCCACCCTCAAGAACAGCAAAGCGTCCGGATCATCTGGTAAGACTGTTCCGTTTACTAGAGGGGTGAATAATGTTGTAAAGGGAGGTGGCCTAGATGGGGAACAAACAGTGGAGAGGCGTTCCCAAGGGACAGTAGGGTCCAAACCTGGGTCGCAAAAAGACTGGGGCCGCATACAGTGTTGGCGTTGTCATGGACCTGGGCATATTGCTGCCAATTGCCCCCTTACTTCTGAGCCAATGGAGTGTGATACAGCCAGGCGAAGCTCTTTATATGCACGTTCTGTTTTCTCTGCTGAGACTGTGTCAGAAACTGGACAGCAAATATGTCATGTAAAGGTGGATGGTTATCCCGGGAGGGCTCTACTGGACTCTGGGAGTTTAGTTACACTCATCCATGCCAGCTTGGTAGACCCTGGGACACTCACAGGACGTTACATAGGGGTCTTGTGCATACATGGGGACACCAAGGAGTATCCCACAGCTTTAGTCCAGCTAAAGAGTACTTGTGGAACTGTGTCCCATGAAGTGGGCGTGGTAGAGACCCTGATGCATAGTGTGATCCTGGGAAGAGACTTCCCATTGTTCTGGGACTTGTGGAAACAGAATGTACACTGCACTAGAAATGCTGTTAATAATGAGAATGTGTGCCCTGTGATTAGTCCTGAGCCTTTTGATCAGGATACTGAGGTTCAAACGGTAGGGGTGACCACTATTGAATCTGACCGTTTTCCCCTAGCTGTTCTTGCAGGTGAAGCTGAGGAGCAGGAAGAAGCGTGTGACATGCCTGAGCTAGAGATGTCACGTGATAATTTTGGGACTGCTCAACTTAGAGATCCCACCTTATTAAGAGCTAGGGAAAATCCTAAAGTCATAAATGGTGAGCCCCAATACCCCAATGCTGACAAAGAGTTCCCATATATGGCCATTAACCAGGATCTACTGTATCGGGTAGATAAAAAAGTGGGAAGTGTAAATTATAAAGTGTATCAACCAGGTAAACGGAAGCCAGAACAGTTGTACCATGTGAACTTAATTAAACCCTGGAAAGACAGAGAGACTCTGACAGCGGTAAGTGCCCCCTCTAGTGATAGCCCAGAGGTGCGGGTGTCAGAGACCCTGTCCAAATCCCAGAAGCAGGAAACTAAAGAGTTAGTACAAAGGAATTATGATGTGTTCTCAGAACTTCCAGGGCGCACCACAACCATAAAACATGACATTGTCACCGAACCTGGAGTTCGGGTACGCTTAAAACCCTATAGAGTACCAGAAGCGCGTAGACAGGCCATATCTGGGGAGGTCCAGAAAATGTTAGACCTGGGGTATGTTATCGGGAGAGGTATAATAAAGCCTCAAATAAATAAAGTGGAGGCTATCCAAGACTGGCCTCGTCCTTCGACAAAAAAACAAGTCAGGGCTTTTTTGGGAATTCTGGGGTATTACCGTAGGTTCATTCCCCAGTTTGCAACCATGGCAGCGCCCCTAACCGATCTTACCAAAGGAGGTAAGGCAGTTATGGTCAGCTGGAACCCAGAGGCTGAAAGGGCATTCCAAGAATTAAAAGTGGCCCTTTGTAATCAACCAGTCCTGATCACTCCAGATTTTAAAAAAAAGTTTGTCGTACAGACTGATGCTTCTGATGTGGGACTAGGTGCTGTCCTCTCCCAAGAAGTTGGTGGAGAGGAGCACCCGGTAACATATTTGAGCAGGAAGCTCACACCTGCGGAGAGAAACTACAGTATAGTCGAGCGGGAGTGCTTAGCAATCAAGTGGGCCCTTGAATCCCTAAAGTACTATCTCTTAGGACGCTCCTTTAGATTAATCACTGACCACTCCCCACTTACATGGATGTACCAAGCCAAAGAGAGAAATGCAAGGGTCATGAGATGGTTTCTCAATTTGCAAAATTTCAAATTTACAGTGGAACACAGAGCAGGAAGGCTTCAGGGTAATGCCGATGCCCTATCCCGAACATACTGCCAGTTGGCAGACAGTGTCCGACCCCACAGGTTCGAACAGAGGGGGAGGGTATGTAAGACAGTGGCAGGGAAAGTCATAGACGGCAGGTACCTTTCCCCTAGAATCCTGTCTTATGGCATATAGACTGCAGGCTATTTCAATCTGTGTGGTAAGCTCCGGCTTACAAAGGGTGTTCTGTCCTGGGCTGGTAATCAGGAGAGCACCTGATTCTTTAAAAAGGAGTCAGCCCTCTCCATAGAGCTCTCTCTCTCTCTCCCTGGGTGTTGGAGGCAGTAAGCTGCTGCTAGAGAGAGACAAGGCTGTAAGTACTGCATTACTTGATCTATATCTGCTGTGTGTGTCCAGTGTTACATAGTGTGGCCCTGGTATAGAGAGGGACGTTTATTCTGTTTAGTTAGAGCTCAGACGAGCAGGTTTTATTTTCTGTTTTGCCTGAAGTGTAAAGGCTGTTTTTTAGTTTCTTGCTCTGAGTGCTGCAATAAACTCAGGCAAGCCCTGTTTTGGACCCAAGCCGTGATGTCACTGTCTAAGTCTGTGCCAAATCCTCACCTGTGCCTACCCGTTTGATGCTAAAACCCCACAATACATATATACACGGGATAGCCGGCACTCAGCTCTGTGACAGGGATCAGCCCCGTGCCTTTGGTAGGGTCCCGACGGGACCAATGGATAGGCATTGTGTGGACCGCGACTTGTTGACAGTTTGACAGTTGACATTTTAACCATGTCGACATTTTGACCACGTCGACCTTTTGACTCTGTCAATGTATCTGGGTGTAATCGGGTGTAAGTGTACCTGGGTGTATTACACCCGAATACACCCATGTACACTTAAGCCCCTTACAAACGTGAGATATTGGCTAATGAACAATTTTGACTAAGCTATATTTGACTAGATGCACTGGAGATTTCGACTAAGCAATTTTATCTAATGCTAGGCTATGATCACCTGAAATCACCCAGGTACACTTACACCTAATTACACCCAGGTACACTTAAACCTGAATACACCCAGGTATACATACACCTGAAATCACCCAAGTACAGTTATACCTGATTACACCCAGGTACACTTACACCTGATTACACCCAGGTACACTTACACCTGATTACACCCAGGTACACTTACACCTGAATACACCCAGGTACACTTACACATGAATAATACACCCAGGTACACTTACACCTGAATACAGCCAGGTACACTTTATTGTGTAAGTGTACCTAGCTGTATTTCGGTGTAAGTGAACCTGGGTGTATTATTCATGTGTAAGTGTACCTGGGTATATTCAGGTGTAAGTGTACCTGGCTGTATTCAGGTGTAAATGTACCTGGCTGTAATCAGGTGTAAATGTACCTGGGTGTTTCCATGTGTAAGCGTACCTGGCAGTATTCAGGTGTAAATGTACCTGGGTGTTTCCATGTGTAAATGTACCTGGGTGTTTCGATGTGTAAGTGTACCTGGCTGTATTCAGGTGTAAATGTACCTGGGTGTTTCGATGTGTAAGTGTACCTGGCTGTATTCAGGTGTAAATGTACCTGGGTGTTTCCATGTGTAAGCGTACCTGGCAGTATTCAGGTGTAAGTGTACCTGGCTGTATTCAGGTGTAAGTGTACCTGGCTGTATTCAGGTGTAAGTGTACCTGGCTGTATTCAGGTGTAAGTGTACCTGGCTGTATTCAGGTGTAAGTGTACCTGGCTGTATTCAGGTGTAAGTGTACCTGGCTGTATTCAGGTGTAAGTGTCCCTGGCTGTATTCAGGTGTAAGTGTACCTGGCTGTGTTCAGGTGTAAGTGTACCTGGCTGTATTCAGGTGTAAGTGTACCTGGCTGTACTCAGGTGTAAGTGTACCTGACTGTATTCCGGTGTAAGTGAACCTGGCTGTACTCAGGTGTAAGTGTATCTGACTGTATTCCGGTGTAAGTGAACCTGGCTGTATTCAGGTGTAAGTGTACCTGGCTGTATTCAGGTGTAGATGTACCTGGCTGTATTCAGGTGTAGATGTACCTGGCTGTATTCAGGTGTAGATGTACCTGGCTGTATTCAGGTGTAAGTGTACCTGGCTGTATTCAGGTGTAAGTGTACCTGGCTGTATTCAGGTGTAAGTGTACCTGGCTGTATTCAGGTGTAAGTGTACCTGGCTGTATTCAGGTGTAAGTGTACCTGGCAGTATTCAGGTGGAAGAGTACCTGGCTGTATTCAGGTGTAACTGTACCTGGCTCTGGCTGTATTCAGGTGTAACTGTACCTGGCTGTATTCAGGTGTAAATGTACCTGGGTGTTTCCATGTGTAAGTGTACCTGGCTGTATTCAGGTGTAAGTGTACCTGGCTGTATTCAGGTGTAAGTGTACCTGGCTGTATTCAGGTGTAAGTGTACCTGGCTGTATTCAGGTGTAACTGTACCTGGCTGTATTCAGGTGTAACTGTACCTGGCTGTACTCAGGTGTAAGTGTACCTGGCTGTACTCAGGTGTAAGTGTACCTGGCTGTATTCAGGTGTAAGTGTACCTGGCTGTATTCAGGTGTAAGTGTACCTGGCTGTATTCAGGTGTAACTGTACCTGGCAGTATTCAGGTGTAAGTGTACCTGGCTGTGTTCAGGTGTAAGTGTACCTGGCTGTGTTCAGGTGTAAGTGTACCTGGCTGTGTTCAGGTGTAAGTGTACCTGGCTGTGTTCAGGTGTAAGTGTACCTGGCTGTGTTCAGGTGTAAGTGTACCTGGCTGTGTTCAGGTGTAAGTGTACCTGGCTGTGTTCAGGTGTAAGTGTACCTGGCTGTATTCAGGTGTAAGTGTACCTGGCTGTATTCAGGTGTAAGTGTACCTGGCTGTATTCAGGTGTAAGTATACCTGGTTGTATTCAGGTGTAAGCGTACCTAACATACAGTAAATGAACTACTTTTAGGAGGATTATGTTTTCGCGTATATGTGTTCAAATTGGCATCAGCCCCTTTAAGATCACAGAAAACCTCAGCTAAGGCATCTATGCCGGCGAACATTATCGCAGATGGAAGTTCTGTTAAAAAAAATTCCGTCGGGACATTTATTTTCCTTTCATTTGCAAAAGTAGGAGATACACATATGCTAAAATGTTGCGCTAATCAAAACTTTTCCAAAGTAGGTCAAATTTGTTGTAACAAGATTTTATTAGTATATTCAGTGTTAGAGAAAGAAGAGGGCGGCCGTGAACGGAAGGTGATAATCAGTTTTTGAGAAAAAAAAAACCCTCAATGTATTCCTCCATAAGTACTAAGCCAAATCTATCACTTAAAAAGCAGTCACATTTATATACCTGTAAAGGTGCATACACATGGGGCAATATGATCGCTGGCAATATATTGCAAGCAATATATTGCTCAGCAATCAAATTGCTCGGTGTCTCCTTTTCATCAGCGACCAGAGATGGTTGCTGATGAAAGGGAACCTCTGCCGGCGGTGCTGCAGAGGTAATCAGCTGGTTGCAGGAACAAGCTCCTGTGACCAGCGATTACAACGGGGCTGAAAATGGGAGCGCGCGAAAACGGGAGGCACACTTCCATCATTGGCAATATGGTTGCCAGCGACCATATTCCCAGCGATATCAGCCCATATCGCCCCCGTGTGTACACAGCTTAAGTGTTCTAACATTCTGTAGGAATTGACTTCAGTCTTACAGACTACCACAGCATGTGTTACTTATTCCTGATTCAACAAAGGACGCTGAAGTGCCCAAATCACAATTAGGCCATTTTTGCAATTCTGCGCATGCGGTAGACTCGGTCGCAGTTTTGCTTTTTTTATTATGTTATCAATCTCTTATAATCATTGTCCCTGAGTCAGATCCAATCCTTCATTTGCAAGGTTGCAGATGGCTGCAAGTAGTGAGCCATCGCTTAGACAGATAGTAAACCCGCCCGGCGTAAATTTGCAAGTGAATTGTGAATGGATCGCTATCGGTCATCGAATTGTAAATTCATACACAATTCCCGAATCATCAAAATGTTTTTGCCGTCTGTGCAAATGTGAGTAGCTCGGACTAATCTGCGACAGAGACAGGCTGTGCAAGGCCGATGCTGACGTCACAGACCGTCCCTTAAAATGCCTTGGCACACCTGTGTTTTTTCTGACACTCCCAGAAAATGGGCGGTTACCGCCCTCAAACCCCAGCTTCCTATCAGCCAAGCTCTGGCCGCTTTGCACTTACGATCCATACACATTCACCCTCACGCATGTGCGACACGTACAGTACACGTGCGCACTCATTCGATAATTGCTTGATTTGTGAATTCTCTAAAATCAACTCTGAATCAGGCCCACTGCATGTTACCATGGCTGCGGCTTCTTGTTACGTGTGATTAGCCTGGATATTTTGATGTCCAACGGTAAATGATATAAACAGCTTCACACTCTAAATATACAACATCCACTATGCCCTACCATCCACTAGGGCATGGTGGGAGAATAAAATAGTGTGCCACATCGCGAGCACAGCGAGCCATGTGAGGGGACGCGGTTCTACGTTTCAGTGTTGAATTTCGGGACAAAAAAAAAAAGTGAAACACCCCATGTCGATCTTTTCACTGTTGACTGTTAACCCATACCCGGTTTAACCCAGTGGTTCCTAAACTTTTTTGAATCAAAGCGCTCTATACTGTAATATCAGGATTTTATCCATGGACAAAAGGTTCTTATTAAGAAATTAACAAAAATATATTAATTAAATTGTGTACATATGTCAGCTTTAGGTTTAATTATGTAGCGAGGGACAAGATTTGTTTCTGTTTGTCCACATGTTTTAAGACAAAAAAAAATCACTATTTTTTGTCAATTACAATGACAATAATTAATTTGAATGGGTCCTGGTTAACCAACCCGAGGCACACCTGCAATGATCCCAACAAAAAAAATTGTGTTTCCAAGGGATATGACACAACAATGTACCCTGGATACAATGGAGAAGCACAGCAGACCTGGACAAATGAAACAATAACTCTACCCGGTGATATAAATACAAACCTATTGAAAGCAATTAATTTAGTAAAAGTCACAGATGATGAGCCAAATATAATAGAGTGTGAGAATCAAAAAGTGAGAGATTTTGGGAGCGTTTTCCCATTTTTTTTAAAGTGGTGATCATTTATATGGCAAAATCAACCTGGTTTGCAGTGTAAATGATTGCCGCTTTAAAAAATATATGAAAACTTTCCCAAAATCTCTCACTTTCTGATTCTCACACCTGATTACATTTGGCCCCAGAGCTACCAATACTGTCATTTCTGTGAAAGTAAATGCAAACAAAAATTAGTGTCTTAGATCTGATCGGGAAATCAGGCAGTTGGTTCACTTTGGGGAAGACCCTTGTTCACCATAACGCAGGGGTGGCCAAACCTGTCCTCAAGATCTAACAACGGTGCATGTTTTCCAGGCAACCTGTGGATCCATAGTAGGAATGAATGCAGCATGTTTTAAAATGTGACAGTTAGTAATAACTACAGCTGTGCACCAGCTAGGTAACCTGGAAAACGTGGACCGTTGGTAGATCTCGAGGACTGGTTTGGCCACCCCTGCCATAACGAATAGGAATTGAGTAGGTAATAGAAAAAAGGTACTTGTTTCCTAGAAGGGCGCCCACGATTTTGATCTTAGGCATTGCAAGGAAAAAAATTGCGTCGGTCGCATCGCATGCGGCCAAAAAATCGCATGCGATGCGACCGACGCGATTACCGCAATTTTACATAGGGAACAATGTTAAATGGCCCAATTGACCCGATTTCACATAGGGAATAATGTTAAATAGCCCACAGACCCCAAATACCCACCCTGAAGTGTGAAATGGCCCCCCCAATTGTTAACGCCCCCCCTCGGTCAACGTCAACCCGAAGCGTGGCGAGCGCAGCGGTACGCGTCCTCCGACCTTTTCATAACCCCACTATCCACGTCGGCGTGGAGTTGAGAATACAAAGTGTGGCGAACGCAGTGAGCCACTGAGCCCGAAGCGTGGCAAGGGGACGCGGAACACGCTCCCGAAGCGTGGTGAGCGCAGCGAGCCCCGCGAGGGGACACGGATTACTTAACATGTATTCCGCGTCCGCTCGCCACGCTTCGGGCTCGTATTCCGCGTCCCCTCGTGGGGCTCGCTGCGCTCGCCACGCTTCGGGCTCGGTGGCTCGCTGCGCTCGCCACACTTTCTATTCTCAGCTCCACGCCGACGTGGATAGTGGGGGTATGAAAAGGTTGGAGGACGCGTACCGCCGCCCCTCGTGGGCTCACTGCGCTCGCCACGCTTCGGGTTGACGTTGATCGTGGGGTGGCGTTAACAATTGGGGGGACCATTTCACACTTCAGGGTGGCTATTTGGGGTCTGTGGGCCATTTAACATTGTTCCCTATGTAAAATCGGATCAATTGGGCCATTTAACATTGTTCCCTATGTAAAATCGGTAATCGCGTCGGTCGCATCGCATGCGATTTTTTGGCCGCATGCGATGCAACCGACGCAATTTACATTTTACCATGCATTTCTATGTAAAATCACGGCCATCGCATCGGTCGCATCACATGCCATTATAATGGCATGCGATGCCCGCGATGGGCGCCCTTCTAGGAAACAAGTACCGAAAAACATATCAAGGGGGAAATCCAATTACCCTAATTAGCCACACCAGAAAATGGAACAAGTGGTGGTTACCCATTGCATTTAGCCACTGGGGGTTGAGGGGCTTTTCTTTCAGGAACGTTGTGAAAAAGTCCATGAGAAAAAGTAATTTGCTGGGGTTTAACGCCTGGGGAAATCCTCTGATGACACATTTTTACATGGAATTAGTGTGTTTACATGGAATTAGTGTGTTACGGTGTATTAACCCTTGGATTGCATGCTGGAAAAGGCAATTTTATTGAATAGCTGTGGCCGTGAAACTCACCGCAATTCCCCGAATGGCAAAAACCATTGTCAATTGGATTCCCCCTATGAGGTATAGGGGTAGTAATTGTCAAAAATGTATTATTTTAAAAAAATATATTGGGGCCAATGTATTAAGCCTGTGAAGTGATAAAGGTGTGATAAAGTGGAAGGTGTGTTTGAAAAATGACAGTTAGGAATTTATTGTCTGTTATCGCCTTCCACTTTTTAACCACATTATCCCTTTACCAGGCTTAGTACATCTGCGCCATTGTTACAAGCCATCAAGCAGTCACTGAGTTCTTTCCCACAAGCTCACATGTCCTGACAATGCCAATAAGATGTAACTCACCACCGCTGCACTGCATTTCCCTCCAAATGGTGCTCCAATGACTGCAATAGTTACGCATATACAGTATAATGGGTCGGTAGTAAAGACTGATCTGAAAATAGGGATTACTATGTAGATATGTCTCTGCCTTTCCTTTTGTACACCTGGAAATATACTATAATGAGTTCCTCTTTAGCTTACAGATGCAGAATGCAGAAGTGATGAACGTAGCAGCGATTACAGAAACCTATTACTTCTGTGTCACATTGACTCACTGGATTATTTGTAGTTCCATGGTCATTCTTTACCGGTGACTTTAGCAGAAGTGCCACTCCGGAAATATCGGTTTACATCAATTACTTGGTTGCTAAAGTTTCCGGGTTGTTAAAGATTTATCCGTAAGATATTTTTCTGTGAAAAAAAGGTGCTTCCCGTATGTTATAAGGGTGTTTAACTTCTCAAAAGGTAATAGTCTCCTTCCGTCCAACTGTTAGTTACCATGTGACTCCTAAGAACAGATTTGTTCATGTAAAAAAGGGCAACGTCTTTGAAATCTAATAAATTACATATCAGGACATAATCATACCTCCCAACTGCTCCGATTTTGATAGCTACTGTAGTAGCTGATTGGTTGCTTCAGAGAACTTCTCTTGATGTGATACAATATGTCTCCCCTATGTGAGGAAACGCTGCTTCAGGTCATTGATGTTTTAGGACAGTCACTTTCCGTGGAGTTAAAATGGTGAATGGGTAAAAATCGCAATGGTCCAGACCCTGGAACACTGGAACGGCTGGATTCCTGTCGCAATCTTAGCCACTGTGGCAATGGTAGAATGCTTCCCTGTACGGTACCGTCTGGTTGGTGTCCCGTTTAGGGGCGCGTATGCGTCAGTAGTCACTGGGGAGACAGGGAAGTAGGTAAAGATTACAGCATCACTGTATGATCCGGGGTTGTGGGGAAAAAAAGTAACAGTCCGGACCATACATTGGGACTGTAGTCTCTCTCGCCGTCTCCCCAGTGACTGCTGACATTTAACCCCCTGGACAGGACACTCGAATGTGTGTAAGGATACCTCCTAACTGTACCAATATTTGAGGGACAGTTATGGTTTTTCTGACTGTCCTGCTATCACACCTGTGGGCCGCAGCAGTGTCCCGTGGTGGAGGGGGGGAGTTGGGCATCCCCCGTCACTCGCTGCTCTGCTTAGACAGAAAAGACAGAGGGACAAGGGGCATGGCCAGCAGCTCACAGAGTGCTGGCCATACTCCCATAGAGATGCCAGCGTGAGCGTCATCCCTGCACAGCCATGCACCTTTTTTGTCACTGGCGTGATTGCACCGGGCAGGGAACCCAAATTCACCGGCGAGAATGTAGTGGAAAGCATGAGACTAATGCTGGCAAGTGAACTGTGCAGTGTTATCTTCTTCTAAATAGGTTGTGGGATTTCCTTCACTGCGAGAAGCACTGACTGACCCTAATAGCATTTTGGGGTCACATGCATGGGACCTGGCATGGGAGTTACTGATAACAACAGCATAATAATAATAATAATAATAATAATAATAATAATAATAATAATAATAATAATAATACTACCTTGAATAATAATATCTTGAATGTTGAACAGAATGGACACGATTTAATTACTTAATTTGGCAGGAATAGGACATACTGTAAAGTACCAACAACAGTCCTATAAAACAACGTGCCAGCTCCCCTGGACCCGATGCTTGGAGCACTACTTGGTGTTCACACATTGTTACGCTGACAGAGGTGTTATTCATGTTTTAATCACTTCAAAACAAGCGCCTCTTGGGTCCCGTAAACGCTACAACATTTATCATTGAACAAATAAAAAACATTACAGCCTGGCATAAAAACGTTACAGCAGGTCCTGAGTCACAAAACACCATGTGCTTTTATTGGCTATCACAGCCTTCAGTGCAAACACAGTGTGAAAACACGTGTTCAATAAAAAGTATATATACCAGTATACAATGATAAGAATTGGAACATGTGCACATTACTGAGGAGAAGGACAAAACATTGGACGATATTTACAAACAGTTTCTAAAGTAATGGCATACAAAGGGGCAGGGGCATTTAATAGAGGAGGAGGCCTGTGTGCAGCCTCCTCCGTTCGGGCCTCCTCTTCTCTGTCATCAACCGTGATGTGCTGCAATATAGAGTCTGAGCACTAGAGGGCTCACACAGCATGCACATGTGCAGAACATGCAGAAAAATGTGACGCCCCTTTTGTTTTCGTTGATTTTTGCAGCCCTGCTGCCATCATCGAGGGACTCCAAAGGGTAAAGTAGTAAAAAATGGGTGCAGCATTTGCAATGTCAGCTCGTGTGCCCTGCACACACGGCAACATAATAAATACACCACTGCAAAGGAGTCAATCCAATTAAGTGTGATTCTGCCGATGTGTTTGTTTCATGAAACTTGAAGACTTTGTACGAACGCACAAATCAGAGACACGTCAGATCCAAATAGAAATGCCGAATTGCAGTACTCATGGTGAGGGAGTGCAAATTTTCTATAAAATGCGATCTGGGAGGGGCCTAAAAAAGTGAAAACTTCCTTAGCAGAACCATATAGATGTCTATTGGTGCACATAAAGAAAGTACTGGATATAAGGTGGTGAATGACTGATTTGTGCATATATATTTTTTAAATGTAAATCCTGTACAAATTTCAATTCTTTACAAAGGAATTAAACAGTTAATTTTGACAAGTAATGTTATAAACAATACCAAAAACAATTCTATTTTCTTGGAATAAATAATGTATTTACATTTAGGGTGCATAATCTAATTAAAAAGATGATTTAGTGGTTATTTGAGGCCATTATTAAAAAAAAAAAATGGAGCCTCCGCCATCTATACCGCTGGCACGCCAGAGAGACCTGACTTGGCGCTCCGTTCGCCTAGACGGGGACACGCGAGCGTTTCACATGTGAGCGTGTCCATTGCCGTGAATGGGGCCCGCGAGTGTCTCACACACTCGCTCCACATTCTTGGCGCAACTCTGCAAAAGAAGCGGTATAGATGTAGGTGGCTCCATCTGTAATTGGCTTATTAGTCATTAGGGGGGTTGGTAAGGGATTCTGAAGTAACAATATTTTTACCTTAAAATTAGGATTTTCCTGACCTTTTTAAACTTAGCCACCTCCAACCTTGCAGGCAGTAATACATAGAAAAAAAGTGGATACCCCTTTCACACAGAAAACCAAATTACCGGATGAAGCAGTTCTATCCGGTAATTTTCTGTTCAACATGGGTCTTTTTTTTTTTCGTTTGAAAGGGTCAACCTGGGTCTCCGAATAAATAAACGTTTTAATCGGCAAACTACCGGGTTGAAATTTTTAACCCGGAAAATATGTATATCTGAAAGGCGTATTAGTAACTGATTCTCCTTTATTTCCTAAGACTCCAGTAAGGAACATTTATTAGACAAAAGTCCTGAATTAATTTGCATAATTGTTTAATGACCTTCCTTACACCAGTTAAGTCATTTAATGGGTCATATTAGACAACATCAAAACTGTCAGCAATAGCAAAACATGCTTATGCATCCATTTTTTTTATATTTAGTTATGCTACTAAATATATATATATATATATTTTAAATTAATGAAAATATTGTAAAAAATATGCCTAAGGGTGTTCTCCTCAACTCAGGGAGTGCTTGATAACAGCTTGATAACATCACGCCGCACACAGCTGGGTTGCTGGGGGCAAGGCAGTGGAGTGGCTGATTCAGTGATCAGCAGCGTCTCATCCCGGGACGGTTGAGAAAGTGGTGGCATTTTTTTAGGAAGTTCTCCCCCCAAAAACTCACCCAGTGGGGAGTGCTACCTAAAAAAAACCCCACCACTGAAGGGGTTAAAGCACATGCAATTCGGAGTGGGTTCCTATCCAAACTCTGAATTATTTTATAGGGACAATCATTTACAAGGCAAAACCATGCTTGTAAATGAGGATTCAGTACTGAATCCCGGCGGTCGGGATCCCGGCGTTTAGAATCCTGATGCCGAAATGCCGACAAGGGGGGGACGTCGATCGCCCCCCCTTGCGGGCTCGCTGCGCTTGCCACGCAGCGGACCCGGTGCCTCGCTACGCTCGGCACACTAATTTATTCTCCCTCCAGGGGTGTCGTGGACACCCACGAAGGGAGAATGTGTCGGGATTTCGCCGGGATTTTAACTGCATCCCGTAAATGATTGCTGCTTTAAGAAACGTCCAAATTCACTCAGGAACCCGGACCTCCTGCCAGCTCAGGCGTCACTACTGTACATCCAGATCATCGCCTGAACTGTAACATTTCTTTATTTATCTCTATGGGGGGCATATTTATTAAGCTCGGTGAAGTGATAAAGTGTCTGGTTTTTAATCACCGGCCAATCAGCTCCTACCTGTGAAGTTACAGGCTTATTTTGAAAAATGACAGGTGGGAGCTGATTGGCCGGTGATACAAACCAGACACTTTATCTCTTCACCGAGCTTAATAAATCTGCCCCTGGGATTTTACATTTTAATAAAGGTTGCCCCAAGTTTTCAGGTCACCTTCTGTCAGTCAGTAGCTTTACCAGAGAACATTGGTTCTGTTATACTGTATGTTTCGATTCAACCATTGGAAATGCTGGTGGAGTTTTCAAAGATTCCTTTTCCTCTCAGGCTACTGACGCTTATTGTGTTATATAATTATATTAGGGGGTGTTTCAAATTCACTTTTATGTAACATGAGAAAAACAGCAAAAGACTGATATAAAACCTGTTTGATAAGTGTTAACACAGTATCATACTGTATGCATTTCTCACCAATTTCACAGGTAGGAGCTTTTCTTGTGATTAAATCAGTACATTATATATTTATATTCTCATATGCTAAGCAAACGAGGCATTAAACACCTTCATCCATAAAGATTATAGCCACAACCTGTATATCAATACCCAACCTTTACATTAAGGCTGCGGCTACATAGCGGCGGAACCCACAGCACTGCACACAGGCTCCTATGTAACTGGCCACACATTAGCGGTGCAGCCGCAGCTGTCGGGTCCTACTGCAGCATGCAGGGCCAGGCGGCAGGATGACCACATTTCAGTGTGAACACATACATTTCAACATGAAATGCGGTTGTTATTGACTGGATTCTGTTCTGCAGGATCTAGTCACACCACTGTTTGTGGCCACACACAGCCTCCTCGCGGCGCATCGAGTCCGGCTGAACAGGACCCGCTGCACCGCCATGTGTGGCTGCAGTCTTAAGCCCCGTACACACGGGGGAGATATATTGCTCAGTTTCTCCTTTTCATCAGCGACCAGAGATGGTCGCTGCTGAAAACGAAACTGCCAGGGGAGCCCGGCAGTGGTAATCAGCTGGTCGCAGGAGCATGTTCCTGCGACCAGCGATCACTACAGGGGTAAAAACGGGAACGGGTGCACACTCCCATTGCGGGCAATATGGTTGCTTAGCGACCATATTTCCCACGATATTGTACAAAACCGCCCCCGTGTGTACGCACCTTTAGAGTAGGGGAATACTAGCAGCTACCTCTAGCAGACATAGACATTCAAATTCCGAAAGCCTTTTTCAATGACAACTTTTGTTGCAAATAGAAGTGTGTATATATATATATATATATATATATCTCAAGAAGATGGGAGGGGGGGGATTGGGGTGCGCTACCTAATATAGAAACTGTACCTCCCAATATAACATAATAAAATCAATATCAATAATATTAATGATGAGAAAAAACCCTTTCTCATCATTAATAAAATGACTATTTATCCTGAAATGGACTGGGCCTAATCATTGTGAACATCTTCAAACACAAGGATACGAATTTCAGAAATGTATTTTTGATTTTATTATGTTATATTGGGAGGTACAGTTTCTATATTAGGTAGCACACCCCAATCCCCCCCCCCATCTTCTTGATTACTATACTGTTCCTCACTAACAGGAGGAATTTTGGTGGTGCTGCACATACAACTAAGTGCAATTCAGAGTCAAACCCCTTTCTTTATATATATATATATATATATATATATATATATATATATAAATATATATATATATATGTTATATTATATTCCATTTTTATTTTCTTCAGAAATATTGTCAAACAGAAATAAGAATTCACTGTTCCCATTCCCTATGTCCATAGCCCCCCACTGTCAAATAATCTCCAAACAGCCCCAGTGGAAATGGAAAATATTCCCAGCAGTATCACCCCACCACCACCCTAGTGCTAACAGATCCCAGTGACATAGCCCCCATCCCCAGTTTTATTCATTTGTAAAATGTTAATATACTGTATAACCCCCGCCCACCAACCAAATAGTTTATATTTTATTTGCAGGGTATAAGCCCCCTACTTCCCCAATGCCAATATATGCACATTACCCCATCCTGCTATGTCATAGCTCCGCCCCCTCACTTTATTGCAGTCCTAGAACCATACATCACTGTCAGTGGGCTGTATCAGAGGAAGGATGTGTATTCTGCACAGATACAGATTACATTTCCTAATTGTCACTTATACCTACACCATGCTGGGTGCAAAAGTTCTGCCAGAAACACATGCCGCATAATAGCACTGAAGTCTGAGAACATGCCCACAAAACGCGCAAGTAACCACCCAGTTAACACTCAGCCAGGCCCAGTGACAGAGAGGTCAAAGGGGACAGCTGCGACTCACCTGCCAGTCTTAGGGGGCCCCAGAGCATGGCTGCGGCGGCAGTGATGTTTTACTCAATATTGTGCTCAGCTCGGTTGTCTGTTCTGTGCCCCTGAGCACCAGACTAATTGTAATGGAATTAGTTTAAAAGTCATTTGAAAATACCTTGAATATTCAGACAAATGATTAAAATAAAACCATGCAATGCTATCTAAAAAAAACAAATACATTTAAAAAAAAGTTTTAAACATTGTTTATCTGACACTAAAGATACAGTATAACAATAACAGACTTTCTGCTATAAATACAACAACAATATTTGGTTTGTTATATACAGAAACACATTATATGACCCATGGATTCCAAATTTCTCTGTTTTTTAACTCTTATAGAAATTTTGGTTCCAAAAATTGCACCTAGCCAGTGTTTGCACACTAGTGATGCTCTGTGTTGTTCAGTGGTGATAGCAGTACTGACCTCATTAGCCATTCATTGGTCAATAGCTCAACCCCAAGAAAAGGATGGTTAACAATGATAGTCAGAGGCCAGAGCTGCACAAAACACTCCCCTCTTTTCAGTTAGAGAGACAGTTAGAGCGCAACTATTGCACAATCCCCAGAATGCTTTGCTGGGAATACACAAATAATTTGCATACTAAGTGCTGCTTTGATTATGACAAACTAACTTTGAAAGATTCAATTTTATTGATAGTCACTAATGAATGATTAAAGGGTATATATTATTTATTACACACCCAGTGGTGGGAATATTGTGGGTTTAAGGAATGTGGGCCTGATTTAGTTAATGCCACTACATGTGCAAATTTGTGTGCCACGGCTGTGCTAATAATAAGCAAATGTCTCAGCAGCCGTGATTTGTATTGTGACGCTCACAAGGATGGGACACTCATGCCTTTGAGCTGGCAATCCCGGAAGTCAGAGGCTATGCTCTTCGGAAAGTAGCACCTGTCATCCTCCGCCCCATTTCCCTTCACGGTAAAGCCAGGCCTCATCAAGATCCTTGGTGTCTGGTTTGGGGGAGATGGAGCGGCCCTGAAGTGCTGGGATGAAAGACTTGCGACAATGCGTCAGAAATTGGGATTGTGGAGTCTCAGAGACCTTACCTGGCCGCGATCTGCAAGGCCATCACACGGGCCGTTTTCCACTTCATCTGGGGCTCCAAAATGGACAGAGTGAAGCGGATTGTTATGTACAAAGATCCCCTCAAAGGTAGCAAAGGCATTCCAGACATTCCAACTATGCTGAGAGCCTTCTTTGCATGTAACTGTATCCGCAGAACTTTGATTGACAATTGTGCCGGCTCTGCGGGAACTCCATGTCCCGCTTCTTCCTCCTACCCTTGTGGAGGACCCTTAAATGGGACAAGTTGGACAGCTCCATCCCTTACAACTGAACTACTCCATGGTTCTACCTGGACGTGTCCAAGTTTGTGAGGGAGCACCAACTGAAGGGATTGAAACCCGACTTGTGGAAACCTAAAACTGTCCACAAGTTCATCAGAGCCAAAGACGTCATGGATCCGATTTCAGGGCTCCCTTCAGCAACTGCCAAGTTTGTCTGGGAGTATGTGGCCTCCAAAAGGCTTACAAATAGACACAAGGACATTTCATGGATGGCCATCCAGGGGGGCTTGCCTCACCGGTCATTCATGCACTCCCGAAACTTGTGTAGGTATATACATTGTCCCTGGTGCTTTGTGCATGAAGAAACCTCCATGCACATCTTCTGGGACTGCACCTACGCACAGTTGTTGTTGGATGCCCTAGAGACTGAATTCAAGGACTCCGTGCCCAGGATCTGT
Organism: Crinia signifera; assembly: GCF_055691185.1. Lineage (NCBI taxonomy): Eukaryota > Metazoa > Chordata > Amphibia > Anura > Myobatrachidae > Crinia > Crinia signifera. The sequence goes on from NC_139221.1 coordinate 285,380,905, forward strand.
CTTTCATACCTTTCAGTACTGTATGGACTTTTCCCAGGCACCCACACATATGGGGCGACCCAGGAAGCCTGGCGCCTTATAAACTGTGTTAAGGACGCTTTGTGGTTTGCCAGAAATCGTCTCATATTGAGGAGGGAGAGAATGTCCGTTCAGGACAGTCGCAGGCTGGTTCACAGCCTGCTCAGAGACTATTCCATCCGGGATAGCCCTGAGGAAGAAGAGGACTAAACCCCTTTTCTTCTGGTCCTTTCCCCTTGTTTGGATTGTTTTATAAGACTTTGGGACCGTGGCCCCTTCCCCCCTCACTTCACAATGTTTTGTTGATGTCTTTCTATTTATTGCCCTCCCCTTATATGTGTCTGTCTGGTCAAATAATCACCCCCTATCCTCCACACCCATAGTCTTGTATACTGTTGTGTAAATGTTACCGTTAGAATGCATAGTGCATAGTATAGTCTATAGTGTGAGTTTATCTTGTGCTGTATTTAATAATATGTACTATACTGTTTGCATGTGTACTGTGTTTTGGCTGTGCTGCGACACGGTATATGTGTGATATTTGTTATCGTCTGTTTTTTGCATTCTTTATGTACAATAAACACCTGCTTTTTCAATCAAAAAAATCCCATTACATCCCACAAATGCCCCCAGCTGTCAATCACTTTGCAATCAATTCCTCACTGCAAATGACAATTGTAATGCAACTTGATGCATGCACTGTGCAATTCATACACACACATGGTACACAGGACGCTGATCCTTGACGCTGAGCTAGGGATGGCCATTGTTGCCTTTGCCATCGATGGCAAAAGTGCAACTGACCATTGATGTTTTTACATATCGATGGTCATCCATTGTCTTTGACTGATTGGCCTGCGGGCCAATCAGGATATGGGGGTGGGGCTTCATGGGTGTCCTGGGTGGAGCTATGCTCCATGTCCCAGGAAAAAGCAAAACAAAACTATTCCTTTAAGCTTGACATCGATGGTGGGAAACCATCTGGTTCTCTTCCATCGATGTCAAAACTATTCGACATCGGCCATAAACCATCAATGTTTTCTAATCATCGATGGTCGTTGGCCATCCATATGCTGAGCTGCACTTTGTACATCACTTAATCACAGGTGACAGGAGCCCTGTGAGCCCTGCTCAGGAAAGAAAGGAAAATGTGGAATTCCGTAATGAGGGATGTTTATAGTTCAGACTGGCTAAGATTCCCCTTAAGGCCCCCATACACTGGCCTGTGTGAGGCACAAGTTCCCCGACAACTCCCCGGGAGGGCTTCCATCCGATGTGGCACTTGATGGCAAATCGCCACTTTGACCATTTTACATATGATTTATTGCATGCAATTTATCGTATGTAAAAGGTCTCCCAGGGAGCTGCCGGGGGAGAACAAGGGAAATCAGATGCGATATAAGGTAGGTGCAAAAAAGCATCCGCGAGTTTGAAAAAACTCAGGAGCCCGAGGTGTGCTCCCCACCACCAGTGCTGTGCCTAAACACGTGCAAAGGAGGCCGTGCGATCGAATGGGTCTGTCTCCTAGGAGACAGGGCCCAGTTTTTTCCCTAACCCCTCTCAACCATAAGGCCGAAGAGGGGAAAATAGGGAACGGTGGGTCCTCTTCGCCGAAGCTTAGAGAGACCCTCATTCCTCAACCCCCGGAAGGGTTAGGACGGTGGGTCCTCCGCACCCGAAGGTTTGGAGAGACCCTCTGTAGACTTCCCTCCGCCTTGCGGCTCGGGGTCGTCCTCGGGGGGCACGAAGCTCTCCCCAAAAGGCGAGAGCTTCGGCACATTGGGGAAATGGAAGGCCCGACCACACTACCCAAAAAAACGTGACAAAACTACAAAAAACAAGGAACGTGAAAAGTGACAAACATGAGAGGGGGAAGAGAAATAAATAATAAAGGACCCTAGCCAGAAGGCCAGGATGGGGGTGTGAGAAATTGTCCGCGATTTTTGATTGAAAAAGCAGGTCTTTATTGTACATAAAGAATGCAAAAAACAGACGATAACAAATATCACACATATACCGTGTCGCAGCACAGCCAAAACACAGTACACATGCAGACAGTATAGTACATATTATAAAATACAGTACAAGATAAACTCACACTATAGACTATACTATGCACTATGCATTCTAACGGTAACATTTACACAACAGTATACAAGACTATGGGTGTGGAGGGTAGGGGGTGGGGGAGGAGGAATCACATGCCCGAAGCTTTATTGACCAGACAGACATATATAAGGGGAGGGCAATAAATAGAAATACATCAACAAAACAACAGACATTGTGAAGTGAGGGGGAAGGGGCCACGGTCCCAAAGTCTTATAAAACAGTCCAAACAAGGGGAAAGGACCAGAAGAAAAGGGGTTTAGTCCTCTTCTTCCTCAGGGCTATCCCGAATGGAATAGTCTCTGAGCAGGCTGTGAACCAGCCTGCGGCAGTCCTGAACGGACATTCTCTCCCTCCTCAGTATGAGTCGATTTCTTGCAAACCACAAAGCGTCCTTAACACAGTTTATAAGGCGCCAGGCTTCCTGGGTTGCCCCATATGTGTGGGTGCCCGGGAATAGTCCATACAGTACCGAAAGGTATGAAAGACAGCTCCTGGGCACGGAGTCCTTGAATTCAGTCTCTAGGGCATCCAACAACAACTGTGCGTAGGTGCAGTCCCAGAAGATGTGCATGGAGGTTTCTTCATGCACAAAGCACCAGGGACAATGTCTATACCTACACAAGTTTCGGGAGTGCATGAATGAACGGTGAGGCAAGCCGCCCTGAATGGCCATCCATGACAAGTCTTTGTGTCTATTTGTGAGCCTTTTGGAGGCCACATACTCCCAGACAAACTTGGCAGTTGCTGAAGGGAGCCCTGAAATCGGTTCCATGTTGTCTTTTGCTCTGATGAGCTTGTGGACAGTTTTAGGTTTCCACAAGTCGGGTTTCAATCCCTCCAGTTGGTGCTCCCTCACAAACTTGGACACATCCAGGTAGAACCATGGAGTAGTCCAGTTGTAAGGGATGGAGCTGTCCCACTTGTCCCATTTAAGGGTCCTCCACATTGGTAGGAGGAAGAAGCGGGACATGGAGTTCCCCGCAGAGCCGGTACAATTGTCAATCAAAGTTCTGCGGATACAGTTACATGCAAAGAAGGCTCTCAGCATAGTTGGAATGTCTGGAATGCCTTTGCCACCTTTGAGGGGATCTTTGTACATAACAATCCGCTTGACTCTGTCCATTTTGGAGCCCCAGATGAAGTGGAAAACAGCCCGTGTGATGGCCTTGCAGATCGCCGCCAGAGGTGGCCAGGCCTGGGCGGTGTACTGAAGAACAGGAAGAATCTCATTCCGCAGCACAAATGTTTTCCCTTCGATGGTAAGGTCTCTGAGACTCCACAATCCCAGTTTCTGACGCATTGTCGCAAGTCTTTCATCCCAGCACTTCAGGGCCGCTCCATCTCCTCCGAACCAGACACCAAGGATCTTGATGAGGTCTGGCTTTACCGTGAAGGGAAATGGGGCGGAGGATGACAGGTGCCACTTTCCGAAGAGCATAGCCTCTGACTTCCCAAGGTTAACCTTTGCTCCTGAAGCACGGCCGAAGTCCTCGCAGGTCTGGACGAGAGCTGTCACTGATCTCTGGTCTGCGCAGAACACAGTGACGTCATCCATGTACAGCGAACACTTGGCCTCTGGGTGGTCTGGACCCGGTGCGGTGATCCCTCTGATCTCTTGATTTTGCCTGATGGATACAGCGAAGAGCTCTATAACACAAACAAAAAGAAGAGGTGAAAGAGGGCATGCCTTGTCTGACCCCAGACAGAACTGAGAAGGGGTCAGTCTTCCAGCCGTTCACCAACACCGAGCTGTAAATGTCAAGGTACATCAGGTTAACATAAGAACAGAACAGCTCACCGAGACCAAATTTACGCAGTACCTTGCCCATCAGCTCATGGGAGACACGGTCAAAGGCCTTTTCCTGATCAAGACTGATCAGGGCTGTGCACACATTACGGTCTTTCACGTAATGGACCGTGTCTCTGAGGAGGGCAAGGCTGTCTGCAATTCTGCGGCCGGGAATGGCGCAGGTTTGGTCTGGATGAACGATCTGCCCAATGACAGCCTTCAGCCGGTTGGCCAGTACCTTGGCGAGGATTTTGTAGTCCACGTTCAGAAGAGAGATGGGACGCCAGTTTTTCAGGTCACATCTCTCCCCCTTACGCTTATACAAGATCGTGATCATTCCTTCCCTCAGCGAAGAAGGCATTTTGCCCTCCACCACCATCTCCTCGTACAGCTCAAGCAGGTCCGGGCCAATGAGATCCCACAGCGCAACATAAAGCTCTGCTGGGAGACCATCACTGCCCGGAGTCCTGCCCTGCCTAAAGGATTTAGCGGCAGAGAGCACCTCCTCCAACGCCAAGGGAGCGTCCATGGCTGATTTACCTGCAGGATCAATAGTGTTAGTGATACCTGACAGGAACCTATCCGCCTCATCTGTGTCTGTAGTCTTAGGGGAGTAGAGGTCGCTGTAGTAGTCGCGAACGACCTTCATCACGCCCTCCTTCCCCTGTCTGGGGATGCCATTCTCATCACGCAGTTCTGTCAGGGGCGTGTGGCCAGAGTGGAGTTTCCTGAAAAAGAAGGAAGAACACGTCTCACCCTTCTCCAGATTCTCCACCTTGGAACGGAAGACGATGCGTCTGGATTCCTCCTCAAAGTGCCTTTTCAGGCTCTTTTTGGTCTCGTCCAGGTCGTCCTTCACGTCCCAGCCGCACCGCTGGAGGTCCACCAGGGACTGGAGCTCACGCTGCAGTTTTCTGAGGTTCCTCTTACGGTCGCATGCCTGGATACGCCCTTTAGCCTGAAAGAAACTGCGGATGTTAGATTTGGCATATTCCCACCAATCAGACATACAGTCAAAGTAACATTTGTCATTCTTCCATGTGATGTAGGCATCCTTAGGCTCAGCCAGTACTTCCTCCCTTTCCAGTAAGGCACAGTTCAACTTCCAGGAGCCTGGGCCAGATGGAAAACCATGGCCCAGAACCCCTTGGAAGAGAATGGCCCTGTGGTCAGAGAAGAAGCAGGGAACCATAGAATGCCTAACCTGCTGCACTGCCCGGGATGTGAACACAAAGTCAATGCGGGAACGCACGGAGCCATCGGGGCGGCTCCACGTGAAATTCACTGAGCCAGCCCCCATGGAGCCCACAGCGTCCCGCAGTGATGCTTCGGCCACCATTTCCCTGAGCAGGTTGGACGTGATGTCCAGCTTCGCAGAGTTGCAGGTGCTTCGACCATCCCCTTCAATCGGGCAGTTGAAGTCCCCGGCCATCACTACAGCCCTGGTAGTGGCGAGCTGGGTCCGCAGGGTCTGGAATAATTCCAAACGCTCATTCTTAAAGGGTGAAGCATACACGCAGATTAGCCTGATAGGCTCACCTGCCCAGGACCCATCTACGACGAGTAATCTCCCGCAGACAAACTCCTGAACAGAATCTAACGTGAAGAGGCTGCCCCTAATAAGAATGGCTACCCCTGCAGACTTACACTCACCTCCACCGGACCAGTAGGACGGACCATGGGACCACTGCCGGGCCAGGTGCCTGTAGGACCTGGAGAAAGGGAGAGAGCATTCCTGCAACATATACACATCACATTTCTGAATGTCAAGAAAGGAAAAAATAGTTTGACGTCTGTTCTTGTCCTTAATGCTCCTTACATTAATGGTAAAAAGATTAAAAGCTACCATTTGTTAAGAGAAAAAGGTTACTGTGGCGATACGTATACTTTACCACTCCCATCGGGAGGTGCTTCCTCTGGGTCGGCCACCGGATCTCCCTGCTGGGGTGTCTCGATGTTGTTAAGCAGTTGGTCGATGTTGTTGAGGCTGTCAAGCTCAGGCACCCCACTCTCCTCGAAGACCTCTGCATATGCCTCCATCTCCTCCTCGAGGGTGAGGGAGTCCTGGTCTGGCTCGACCGATTCGACTGCCGCTTTCTTGGAAGATTCTGGGTCAGCAGCTGGGCTGTCTAACTCCTTCCTCTTCCTTCTCGGCTGTACATTTCCTGCAGGGGCAAGTGGTGGGAACTCTTCCTCGGAGAGGAGAGGGACAGGGAGGGGGCGAGAGGGGGTGGTGGGAGGAAGGGTGGGTTGGATCACAGGTCGGGAGGGTGAGGGAGGGGGTGTGGTGCGAACAGCCGGGGTGGGGGTTGCTGTCACAGTGGGAGGGAGGGGAGGAGGGTTAGGGATGGTGGGGGGAGGGGAAGGTTTCTCACCGCCTTGCTTCTGCTGGATCTGCTTTCTCTGTGCAGGCTTGGGTGGTACCTTGGCAGGGGCTACCACACCCGATACTGCTGCGGCGTAGGATCTCACTCTGTCGGGACAGTCCCGGTAGACGTGCTCCACTTTGCCGCACAGGTGGCAGGTCATCTTCGTGGGGCAATCCTTTGTCTCATGACCAGCCATGTGACAATGTTTGCAGGCCGGGACCTTGCAGTCCTTCGCCATGTGATCCTTCCCGCTGCACTTCCTGCAGTTGCGCGGCTGGTCAGAGTAATGGAGAAGTCCTGCTGTTCCCCCCAGGGAGAAGCACTGTGGAAGGTGCTTTACTCCTTCTGGGCACGAGGTGTCCTTGTGCAGCCGGACGATCACTGCCCACTTCGTGGACCAGAATCCATCATCGGTCATGATCCTTGTGGGGTTCCTCACGACCGTGCAGAATCGGCCCAGAAATGTGGCAATGTCTCCGGCTGGCGTGTGAGGGCTGCGCATTGAAACCGTCACCCGCCTCTCCTCCCTTTGGATAGGGCAGTTGCCCACAAAGCTAGAGAGAGGGGATTCAGGTCTCGCCGCTTTCACTGCCTCCCAGTACCTCTTACAGATGGCAATGGAGGTGAAGGTGACGTAGAAGATCCCCTTCAGGTAATTCTGAATGCTGAGTGTTTCAGCCCTCGTGAATCCCTGGTCGAGAACCATCTTCTTGCCGAAGGTGTCGATCGACATGTCCGGCACCTGTCCATCCGACTCCTTAAACTTCAACACCACGGTCTGCCTCATCCAGGGCTCCAGGGCTGGGAGGCCTTTGGAATGGTCCTGGTCGGGCACCGTTGGTGGTGTCGTAGAAGGGGCAGTGGAGCAGGGGCCAGCCGAGACGGTCGGACCTTCGGCCGGTGACTTACCCTTCTTCCCGGGCTTCTTCCTCCCAGCGAGGGTGGCCGGAGTGGAGGCTGAGGCCGGCACCAGGGCTGGAGCAGCTGTGGCCATCCTTCCGGTTTCTCGGGGCAGCTGAAGTCGGGGCAAAGGGTCTTCTCCGGCGTCGAAAGGAGGAGATGAAGGGGTCGCTTCAGAGGGCAGAGCAACACAAGTCTAACCCTCCAAGGAGGCTAGAGAGCGATGCACGGCTTCAGAGGGCAGAGCAAAGCAAGTCTAACCCTCCATGGAGGCTGGGGAGCGTTGCAGAGCTTCGGAGGGCAGAGCGGAAAGTCTGACCCTTGGCGGTGGCTCCGGAGCGGTGGAGGCTTCAGAGGGCAGAGCAGAAAAGTCTGACCCTCCTAGGCAGCTCGGGAGTGCTGCAAGGCTTCGAGAGGGCAAAGCAAACAAGTCTGCCTCTCCCAGGTGGCTAGGGTGCGTTGATCTCCTCTTCAGGCGAAATCCTCCTCTCCTCGCAGTCGAAATTGACAGTGAGAAATTGTCCGCGATGTGAACCTGACAGCTGCCAACATGATTAATCTTATGTACAGCACATTTAATCTCACAATCTGATCAGATGCATACCTCCCAACTGTCACGATTACAGCGGGACAGTCCCGATTTTCGGGTCCTGTCCCACCCGCGGCAGGCATTGTCCCGCTGCGGGGGTGGCAGTTGGGAGACCCCCCAATCTAGTAGAATAGACGCTGTGTGCATGCGCACAGCATCTATTCTCGTATGAAAATGAGGTTACGGCTAATTAGCATAAGCCACACCTCATTTGCATACGCCCTGCCCCCTTTTCGGACGCTAGTGTCCCTTTTTCATCAGGACAGAAGTTGGGAGGTATGCAGATGCGTACAGGTCAAGGTATTGGATCGAATGGGATGTCATACACTTGTGATTTTGGCAGATTTTACCCTATTTCTCTGCCCGATCCTTCGGAATTGGGTGAAATCTGCCAAAATCTCAGCAGTGCATGGGCACCTTAAGTAATAATGGTGGACAGTGTTCTCATCAGTATTATTTGCATGAAGCTGGGGATATAATATATAATTAGCATAAAGTTATAAATCTGACAACCCTGGGTGTACACACTGGCGGCCACTCTGCATTCGACACAGAATGACTCTAGGTCGACAGTCATAAGGTCGACCACTATTGGTCGACAGCGTCTAAAGGTTGACACTCAAAAGGTTCAACATGGTCCAAAGGTCGACAGGGTTTAAAGGTTGACAGACAATAGGTCAACAGCCAAAAGGTCGACATGCATTTCTTACAAAATTTTGAGCCGACAGGCGGTATTTCATGCCCTACCATCCACTAGGTCGTGGAGGGAGAATGGTACTTATATGTTAGTTGGGCGCCCACTATAGTTAGTACGCTCATACCCCCACTATCCATGTCGGCGTGGAATTGATTCTATATAGTGTGGCGAGCGCAGCGATCCCTGCGCGGGGACGCGGAAAACTTAGCAAATAGCTTAGTGGGCGCCCAACTAACATATAAGTACCGGGAGAAGAAAATAGCGTGCCGAGCGCAGCAAGGCACTGAGCCTGAAGCATGGCGCAGCGAGCCATGTGGCAGTGTCCATGTCGACCTATGTCAACATAGATACCCTAAAAAACAATAAAAACTCAAAGTCGACCTTTTGACCATGTCGACCCTTTTGATGTCAACCTTTTGACCCTGTCAACCTTTGAACCCTGTTGACCTTGTGACTGTCGACCATATGATTTTAGACCTAGAGACTGTAGATGTTTTATACCATAACCCACAAAATCAGGATAAAACATTTTAAATGGCAATTAGGCATAAGGATTCGGGAAAGGGGAATCTTGTTGCGTACACAATGAGCGATTTTCGCGGGGGTGATAGACTTTCCAGGACGCTATGGAAAGCCATCCACCGGCCCGTACACACTGGGCTGTTTTGAGTTGAAGGCAGCGGACAAACACCACATGTGAGCTGTTTTAATCTCAGAATCGCCCAGAGTGTATGTATCGGCTATTAGCCTTTATACTATAAATATCCGTCCTTATGTGAGCACACAGCAGGGGCATCAGGCAAGCTAGTGTGGGTATTGCTACTGTAGGGTCATAGCACCTGGGATTAAGTGATGTACACTGGGCAGATCAGCGTCCTGCATACCGCGTGTGTGTCTGACTTGCACAGTGCATGCATCAAGTTGCATTACCATTGCCAATCACAGTGAGGATTTGATCGCAAAGTGATTGACAGCTGGGGGTGTTTGTGTGAGGGGAATGGGAATGGCAGCTCAGATGCATGTGCGTCCCATCCTTGCAAGCGTCGCAATACAAATCGCGGCACCCTATATTTGCATATTTTCGCACAGGTGTGGCAATACATACATGTGTAAATCAGGCCCACATTCCCACTACTGGGTGTGTAATAAATAATATATACTCTTTAATCATTAATTAGTGGCTATTATTATTGTTACTATTATTATTATTATTATTAATAATAATAATAATAATAAAATGTAATCTTTCAAAGTTAGAGTTTGTCATCATCAAAGCAGCACTTAGTATGCAAATTATTTGTGTATTCCCAGCAAAGCATTCTGGGTATGGTGCAATAGTTGAGCTCTATTGTCCAGTCTCTCTAACTGAAAAGAGGGGAGTGTTTTGTGCAGCTCTGGCCTCTGGCTATCATTGTTAACCATCCTTTTCTTGGGGTTGAGCTATTGACCAATGAATGGCTAATGAGGTCAGTACTGCTATCACCACTGAACAACACAGAGCATCACTAGTGTGCAGACACTGGCTAGGTGCAATTTTTGGAACCAAAATTTCTATAAGAGTTAAAAAAAAAAACAACAGAGAATTTCTGAATCAATGGTTGATAGAATGTGTTTATGTATATAACAAACCAAATATTGTTGTACTAGGTGATTCATCGCGCCCTACGGGCGCTCTTCACACCGTCGTAAGGGGCTGCGCCCCCTTAATTTGTGAATGTTTGTATATGAGAAATATGGTTAGAATTCTATGAAAGATGCCCTGTATTGCAACTTAGGTGTCCGCGAATCGCGGGAGGGGGGGTCGCGGAGGGTGCCGCGAATTGCAGGAGGGGGGGTCATGGGGGGTGCCGCGAATTGCAGGAGGAGGGGTTGTGGGGGGGTGGATGCTGCGAATCGCGGGAGGGGAGGGATTGCAGAGAATCGCGGGAGGGGGGTCGCGGGGTGGGTTGCCGCAAATCGCGGGAGGGGGGTTACGGGGGCGGGGGTTGCGGCGAATCATGGTAGGGGGGGTCGCGGGGGATGTGCCGTGAATCACGGGAGGGGGGGTCACGGGGTGGGGTGCCGAGAATCGCGGGGGGGTGTGTGTGTGCCATGAATCGCGGGAGTGGGGGTTGCGGGGGGGTGGGGGGGTGTGACGCGAATCGCCACAAGAAAAAATCAACACAGAAAGGTCAACACATGTAAATGTTGATATAAGTGTGGCACTTCATTGGTGTCCATGTCCACACATGAGAATGAATATGAAAATATTCAAAAAATGAAAAAAAAAAACTTCAAAAACTCATGTCAACCTTTTTCATTGTCGACCATAGCCATGTCAGTGTTTTCCATGTGCAATTTAATTCTGGAGCTGCCGCGAATCACGGGGGGTGCCGCGAATTGCGGGAGGGGGGGGTCGCAGGGTTGGGTGCCGCGAATCGCGGGAGAGCGGGGTTCACAGGGGTTCCGGTGGGGGGGTTGCCGCGAATTGCGGGAGGTGGGGGGTCACGGGGGGTGCCGCGAATCGCGGGAGGGGGGTTTGCGGGGGGGTGTGACGCGAATCGCCACAAGAAAAACTCAACACAGAAAGGTCAACACATGTAAATGTTGACATAACTGTGCCACTTCATTGGTGTCCATGTTGACACATGACAATGAATATGAAAACATTCAAAAAATGAAATAAATCTTCAAAAACTCATGTCAACCTTTTTCTTTGTCGACCATAGCCGTGCCAGTGTTTTGCAAGTGCCATTTAATCCTGGGGCTGCCGCGAATCGCGGGGGGTGCCGCGATTTGCGGGAGGGGGGGGGGTTGCGGGGGGTGGGTGCCACGAATCGCGGGAGGGGGGGTCGCGGAGGGTGCCGCGAATTGCAGGAGGGGGGGTCATGGGGGGTGCCGCGAATTGCAGGAGGAGGGGTTGTGGGGGGGTGGATGCTGCGAATCGCGGGAGGGGAGGGATTGCAGAGAATCGCGGGAGGGGGGTCGCGGGGTGGGTTGCCGCAAATCGCGGGAGGGGGGTTACGGGGGCGGGGGTTGCGGCGAATCATGGTAGGGGGGGTCGCGGGGGATGTGCCGTGAATCACGGGAGGGGGGGTCACGGGGTGGGGTGCCGAGAATCGCGGGGGGGTGTGTGTGTGCCATGAATCGCGGGAGTGGGGGTTGCGGGGGGGTGGGGGGGTGTGACGCGAATCGCCACAAGAAAAAATCAACACAGAAAGGTCAACACATGTAAATGTTGATATAAGTGTGGCACTTCATTGGTGTCCATGTCCACACATGAGAATGAATATGAAAATATTCAAAAAATGAAAAAAAAAAACTTCAAAAACTCATGTCAACCTTTTTCATTGTCGACCATAGCCATGTCAGTGTTTTCCATGTGCAATTTAATTCTGGAGCTGCCGCGAATCACGGGGGGTGCCGCGAATTGCGGGAGGGGGGGGTCGCAGGGTTGGGTGCCGCGAATCGCGGGAGAGCGGGGTTCACAGGGGTTCCGGTGGGGGGGTTGCCGCGAATTGCGGGAGGTGGGGGGTCACGGGGGGTGCCGCGAATCGCGGGAGGGGGGTTTGCGGGGGGGTGTGACGCGAATCGCCACAAGAAAAACTCAACACAGAAAGGTCAACACATGTAAATGTTGACATAACTGTGCCACTTCATTGGTGTCCATGTTGACACATGACAATGAATATGAAAACATTCAAAAAATGAAATAAATCTTCAAAAACTCATGTCAACCTTTTTCTTTGTCGACCATAGCCGTGCCAGTGTTTTGCAAGTGCCATTTAATCCTGGGGCTGCCGCGAATCGCGGGGGGTGCCGCGATTTGCGGGAGGGGGGGGGGTTGCGGGGGGTGGGTGCCACGAATCGCGGGAGAGCGGGGTTCATGGGGGTTCCGGTGGGGGGTTGCCGCGAATTGCGGGAGGGGGGGGGGTCGCGGGGGGGTGCCGGAGGGGGGGTTGCGGGGGGTGTGACGCGAATCACCACAAGAAAAAAATCAACACAGAAAGGTCAACACATGTAAATGTTGACATAAGTGTGGCACTTCATTGGTGTCCATGTCGACACATGAGAATGAATATGAAAATATTCAAAAAATGACAAAAAAAATTCAAAAACTCATGTCAACCTTTTTCATTGTCGACCATAGCCATGTCAGTGTTTTCCATGTGCAATTTAATTCTGGAGCTGCCGCGAATCACGGGGGGGTGCCGCGAATTGCGGGAGGGGGGTCGCGGGGGTGGGTGCCGCGAATCGCGGGAGGGCGGGGTTCACAGGGGTTCCGGTAGGGGGTTGCCGCGAATTGCGGGAGGTGGGGGGTCACGGGGGGTGCCGCGAATCGCGGGAGGGGGGGTTGCGGGGGGTGTGACGCGAATCGCCACAAGAAAAAAATCAACACAGAAAGGTCAACACATGTAAATGTTGACATAAGTGTGCCACTTCATTGGTGTCCATGTCGACACATGACAATGAATATGAAAAAATTAAAAAAATTTAAAATAAATCTTCAAAAACTCATGTCAACCTTTTTCATTGTCGACCATAGCCATGTCAGTGTTTTGCATGTGCCATTTAATCCTGGGGCTGCTGCGAATTGCGGGGGGGGGGTGCCGCGAATCGCGGGAGGGGGGTCACAGGGGGGGTGCCGCCAATCGTGCAAGGGGGGGTCGCGGCGGGGTCCTTTTTGCTGCGAATCGCGGGAGGGAGGTCGCGGGGGGTGTTTTTTCCGCGAATCGGGGGGGGGGGTCACGGGGGAGGGTTTGCCGCGATTCGCGGGAGGGGGGGGTCGCGGGGTGGTGGTTATGCCGCGACTTGCGGGAGGGGTCGTGGGGGGGTTCTTTTTGCAGCGAATCGTGGGAGGGGGGGTCGCGGGGGTGTTTTTGCTGCGAATCGCGGTAGGGGGGGTCGCGGGGGAGCGGGTATTTTTGCCGCAAATCGCGGGAGGGGGGGTGCGCGGGGGGGGGGGGTTTGCCGCAAATCGCGGGAGGGGGGCGCTCACCTGGTGGCTGTGGAGTAGCAGTGCTGGGCAACATGGGAAGGCAGTGGGTGTCTGGCACTGTCTGTGGGCTCACTGGGCTGGTTCTCTGTCACATACCTCCCAACATGACCCTCTCCAGGAGGGACACAATGCTCTGTTTCTAGACTTCCCCTTAATGTATGATTGCCATCACCTGTTTTAAACAGGTTAATTTCTCAGAAAGGTGTTCAGCACAGATGAAGGCAATCACACATTAAGAGGAAAGTCCAGGAACAGAGCGTTATAGACACAGACACCCACTTTGAGTGACAGATGTAGCCAAATATATAGGAGATTTATAGCAATACATCTGTTATTATTTATTTCTCTTCCCCTTTCACATTTCGTCACTTTTCACGTTTTTTGTCACATTTATTTGGATAGTGTGGTCGACCCTTACGGGCCTTCCATTTCCCCAATGTGCCGAAGCTCTCATCCTTTTGGGGAGAGCTTTAGTCCCCTCGAGGACGACCCCGAGCCGCAAGGCGGAGGGAAGTCTAATGCGGGTCTCTCCAAACCTTCGGGTGCGGAGGACCCACCGTCCTAACCCTTCCGGGGTTGAGGAAAGAGGGTCTCTCTTAACTTCGGTGAAGAGGACCCACCGATCCCTATTTTCCCCTCTTCGGCCTTATGGTTGAGAGGGGTTGGGGGAAACACGGGGCCCTTCTCCTTCGGGAGAAAGCCCACTCGATCGCACGACCCCCTATGCACATGTTTAGGCACAGCACTGGTGGTAGGGAGCACACCTCGGGATCCTGAGTTTTTTCAAACTCATGGCTAATGAGGTCAGTACTTCTATCACCACTGAACAACACAGAGCATCACTAGTGTGCAAACACTGGCTAGGTGCAATTTTTGGATCCAAAATTTTTATATGAGTTAAAAGACAGAAAAATCTCAGGTGTTTGTGTATATATATAATAGGGGAATCGGTACATAAGACCAGACTTAGGTCTACAGTCATTAGGTTGACCCCGGAAGGTTGACTGGACGCAAGGTCGACAGGGTTAAAGGTCGACATGACTTAGGGTTCACATGGGCCAAGGTTGACATGGGTTTAGGTCGACAGTCATTAGGTCGACATGAGTTTTTCACTGTTTTTTTACCCGAATGTCGACACAGTCGACATGGACACAGTTGGAGTTGAACCGCAGCCCCTCGCACGGTGCCTTGCTATGCTCGGCACACTATTTTATTCTCCCACCACGCCCTAGTGGATGGTAGGGCATGAAATACCACCTTTCGGCACATGTCGGCTCAAAAAACAGTGAAAAACTCAGGTCGACCTATTGACTGTCGACCTAAACCCGTGTCGACCTTGGTCCATGTCGACCTTGACCCATGTCAACCTTGACCCATGTCAACCTTTAACCCTGTCGACCTTGGGGCCAGTCGACCTTCCGGGGTCGACATAATGACTATCGACCTAAGTGTGGTCTGACAGATGACCGTTTCCCATATTAGGAATGGGACATCGAAAGAAAACATCAGTTAAATGATGTTTTTCAACATTGGTTACAAAACAAAACATAATTTAGATCTAAACATTGGTACTCTAAAACCAATGTTAACTGATTTCTATATATTTTCTAATAAACTGTCTACGTAAGCTAGTGGTCAGGGAACTCGGTCCTCATTACCCCACACAGTGCATGTTTTGCTGGTAACCCAGCAGGTGCACAGGTGTACTAATTACTCACAGACACATTTTATAAGGTCCGCAGGTGGAGTTAATTATTTCTGTGAGGAGACCAGCCAAACATGCACTGAGTGGGGTAATGAGGACCGAGTTCCCTGACCACTGACTTAAGCATATAATACACTAATAAGCTTATGAAATGATAAATAATCCTCCTATTGAGTTTATCTTGTTGGAGGCTTTTACAACTAACACACAGATTGGATATATGATTCATGTTTTGAGGGAAATAAAACAAATTTACGGAGGGGAAAAAAATTAAGCATTACCTAGCAGAACTTTATTGCAACAATCACAGCAGCTCACAATCTGCTATTTTTAAATATTTTTAAAAGGTACTTCCTCATCTTTGGGGCCAACACTTATGCCAGTTACGTTAGCTACTACATAAATCGCGATTGTCCCCTCACGATTGCTCACCACACTTTGGGCTTGGTGGCTCGCTAGGGTTACCACCTAGTCCCATTAATTCCGGACACATGTTAATTACACAGGTTCTGTGGCAGTTTAAAATCAGGTGAAGTGGAGTCTTGAAGTCAGCCAGCCACAGAACCTGTGTAATTAACATGTGTCCGGAATTAAAGGGACTAGGTGGTAACCCTATGGCTCGCTCTGCTTCTCTCACCACAACATTACTAAAGGTAACAGAGGATGGCGTGGACCCCGAAAATAACCCTCGCAGCTCGCCGTAAGTTCTGTAGCGTAAGCGGTGGCCACAAAGATGAGGAAATAACATTATTAACTTGATTTATAACCGTAACAACAGGCTAATAACTTAAGTTGAACATAGAAAATAACAAAAAACTGTACATACAGTGCAACATAGAACATACTGTACATTGAAAAAATGTACAGTATGTTCTATGTTGCACCGTATGTGTGTTACTGTTTTGTATCTGTTTTTAAGTTGTTAATGAATAAAAAAACAAGGAGTGAGCTGGCTGCCAAAAGCAGTGACAGCACCAAACTGATACACAAAAGAAAAAAACATTGGAAAATTTTGAAAAACATCGGGGGAGAAATCTAGCGATGTTGAGGAAATATTGGATCCTCAACAATGCAGGGTTAAACATCGAACATTGGAACCATAAATCCGATGTTACCGATGAAACATCATATGATTACCCACCCCTAGTATATATAACAAATTTAATTTTGTGTTAAGATTTTAAAAAGCTGTTGGGTTAATGTTATAGTTGAAAGTGTCTGATAAACAATGCTTACCTGTCATTTTTTTTTTTAAATGTATACAGTATATGTTTTTTTTTTGTTTGTTTTTTTAACAAAGAATTACATACTTTTGTTTTGATCCTTTGTATGAATGTTTGAAGTGTTTTCAATAGACTTTTTAAACTGCACCCATTTTGGTAATACCTATCCTCCCGAGTCCGACGGCAGGAGTGCTGGTAAAAAGGTGCAGCGATATCTGAGCCGCACTCTATTGCTCAGACTCTACACAACAACGTTTGCACATGTGCAGTAGGATCTGTGCAGTAGAGAACTCAGACCCAAATGCTCCCAGCACCAAGGGTGACCAACTCATCTTTTTAATCCGGGACACATATTAATTACACAGGTTCTGTGGCAGTTTAAAACCAGGTGAAATGGAATCTTGAGGTGTGGCAGTTTAAAACCAGGTGAAAGCCGGCCACAGAACCTGTGTAATTAATATGTGTCCCAGATTAAAGGGATGAGTTGGTCACCCTACCAGCACCGCTCCATGCAGAGAGGCGGGGGCCCGGCCGAGGAGGCTGCAAAAGATCGACACCTAAAGGTCGACATGAAAAAAGGGAAATACATGAAAAGGTCGACATGAATTTAATAAAAATATTATATAATATTTCTTGGACTTTTTCATACTTTACCGTCCATGTGGACTACAACTGAGAACGGTAAAGTGTACCACGTGGTTGCCTACCTGACCCTTTCCTTCAGGGAGTACATGCTCTGTTCCTGGACTTCCCTGGTAATGTAGGATTGCCATCACCTGTGGTGAAACCCCTTTCTTATCAATTACCCAGCTCCCCACAGGTGATGGCAATCCTACATTACCAGGGAAGTCCAGGAACAGAGCATTTTCTCCCTCATGGAGAGGGTCAGGTAGACAACCATGGTGTACCAAGCAAAGCGAGGCAAAAGGCCCGAACCACAGTAAGTATACATGTTTCACTTATTGGGGGTCCATGTCATCAGGTGTCGACATAGACACCAAAATGTATAAAAACCTTATGTTATGTATCTACCTTTTCTATGTCAAATTTTTGACCCTTTCGACCTATTGCACGTTGTCTATATAATTATCCACACCCGTTCCAGGAGCCTGCCTCGTTATTGTGTACACACTAGACTTTCTTTTAGAAGATATAGTTTAGAATCGCTCTTATGAGCGATATCTTGTAAATTCTCATCTAGTATGGGGCCCAATGTGTGTATGGGGCCCAATGAGGTGAACTGTGGCTTCACAAGGTCCCCCCTCAAGAAACAAATTGGTTGGGGACAGTTGAAACTGTTATGACAGTATACTATAAAGCCATTACAGAAAAAACGCTTATTAATGTGGTGTTTGCAGTGTCACAGCGAGACAAAAACAACCTCAAAGATTTTTTCCTGCTGAAGCAAGTAGTTCCCAACCCAGCAATCTGCTTTGCCGGGTACAGCACAGCTGATGCAGCTCTGCAAGGAGAAACTAGCTGTGCGCTTTGTTTTCACAGAGGCACCACAGAAGCTGATGAATCAGGAATGCAAATTAAAATATCCTATTTTGCTCCGTCATCTCTACCCTGTGTACTAATGCCAGACCTTACATTCTATTTGCCAAGTAATGATAAATGATTATATTCTAAATGTATGCTGGCAGAATCCTGTTCTAATATTCTCTGCTTTGACAAAGAGTCCGTGCTGAAGCGAGCTTTATAAATACAGTAATTGCCAGATCACCAATCGTAATATAACAGAGCACCGGGCACAGACTGACAGCAATTATTCATCTTTATATGCTTTATTTGTTCTTACTTATAATATATGTTGGAAGACAACAATAAAAATAAGCATTAATTTTAGTGTTCATTCTAGCACCCGCCATATTTGAAAACCCATGCAGTTCCTCTTCTCTGCCTGGGGTGTCGCTGTCTGCTGTAGTGCTTATAGCACAGTGTGGTCTGTATATCAGCAATGATATGCAAACCAAACCTGTGCTAGAAACACCACAGCAGACAGCGACACCCCAGGCAGGGAAGAGGAACTGCATGGGTTTTCGAATATGGCGGGTGCTAGAATGAACACTATTAATACCAGCTCACCTGGTTGCCTGTCATAGGGGGTGTCCAATTAGCTGCAGTTCTTTTTCAGCCAATAAAAATGGATCGATGGTCATTATCTGCCTATACAATTATAGACTGTTTGTATGGCCCTATTTCCGGGGTGATAACACATGGGATACGGGATATTATCTATTTATTAACAGTTTCTTATATAGCGCAGCTAATCAAACAATTACCAAATCAAGCAATTAATGAACGACTGCCCATGGTTCACATTGCGCATGCGAATTCTCCGGTTAGCTATCCATGCTGAATTAGGCACATAGGGGGTTATTCAGACCTGCTTTCTAGGCTGCACACGCCCCCTCCACTGATCGATTCCCCACGCTAAGATGCGGGCAGATGAGTATGCTAACATATCTGCCCGCATGCATCCGCACATAGGAGATATCGTTCGATGGTTACTCACCATGCCCACAAAAACTCTGGGTGGACCCAGCGACCGCCCCCTGCCTGTCACTAGGGGCGGATTGGCCCACCGGGAAACCGGGCCATTTTCCGGTGGGCCGGTCCAGATTTGGCCGCTGTCCTCCCTGGCTGGGCCGCCGACCATGCTATCGTGCTGGAGAGATTACATCATCCTATGGGGAAGATACTTGCGCCCATATTTGTTTTGGGCAATGCCGCTGCCTATCTTAATAATGAGGCTGCGGCTGGTCGCTCTTGGGTGATGTCACTACGTCACCCGTGACTGAGCGGCCTCCGTGGCGGTGCAGGAAGCGGCCTGGACGGAAGCGGCCTGGTCAGTGTCCAATCCGCCCCTGCCTGTCACTCATTTTTCGAATGCCCCGGCGAGTGTACAACTCGCCGATGGTGTTCGTTCTGGTGATTGTGCACACCCCCACTATCTGAATCGGCCCCTTAGTGTGATAAAAGTTTTTTTTCTGCTTTTTACCCTGTTTCCTACTTTATTTAAGAATTTTTTTTCCCTGTATATTTTCTATAATAACCATATTACAGTAACGTTATAGGTCACAATACATTCATGTTTTATAATACTTTCTATTGTCTTTCTAATCATCCTCCACCAAACTACATGACGCAACCAGTAAACGATTTTAATTAGTGCCATACATCATCATTTTATTGTAATTAACATGGAATGGGAGGCTGCAGAGGGAACCAGCTATGATTTCATTAATTCATGCTATGAAAACTACTTAAACTTTGTTCTCGCTGCACTCTCACATCAGCTTCCCTCATGGAAGTCACAATGAGAGAGCTTCCAGCTGGCTTAGTGCAGAGCAGCACAACTGGCGAAGACATATTGTACGGTAAGTCTATGTATAACAATGGGACAACGCTATGGAAAGGAATTCATCTCAGTACTCACTTATAGCTTCTTCCAGGAATGTAGGCACCAGAACTTTCCCTGCGGACAGATACAAATTACAGCTACGTTAATAGACTGATAAATCACTGACATTTAGACAACATCAGACTGCATGTAGTAGTGTTATTTATGTTTGACAAATTAGAGTATGACCAATACATTGAAAGGGAGACTAATGGGGCCTACAAAAGGGGAGATATGGGAGGGCAGCTGGCATCCGGCTATGTTAGATGTCCGCCACCCACACATGCGTCACAGCTGGATTACCATATGTACGCCCAGTGGTTTCAAGGGAAAACCCATGAAACGTGGGATGTACGCATGAAGGGACCCTTCAGGCCCCTCTCCACCCCCTGCTTGGATAATTCCGACCGATCGTTTTCTGTACGGAATTCACGCCGTATTTGGACGTGCGTGACATTCGCACATGCGCAGAAACACCTCTGCACATGCGCAAACACAATACATCGGCCATACGACTGAACACGCAGCCGTCCGACTCAATCAGAATAAGGGCCACAGAGTGATGGCCCCCACACACAGAGCGATGTAGGGGCATTGTCTAAGCGATCTAGTCAGATTGCTTAGACCATGCCCAGAAATCGCCACATGTGTAGGCCCCATAATAGCTTGTAGACTAATATTCCATATATAAATAAGGATTATTTTCATTGTAAGAGCAATGGCTGCAGTTTATGAGGTATGTCACATGTCCTCACTGAGAAGACAAATGTTTTTTTGGGGGGAAAAACACCGACACCATATTAAACTGGTTCATGGTATTATTTTGTGCTGGTGTATCAAACTCTGCATTCTTACCCTACCTCAGAAAAGGGTTTGGACACTAAATGTCCCTAGAGGTCACCTGGAGAGCTGTTGGATTGCTTAGCTGCAGTTTAGGTGATTTGGGGTGTCACGCCCAACTATATAGACAGGTGAAAGAAAAGAGGTTTTTAAACTGCGCTACATCTATAAACATGCAACAGGTGTGGTATTAGTATGAAAACGTAATTTATTAAAAATAAGAAGCAATTTCATAAAAATAGTAATATAAGATGTGTATGTGCTTGGTACCATTAAAAAGTCAATGACATGGATATATCACCCAATATTCCAATAGGGTTCCTGCTGAGTGTCCGTTCCTATGGTGCTTTCCTTGTGGGTCCCAAACTGTAAAAGCCGATTCTGTAAACAGGGAGGACTTTAGGGAGAGACAACGGGAACTTTAGGGAACGCCTGATGACGGAAGGTCCCGCTTTGTAAGTGCTGGCTTAGTTGGGTCCTGATGTTTGAACGGCTGTTGGGATAGAGGGAAAGCTGGTCCGGTCACAAATATTGAAGGCAGGTGTGTGGTCCAAATGGGTGGGTGTCCGTGTGGGGAGTCACCGATGCGTTTCGCTTTGCAGCTTTTTCAAGGTGATACGTATAGTACTTTGTACCAGTTTTTATACCAAAAAATAATGACACAAATGATGAACACCTGTTGCATGTTAATTGCTAAGCTTTGCTAGTTTTTCATAATAGTTATAGGCTAATAACTTTTTGAATAGGAGACAAAATTATATCTATTTATATGAATTTTATTGTAAAACGAGTATTTAAAAGGCAAAAAAATCATAAATAGATATTCAGTTTCCGGATAAAATTAATTCAGGTAGTGGGAGGGGGATGGTTAGATTTAGGCTGCGGTGATGGAGAGTTAGAGGGGGCAGGGGGAAGGTAAGGCGGTGCCGGTGTTCTGAACACCAGCATCCCCCCCGCCAGTCATCCGTATGCATTCCCATGTGCTATATATATGCAGAGTGACAGTAGAGGATGAAAGATGAAACATTATTTGCTTTGCAGGAAACTGCTTTTTTTTTTTTTTACTAAAAATATATTCTACTTTACCAGCAGCCACTGAGCTTCTCCGAAATGTTTCAAATTTCAAAGTTTTTATTTTTGTCCTTAGGCAAAAATATAATATATATATATATATATATATATATATATATATATATATATATCCATCCGTTTTGGATAGCACTCTCCACCTTTTAAGCACACCAGCCGGGGTGTCAGTCCAGAAGCCCTAATCCAATAGGTGCTTCAGATAATATGGCAAGACAGTTCGAAAACAGACGCACTCACCGGTCTTCTTTTTCTCTGCACTTTTAATCACAACGTGAATAATTCATCAAAACATGACAGTGGGTATGGTCAACGTTTCGGTCCCTCCAAGACCTTTGTCAAGACCCCTTCTCCTGTCTCCATCAGGAGAAGACCGGTGAGTGCGTCTGTTTTCGAACTGTCTTGCCATATATATATATATATATATATATATATATATATATATATATATATATATATATATATATATATATATATATATATATATATATATATATACAATCTGGCCTTCGTATTGCGCTAAAGGATTTATAATCATCTGCTACTCCGATAAGGCTCCCCTGTTAGTGAGAGTCTAACAACAAAGATACACGAAAAATAATTTATCGGAGAGCGCTAGACCTAGTACCACCTAGTCAATCATACACTGGTTATTGAATGAAACACCAATCACATTTAATATGACAATTCTTTGTCCCCTTCCAGAATGATACGTGAGATTCGTTCAAGATCAAAGTCCTTTATTAAAACCCAACACGTTTCGTCAGAACGACTTCATCAGGGGTGTGACTAAAAGTGGTACAGAAAGAAAAACAGGGGGCGTACTTTAAGTATTACAGTACATAGTGTCCATAGTAATACAGAAACGTACAAACAATTTACAGTACTTAGTATCCATAGTATACTATTTACAGGAATTTACAGGAACTGGAGGCTTTTTGCCAAGAAGAATGGGCAGCTTTACCATCTGAGAAAATAAAGAGCCTCATCCACAACTACCACAAAAGACTTTAAGCTGTCATTGATGTTAAAGGGGGCAAGACAGAGTATTAAGAACTGGGGTATATAAACTTTTGCTCAGGGCCATTTGGGTAGTTTCTGTTGTCATTATGATTTTAAAAGAGTAAACACATTTGTTTGACAATAAATGGCTTCACCCAACCACTAACCATGAGTGAAAGAAAAGTTTGTGAGTTATCATTCATATTCTCTGACAAATGGCCAGAGAATCACAGATTCTGCTAGGGTATGTAAACTAATGAGCACAACTGCATACATAATATATATATATATATATATATATATATATATATATATATATATATATATATATATATCGATAGATAGATAGATAGATAGATAGATAGATAGATAGATATAGAGAGAGAGAGATTACAGAGAGTCCGACATTTACAATAATAAGTCTGAATATTAAAATAAAATTATGCAAATAACCTCACAGTGCATTGTAAATGTATCATATAAGTGCTAAGAGAATATTTAGATTAATGTTAAATAAATGTAAATATCTGATTTCTCACCTCATTTACAGATCTTATGCTAATATTATTCCTGAATGTACCAACATTTTATATAAAAGCATTTAACAATATATGTTACTATATAAAAGACAACAAGAAGTTAATGAGCGCTATATTAACCCTAGGTATACGGGGTTCCAGCTGCTAACTCTGTGGGATAACCAATCCCTTGTTTCTAACATGTTGTATGTGACTGAATACAGTGGACAATACATTGGCTTTTAAACCAGAGACAAGGAAACCCCCCTGATTCCTGATTTTTCAAGTCTATTTTAAATTTATTTTTATTTTTTAATAATATTGTTGTTGTATCGGCCGGTACATTTAAATTATATTTATATCTATTGTTTCTTATATGTATGTCCTATTAATTAATTACTATAAATGTTTTATTAACCATATTTCATTTGACTGGCTCTTATCATTAATATATATTTTATTTATTTATATATAATTTTTTCTGAATATTACACGTACCGGTTCCCAGCGCTACTTCTATTGTATCTTATTATATAAAAGCCTGGTTAATCTAGCTGCAATGTAGAGATTACATCTTAAATTATTTGGAATAATTGTTTATTAGAAAAGTTTTTTGGTGTCATTTCGGACACCACAGCTAAGCACCAATCTCCTAGATTGCAGAAATTGAATTGTTTTCCTATTGTCTTCACTTAAAACAATGGGCCTTGTTGTGGTTCACTTGTAAAATCTAATTCTCTCTCTAATGGACAAAACCATGTGCAATGCAGGGGGGTGGGGGTGCAGATGTAACATGTACAGAGAGAGTTCAATTTTCTGTGTTATTTTGTGTCTGTGCAGGGTAAATACCGGCTGCTTTATTTTTACACTGCAATATAGTTATCAGTTTGAAGTACAAACCCCACCCAAATCTAACTCTCTTTTCCTGCACTGCAGTGCACATGGTTTTGTCTATTAGAGAGAGAATTTGCTTTTGCAAGTGAATCAGAATCAGGCCCAATGTCCATGCATGGGTATGGTTGCCTTTATAGGCACAGGCGTGCGCGGCACATTTTAATAGGGTGTGTGCTGCAGGTGGTGCTTGTCTAAAACTGATTATTGGGTGTGTCAAGCATCTCCGGATGGGTTTGTCTAGCACGATTATACAATCAGTGTATGTACACGTTATGCCATGCAGAGCACCCTTATACTGTAAATGCGTTACGCAAGGCAGAGCTCCCTTATACTGTAAATGCGTTACGCAAAGCAGAGCTCCCTCATACACATGCTACGCCAGACAGAGCCCCCGTCACAGGCGTTATGCCATACACATTTATGTGCCTGTGGAGATGCAGGGGGCAAGCGGGCATGGCAAACTACATGTTCCCCATCCCGCTCAGCACCCCAAAAGTTTCAACATGACTGACGCTGCTGGCATTTCGGGTGAGCATTGGCCCCCTTCTCTGGGCATATCGAAGCCATTGGGTGCCTCCTGGGATGGCTGAATCTATGGATGTAGCAGTGGATCACAGAAGCCATTAGCAGACACCTATTCGCACATGAGAACTGTGTGAATAGTGTATACCATAATCCTACATTTAGAAGAAACTCCAGGAGCGGAGCATTGTGCCCCTCCTGGAGAGGGTCATGTTGAGAGGTATGCTTTGAGTGCCAACGTTGCTGTGAACGATTATCCAAATATCTGCTGAAAATGCCTGCCTCGCTCACAGCGACTGTTCTTTGAGGATATATAAATACAACTACAGCCAGGTCAATTCATTGAAGTTTAAATAAATATTGCACCCAAAAAAAGAACAGTTGCAGCCACTTTAGCACTCAAAGGGTTAGAAAAACTAAATACACCCCAAATGTCCACATTATTTTGTGCTTTCCCATATAAACCTCTTTCAGCCGTCCATAATATTCTGTTATGCTGACATTACCACCACGCTACTTTGGATGTGAGATCCTGAAAAATAAACCTACAGAAGTAAAAATAGATGGTTGATAGTTTTAAGACACTGTTTAATCTAAACCAGCTGGGAGCTGTCTAGAAAACGTGTGTTACATAATCCAGATGGCTGCGGCCCTTTTTTCCTGCAGCCGACACGTAAGTTAGATAACAGTTACAGCTGCACAAATGTATGTAACAATTTATAGTAATTGCTAAATAGTTCTGAGCAAAGCAACTATATAACATTAATGCAAATGTCTGGGATGCATATTATCAAGTGAACAGAACTACACTGGGGAAATTCTTACATATGGTGATAGTTCTGTAAGCGCATAGAGAACGTCATATATTTCACTTCTATACATTTGTTTATTAACGTGTCATTTTTCTGCATGCCCAGAGGTCAAAGGTTAAATACTAATTAAGAAAACGTGAGCGAATGATGCATAGTAATCAGCATTATTCATCATCATCATCAACAAATCAGTCAAAAGTATAAATCCTGCTTTTAGAGAGAAAATAAAGGAACATTTTAAAGATTATAACATTAAGGACTTTTAATAGTGCAATTGCTCGGCTTAAAAGAGCTAGTTATTGTTAAGGTGTGTACACACGGCAGGATATGCCGTGAGATGCGAGTCCCGATACGATCAGATCATATCGGGACTCGCATCGCACGGCCTGCATGCAGAGGGACAATTTAGACTATATAGTGCAGATCTGCACTATATAGTCTTGGCTGCCCTCTCTATTTCACTGCCGATTTGTGTTCACACTAAAAAAGCATGCGATCTGCATGCCATATGGCTTCCAATGTTCACTATATCGGCAACATCAGAAGCCATATCGCCCCATGTGTACACACTATTAGACACACAAGTAATGATAATACTGTACAGTAGGGCCAATGGCCAGGTGGGCCGAATTGGATTCCCGCTTTCTGCTGTCGGCGGCTGGGACTCTCGTCACTTTAACGGCGCTGGCCACGGCTTTATGGATAAGGCCGCGGCTTCGGGAAAATGCATGCCAGCCTCCTGCACTGAGGACCTGTTTAGACGTCCGCTACAAGGCTCAAGGCTGTGTCAGCCCCTCCATCCTCTCCCCTCCCCCTCGCTCATTTGAATCAGGTCCGTCCGGCTTCCTCCGTCCTCTCACCTCCCCCTCGATCCCGCTGCATCCGGTGTCCTTGAGGTTTGGCTCGCTCATCCCGCTGCTCACGGATGTGATAGGCTCCCCCCCCTCCATGCTGTGCCGCAGGTCGCAAAGAAGAGTAGGGATGTTGGAAAAGTGAAGGTTCACAGCAATGGTAGAGGGGTACTGGCCGCAGCTCCAATGTTACTGTTATTTGGGCTGAGGTGGGAGAAGGCACAAATGAATTGGAGCAGCTGTGAGAGGAGCGTTACCAGTGCTGTGAGGGCAGAGGAGCGTTATCAGTGCTGTGAGGGCAGAGGAGCGTTACCAGTGCTGTGAGAACAGAGGAGCATTACCAACAGAGCCAGCCTATTCTGAAGGTGTGTTGTGAAAACATAAAATGTAATGTTCTCAGGAGTTTTTACTGATGCCCTTTGTTGTGCAGGGGGAGTAGCCTGTGGTGTTCTGTTATTGTGCAGGGGGAGCAGCCTGTTGTGTCCTGTTATTATACACTGGGAGCAGCCTGTTGAGTCCAGATTGTTTTATATTCTGTAATGGGCATTATGGTGGGTTCCATAATGTGTAATGGGCGTTACGATGTGTTCCATAATGTGTAATGCCTCCTTTCCATGAGACCATGCCCCCTTTTTGGTTTATATACTGTAGGGCTCACTGCACTGGGATTGGACACTGGAGTCATGTGAGAAGTCTCTGGATGCAATAGTATCATATGAAATCAGGCAAGATGGCTGCATCCATGCAGCAGGAACATTATTCTGAAGTTGAATAAACAGGAACATACTGAGATAACTGGCCTGTAAAGAAATGCTAGTCAGTGAATCTATAGCGCTGGGTGAGTTAAGATGGTCAGAGAACCTGCAGTGTGACACAATCATTTGTATACAGTATATCGACAAAGATGCCAATATAGACTTCTGACAATGGTGTGGGTCGGGGCGTGCCATTGATTGCTTCCTGCAGAACTCATGCTTGCAGGGCCAGATTAACAATGGAGCTGATGGAACTGCAGCTCCAGGCCTTCATATAAAAATAGACCCAAATGGCCAAATGGTTGGCCATAATTCATAGGTATAAAAGATGCACATTTATGTATATATTTAGGGAGACATTGGGGCGTATGATACATGGGTACTACATGTCTATATAGCATTGGCCTCCCCTCCCCCCACTTCTCATAATAGGCCCTTGAACATTTTCAGCTTCAGGCCCATGCAGACCATAATCTGGGCCTGCATGCTTGGTGAGGGCTGCCGAGAGGTATGCCGGGTCCCAGTAAAATTTGGGGCGTGGCCTAATCATGGGAGGCGAGCCCATCTCCTGTGATTAGGCCACACCCCCAAAATGTTTAGGGGTTTAGAGTGTTTGATAACCCCCTAAACATTTTGCAGGAGTTGAGCACGCCTCCCATGATTAGGCCACGCCCAAAATTTTACTGGGACCAGGCATACCTCTCGGCAGCCCTGACCTCTCAGTAGCCCCTCCAGCAAGCCCGGGCCCGGGTAATTAGTACCCGCTCCTCCCCCCCTCTTGGCGGCCCTGTGCTTGCCACTCCTTACTATTGGGGTAAATGGTGGATACCCAAAAGCATGTAAGCTGCTGTCTGTCCTGTATGTATGAAATAAATACACATATTTCAGATTTTCTATTTTAAAGTTCTCAGTATATTAGTACATTAGGTTGTAAATTACTTATGTATTATTGCTATAATTATAATTCTTATTGCTATTAGTTTCTGAATGGAAACAGGGTGAAAGTGAATGCTATATTAAAAGTAATATTACATGCAGCATGATTATACTGACTGTATTATGGACATACTGAATTTAACATAAAGGCATATGTACTATTGCCCATTGTTTTGTAGTCTCCGCATTACTGAAATGTGTGGCTAAGAGCCTTTTCTATTTTTCTCTGAAACTTTTGCAAATAATAACCACTTAAATGTTTTCCGTAAATCCATTTTAGAGGAAATAGTTATTATGTCCCTAACTAAATAACCAGCAGAAAACACGATTGCGATGGAACAGCCCCTATTAGAAGAAAGCCATTTGAGGCAACAATAAGGATAACGCAAGCTATTATTGGAATAATGAATCACATACTTCCTGTAAGAAAAGAGCCTTGTCAATTACCTTGGTGCATTTTTATTTTATTAGTAAATTGCAATTCTGAGTAAATATATGCTAATGAACAAATACTTATATTTTACAGTGTAATTGGACATATCCCAGTGGTTCCCAAACATTTTGAACTACGAATCTGAATTTTTTCCCCCGGAACACTGCTAAGGCAAAAGCTTCTCATTTGGGAAACTCAGGAAAAATATCAAATTGTGTTACTATCTCATCCTTAAAGACAGTGATGTGGTGATGGGCAGGATTCACTTCTGTTTGTCCACAATTTGCACATTGGTCATAAATACTTTGAATTGGTTATGGACCACCCACCAATGACACCTATGGAAGGACCACCTACCCATGACACCTTTGCAAGGCACCCAAGCCACCCCAGGGTGCCAATGTACACAGTTTGGGAACCACTGACATAGCCATTTATATTTTAGAAATCTGTGAGATTGACCAGTTTCTCTACGACAGCAAGTTACACACTGTATGGGGTCTGTTATGCCCACAAGGAATTTTGGGTTACTTAACCAGGGGATACTGCAGTGGATATCAGATATTTAGGTCCTTATCCTGGTTCACTTGCAAAGGCAAATTCCTTCTCAAATGGACAAAACCATGTGCACTGCAGGCGGGCAGATATAGCATGTGAGAGAATTAGAATTGGGTGGGGTTTTACTTCAAAGAGAGATCTACATCGCAGTGTAAAAATAAAGCAGTCAGTATTTTCTCTGCACAGAAACAAAATAACTCACCCAAATATAATTCTCTCTGCACATGTTACATCTGCCCCACCTGCAGTGCACATGGTTTTGTCTATTTGAGAAGGAATTTGCCTTTGCAAGTGAACCAGAATAAGGGCCTTACACTCACAAATGCAGATCACATAGATTTCTATGGGGACTAAAACATTTCTCCATTGACCAAGCTCTCAAAAACTTCACTTTTAAGAGGTTGGCCCCTTTATTTAACTCCTTATTTTTATGGTGATAACCCATTGTAGTCTATGGACTGCGTGCTCATGCGTATGGTACACAGTGCATATGCATGAGTCATTCGCCCAAGGGCAGTGAGCAAAGGCTAGCCTTCACTTGCTGCTCCCCAGGTGATTGACACCCTGTGGGCAATTGGGGCAGGACATTAAGAGGAAGGGCCACTGACATCATCAGCGGCCTCATTCTCCCCACGGCTTTCCCAGCGCCGAGTGAGTTCTGGATCACTCAGCGCTGCGAGCAGGGGGATAATTATCTGTTGGTGAATGATTTTCCCACTTTATGCATGAATGCGTACGCGTTGGCAGCCGTACACAGGCGTGGGGGGGGGATGCATTAGACAGAGCGGCAGCTACTTGCTCACTGGGCTCTGAGCTTTTGCAGCCCAGCGTGCAGTTCTGAATCGAGCTCTAAGTTTCCACATGTTTTTCTGGAACGGGATCGTAATAGTTTAGAAAAAAGTGATCATGTAAGTGATCTCATTACTTTTAGGGGGTCATGCTGGTTTAATCGGTCCCACGCGCCTTCGCACGGGGGACTGATTTTTCACGACTGTGCAGGTGCATAGTCAGCTGCTGTGTGCGAGCCACCATGACGAATAGATCATCTGCCGGGTGCTTGTACACAACAGTGTGGGTGGGGGGCATGGGCGTGTGAGTGGGGGGGGTGGGAGCCATGCAGGTGGAGGGCGGCATCTGGTGGACTTGCAAGGCTGCAAAACTCGCAGTCTTGCGAGTCAACCAGAATAAACTCCTTAGTCTTAAGGCATAGCCCCCAAAAAAGCATAACCACCATATGCGGAAAAGAAGAACTTTTTTTTTCCTGGGCTTTACCATAAAATTCTGTGCGACCTCCCAAACAGTAGGAATGAACTGATAACTGCATTTGTAGGCCGATCCCTTCTCTGGGACCAGTATTTTGCAGCCATGAATTGTTCGGATCCTCCCCAAATTCTCTCTACCCTCTGAGGAATATATAATTGTATACAGTACCTGTGGATGGCGCAAATGCAGCCCGAAATATGGGTATGGATCATTGGGTCGGCCTAAAGATGGTCGACAGTCATTAGGTCGACACCGTTGGGTCGACATACTGCAAGGTCGACGGGGGGTCTAGGTCGACATTGGACAATGTCGACATGACATTAGGCCAAAATAAAACAAACAATGAGTTGGGTACGCCCATCATCTTCATTCACAGGTGCACTTTTTAGTCATACGTTTTAGGGATGAGGCTGGGTGCAGGGCTGGGGAACATGTATGTTGGGGAAAGTGCAGGGTAGATGCAGTGACCCGCAGCAGGTGGGGGCAGTTGGGAATCCCCCCTGTTGTCCATGAATAGATGCAGTGCGCATACACACAGCATCTATTCTTACAGGGGGGCTGGCCAGCAGCTTACAGAGCTGCTGGACATGCCCCACAGCGGCGAAAAATGGCAGCATGGCCTTGCAGCAGCGCCGAGAGTATAGACCATGCCTCCTTTTGACAGGCCACGCCCCAAAACAAGTTGCTCTGTCCCTCACCGATGTCCTCAAATGTTGGGAGGTATGTGGTAATGCTGCTGTATTTGATGTTAACAGATGTAACTTGTGTATACAGTATATACATATAGATTCACATGGAAAACTGAAGTGTTTCTCAGTGCTCATTCAAAGTACAGTGTTGCTTGCTGAAAGCATGTGACATGTGCAGGATGTAAACATTTCCTTAATGACCTTGCAGTTCTAATGAGGAAAAACAAACAACAAAGCCCATATCCATTTCCCCCCAGTGGATCTTGGCAGTTTTTTTTTTTTTTGCAGTGGGAATTAGTCGTTTAGAAAAGCCGTCTCCCGGGGTGACACACAGTTGTTTTCTAAGTGGAATTGTTGTGGTGGAAGGCTTTGTTACCACACAGGGGCCCTCACTCACTGCATCATTCATTATATAGAAGATATACATTTCTGCCGGGAGAGAAACAAGAGTGATATATGCCGCTAGACCAATCATATTCATAAATAATCCCCCGGACACATATTAAATTGTTTAAAATACTAAATGATTGCGCGCCATAGAACATATTAATCTATTAGACCCTGCTCCTCTGTAGCACTGAAATATAACCCCCCCCCCCAAAAAAAAAAAAACTAAGGAAATTTAGTAAGCACAATATAATGTCAAATATTCTATATGTTCATATGTCAGTACTTGCTGGCACTAGAAGTGACACAACAGGTTGCACTATATATTTACATTTTGTATGGGTACCAGTGGGACCCAGTGCTATTCAACAAGGGGTGCCGGACGGGGTCCCGACAGTCGGGATCCCGACAGTCATTAACCCGACGGCCGTAGACTATTTTCCCTCGTGGGGGTCCACAGCGTGGCGAGCGCAGCAAGCCCACAAGGGGCTTTGTTGCACTCACCATGCTGTCTGAGTCCAGGCAGTCGGGATCCCGGCGTCGGGATAATGACTGTCGGGATCCCGACTGCCGGAGAAACATACCACACCCTCAAAAAGTACATAAGACAGCCCAAAACAAGAGGGCCCCACAAGAGTTCCTAAACATAGAAGATGCCGGAAGCCCTGGGGAGACCGCGGCCATGCATTAGAGTTTAAAGGCCACTGGCGCACAGGTGAAGGTGCTGTATAATAAATAATTTATTTACAGACAGACTACAGGTACAAGGGGGCCCTTAATGTTAAGGCATGGCGGCACTTGCGGATCACCAAATTCAAACCTCCTAACTCGATTTTTTGGGGGGCAGTCATGAATTTTCGTGACTGTCCCTCTTCCCACTAGTGGCTGGCAGTGTCGTGTGGTAGATGGGCATCCCCACTTTTTGCTGAATTCTAGCTGTGGGATGACTTGTTTTGTTGATGGTTAATGTGATGATGGGGGATTCCATACTGAGTGTCCACCTTCTATGACATTATCCCCTTGGATTGTTCAGCCTGGTGCTGGTTGTTGGAAAGTAGGGAGGTTTGTTTTCCCCCTAATTTCCATTACAAGATCAGGCTCAGGGGTCCAGAGCCAGTGCAGTTGAGAGAGGAGGGAGCGGGTACTTTTTACCTGGGCCTGGATCTGCTGAAGGGGCCCAGGTCCCGCTCCCCCCTCCCCAATTGAAGGGAGCCGGGCAGTGGTGAAAGAGATGTCAGGTTGCTGCTGCAGCACAGCCTCTCTCCCCAGCCCAGTACACGCTGCTCAGTGCCGTGTGCTGAGCTGGAGAGAGAGAGAGAGAGACAGCTGCAGCAGCAGCCTGTCTTCTCTCTCCCTCTTATTTATTTTTTCATGGGGATGTGGCCCCGCCCCCTCCTGGAGGCCCAGTCTAGGGATGGCCATCATTGCCTTTGCCATTGATGGTTGCCATCGATGGCAAAAGTGCAACTGGCCATCGATAGTGTATAACTATTCAATGGATGACCATCAATGTTTTTGTATATCGATGGTCATCCATTTTCACTGATTGAGTGGCCTGTGAGCCAATCAAAATGCGGGGGAGTGGCTTCGTGGATGTCAGGGGCGGAGCTATGCTCTGTGCCCCGGCACTTTAGGGAAAAAGCAAAAACTAAACTATTCGTTTAAGCTTTACATCGATGGTGGGAAACCATCTGGTTCTCCCCCATCGATGGCAAAAACTATTCGACATCGGCCATAAACCATTGATGATTTCTAATCATCGATGGTCGATGGCCATCCCTAGCCCAGTCCTCCTGTCAGCTCCCCTGTCCAGAGCTGATGACTGATTTTTTTCGTCGAGGCCCCATTACTAAAACAGATCCAGGACTCTCCTGTTTACTCAAACATTTTCTTAAGTGTCCATTCAGTATCTGCATGCTCTCTGTCACCTGTGAAGCTCATTGAGGGGTAGATGTATGAAGCAGTGATAAGGAAGGAGAAGTGATAAATTGCCTGGTACTTTATCACCGGCCAATCAGCTTCTAATTATCGCTTTTTAAACCCAGCCTCTAACTTAACACTCAGGAACTGATTGGCTGGTGATAAAGTACCAGGCACTGTATCACTTCTCCTCCCTTATCACTGCTTCATATATCTACACCTGAGTCCTATTGGAGAAAGAGCACTATAAAAATAAAATGATTTCTTGATTTTATTTATTTAATATGGTGACCTTAAAATCCCTTG
This sequence comes from Crinia signifera, assembly GCF_055691185.1. NCBI lineage: Eukaryota > Metazoa > Chordata > Amphibia > Anura > Myobatrachidae > Crinia > Crinia signifera. The sequence continues at coordinate 285,414,460 of NC_139221.1, forward strand.
TCCGCATTCCCCATGATGTTAGTAATTCATTTTACCATTTTTGCTAATAAATTCCTTCCTTTCCCTCACACCGCTTTATAATGAATAAATCCCCCTTTTCTCCCACTGACAAATGTATTGTTTCAGCAGAAAATAATGAAGTTTAACAATTAACATGCAACATGTGCTCATTAGCTTTAGTATTCTGGGTATAAAAACTGGTACATGGTACTATAGGTATCACCTTGAAAAAGCTGCAAAGCGAAACGCGTTGGTGACTCTCAACACGGGCACCCACCTTTTGGACCCTCTACTTGTCTGCGTCTTTTGTGATCGGACCAGCTTTCCCTAATCCTTGTCAGCCGTTCATACTCCAGGACTAAACAAGCCAGCACCTATCAAGTGGGACCCATAAACTATCAGGCGATCCCTTGACAGGAGAGTGCTGTCTCTCCCCAAAAGTCCATTTGTTTCACAAATTATTTTGTGTTTATTTTTAATTATTTTTAATGAAATAAATAGTTTTATTTATACCACACCTGTTGCATGGTTTAGATGTAGCGCAGTTTAACCATCCCTTTTCTTTCCCATTTGTCTATTTGGGCTTGACACCCCAAGCAACTCAACCCCTCTCCTGGCACCCTCCAGGGACACTTAGGGCCTTATTCTGATCGGTGCGGCCCGATCAGAATATGCGGCCGCGACCGTGCAGGCGAATCCCCGCCTTCCATACGGATCGCCACCTGCCGTCCGTACGCGGATATGTGGCGATCCGCATGAAATTGGACGGGGATACGCCTCCTCCGTCTTGGGAGCAGCCCCTGCATTCGATAGTCGCCGAACATCGAATGCAGGGCCGCACGCTCCACCAGGTCCCGCCACACAAGACCACACGGACACTTGTCCGTGTGAAATCATGTATGGGGGCGGGCAGCTGACATCCGGTGATGTCAGATGCCCGCCCCGTACCCACGCGTCACGGCCTCATTACCATGCATACTCCCCGCGTTTGCATGGGAACGCCCATGAAACGCGGGGCGTATGCATAGGGTAATGAGGCTAAGTAGCCCCTCACGCCCCTCTACGCCCCCTGTGCGGCGTATAAAGAATCTGTGCGGCGAAATCGCCTGCACATGCGCAGAGTGACCTCTGCACATGCGCAGACGATCAACATCGGCGGTCCGTCCGCATGCGGGAATATCCGCACCGATCAGAATAAGGCCCTTAGTGTCCAACCCTCTCATTGTTTCAGCAGATGCTGTGTATTGTGGATTGGAACTGCGAACTGCGAACAGGTCCTCAGTAGAATTGTATAACCAGTCAGATCTGGAGTCTGATCTGCAGAGGATTGGACAAGTGTACCCAGCTTTACAGCAGAAGTTGGACTGAATTTGGGAAACGCTGGGATAGATCATTACTGTGACCACCTGCAGGCATAAATTACAGGAACCAATTAAGACATACAGTACTAAGGGGGGTTATCAATGCTGTCTGGAATATTGGCTACCAAAAAAAAAATTTCAGACATGCCTATTTAATGCAGCCTTTTTTGACTATTGTTTTGACGTTTTCGCCAATGCAGATTCTACTTTTGTTTAAAGTCGAATCTGCTTGGCAAAAATGTCTGAAAAAAATAGTCGAAAACTGATGCATTTTCGACTACAACATATGTATTCACCTGTTTTCTGAAGGTGATGAATTTTCTGACTTCGGCACCGAGAGTGACTAGGTCGAATGCAAATTAGACCGAGAATTGTCGAAAAATTTTTGAATGTAGAAAATATCATTACAGATTAAGGGGACAGGGCACTCACCTATTCAATGGTGCTGTTAGCCATGGCATTATAGGGTGTCACATCTGAATTTTTTTTAAAGTCGAATCTGTTTTGTCAAATTCACGGGCGTTTTTCGTCAATCCGTGGCAGAATACAACAATTTACAGATTTGCCAACACTCAACAGTCAGAACATTGAATTACGACTGTTGAGTTAGTGACGAGTTAGATGAAAGCTTCCCGGGATTCCGGCTGTCGGGACGTTCTGAGAGTCAGAATCACAGATTGAATACCCCCTGAATACTCTCCTAAACATAAACCTGAAACAAAATGAGCTCAAACAAAGAAAGACGAACAGAAATGCACATCCAAGAGGAAAGCTATTTTGCACTAAACAAATAACAAAGGTGACTAAAGCACAGTGCCAGCAGCTCTGCTTCCTGAGTACAGTCTGATGACACCGTAGACTCGGGAGAATCGGCAGCTTGAGAATACAGGTACAAAAATACTCACTGAAATAGCAGGTACAAAAATCCCAGCGGTGACCAAACCAGATGGTGCTATTTTAGAAACGGCCACTTATGAGACTTGCCAGAACAATAGACAGGAATGCCACCTCTCACTTCTCATGCCAACTAAGAACCACATGGATAAAGACGCCTTTTCCATAGATCTTCATATTGTCTATTCTGTAACATCAAATGTACCTATGTGATTTCTCTTTTTGAGTCTTTCAGCAGCCAATTTATATCTGGGAAGTTTCTTATTATGTCCCCACTACTGTATATCAAAAGTCAAGAACCATTTCAAAGTTGAAAGATGGCCGTCACATATAACTTATATACTGCTTAGACTGGCTGTATAAATTCATGATGCCTATCTATTATTGTATAAACAGCATCATTGTGATGCCCGGCCAATACCCCCCCCGCCCCCCGCCCCGCACACGTGAGAATCCCCTCGCTAGCATGCGAGGGAATGTGCACGGGAACACATCCCCTTGCATGCAGCCGCACAGCCAAAGAAATATTCTATGGACACTGACCATCGAATGATTTTTCTGAAGTTCGTAATGACACTGGAAAATGGATAATAAGAATTGTTCTTTTTACTTTGTTAAATCGAAAACGTTAAACCGACTGTAACTAATTTATCTGAATTACTATTACTGAATTACTATTGTTTGTTTTCCATTTTCCAGAATTTGGGTGCAAATGGTTAAGTCTCATATGCTCCAAAACATTGCCAGCTTTTTGTTCCCACCAGTTAGATTGGTGTGTACCCAGCATAACTTTCATCCAACTACTGTAGTTGGATGGTTGGCCTGAAAATCTTGTACGGACTGTAGCAAATGACAATCAGCAATTTGCTCACAAACCCAGGAAAATGGACAAAAACATTCAGTCAAATTGTTTAAACCAAACTCAACTACAGAATCTTGTCCAAGTGACAGTTTATAACCCACTACCAGATTTTGGGACCAAATTACTGTATTATAAATTACATTTGCTATTATCCTGTAACAGATTTATATTCCATCCAACCAACCAGTGTATAGCCAGCATAAATGGATGATAAACTATCAGGCCTGACCCTAAGTCACATGTGTCCCGATTTATTTTTTAAATTGAAAAATATAGTAGTGACGGAGCTGTAATACATGGCAGTGGTGTAATATATGGCAGTGGTGGAGCTGTAATAGATGGCAGTGATGGAGCTGTAATACATGGCAGTGGTGGAGATGTAATACATGGCAGTGGTGGAGCTGCAATACATGGCAGTGGCGTAATACATGGCAGTGGTGGAGCTGTAATCAGGGGCGGATCCAGGATAAAATGACAGGGGGGGCACCATGATAAAAAAGGGTTTAGGTGGGGAAGGGGCGGTGTTAGTGGTGCCAGTGTACATGCTAAGAGAGCGGCAGGAGAGGGTGGGAATGGAATTAAAAATAGGCCCTGGCATTTAAAGTACGCAGGCCCACCAAGTGAAGGAAAAGGCGCGCTCCAGAAAAGGGCGTGTGGCCACTCAACAGGGGGTGTGTCAACACCATATACAACTACACATTATGCAACAAAATACTAGACCCCATTATACTTGCCCCTTACACATGACGCCAAATGGAATGAGCCAAAATTGACATAATCCCACATGGATTGAGCCAAAATTAAAATAATGCCACATGGATTGTGTCAAAATTCACATAATGCCACATGGATTGAGCCAAAATTTACATAATAACACACACGGATTGAGCCAAAATTCACATAATGCCAAATGGATTGTGTCAAAATTCACATAATGCCACACGGATTGAGCCAAATGCATAAAATGCCACATGGATTGAGCCAAAATTCACATAATGCCACATGGATTGAGCCAAAATTCACATAATGCCACACGGATTGAGCCAAAATTTACATAATGCCACACGGATTGGGAAAAAATTCACATAATGCCACACTGATTGAGCCAAAATTCTCATAATGCCACATGGATTGAGCCAAAATTCACATAATGCCACACGGATTGAGACAAAATTCACATAATGCCACATGGATTGAGCCAGAATTCACATAATGCCACACAGATTAAGCCAAAATTCACAATACACTTCATAAACATCGACATTGTCCACCAAAGGCGTGCATTAAACATTTACACCATAATGTCCATTACACGCCATTATGTCCATTATGTGTTATGCCAAACACCATAATGCCTATTAAAAATTATGCTACATAAGAGCAGAGAAGTGCTCATTGCCAAGGGTTCCATGCTCATTGCCAGAGGTTCCATGCTCGTTGCCATGTGGGATTACATGCTCATTGCCAAGGGGGAATACATGCTCGTGGTAAATGGGGGACAGCCGCCACCAGGCAGAAGTGATAGCCTCTGACAGTGGCAGAGCCTGGCTGTATTCAGAGCACTGCAGGTCCCGGCTATTTGAAATAATACCCCTTTGACACCAGAAAATGCATTCCCAGGTTGGCCCCTTTTACACCAGCCTAGTCCCTGCATTTTCTGGTGTGAGGGGGAGAGAAAACCACCCCTGCCCCCTTTAACCAGTTATCTCATTTAACCGGCTCTATCTTCGGAACCAACTGACCCATTTACTGTACATGAGACAAGTATTATATTGAAGAACTTTTGAGTGGGCTTTGAATGATTTTGGTCCAGTGAAACTGGAACGTTTGTTTCCAGAGTAATCTGCCCTCAAAATCATGAACAGCCATGAAATTACATTTCAAAAATAAAAAAATCGGTTTACACGCAATATCTCTGGAACCGATTGACCGATTTGGACCAGCCTGGTATCATATTGAAGGCCCAGACAAAAGTGAAGGATGTAGTTTGGAATTGAATGATATCAACCACAAGCTTCTGTGATGCCAGGGCGGGAACTGGCAGCCGTCGGAACCGGGTGGGGGTCGGAATTGACGGGTCCCATATTATCCTATGGGGAAAAAAACGTTACAGGTTTGCCAGGCGATATCTCCGGTTCCCGGGGGGCTAGAGACACGGGGCTGGGCTTGTTGGAAAGCCCTGGTCCTCAGCTACAAAAAAAATGACAGGGGCACGTGCCCAGGTACCTCCCCCCCTGAATCCGCCACTGGCTGTAATACATGGCAGTGGCGGGGCTGTAATACATGGCAGTGGCGGAGCTGTAATACATGGCAGTGGTGTAGCTGTAATAGATAGCAGTGGTGGAGCTGTAATAGATGGCAGTGATGGAGCTGTAATACATGGCAGTGGTGGAGCTGTAATACATGGCAGTGGTGGAGCTGTAATAGATAGCAGTGTTGGAGCTGTAATAGAGGGCAGTGGCGGAGCTGTAATACATCTGTAGCAGTGGTGGATCTGTAATACATGGCAGTGGTGGAGCTGTAACACATGGCAGGGGTGTAATACATGGCAGTGGTGGAGCTGTAATACATGGCAGTGGTGTAATACATGGCAGTGGTGGAGCTGTAATACATGGCAGTGGTGGAGCTGTAATAGATAGCAGTGGTGGAGCTGTAATGGATGGCAGTGATGGAGCTGTAATACATGGCAGTGGTGGAGCTGTAATACATGGCAGTGGTGGAGCTGTAATAGATAGCAGTGTTGGAGCTGTAATAGAGGGCAGTGGCGGAGCTGTAATACATCTGTAGCAGTGGTGGATCTGTAATACATGGCAGTGGTGGAGCTGTAACACATGGCAGGGGTGTAATACATGGCAGTAGTGGAGCTGTAATACATGGCAGTGGTGTAATACATGGCAGTGGTGGAGCTGTAATACATGGCAGTGGTGGAGCTGTAATAGATAGCAGTGTTGGAGCTGTAATAGAGGGCAGTGGCAGAGCTGTAATACATCTGTAGCAGTGGTGGATCTGTAATACATGGCAGTGGTGGAGCTGTAATACATGGCAGTCGTGGAGCAGAAATACATGGCAGTGGCGGAGCTGTAATACATGGCAGTGGTGGAGCTGTAATACATGGCAGTGGTGGAGCTGTAATACATGGCAGTGGTGGCGCTGTAATATCAGTGTTGGATCTGTAATACATGGCAGTGGTGGAGCTGTAATAGCAGTGTTGGAGCTGTTAATACATGGCAGTGGTGGAGCTGTAATACATGGCAGTGGCGGAGCTGTAATAGATAGCAGTGGTGGAGCTGTAATACATGGCAGTGGTGGAGCTGTAATACATGGCAGTAGTGGAGCTGTAATAGCAGTGTTGGAGCTGTAATACATGGCAGTGGTGGAGCTGTAATACATGGCAGTGGTGGAGCTGTTATACATGGCAGTGGTGGAGCTGTTATACATGACAGTGGTGGAGCTGTAATATATGGCAGTGGTGGAGCTGTAATACATGGCAGTGGTGGAGCTGTAATACATGGCAGTGGTGGAGCTGTTATACCTGGCAGTGGTGGAGCTGTTATACATGGCAGTGGTGGAGCTGTAATATATGGCAGTGGTGGAGCTGTAATACATGGCAGTGGTGGAGCTGTTATACATGGCAGTGGCAGAGCTGTAATACATGGCAGTGTAGGAGCTGTAATACATGGCAGTGTTGGAGCTGTAATAGAGGGTGGCGGAGCTGTAATAGATGGCAGTGGTGGAGCTGTAATACATGGCAGTGGTGGAGCTGTAATAGATAGCAGTGTTGGAGCTGTAATACATGGCAGTGGTGTATTACATGGCAGTGGTGAAGCTGTAATACATGGCAGTGGTGGGGCTGTAATACATGGCAGTGTTGGAGCTGTAATAGAGGGTGGCAGTACTGTAATACATGGCTGTGGTGGAGCTGTAATACATGGCAGTGGTGGAGCTGTAATACATGGCAGTGGTGGAGCTGTAATACGTGGCAGTGGTGTAATACATGGCAGTGGTGGAGCTGATTACTGGTATAATCTGCTCACATCAGCAGTTACACAGCACATTCTCCCTAATGGCTATAGGTTTAAAAAAAGGTACAATGATGATTACCCTACACAAGGTCACAGCTGCTATTATGTCCTCACCTCATATTACCTTCCTATAATTAAGTGCTGTGTCACGTACATTGAGTTGCACATAGGTTCTGGGAAAGAAGTGGTAACTAACGGCAACTGTGGCCAAATGTACTTTACATAAATATGACACTTTTTGGGATGTGTAGTTTGTATATGGAGATTAATTTGTATTCTCTAAAAACATTATTGGGTATATTAAACTTTCCATAGCAACCAGTTTCAAGATACCATATTATTTTATAGAAAGTACTTGCTTACTTGCTAGAAAATGGTTGCTATGGGCAACGTCTCCACTTGTCCTCATAGTATGAGGGTTTGTTGCGCTTTCTTTATGTTAAATGTGGCACACGCCATTCTGCACAGTGTGTTGATTGCGGTGGAACTGTATGCTGTTACGGCAGAGGAAGTGAGCACCACTGGCGGATGCTGAGGTGGTGTAGGTCTGTAGAGACAGGTGCCAGTGTGAGACCGAATTCAGGGCAAAAAGTAGGATTGGTCAGAAAGTTGGATTTTGGGAAGCGATACATGGGGGGATTATTCTGGGTCACTTGCAAAGGCAAATTCACTCTCAGATGGACAAAACCATGTGCACTGCAGGTGAGGTAGATGTTACTTGTGCAGAAAAAGTTATATTTGGGTGGGGATGCAGTGGCAAACGCAGGATTTTCAGAAGGGGGTTTCCAGAGGGGTGGAGCAAAGCACGGAGATGGACACTTAGGTGACCCAGTATATGCCGGGTCAGTTAAAGTATTATAGATAGACCAAATGTATATAAATAATAATAATAATAAAAAAAATATATATATATATATATATATACATACATACACACACACACACACACACACACACACACACACACACACACATACATATACATAAATACATATACATAAATACATATGGGGCGTCAACAGCAGTGTATGACCCCTGGGCATAGCAATGTATTGGGGCCCCTACCGATCCTCCAGCGGTAGGGGTGGGGGAAGCTTTGATGTCCTGCGGGTGGTAGGGGGTATTATATCAACCGCTCAGCTTGTAGGGCCTGGATCAGTAATTTCCACTTATTACACCTTTACTGCACAGATGGTGGGAGATGCGGTGGGAGAAAGGGGCATTGGGCTGAATGAAGAGGCCCTGATACATAACTTCCAGGGTGGTAGAGGATGTTTAATATGCAGAGGAGGGGTGTATAGTGGAGTGGGCTCATTATTCATAATTTTCTGGTGGGAGGACAGCTTGCTTGACTGCAGATATCTCCAGTTCCCGGAAATAGATTTCTTAGATTTGAATGGAATTCAAAACTAGTGAATCCCACCTACCAAATGGTATTGGGGACTAGGGGATCAGAGTTCAGGAGGCAGAGCAATCTGCCCACGAGTATATAATACTACATACCAGGTGTGTGGAGCTGGAGCAGTAACCAGCTGCTGGAAGGCTGATATCTCTGGTTCTAGGAACAGTAGAGACAAGCTACTAGTGTTCTTCAAAGGGGGAGAGTCCCAGCTTTTGGAACATACCCTCAGAAAATTCTAAGTCAGACAGAACCTGAAATATCTGACTGGAAATAACAATTAACAGGCTTGGATGGGGACCACTGCTTTGAAGTCAGATATCTCCGGTTCCCAAGGGCCGATTTTTACAATTCTTATACCCATGGAAAGAAGGGACCCTCAGCTTTCAGCCTAGGGCCCTTAGACTCATGGGGGGGGGTTTCTGGGCATTTAGAACCCCCCCCCCTGCGTGCGCTACTGGGGTGTACTTCAAACTGATATCTCTATTGCAGTGTATAAATGAAGCAGCCAGTATTTACCCTGCACAGAAACAAAATTACTCACCCAAATCTAACTCTCTGCACATGTTACATCTGCCCCACCTGCAGTGCATATGGTTTTGTTTTAATGTATACACGAAGACATCAAGGGGCTTCCAGTGATCTCTGTTACTACTAATGAAACTACAGCTGAACTGAAGTGTGAGATGCTTAGAAACATTTATTTGGGAGTGCAATGGGAGGATGGATACTTGTAATTTCTCTATTATCCCTCTAAGGGCCTGATTCAGACCCTGACACTCGGCTATGGATTTGTCGCCCTGAGTGATAATCAGATGACCGCGCAGGCGCATGGTACACAGGCCATCTGTGCGATCACAGCCAGTGATGGCTAGCCATCTCTGGCTGTTTGTACATTGAGAGACAGGTGCTGGGCGTTTGGGGGCAGCACGCCGGTGTTTTCTGGGAGTGCCCTGGAAAACGCAGACATTGCAGGCCGTTGGGAAGGAGGGCTGTCGACATCAACAGTGGCCTCCTTCTCCCCCCGGCAGCGCCAAGTAAGGCTACAACATGGGCAAAAACTGTTCATTGGTGAGTGACCGCATATGGTTTTTCCCTTGTGGGCATGTCTGCAAACAAATGTGTTCGACCCTGGCAGAAGGTGGTATACATGATCGCTGGGCTACGAAGATTTGCAGCCTGCAGGGGGAACACCCAAGTCATCCGATTTTCTCCGACCATTGAATTATGTGAAACGTGCACGCAGATCTAAGGCTGCTCAGAGCAAGTTTAGATCTCCGTGCACATTCTTTGAGAAGTGGGCGGGCAGCTGACATCTGGTGATGTCAGCTAGCCCCCCCGCACCCGCGTCATCACGACATTACCATAAGAACGCCCAGCAATCTCATGGGAACGCTCATGGGCATTCCCATATGCTAATGGTTTGCCTTGCCGCCCCACAGTTTGTTCGCCGTGGACGCACGTACCCTGCACATGTGCAGAGACAAAACGTCAGACCCCTGGCGAACAAAGGGGTCCATACAAACGGACCTGAATAAGGTTGGTCCTGTATACCTGATTCTCCCATGGTTCTGCCAGGCTGTGATATTCTATCAGCGTTCTATAATAACGTACACACATCTCAGAGACGCAGCAATTCTGATTTCGCTTGGCATCAAACAAACAAACCGGCTAATTAAGGGCTTGTTTCTTTTTTTCCCAAGCAAACAAAATTGCTGTTTTTAATACTTGGTTAAATGTTTAGTGTTTACCAGCCGAAATATATGCAACATCCAAACAATTCTATGGAGAAATGATAGAAGAAGCATTAGTTCAATCCTATTCCGGCTACAAAGCTACTGCATTTCTAAAATTACAATAATGGAACATGTAAATGAGTCTATATTAAATCATCTCTATAGGTCTAATTTTAAGAAGATACTGCATATTATAGTAATGCAGTCATTTATGCAGATACCAAGGCCATTGGTGTTGTGTTTAATAGGAAGACATCACCACACCCTAATGTAGTGCAAGCATGTGACCCCCAGCGCACACCACAGCTTTCCAGAGCTTTTTCCTAATCCCTGTGATGGTGCGCAGCCACAACGACACTTTGCCACTCATAGTGCCAGATTCTCTAAGCTTCAAAGGTGATCAAATGGAGAGTGACAAACAGCCAGCCAATCAGCTCCTGCCTGACAGTTTTCAAACACAGTCTGTGACATGGCAGGTAGGAGCTGATTGGCTGGCTGTTTATCACTCTCCATTTTATCACTTTTGAAGCTTAGAGAATCTGGCCCATCATCTTGCAGTAACAGGCCTGCCCAAAATGTAATACTTCTCATGCTGGGTAGATACTGGAGCGATATTCATGGCTGCCAATATAGTAATCTATATCAGCTGTGCCGCAGCATACACACTGACCAATATCATTCATGAAAATCCACGCTCCCTGTTATAAAGAAACCTGAATTATTTGTTTTAAGGCCCATACACACTGGGCGACTTTGAGATGAAAGCCGTTCAAAACAGTAAGTTTGAGCGGCTTTCAGCTCAAAGCTGCCCGGTGTGTATGGTCCGGCGATGAGCTGTGAACCGGGCCAGATACTGTAGCGGATTTAGGGACAGGGACAATTGTAGTGACTTTAAAATATTGTGGGGCAACACAATAAGCTAATGATGAATTAAAAATCCTTGTAAAATTCCTGCTAATTGGTCAGCACAGACACATAAAACCCTGTCTGGAATACCATCTGGACCGGGAGCTTTCCACAACTTCTGACTCGAATATCCATGGCTTCTCATTTGGGAATAAACGTATTCTCTTTTCCCTAGTTACACCCTCTTTTTGCAAAAATTAAGGTACAGTACATCAAAACCATGGAAGCTAGTGAGTCCACATTGATGCAAGAACCATGGGTTGCTTCATCAACAAACAGGTTCCAATCAGTACATCCCGGACACCCTTGTAAACTCAGCAAACCCCGTCAGGCCAAACCATAATACTCTTATTATTGTTTGTTTATATGGCGCCACAAAGGTTCCGCAGCGCCTAACAATACACAAATGAGCAAAAACAGATAAGAAATTACAGTACAAGACAATTTAGGACAAGTACATGGTTAATATGGATAGTTGCATCTGGGGACAGGACACAGAAGCAATCATCAGGGTGGCAGAGGTTTATATATTCTAAGAAAGGCACATGAGGAGAGAGGGCCCTGCCCGTGAGAGCTTACATTCTAAAGGGGAGGGTTAGACAGACAGGGGTGACACAGAAGCGGTATCAGTGAGCATAAACAGAAGGTTAGGATGAGAGACGGTCAGGTTTTATGCAGGAGGGTGGGAAGAGGTCAGCTTAGTCTTTGATATTTTAAGTCTAAAAAGCGCTGGGTCATCCAAGAGTAGATAGCAGAGAGACAGTTGAAGATATGAGTGAGGAGAGAGGGAGAGAGATAAGGAAAGGAGCGGTAGATTTCATTTATTATCAGCATAGAGGTGATAGTGGAAGTCAAGTGATCATGGGGAGATTCTCTATGCAAGAAATGCGGTAAAAACCCCGTTATCGGGGTTTTTACCGCATTTTGGGATGCTGTAAGCATCCCCCAAAGAAGCCAATGGGCTTCTACCGCATCCCCCGCCGCCCCGCAACGACCCCCGCCGCCCCAATCGCCCCCTCCTCCCTTACCTGTGTCCGGGCAGCACAGCGCAGTGCTGCCCGGACCTTTGAATCTCCTCCCTGCACTGATCCTCTTGCGGGTGCAGGGAGGAGGAGAGCCCGGTGCAGCAACAGCAGCGCCGGGTGTGGGGAGGGGGGAGCCGCCGGGACCTGCTGGGACCCAGCGACTCTCACCGCAAAGGACAGCTCTTAACGTTAGAACATATGCGATAATTATAAATGTGATGGGCGGAGAAGGGGAGCGGAGATTCTTAGAGAATCTCTCCCCATATGAGCTCACCCAGAGAGGACGGAATGGGATCATTCGTCAGACTGCATTTAGGTCTACAAGCATTAGGTCTACTGCTTACTGACACCATAACAGCTATGCTGGTGTTAGATGTGCGTCAAGGCTCAAGCCCAAGAAGTATATCTCCGAGGTGTCACCTACAACTCAACAACAAGGAAACAACAATGTTCTGTAGGTGGAGAATACTACTCAAATGCGCCTTTGAGTAGTAAACTCCACCTCTATTGTTGTTTCCATGGTGACTCAGTGCACTCAACACACTTTTTTATTCTCTCTCTATGCTTAGATGGTAAAGTATCAACAAGTCGGTTAAAAAAAAAATCTTGTCGACCTTTTGACCATGTCGAACTAATACATGTCAACCTTTTTCATATGTTGACCTTTTGACTGTTAATCAATAGTGGTCAACCTTTCGACAGTCGACCTAATGCATGAAAAATACATGAAAAAAGATGCTTGTGAAAAAAGTGCACCAAACAGTACATAGGTAAAATATATAAGTGCACGTATTACAGGGCTTTGTGAAAAAAAAATGCTTCTGAAAAAGGTTATAATAAATTTAATTTATTTCATCTAAATGTTAACATTTTTGTGCTAAATGGTTTACATCAAGGCTGGCCAAACTGGTCCTCGAGATCTACCAACGGTCCACGTTTTCCAGATCACCTAGCTGGTGCACAGCTGTAGTCATTACTAAAGCTATGTACACACACTTAGTTTTGCTTTAGATTCAATGTTAAGCCCTGTACACATGCATCGATTTTCCCCGATTTTCGATTAAATTTTGCTTATAGAAGCAAAATCGAATCGAATCCTAAACGAAATCAAATGGTTTTTGTGTAATTTTCGATCTACATTCGATTCGATGCGCGCTCCCGTTTTCACAAAATCGAACAGAAAAATCTACTGTGCAGCCAAGGAAATATCAAATCGATCTAGTAAATCGAATGTGTACAATGTACCATGAATGTATATCAAATTATATCAAATTCGATATCGAATTCGATATCTAATGCAAAAGTACAGATCTAATGCCAAATCGAATGGAAACATCTAATGCCAGATCTAATAGAAAATCGAATCTAACATCGAATCAAAAGCAAATCGATGTAGATCTGGCATTAGATCTTCCCATTCAATTTGGCATTTGCATTAGACATATAATATATATATTTTAATATCGAATTCGATTTACATTCATGGTACATTGTACACATTCAATGAGCAATAAGTGACAATCGTACAATATTGTATTTATAATTATATATCAAATTATATTTCAATTTGCTCAGTATTAAAATACCAATAAGAAAATCAAAAAAGCCATAATTAAAGTAAAAATGTATATGAAAGGGCTAACCTGGCTGTATGGTTGAACTCATGGTCGGAGAAGACATGCTGACCAGCTTTGATAGAGATAAATCCCAGATCTTCTTCTGATAATGAAAGTCTTTCCAATGACCAGTAATTCAAAGGCAAGATCTAGAAAAAGGAAAGAGACAGTTTGACCTGAACTATTCAACTGTTATGCAAACTGAATATTTAACGAGTTCCCTAAGTTATCTCCATAGCACTGTAACGGATATTGGTGTTAAATTAATTTCCTTACTGCATGGGAGCTGAACTTGGACGCTATTGCATACGGGCCGTGATGTGATGCAATATATTTGTGAAATACGTCACTCACATATGTATTTTGACTACACACCAGTTGATGCATTTAACTATATATCATTTATTGGATGTATAAATGATATATTGCATACCTCCCAACTTCTGACCTGAAGAAATAGGGACACTCGCGCGGCGAAGCCGCGTGAGCACCCGAAAAGGGGGCGGGGCGTATGCAAATGAGGACACAGCTTATGCTAATTAGCCGCAACCTCATTTTCATACGAGAATAGACGCTGTGCGCATGCGCACAGCGTCTATTCTACTAGATTGGGGGGTCTCCCAACTGCCACCCCCCGCAGCGGGACAATGCCTGCCACGGGTGGGACAGCGGGACAGGACCCGAAAATCGGGACTGTCCCGCTGTAATCGTGACAGTTGGGAGGTATGATATTGCATAGTGGGTACCCAGCATACAGTAAGGGACTTAATGATGAACAGTGGAGCTGAAAGAGGAGGGGGGGCGGGGTACTTTTTACCCAGGCCCAGTCTGATGGAGAGGTCAGGGGCCCGCTACCCCCCTTCCACTGCTCAGTGCGGTGTGCTGAGCTGTGGAGAGAGACAGCTGCAGGGGCAGCCTGTCCTCTCTCTCCCTGCGCTGGTGGTGCACATTCCCACTGGCACCGCCATCGGCATCCGACTACCCAAATACAGTTTTTTCTCCACAGGGGGCATGAACTAGCCCTAGGAGGCCATGCCCCTTCAATTTACCGGGGACCGGACAATCTATTGGTGCCCCTGGGTGCACACACTTTGGGCATGATTCTGGTTCACTCGCAGAAGCAAATTCTCTCTCTAATTGACAAAAACATGTGCACTGCAGGGGGGGGGGGGGGGGCAGATGTAAAATGTGCAGAGAGAGTTAGATTTGGGTGTTATTTTGTTTCTGTGCAGAGTAAATACTGGCTGCTTTATTTTTACACTGCAATATAGATATCAGTTTGTAGCACAAACCCCACCCAAATCTAACCCATATCTAACTCTCTCTGCGCATGTTACATCAGCCCACCCTGCAGTGCACATGGTTTTGCAGTTTGACTGACAGGAAGCCAGCGTTTGGGGGGCGGTAATCTGACATTTCCTGGATGTGTCAGAAAAAGAAACACAGGCGTTTTTGAGGAGGGTCTGTGAGTCAATGATGACCACTTTCACCCTGTCTCAGTCACAGATTAGTGGAAGCCTCAGAGTTACCCACAATGCACAAATTCGCAGCCCAGCGAACAGGGCTGATATAAAGCCCAAAGTTGGGAGGTACTGTACGATTTTGGTCCTGAGCGGATATGGGAGACTTTTTTACTGTATGTATTTTTTAAATGTGCATTGCACTTTAATAGAAATATTTTGCTACCATTGTTAAGAGCGCAGAAGTACTGTGATCTCTACCAGCAAAACAACAAGCCGCATCCTATCTGTCTTTGTGCGAAATGGAAAATAAAGTTTTGTTTTTTGACTAATTGATATATTGGCCTCCTTTTGTGTGTGTTTGTGTGCGTGTGTGTGTTTAAGACAAAAGGTTTGTTGAAAATACCACCAAACATGGCATGACAACTGAAGGATGAAATCAAAGACACCTATCTATGGTTAATATAAACACCACCACATAGAAATATAAACTCTACACCACTAAAAGACCTTGAGAGAGGCTCTCCAGACACTGTGTGTGTCACTGACATTTCACTTTCTGTTATTTCATATAAACACCTGCTACTTATATTAAAGGTTACTTTAAAAAAATCTCCCTTGAGAAGTTTAAAATAAAATTTAAAAAGTGTCAAAAGTAAAACACACACAAACACATACTGTACATACACCATACTTGACTACTATCCCAGAAGTTGCAGGAGACTCCTAGGTTTTTTTGTAGTCCCCTGCACCTCTGGAAGAGAAGGTGGCTCTCCCCAATCTAGCCTACTTTCTAATTAACTGGACAGGGCAAGGAGAAAATCACCATAATTGTGGATCTGCAGACCGGAGGCAAGTCTTAACAATTCAATTTATGTCAATAGGCCCTGTCTCCTAGCCAAGGACCTACAACTTATAACTTTCTTCCTGTTGTGGGGACAGGGACTAATGACGTGACAGTGCATCCCCTGAAGTGGCCTGCAGCATCTTCTCTCCAGGCTTCTCCCAGAGAGGAGACAGACAAGGTAGTTAAGTATGAGACACACACGCAGCAAAATGTCATCCAGATGCTTTGTGATTCTCAAAATCTAAAAATATAGCAGATTGCCAACGGTATTCCTGCGTGAGATAAAGTGATCTAAAGTAGGACTGCCATGTCCACAAAGCACAATCACACATGAAATGAGGATTTGTCTAGATGTCTGTGTGTTATAATACAAATTATCTGCTGTAATTACACTTTCATCCATCTCTCTGATGCTTCATTGACCATTTTCTTTACACTGATAGATTCTGCTGTGGATTGTGCCCCCGCTCCCAGCTTCGCATACTGATGCCCCTAATATAAGCAGGAAAGGCATAAGACATGTAACCAGCGGCGACTGTACCCCCTGGTCTGCAGATCACACCACACTTTGCAAGGGGGAAGCTGGTCAGCATGGAAAAACATACGTGCAGAGATGTATGTGACATATGTGCTGGCTGCAGGTCCCCGGGGATTGGCAGCGCTGTGCCTATCACAGCCACCGCTGCACCTGGGACAAAGCATTCAAAGCACATTTCCTGTGAAACTTAGCCAGTGGGAGTCTGGGGGCCGGGTTAGAAGGAGAGGCTGTGTCCAGGGTTCTGCATGGTGCCTGTGATAGACATAGGGCTGCCGATCGCCAGGGACCTGCAGCTAGTACATCTGTTACATACAGTATTACACTACTAAGCCCAGGGCTATTTTTCTGCAGGCTCCAGCAGGAACTGTGGCCCTTATTCTAGTTCACTCTTTCTGACAAAATATTTCTTAGATGGACAAAACCATATGCACTGCAGGTGAGGCAGGTGTTACTTGTGCAGAGATAATTAGATTTGGGTGGGGTTTTACACCTGCCTCACCTGCAGTGCACATGGTTTTGTCCATCTAAGAAATATTTTGTCAGAAAGAGTGAACTAGAATAAGGGCCACAGTTCCTGCTGGAGCCTGCTGAAAAATAGCCCTGAATAAGCCTCTACATGTAACTAAAGCTTTATGCTATAATGGGGAGAAGGGAATTGGACAAATACATGTGCACGAGCTCTGTAATAATGAGTTGTAAAACAAGCAGTCTAAATCCACAATCATTGGTTAGGGTATAGCAGTACCGATCTATGATGTGGGGGTGCACCCCAGAGAGTAAAAATAGCACCAGAAAAAAAGGGAAAGAGAAAGTCCTCTTGTTTTGTTGGGGCACTTCTTATCAAACAAAGCATTTAATAGTCAATGAACACAAGGTTTGTGGTGTCTCTAGAAGAAGTGGATTAAGGAGGTCATTCTGAGTGACCCGCAAAGCTGCGAAATCCACAGATTTGCTGGTCATGTAAACGCCACCTGCATGAATGCCCACCCACCACCCACACATAGATTACACCCGCATGCATGCAAATGGCTGTTTTACATAAACATCCATTCGCAGCTTGTGTGTGGGGCAGAAATCATGCGGTGGTCCCGACCATCAAATGATTTCTCAAGCGCTTGCAAATCTAAATCAGTTTCTGCTGACGTAGATCTGTGGTGCCCCTGTAGGGACATCAGGTGACGTTAACTGCCCACCCCCCACACCTGCATCACAGCCGCATTACCATGGCAATGCCCAGCATTTTCATGGAGATGCCCATGAAACGCTGGGAGTTCCGACCCACACCACCCCCCCCCCCACCCGCACTGCTGCGTGCAAATAAACAATTCACTGCACCCGCTAGTAAACAGTGGCTGCACATGCGCATAAACATGTAGGTGCATGCGCAGTGCATCATCGCTCCGCTGTACGAACGCGCGGGGGAGCGATCCAACCTGAATGAGGGCCTGGGTAGTATGAATCACGTTTCCTTACTGATTAGTAACATTCTTTGAATGACAACAATATGTTGTGTCTGCAGCAGAGAATGTGATAAATATATAAGTAACAGTAGCACAATGGCTACATCACAATCCTATACCTTGATTCAATGCTGCAAAGCCAGCAAATATATAGAAATAAGTGTAGTGGTGCAATTGTGCGGTCAGATATCGCTGTGTTACAAGCACTCGTGGAAAAAGTAGGTGCTATATGGGCAATTGGAAAGGTAATAATCTTACAAATCATGTCAGCGAGTTTTTCTTTTGCTCAGAGTTACCACAGAAATTAGGATTAGCAGACCTCACATGGGGGGTTATTCTAGTCCATTCTTTCTGACAAAATCCTTCTTAGATGGACAAAGCCATGTGCACTGCGGGTGGGGCAGATGTAACTTGTGCAGAGAGAGTTAGATTTGGGTGGGGTTTTACTTCAAAGTGAAATCTATATTGCAGTGTAAAAATAAAGCAGTCAGTATTTTCCCTGCGCAGAAACAAAATAACTCACCCAAATCTAACTCACTCTGAACATGTTACATCTGCCCCCCCCCCCTGCAGTGCACATGGTTTTGTCCATTTGAGAAGGAATTTGCCTTTGCGAGTGAACCAGAATAAAGGCCAGTATGTGCTGTTTTCATAAGGCTGTTTTCATTGAATTTTGTACTTATTGACTATTAAAAGCTATGTTTAATAAGAAGTGTCTCCCAAAAAATGAGAATACTTTCTCTTCCCCTCTTCTCATGTAACCAAAGCTGTAAGGAGGAATTCAATTCATCCGCACACCCGATGCTGGACGTCTATGCTAATGGAGATCTATCACAGAAAATCAATTGCTGCTGTTACCAGATGCCAATTAGCATTTAACCAAGAAAGAACCAAGTTTAGCCGCTCAAAGAAGCAAATTTTCGCACATGGGTGTATAAACATCTGGGCTTGGGCAATGAAACTACAAACACATTTTTTTCTAGAACCTTTTAGAGAAAAAAAATATAACCCTTTTCACATCGCAAATGCTGGGTCGTTCTGGAATTTGGACACGGGTCAGTCCCGGGAGCGACTCTGCATTTGCGAGGTGAAGCTTCCCACAGCGATCTGGCAATAAGCCGCTTCATTGATGTCATCGAGTACCAGGGGAGGAGGTAGGGCTTGGAGCTGAGGCTGCCCCCTCCCTATAGTGTGAATGGGACATTGTTTGCTTGACCTGGGATAACCAATTCACACTGTCCAGCAACCCGGGTCTGACCGGGGAAAACCCTTCTTTTAACCCAGGTCCGGTTGCTGGAACTAGGATGTTTAAAAGGCCCTTTCACACCGTACAATGTCCAGGGTCAGACCCAGGTTATTAGCACGGTATAAAAGAGATATATGTGTGCTGCGGGTAATGGGCGTCTGATCGGAACAACAATTGAACAGCTCTGATAGACACTAATACAATAGATGGCCAGTAGGGGTTGCATAGAAATTTGAACCCCCCTCAAGTGTTTATGAAGTATATTAAATATAGCGATTCCATCATTTTGAACTCCCATAGGACATGATGTTATTCTTTCAGTCCAGTATTTTGGGTTGCAGATATTTGAAAACCATCGTAGAACATAAATTACTGTTTTGTTTCCAAATGTAAAGTGCTGGAACTATGTAATTATATGTTAAGAAATACATATATTCTATGTGTATCATGAACTTGTACTCCTGACCAGTAGTGTGCTGGAGATCTAAGGAGCTAAACAAACTGGAATCTACCCAATAATATAATTTGATCAATGGGCTATGCCAAGATGGTGGCTACATGGCTGCCAGAGGACCATTAGCTCTGTCTGGAAGGAACTAAAGAAGTGCAGTTCAGGGTTGTCATTCTATGCTGGCCAGAGAGCAGGTTGCTGGCTGAGGTGCTAGGTGTATATAGACAGTGTGTTTCCTCAGACAGAACAAGCTTGTAGCATTAACAGACTGCATTTAAACATACATATAATATACATATTATGCTGAGTATGTGGCTGTGTTCCTGTTATTGAGCATAGTTGTTTTCTACACAATAAGGAGATTTGAACCTAATATGTTTGTAGTATAACACGTGTGGTAATAAGTACAGTATTTTTGCTAGTAATGCCGGTTGGGAACTGAACTGTTGATCATGGTAACAGAAGATCTGTCTGGTATAAAGTAGTCATCAGGGCATAAAGTGGTCATGCAGAGGTGGGGGAACTCGTTTCTTTATGCCACCTAATTGCACCCCATCCCCTCACCCCATTAGGTAGAGACAGGGCCAGTGGTAGGGTATTTGGCATCCCCCTGCAACCTACAATGCTTTCCTGTAAGAATTACTGTGCAGGGCCAATGTGGAGGTTAAAATGTTCCACCTCACCATTAGAGGTGGTTGAACTCAGTTATACCCCATTCTCCCGCCCTCTAACCCCTGGTAGTCATCATTTGTAGTATTTACAGTTTGTTATTTTTCTGCTGATTATATGACATCTGCCAAATTGGTGGGGTGGAGTGTAGTGGTAGGTGGCAGGGAACATAGTTCTACCACCTCTCCAGGACTACTTGAAATCCTGCCCATACCCCTAGAAGAGAAGGCACCCTTCCTGTATTCTGCCCACTTCCTAGTGTAGTGGGCAAAATGGGAAGAATAATAACAGGAATCCGCAGTCCGTGGTGAGGGGGCGGAGCCTGATGGTGCAATTCTGTTGATTGCAGCATTTAGGCCTTATTTAAATATGTGGGCAGAGCATAATGATGCGAGTGCTCTGGTCCCACCCCCATCACAGCCCACCTGCTTGTCCTCACCAGGGCAATTTAAAAGTAGGTAAGTACGAGAGCCAGCATGCCCTCCAAATACTGGTCCCTTCTACGCATCTCAGAACAGCAATATGAAATGGTAGCCTGCTCACACGGCCTGGTGGCCTAACTACATCTTTGCAAATACAGTATATGCAACTAAGATCTCTGAATATCATGTAGTGTTTGTTATTTTATCATTATGATTTCACCATTGTTTCTTTCACTGTATGTATACAAGTATCAGGCACGTATATATATTTTATTGAATTACAATTTGTAAAAGCAGCAAAAAGCTATTTGCCGGTAAGGAAAGATTTTCTGTGTAGTCAAACTAGACCAATGGATTTTTCCATTCATTCCTTCCTCAAGACAGCGGTTAACGGAAACATACTGTCATCTCTAATGGAGTAAACCCCTAGATCAATGCCTCTTCCCTGAGTGGGCCTTCCTATACATTACCTTGGTACTGTACAGTATCCACACACAGCCAATGTTTGTCATATAGGGGGTCATTCAGGTGTGGTTGGATTTGCATTCACAGTGATAGTGCTGTATGGTAGTGCAGCAGGAGATGTCTAATACAGTAGTGACCCTAGAGCACAGCATCGGGGGACATATGGTACCTGTAGTGCCGCCCATGCCATCCATCATGGGTGCCAATAAATATCTGTGCTACCACAGACATTCCTGGCATCTTCCCACACCTTATCTGGCGTCAATGTGCCTCTGTTTTCACAATCAATGACAGTCTGATACAGACCAGTGTCCTATGCCACAGGATCCAGGCATAGAACGGGCCATGCACATGTGCAAAGTACCAAAACCGGTTCTTGCACCGATGGGCACTCTAACCACCAGACCTGAATGAGGTCCACAGTTTTCCCAAGTTAACAAGTATAATCTTTAAATCATTGTGAACTGTTCGTTATTGAGATATGATAATAATAAGTTTGTGGAAAGTGTACTAAACCCTGCTGGAATAACAAGGGATGGGGATACCATACCCTCCAACTGTACCGATTTAGCCGGTACAGTACCATTTTTTAATGGTCTGTACCGGCTAAATCTAACTGTACCGAATGCACTGTTTTTGTGCAGCCAGCTCCTCCAACTCTGGGAATTGTAGTTTACTATTTGTAGTTTCACCGTTGTAGTTTCTGGTGTAGTTTCCTACACTGTTGGCTGCTCTTCCGGCAGCATGAGCTGAGAGGGGGAGTTGGTGGCCAAGAAGACTACATCTCCCAAGGTACCCTGCGGGGGGGACTCAGTGGGCTGCCTCCCCCTGCTCACACACACACACGCACAGGGCGAAGGTGTTGGGAATAACAGACGTCGCCTCATTAGTGAAGGAATGCCAGCCCTCCCGCTACCACAGCGCACATGGCCGAGGGCCGGGGACTGATGCTGAGCTGGCCCGCTGAGGAAAGACAAGGTGGGCGGCAGAAGTAGCAAAACACAGCATGTGTAGGGGTGGGGCTGGGTTGTTATATGTGTTAACTCCACTTTCTGAGAGTGCTGGGAGTCATCTTGAAAAAGAAAATGCACAGTACACATTCGGAAAGGGGGTGTGACCACGCCACTTTAACTGTGGCCACGCCTACTTTACAAATGGCCACATACCCTTTCCGAATGTGTACCGGTTTCTGCCCTTCAGATGTTGGAGGGTATGGGATGCCTGAGGGATGTTAATGCCTGTTGGGTACAGATTTTAGTCTCTTACTGTATGTCATAATAATGTGATATCAATACAACCTTGCAGATTGCTTGCAAATCCTCCTTTTAACTATCCTCTGGGTAGTATTGGGGTGTGCTGCATTAGTTATAATAGTTCTTGGAGGTCTCTTCCAAACATTCAAGCAAACCATAATAGTAAATAGGAGAAATTGCAAGTATTATTAGGGAAATTACCATTTCTGCTAGAAGTATCTATAATGAGAACATTGCATTAACTTTTCCTTTCTTTAGTATTTGAACTGCGTTACGTAAACTTTGAATTAACAAAAATTGTTGCACAATAAAAGTTCATCTAGAACGCACCATGTTCTAGGTGTGAATTACATTTTCTCCACCTGCACTGTCTCAGTCACACCTAGAACATGGTCCTTGTAGGAATCCCTACCCGAGAGCACAGAAAACTTATGGTATGATAATAAGTTTGGAAATAAACTGGGATAAGGTAACTTATTCTTTTCAAACATGTTACTGTCAAATTCTTTACTTATAAATAGCCTAATTCTCACCGGGCAGTGGCTCTGCATGAATAATTCTAGGCTGTGAAGTTTATGAATATTATATCCATATTTCTTTCTGATCCCATCATCAAGGTCAACATAGTTTCCAGCATTCTGGATCGCACGCTTAATTTATCTCTCAGGGAATATCACAATTCTCTGCTTATTTTTAGCAACATCTACAAAGACAATCCTCGATTCTTTATGAATTATGCACAAACCTTTTTTATTTCTTTCCTTCCCAATGAATAACAATTGAAGTGACAAAAATCAGTCGCCCATTCGTCTCTTCCCAGGAAATGTCACAGACACTGGAAATTGTCTATATAAGGATTATTAAATAATAACATGGCTGTTCTGCTTGACTATATATCAGATTGGGTTTATTTTTTATAGGTTTATTATTACAATTAAGGTAATCTATGCATTTTTTCACCTAGCGGTTAACTACTTTCTATCTATGTCCTTTGAGAGGCTAAGCTGAAACTAAGTGGCAGACACATCACAGGAACCTGGAGGAGTAATGAACCTTAACTGCACTTCACTGCTGGCACATAATGTATAGATGTTATTTTCATCTAAGTGAAAGAATGGATCTCTTTATGGGAACACTGTAAACCTCTTAACGACTGATTATTGCCCTTGGTGTGCATCATGATACTAAAAACCAGTGGCTGCTCCAGAGGAGGAGTTACAGCATGGTTCTAAATTCAAATAGGAGAGCCACGCCAACTGTCAGTGAGTCAGTTTGCAGTGGCAGTTGATGTGGCTGTGCTATTTGAATTTTGACCTGTGCTTACAGCCCTACTCTGGAGCCGACACTGCTCAAAACCACACCTTAAATAGATTAAGATGAGGAGACATAGATTTGTCAAAAAGGTACTCTTTACTTAGAAGGGCGCCCACGATTTTGATCGTGGGTATCGTTAGTAAAAAATCTCGGGCATCTCGGGGATTGAATGCACTAAAAAATCGGGTGCGATCAACCGACGAGATGCCCGAGATTTCCCATAGGGAACAATGTTAAATGTCTCAATTGACCCAATTTTCCTGTTCAATGCCTCAATTGACCCGATTTTTCCATAGGAAACAATGTTAAATGGGCCACAGAGGCCAAATAGGCACCCTGAAGTGTATAATGGCCACCCGAATTGTAAACGCCACCCCACGATCAACGTCAACCCGATGCGTGGCGAGCGCAGCGAGCCCGCGAGGGGCGGCGGTACGCGTCCTACGACCTTTTCATACCCCCACTATCCACGTCGGCGTGGAGTTGAGAATAGAAAGTGTGGCGAGCGCAGCGAGCCACCGAGCCCGAAGCGTGGCGAGCGCAGCGAGCCCCGCGAGGGTACGCGGACAGCTGTGAAGCCCGCGAGGGGACGCGGATACCTGTGAAGGTATCCGCGTCCCCTCGCGGGGCTCGCTGCGCTCGCCACGCTTTGGGCTCGGTGGCTCGCTGCGCTCGCCACACTTTCTATTCTCAACTCCACGCCGACGTGGATAGTGGGGGTATGAAAAGGTCATAGGACGCGTACCGCCGCCCCTCGCGGGCTCGCTGCGCTCGCCACGCTTCGGGTTGACGTTGATCGTGGGGTGGCGTTAACAATTCGGGTGCCCATTATTCACTTCAGGGTGCCTATTTGGCCTCTGTGGCCCATTTAACATTGTTTCCTATGGAAAAATTGGGTCAATTGAGGCATTGAACAGGAAAATCGGGTCAATTGAGACATTTAACATTGTTCCCTATGGGAAATCTCGGGCATCTCGTCGGTTGATCGCACCCGATTTTTTCGTGCATTCAATCCCCGAGATGCCCGAGATGGGCGCCCTTCTAAGTAAAGAGTACCGTCAAAAATTATTAGCTATTTATTTAAATTGATGATATACTTAAATAGCTGTAGAAATAAAGGTACTGTACAGAAGGGGTCATTTATAGTGTGTCCTCTGGTGCGCCATCTGCTGGTATCTGGTGGATGGCGATCTGGCGGACATGGACGCGCAAGCATCTTACAGGCTCGTGCGTCCATTGCCAAGAATGGGGAGCATGAGCATCTCAACGTGCGAGCACCCCATTCCTTGGATGGCACCCGACACGCATCTGTCTGTATGGTGGCACAGAAAGAATGGCTAACATCAACCCAAACGTCCAAACTCTAAAGGTGGTCAAAAACTTATACAATTCGTCCATTTCTTTTACACATTTTCAACCCATGAAGCCGATCAATTGTGTGAAAAGTGCCATATTGTACGTGTTTTACCTCCGGATCCGGTTCAAAGCATGCTCCTGTGTTTTTTGTTAAGTCCTGTGTCAGTCAATGGCATCACATACAATACATCTTATGCAAAAGTAGCACATACTGTGTATCATATGTGATCCTGCTGCACGGGAGCCTGGCGGGTAGTTGGCGGGATATCAAATGTGAGGTACGGGGGGTATGAGGGTCTTTACACCAGTCCATCAAAACAATCCAAAAGCCACTGAAAACCACAAATGTATCAACTCAACCATCTACCTTGACTATCCACCCGGTAGGATGATGAAGCTGGTCCAGCAGATATAAACAGCCAACAAAGGTGAGCACACCTAAAAACCCAGACCCAATCAAACTCCAACTGAACTTTCCTCTCATAGGAGGACCTTATCACCTGATGCCCTACACAGGCCCGCCTCCAGCCTCTAAGGTTTAACCAACTCCATTCCCATTCTGTCAGTTTGCTACTACAAATGATGAAGGTGACTCCTACACTTGACAGACTAGCTCCTGAAATCAGCCTTATTTGTTCACCACTGTCAGACTCGTAACAGAGCACCACTGCATACTTTACTACACCTGACCCATGAACTGTGCTCAGGACATCTTAACTAAATGCCCAAGATGACAGGAGGGTGGGTCAAATTTATCCGGCTAGCCTGCCGCTCTAAACAGCTCACAAGGCAATAGGGGAGAAGACATAGCATATATATCTTCACACATTGCAGGAGCAAGAAGGCAGAGCATGTTGGCTGCAGCAGGGGGAAGGGGGGTTAAGTACCACTGGAACCCGCCCAGGGCATCGCACCCTGTGCGATGGCAGCAGCTGCACCACCTTCCTTATGGCTGTGATGACTGCTGTGTCAGGACAGATGCACAGGAATCAGCATTCTGCCCACTAAGACAGGGGTTCCCAAAGTTCTTAAATCATGGCACACCCAACCATCAGAAATGTTTTTGCGGCACCCCTAAGCTAAAAGATTTCTTATTGAGAAAGTCAGAAACAAATATTAAGTTAAATATATTGTGTTTATATCTCATCCTTAGGATCAGTTATGTGGTAATGGACATGGTTAACTTCTGTTTGTCCACAATTTGACTATTATAATGGACATAAAACACTTGAATTGGTCCTGGACCACCAACCCAGGGCACTCCTGCAAGTCCCCCAAGGCACCCCAGGGTGCCACGGCACACAGTTTGGGAACCACTGCACTAAGAGATCAAATTCACAAATGCAGACAATATATTTATGTCAGTAGGTCATGATGTACTAAAAGGAAAATGCTTTTAGGGTTCCCATACAGTATGTACTCTGTCCAGTAATGCTGGGCTACGGGTGTGGAAGATAATGGCATGCTGGCGTTACCCTATAGAAACAATGGGTGAAATTTAATAGGATGAGAGATTCAGAAAGTGAGAGATTTGGGAAGAAGTCTCCAGTTTTTTTAAAGCAGCAATCATTTACACTTCAAAATCAAACTGGTTTTGCAGTGTAAATGATTGCCGCTTTAAAAAAACTGGAGACTTCTTCTCAAATCTCTCACTTTCTGAATCTCTCATCCTATTAAATCTCACCCTATGGGTGTCTTTCCGTATTGTGCTCAAGAGGAATTCAATCTGATCCCTCCCAGCACCCCCTATGGCCACTGTAACCCTCTGCGCAAGCATAGAGGGACTCCCCGTGCCGAAACTCAGACGTGCCAGCATTGCATTTTTGTAAAAGCTGTCCTTTGTGATACTAATCATGTGTTTGATTAGTATCATTTTGATTAGTTTCATTGCAATAACTTAAAATTTTAAATAAATTCAATTGCTTCTAATTCATTAGCTATAATACAGTATATTACATAGGACACTTTTACTACTCTTTGCTCTACAGCAGGACATTTATGCATCTGCAGTCTAATGGCCGTACATGTGTGACAGCCATTGATGGAGAGGTTTCATGAACACTGTTACTGAAAAGATGGTGTGCGCTTGGCATCTACACAGTGTTAGGGAGAGCCTGGCTTTATGGCCCCCACATACAGCACGATATTCAGGCATTTTCTGAGCGATTCTAACAAATCGCTCAGAAAATGCCTGAAGATGCATGTAAATCGCTGTGTATATAGCCCACACAGCGATTTACATGCGCGCACCCGCCGTTCTGAATCTGTCCAAGATTCAGAACGGACGGGCTGTACAATTCAGAGCAGTCGCTCAGAAAGCTCCTGCTCATCTCCCGCATGTGTGGCTGCGGGCAGATGAGCAGGACTGAGCGACTGCGGACGCCGCAGACCCGCCGCACCCCGCACCGCAGAACCGCCGCACCCCGCACCGCCGCCACCCCTGACCTCCCTCCCCCACCAGCAGGAACACCCATCGCCACCTCACCTCTCCTCTCCTCTCGGCGGCAGCGCGGCGGCATCGGGACGGGTCACGGAGATGTTTAAAAAAAAAAAAAAAAATTCAAATTTCAAAATGGCCGCGGCCAGCCAATCACGGCTCGCCGCGTCATTGCCCCGCCCCCTAGAGCTGGCTATATTAGCCAGCTCGAGACAGGGTCGGGGCAGTCAGTCCGACGGCGGAGGAGGAGTGAAGAGCTCCTGAAGTCCTGGGAGGCGCGGCCAATGCAAAAGAGCTTAAAAGGCCGCCGCCCCCCAGGTGAAGAACACAGATGAAGAGGCAGAAGCCCTGGGAGGCGGCGGCCATGCAAAAGAGCTTAAAAGGCTGCCGCCCCCCAGGTGAAGAACACAGATGAAGAGGCAGAAGCCCTGGGAGGCGGCGGCCATGCAAAAGAGCTTAGGGGGCCGCTGCCCCCAGGTGAAGACCAGATGCAGTTTAATAAAATACTAAAAACTCTGTGTTTGTGTTTTTATTAAATAAAACATTTAAAACCAGTGTTTGTTGTTTTATTTTAATATTTCCTTTACAGGGGGGCTATAGGTACCGGCGGGCCTTTAATGCCCCACATGCTGGTACCTGTGGTTCTCCCAAGTGCCCACATGTGGGGCAGGCTTGCTGGGACCTGTAGTCCTACTGTAAAAGACAATATTACTGTTAAATAAGCTATCAACCCTGCACCCACCGCCCAGGGGTGCAGGGGATAGCCCCGGGCTGCAGCCCAGGCCTGGGGTGCCCTGGAGAGGGGGGACCCCCTTATTTGGGGGGTCCCCACCTCCCCAAAAACTCCCGGCCTGGGCTGACTAGTTAGGGTGGGTAATGCTTTGGCCACGGGACACCATCAAGCGTGTTCCCCTGGCTATGGCATTACACCCCCTGCTAGTTGAGCCTGGTGCTGGTCTCCAAAATATGGGGGACCCCTATTCATTTTGTCCCCCGTATTTTGGAAACCAGGGCCAGCTCAAGAGCCTGGTGCTGGTCCCCAAAATCTGGGGGACCCCACGCACTTTGTCCTCTGGATTTTGGGAACCAGGACCACTCAAAAAGCCCGGGGCTGGTCATGCCTGGGGGGGGACCCCATGCCATTTTTTTTTTACAAAATTATTGTCTGTATGACAGCGGATGAGACGCTGGACCCCGGACTTGGTAAGTATTTTTTTGTCAGCTCCCACTGTACCACCAACGTTTAATAGTTTGCATATGGGTTTGCATTCGGTTCAGGGGGAACCACTAGCCACCATGATTTAATTTTTTTTTTTGGGGGGGGGGGGGGGGGGTAGCATATTAGGGGAGGTGAAAGAATACTTATTAAAGAAGACATAAAGTTATGTGCTAGATGTGTTCAGTAATAATAAAATTTTTGTGATGAAGTGCAGTGTTTTTACTTCACTTTCTGTGACAGATTTGAAATCTCCCGTGCTGAATCTCCCATTATGAATCTCTGACACAAATCTCTCTGTATGTGGCTCATTGTCTGAAATGAGTCACAAGAGTGAAATCTCTTGTGCTGAATCTCCCGTTATGTATCTCTGGCACACATCTCTGCGTAGAACAGCATATTTGGGAATGTTAAACATTGGGGTGTGTTAGGAGCCCATGCTGCTTCCCCATGATGCCACACCCATTTTTTGGAACCTAATATCAGTATTTAGAAAAAGGATTGTGTGGAAATATCCTGAGGGATATTTTACAGGCGCTACAGTGGGCCATCTTCCTAATCAGCAGTAGTTCTAAAAAGAGTTTGTCAATCTCTTATACTTTAAACAAAGAAATAAATTAATTAATAAAACTGCACTTTTGAGAAAATAAACAATACCTCACAGCATGAGTGACTAAAAATGAATTCTGACATTTATTAATACATAATAAACAACATTTTTAAAAAAGTGATCACATAGAACTACAAAAAGAGCTCAAATTTTGGTATAGGAAATAATCACCCCTTCTTTTTCCTCTACACGGGATCCTGTTCCTATAACGGACTTTAAATTCCACTGCAGGGTGGACGGAGGAAGTTTCTTAGATGTACAGTCCTTTGAAAAAGCAGGGAACCCCCCAGCAAACGTGTCAGGCTTGTCACCCCAACTTTTTTTTTCCACCATTGGATCCCCAAAATCTGACTTTTCCACCCGGATTACTGAACCAGGACTGTTTTGAAACCTTACTGGTGGAGTATCACCAGAGGGCATAATTCACCTGACACCACTCCACAGGCAGGGGCGGAATGGCCCACCGGGAAACCGGGCCATTTCCTGGTGGGCCGGCCCAAAACTCTTTAAAAAGGGTCCGGCCGCACTCTCCACTGGGTTGGCTGGGCCGAGGGCAGCGGCCGCAGCACTTTGCCCAAATCCAAAATGGCTGTAGGAGGCTGCTGTGCATGCACGCACAGCACCTCCCAGGGCCTTCAAGCTGCAGCTCAGCACCTCACTGAAAGAAGCAGCAGCAGGTGAGCCGCCCGCCGCCCCCGCGCACATTGCATAGCGCCACCACCCCCCCACGCGCATTACATAACACACACCCCCCCCCGCACGCATTACATACCAACGCCACCCTCCCCCCCTGCATTACATACGGCAGCACCCCCCCTTGCTCCCGGCCCGGAATCCAGTCCCAATCCGCCCCTGTCCACAGGGCACCATCTAAGCACATTGGTGCAGGACTCCCACTAATTGTGAGTGGTCTAATACAGCGGCGGATTGGCATGCCGGGATGCCGTGCGGTTTACCGGTCGGCCGCCCTAAATGCTACCATTAACGGATGCTAACAACACTTGCTGGGCCGTCGGACCGCCGCTACCTTGATTGCAGTGGTCAGCGGCAGCTTTGCCAGCAATCAAAATGGCTGCGGGAGGGCTACTGCGCATGCACATAGCTCCTCCCATAGGCCTTTGTGTAGAGCTTGTGAGTGACAAGCTCACTCTCTGCCTCAGAGATCAGGTCCCGGGCGTCATGCCTGAGGGTGAAGCCACCACTGAGCCTCTTTTCCCAGCTCCCCACTGAACCTCTTCTCCCCCTCCCCACTGAGCCTCCCACTCCCTCCCTCCCCTCTACCACACCAGCAACTGAGCCGAGCGGGGAAGCTGTGATGATGACTCTTCTCCCCTGCTCCCTCACTCCACTTCCCCCCATCGCCAGCATTATCTTTGAGGGAAGCTGTGAAGATGGATATTACAGTGTGTGGCATACTGTTTAAGCAATACTGCTACTAGTTCCCAGCTGCTTTATTGAAGCTGTTGCCCTGTCTGCCCCATGCCGCACAGACTCTGCTGTCTGCCCCATGCCGCACGGACCCTGCTGCCTGCCCCGCACTGCACGGTCCCCACTGTCTGCCGCCTCCAGCTCACAGGGGGGGGGGGGGGGGATATTACATACAATAAATCACATGTGATTTATTGCATGTAAAAATGGCACATCAAGTGCCAAATCGTAAGCGAGCCTTCCGGGGGAGCTGCCGGGGGGCTCTCAAGGGCAAACTGGTCCGATTTGTCCTTAGACTAGTGTATGGGGACCTTAACACAGTCCCAAAATGTATCTTATCTGTAGACTGACAGAGATTATCCAGAGTTCAACAAAGTCTGCATCATTCGTCTCGCTGCTTCTGCTGCTGACACAGCAATATAATGTTATTTTTGGAACATTTTTTTTTTTTTTGCAATGATGTTTTAAGTAAAAACAAATATTCCTGCTTATCTTAATACTGTGAAACATTGCTAGTACTGTATGTATTAGAAACCTTGGTCAACCATGCTTCAATGCTTTCTACACTAACAATTCAAAGTATTTATTATATGTCTTTCAATAAAAACAATTTACTGTTAATCATTCCTACTGTACATCGAAATATATATAGATAGACTAAACATAGTAAAATCTTTAAAGTACACTAGTCATCCCAATAAGAAGGAAAAATATAATAATAATAATAATAATAATAATAATAATAATACTATAAGGAAAATGTAGCTAAAATCCCTAAAGTTTGTTATTAGGAGGAGTCTTAGCTGATGCTAGGCAGATTTTGTACCTCTCTGATCTGGTTCACCCTAACTATAGGGTAAATTTACTAAGATGGTTGTTGTGTTGAAGAGCGATGTTGCCCAGCCAACAAATCAGATTATCATATCTCCCAACTTTTGGATTAGCCGGGTCGGGACAGAGTGCGCGTCGGAGGCGCGCGGCGATTTTTCGGGGGCGTGGCCTATCGGAAAGGGGGTGTGACCGCTGTGGGGCATGCCCAGCAGCTCTATGAGCTGCCGGCCAGCCCCCAGCCCCCCTGCCTGCAAGAATAGACGCTGTGCGCACAGCGTCTATTCACTGACCACAGGGCGGGACTCCCAACTGCCCCCCCCCCCCGCCGCGGGACACTGCCGGCGGCGGGAGGGACGCGGGAATGTAGACAGTCTGTGTGTAATCTGTGTAGACAGCATAATAAAAAAGAGTATTTCTTTTTTAAAGAAAATTTGGTTTAACCAAGGTGTTTTAAACCAGCAAACCCTGGAAAGAACAAACCAATAATTGAGTTTTCTTAAGGCCCATAAAAATTAGACGAGATTGGTCACAATATGGCTCAGAAAGGGCTTTCTGAGCCATATTGTGGTCAATATCCAGTGTATATGATTTTCCAACTTAAATGACTGCATTTGCTATGCAGAACATGCACTATGGATATACGTTCAATGTCTATATCCAACAGGACATTTCTGTTTAACCCTAAATTCATATCTGATATAATAGCTGATATTGGGTACTATATAATTGCTTAACCCTTTGAGTGCCAACTATGCTGTGTGAGATGTGCAAAATATCCGCTAAAAATGCCAGAGCCACTCACAGCGACTGTTTTATTTTTTGGGCGCAATATATAACTAAATTTCAGTTAATTGACTTCAGATCATTTGCCGGCAATAACTAAAGTGATTCATATTCCTCGGCTACAACCTGGCATTTTTTGCATCTCTCCCAGGGGTTATTTTGGTTCACTCTTTCTGACCAATTTCTTCTTGGATGGACAAAACCATGGGCACTGCAGGGGGGAGGGGGGGGGGGGCAGATGTAACTTGTGCAGAGAGAATTAGATTTGGTGAGTTATTTTGTTTCTGTGCAGGGTAAATACTGACTGCTTTATTTTTACACTGCAAAATAGATCTCACTTTGAAGTAAAAGCCCACCCAAATCTAATTCACTCTGCACAAGTAACATCTACCCCACCTGCAGTGCACATGGTTTTGTCCATCTGAGAAGGAATTAGTCAGAAAGAGTGAACCAAAATAACCCCCACAGCAATACTGGCACTCAAAGGGTTGAACTTTATAGCTTGCTTTTCTTCACGCTAACTATCCATCTTGAGGTACTGTACAATGATATTTTATGATAAATCTATACTTGTAACTGTATTATGATAAATGTTAAAAGCTTTGGAAAAATAAACTGAATACAATATATCAGTGTGTCCTAAAGTGACCTGCCTTCTTGTTGTTTTGGATATGAAATTACATGTTGAGTATAATTTATGGCATTTTCTAATTTCACGGCTGTTAGCCACTCACAGTGTTTCAGCTAAAGTATTTCTAATGGGAAGTCAAAAAGTTCATCGTTTATGACAAAGAAATTACCCTTGGAATTGAAAACCATTCTAACAGTAGCACAATGGACGTACAATGGTTCCACAGCTGGAAATAATATCTCAGCTCACTAATTAACTTTTTACATTTCAACGTTTTCTTTTAACATCTTCTGCTTTCCTTCCTACTGCTCGTACCTGTCCATATGACAGGAGCTGATTGGCTGGAGCACCATTTATACACAGCAAGATTAAAAGGGCTAAAACTCGTTTGTAAATAGGTTGCCGTTTTTATTGTTTCCCCATATCTGGGGCAAAGTGTGAGGAATGTAAGTAGAGACGTGCAAAGAGGTGTAAAGTGCCAAATACACTGGGGTAGATGTATGAAGCAGTGATAAGGGAGGAGAAGTGATATAGTGCCTGGTACTTTATCACTGGCCAATCAGCACCTAACTAGGGATGTCCATCAACTATCGATGTTCCCAAAACATCGATGGTCGGGACCTAGTGCTCGATGTTTTGGGCATCGATAGGCAAGGGTCGAATAGTTTGATGCCATCGATGGATGGCATCCGATGGCGATTATTTTTAATTTTTTTACCCTGCTGGCCAGCTGCCTGGATATACCTCCATCTCCGTGTACTAAACTGTCTCTGACTTGAATTTGAATTCTGAACTTAGCGAATTGATGAATGATATCATGCGGCGCAACGGCACTGGGGACTTGAAGTTGGTTGTGCCCGTGCGCACACTGGTGGTGGTGCGCGCAGCTTCCTCCTTTAATTTCCTTGGCTCGGCCGGGAGACGTCCGTGACGTCACACAGTTTGACTGGATGGAGGAGCCGGTGCATGCGCGGCGCACGCATGCGCAGAAGAAAACCTTATTCAGCGCGACTTGGTAAAGTTCTATCGCACATGCCGCACCTCCCGGGTCCGGCGCCCACCCCGTTCCTCTGCGCATGCGCAAGTAAGCAATGGTGGGAACCATCGATGGCTGGCGGTAGAATGGTTTATAGCCATCGATGGTTCCGTCCAAAAATGCCATTGATGGCAAGTATCGATGGGGATGCGTCGATGGCCATCCCTACACCTAACTGTCCCTTTTTAAACCCAGCCTGTAAATTAACAGTCAGGAGCTGATTGGCCGGTGATAAAGTACCAGGCACTTTATCACTTCTCCTCCCTTATCACTGCTTCATACATCTGCCCCACTATAACCAGCGCTATCTGACACAATGAACATTGGTATGTATAAAGGGATTGATTTAGAGTTGATCGCTTAGACCAAAACATGCAAGCGCAAGCCAAAATAGTGGGGAAAATAGCTTTTGTATCTCATCACAATCCCCTCGCAATCTAACAGGTAACCAAACATTTTCTAGGGGTGTCAGGAAAAATGCAGGCGTGCCCAGGCGGCCCCCATCAGCCTGATTGTGTCCCAGAGTTGTGGAGGAGTCAGAGCTACTCATACCTAGGGATGGCCATCGACCATCGATGATTAGAAACCATTGATGGTTCATGGCCGATGTCGAATACTTTTGCCATCGATGGCGGAGAACCAGATGTTTTGCTTTTTTTTTAAAGTCCCGAAACCCGCGAAGCCCCGCCCCGTGTTTTGATTGGACTACAATGGATGACCATCAATATGTAAAAATATCGATGGTCAGCCATTGCATAGTTTACCACTATTGGTGGCCAGTTGCAGAATTGCCATCGATGGCAACCATCGATGGCAATGGCAGCGATGACCATCCCTACTCATACCTGGACAGACTGGGAATACCATTGCTATTGTTGTCATCATTTGAGCCACTTGCAATCAGAAACCCCCCTGCTTATGCCTAGGAAACCACCGGTAGTGCTACTACATACATGGCGCAGAAACCTCTCAGTGCTTGCACTCTCTGGTGCATGCTTCTGCACAAGGGGAGGCTGAAACTAGCAATTGCATATTATCGCACCCATGACTACGTAAAACTGGCGCTAGAGCATACGCAGCAGCGTCCATTTGTAAATTAGGTCCAGAATGTCCAATTACAGTGCAATTAGGCAACAGAACTGGAAGGAAAACATGCAAATGCTTAATGGTTATGTTTAACCCCAGGGGAGACAGATCTTTACTGACTAAAAGCTTTTCTAAGTTATTTCCGTTCAACAAAAGTCACAAAGTTCCATCAGTTTTTGCACACAGCAGTTACTTTATACACCACCACATTGTTATTTACTGCAAACATAATAACCACTTCTCCGGAAGCCTTGCTTGCTTTCTCACTATGAAATATTCATCACAAATGTAATAATGTAATCTCCCCAAAACAGTATAAATCACAGTATTCCCAGACAAAGATGAGTGGTATTGACAGTCCTGGGTAAGGGAAAGCTTTCCAGCACAGATGGCTGCCGTTATAATGTGATATATATTGGTACATTTACAGAATGTGTATCCGTTCATCACATTAGTAGCATATATTGTGTTCTGTAAGAACTATAATTGTATTCCATTAGTTACAAAACTATATTTGTGTTGTGTTTGTTTTTTAATGTGCTTACATAATAAATGAACAAATAACACAAACCAAAATTGAATGTAAAAAATGCATCCAGTGAAGGTATTTTACATCTATGGACATAGAAACCAATCAGACGGTTGCTTGTATTACCCTGCCACTTTACTTGCTGATTTGTTGCTATGAGTGACTAACATTGGTGGTAATTCATCAAAGCTTGGATAGAGAAAAAGTATCCGCCAAAAATAATATTACTGCCATGTTACAGGTTGTGGGCGGGATGCTGTAACATCCGCGCCCCCGGTCCGCCGCACATCGCCGGCTACCGCGGAGATAATAATCGCATATGCTGTAACATATGCGATAATTATGGCAAAGGACAGCTCTTGCGTTAAGAGCTGTCCTTTGCGATCTGGGCGGCGATGTGCAGCGGGTCCCGGCGGCTCCCCCCTCCCTCCCATACCTGGCCTGGATGCTGCTGCTGGGTGGCCTCTCCTCCTCCTCCCTGCACCCGGAAGAGGATTACAGTGCAGGGAGGAGGAGGTCACAGGACCGAGCAGCACAGATCTGTGCTGCCTGGACACACGTGAGGGGGGGGGGGGGGGTCGGTACAGGGCGGCGGGGGTCGGTGCGGGGCGGCGGTGGGTCGCGGAAGAAGCCAGCTTTTTCTGGCGATGCCCCCCATTGTGGTAACCCGGCAGGATTTTTATGGAGAATCCCACAATGCGGTAAAAACCACGATATCTGGGTTTTTACTGCATTTTTCCTTTAGAGAATCTCCCCCCGTGTTTGAAAAATGACAGGATCCGATGTGGTAAATCCTTCCTCTTCATATAATGTCACATGTTACACGGTGAATGAGTGCAAAATATACAAACAAACTATCCAAAATCTACAAGCTAATCGCTATGGCAACGTATCACCCAACATTTGGACTATTGCCCAGTGTTATTAAATAGCTCTCAGCACAAGAATCATGCAGGAGTACTTCTGTGGTCAAATCTACAGGAACTGCTAAATTCATGCTAAAGGGGAACACTCGCTGTGCAATTTACTTTATATTCAATACCAAATTTATTCCAATCTAATCGAGATTGAATTGCATGGCGCCGTGTACACATTTGATTTAGACTATATGGGCCAAATGGTTCTTATCTGCCGTCAAATTCTATGTTTCTATGTGTTGAGATATGTACTATATAGGCGGGTATTCAATCTGGGATTCCGACTGTCGGAAAGTCCTGACAGTCGGAATCCTGGGCCATTTTCCTTTCTTCTAACTGTAACTTGACAGCTAGAATTCAATTCTGTCGAGTGTTGGAAAGTCTGCGGATATGCAGAAACGGCAGCGGATTGTTGAAAAACGGCTGTGAAGTCGACTATCCGCGGCCGTTTACGACAAAACAGATCCGACTATATAAAAAGTTGGATCTGCCAGCCTTCAATGCTGTCGTTAATGGCAGCATTGAATAGGTGAGTGCAGATATTTCCCCTGTCAGGATATATCTGCACAGATTGACTACCCCCATAGTCTTGGCTACGCAGTCTATTCAATTTCGATGCCCCGGGGCCACACATCTGGATCGAATCAAAATATAAGAAAAATCGAATAGAAAAACTGTTGAAATTGAAACGTGTGTATGCCCTATAATAGTGGTGTCAAACTCGCAGGCCAACATTCTGTTTGATTCAGTGTTTTTGTTGTGCGCATGTGCATAATGATTTCTGCACATGTGCAGGCTCCATGGGTGAACAGGTCCGGTGACTTGCATAGTCGCCGAGCCACTCACATGGAGCAGTGCGGCTCAGGGGCACAGGGTGGCGGAGTCGGGTGTCGCTCATGGGAATGCACAGTGTTTCATCGGCGTCCACATGAAAACGTTGCCGTTCCCACGGGATTGCGGGCTGGACAAGGTGTGCCGGGGGTGGGCAGCTGACGTCACATGACATCAGCCACCCATCCTGTCTTCAACCGAAAGCCCGCAAATATAAGTCAGACTCCACTGACTTATATTTGCGAGCCCTGGAGAAGGCATTCGAAGGTCGCCGTCGCCGACCATCACTTGATTTTTCTGGGTGCAGGCACATGCGAGGGGATGTGTCTTCATGACACTTCCCCTCGCATGGTTGCGAAGGGAAACGGCTGTGGGGAGGGGCGTGTAATTGCCGGGCAGCATTACAAGAACTCTGTAAGTTGCGACCTTCGCAGCTTACCGAGTGATTAAGAATCAGGGTCACAGTGCTTCCCCACTGGTGGGTACTTACACCTTATTACCCTTGGCTATGAGGGCTCCTTCCCATCTTGCTCATAGATTTCTAAGATAATAGGACTCCTCCCGCATTCCTTACATTTCTTAGAGAAATTTGCTAGGAACACAATGCTTGGAGAACAGCCAATAAAAGATATATCAGAGCAATGTGTAATGTCAATCGACCACCCATACACTTGCTGCAGAGGCTCCCGGTGACCGACATCACAACTGTAAATGCCCGCCCAATTGTGATGTCAGGCACAACACATCAGGACAATGATTGGTAAGTTTGTATGCACTTACTAATTGTCAGATTGATTGGTGCATCAGCTGGGCAGTCGATTCATTGCCCTAGTGTGTACCCAGCATTACTGTGAACAGTTAAATAAATACATACTGTAGCTGACACTAAAAACAAGTACTAGAATGTGTGTGTTGAGGGAGAGTGTGTTAAAACTAACAAATTAAAGTAATCTGAAGGTGGAAATCCCTTTCGGTTAAATGAAAAGTTTATAATACTCTGCTGATTTGTATTGGGATGTTCTTCTATTTTTCTTTCTTGCACCATCTGCTCCAGGCTCCAGAATGCAGCCCAAGCAACCTAGTTATATTTGATGAGTCAAATAGGATGATACAGCTGTTCTGTAATAGGTCATGACTCCAGTTTAATTCAGAATACTAAAAATGTAGCCCTGTTTCTAAGAAGGGGACAAGATTAATGTAATAGTTACAGCCATGTATGAGTCACCCGTAAAAAGTATTAATGCTGCAACTATAAGCTGGATATTTAAAAAAAAAATGTTTGCACATAAAAGCTCTGTATTATAATACAATACAAAAAAAAGAAAACACCAGGATGCTTCATTTATGCTGCAATAATAATTATAAAAATCAAACATATAATAAACAATCCAATAAAAACAAAGCAGATGTTGTCATGTTGCCATATTGTAAGGTGCATTAATAGATTTTCTTTATTACCCCTTATCTGGAGTCCTGATTAACTAGACTAAAGTCTGATGCCCGAACATATGCCAGGGTGATGGGAGCTTTGTGCTGAGCCATGTACAGTAACATGGCTCAGCACAGATCGTTCAGCACACAATGCTGCACCAGTGGTATGTGCTGAGCGATCTGTCACTGCCCGTGTTCTCAATAGAGAGAACACTGGTGATGATGACTAGATATTTTAAGCATGCTTGAAATATCTAGCTTGGCTATCGCTATGGGGCACACACACACACACACACACACACACACACACACAAACACACACACACACCAATGTCTGCTTAATTTGTGCTTAAATCACCCAGAATGTATGCCTTGATACAGTCATGGTAACGTATTACCATGAAGATTCGACATAACACATAGGACCCGACTGTCAGACAATGCAGTGTCCCTGGGTGGCTGTATATTTTGCCGTTATTACTACCTTTATGCACTAGTGTCGATTACACAAATTATTCCCCCCTGACGTGCCACGTTCCTACATGCTCACTGCCATGGTTTCTTACTCATTGCCAGGGGTTACATGCTGGTTTCCAGGGGTTAAATGCTCATTGCCAATGGGCTTACATGCTCATTGCCAGGGGGTTACATGCTCATTGCTAGCAGGGGGGGGGTAACGTGCTCCTTGCCGGGGGTTACATGCTTATTGCTAGCTTAATTATTTATATTACATCACTCTCAGCCTCTCACAGTCTCATTTTGTTTTATTTAGTAAGGGATAAGAGCCAAGAGGAATTATCTTACAATGTAAGTCAGGACACTGGGGCCCGTGCCTGTACTGGGCAGTTACATTGGACTTGTCAGTCAGTCTGCCGCCGCCCCTCATACCTGACAGCAGAAGCAGACTCACTTACTGGAGGCTTTAAAAGTTCAGTGTCACAATATCATATAGAAACTTGAGGGAGAGAAGTATAACATACCTCCGAAGTACTCCGATTTTGGCAGGACAGTGACTTTGTTGTGACTGCCCCCTGTCCCACCCATGGGCAGCAGTGCCCTGAGATGGGGGGGGGGCAGTTGATTGAAAGCAGGGGTTCGTGGCCACAGCCAGTGGCGTAACAATAGAGGGTGCAGGGGATGCAGTTGCTATGGGGCCCGGCGGCTGGGGGGGCCCGGGCCAAGCTAACAATCCTTTGCACCCTATTAATTTTTTAAATAATGCAGCGAGCATTGGCAGACTGACAGCGCTGCTGTCCTGTGTCCCAGGGACAACGCAGCTCTGTATAATCTAAGCGATAGTCCAGTTCTGGGGCTCAGCGTCACTCTAGTGACCAGCCCCAGAGCATTCTTCAAAAGCGCCTGCACAGTTTCCGGCGCTGATGTGCTGTTTGGAGAGAGCGGCGCGGTGATGCTGACTCGGAGTCCCAGCACTTGTGCAGCTCTGAGCTTCCGGCTCATGATGCGGGACCTGGCGCGGCATAGCGGAGACCCGGCATGGTGAAGTTGTGTGCTGTGGAGCACCGATGCTGCGGAGATCCAGCAGGGTGAAGACTCGTGGAGAGGACACACACCTTGCTTCCAGAGTAAGCATCATCTGTGCTGGGAGGGTACACAATGGCAACTTTACTAGATATGGGAGGGGGGGGGGTGTAATTAAAGGTACAAAGAGGCACCTGTAAGTTTTTGGGGTACAGTAGCAGGAACACAGCACCATCTCTCTCCTGTGCTTTCTCTTTCTCTCTCTCCCAGACACCCTCTCTCTCTTCCCTATGTCCTCTCTGACAGTCTTTCTACCAAACTCTACTCGGCATTGTTTCTCTCCCGACACCCTTTGCCTCTTAAACTCACTCTTTTTTTCTGCCCCCCCCCCCCCACCCCTCCATGGGCATTGTAGTGACAATGTGGGGCCCCGTCCAAGATTTTGCTATGGGGCCCACAGCCCTATAAGGCCACACCCCTTTCCCCAGAGGCCACACCCCTTTTAGGTGTGCGTATATTTTGTACATTATAGGTTGAAAGTTGACATAATGCTATAATGTTCACGGCTATACAATCCTGCTCTCCTCATAACCATTATAAAGCTGCAGGTTACAGTCTACATGTTTAACTATTAAATATCCAAGTCTGAAATTGTACCAGCTTTCATTTCATCACATTCTTAAATATACTGTATGGTCGCTGTCTGTACATGGACAGCTGGCATCATGCAATATTTTTGCATAACAATTTTTGGTACTTATGTATTATCTGGGCTCCCATGTTAAATGCACCCCATTTTTTCATACCCCTACTATCCAACTACGCATGGAGTTGATTTTATATAGTGTGGCGAGCACAGCGAGCCACCGTGCCCGAAGCGTGGCGAGCACAGCGAGCCCCGCGAGGGGACACGGTCTCATAAGAAAAACCGGAGCCCAGATATTACATAAGTACCCAATTTTTTGTTTATAACTATTTGGGTACATTCTAAGCATGCATATGTCATATTTCATAGCTGCTAGTTATAGGCATCCTGTATTCTGCAAAGGTCACCAGAATGCTACCAATATTGTGCAGGTGTCATCAGAATGCTCCAT
Source organism: Crinia signifera (assembly GCF_055691185.1). NCBI lineage: Eukaryota > Metazoa > Chordata > Amphibia > Anura > Myobatrachidae > Crinia > Crinia signifera. The sequence goes on from NC_139221.1 coordinate 285,456,104, forward strand.
ATATTGTGCAGGGGCTACTGGAAGGCTCCCTATATTGTTCAGGTGTCACTGGGAGGCTCCCTTTATTGTGCAGGGGTCATCAGAATGCTCCCTATATTGTGAAAGGGTCATCGGAAGGCTCCATCTAGCAATGCTACAAATGCCACTCTATGCATGCGAAGAAAAATGCTTAACATCGTCTGACATTGACTCAGATGCAGGCCAGTAGAGGCCTGTATTTACAATGCAGTGGACTATCTGCAAAGAACTGACAGCACCACTAACACATTCCTGACAACACCACTAACACTATGGGGTGGATTCAATTCAAAGAGAATTGAAGGAAGGAAGGAGTTCCCGGAGCTATTCAATCCATTGTGCTGTATAGTGGCGTAAGTTCGTTCCAATTGCCCGGAGGCAAGATATATATTGGTGAGCCATGTGAGGGGATGCGGTGCTACGTTTTAGTGTCCATATCGACTGTGTTGACATTTGGAACAACATTTTTTTAAAGCCCCATGTCCACCTTTTGACTGTCGACCTAATACTTTTGATGACCGAATGACATGTCGACCTAAACCCATGTCGACCTTCTTGCATGTCGACCTTAATGCATGTCGACCTAAATGCTTGTCGACTTAATGGTGTCAACCTTTTTGCTGTCTACCCATTGGCCTACATTTTCCAGATTATAGAAATGTTAGGCAGAGGACTCAGATAGATGTTACAGGTGCTGCATTCAGACTGGGTCATCCCTCCATGGATGATTATAGACTTCTTCTCTGGTCAGATATTAAAAACCTTATAAATGCCATTCTATAACTGAATGTTCTGTTCTCTAATAAAAATGTTCTTCCTACCCCTGAGAGTTGCTACAGCAAGCATGAAAATAAGCTCATTCATCATATTCATATGGCAGCCACCAGTCAGCTCACAGTACAATGGAAAGACAAAATAGTTTCTCATTGCAGCATACTGTCATCACTAGGATTTAGGGTGGGCTGCCTTACATGGGGATCCGCAGCTACAGGTCACAGGCTTATACCACCCTGACTCCTATGAAATGAGCCAATGGGAGTCAGGGGATGGGCTTATTGAGGATAGATAGGCTGAGCGCAGTAAACCTGTGTCCTGTGCTGCTTAGTGATAGCCATCGGTGCAGTCACTATTGATGGTTGCCATCGATGGTAATACTGCAACCAGTCATTGATATTACTAAACTATGTGAATGATGACCATCAATAGTATTACCTATCGGTAATCAATTTTCTTTGACTGACTGGCCCGTGGGCCAATCAAGATGTTGGGGCGGGGCTTCAGGGTGGTCAGGGGTGGAGCTATGCTCTGTGTCCCAGCACCTTGAAAACAAGCAAAACAAAACATTGGTCTTGCTGTGCCATCGATGGAGGGAAACCATATGGTTCGCAAACATTGATTGCAAAAGTATTCAACATCGGCCATAAACTATTGATGATTTAGAATCATCGATGGTTGATGGCCATCCCTAGTGCTGAAGCGGGGGCTGCTGATCCACGGGTGAGGAAAATCTGCCCAGTATTCTCAAACTTCAGAGTGAAGTTACACATTAACCTGTGCCGGAAAGTTCTTTGACAATCAACTATTCCTATAGACAGTGCTGGTTATGGAATATTCTTAACCAACACTGCAAATGAGAGAAGCCCTAAGTGAGATGGACCTAGAATTATTATTCAGTATTATTTATATAGTTCCCTTCAAACCTATTGCACATCGCTTTACCCCACATGTCTGTACTTGATCATTGACATCAGTTCTCAACCACACAACCATATGTTCAGCTACCAGTATGTTTCGGACTGTCAAAGGACATAGATGAAACCCACAATGACATTGGAAGAACATAAAGGGCCTTTGTTGGAAATAAACACATGCCACCCCGGCAAAGTTTTGAAAGGAAAATGAGGAGGAAGCAGGAGAACACCGGGGCGGGGGAGAGGTGAGAGGTCCTACAGAGATGAAATAGAACTTATGTAATGATGAGGATAATACTGTATTTTGTTGGCAGGAATAAAATACTGTAGAAGTTGTAGGAATAAGTTGTAGGAAGTTGTAGGCAAATAGACGTTATATGATAAAAATGAGGATAACATGGGCCCTTATTCTGATCGGTGCGGCCGGATCCGATTATGCGGCCAGGACCGTGCGTGCGAAACCCCGCCTTCCATACGGATCGCCAACTCCGTCCGTACACGGTAATAAGCTGGCCGAACGGACCGCACGTGTATTTTTCACGGAATACGCCTCCTCCATCTCAGGGAACCTCCCCCATCATTCGATGGTCGCAGACCATAGAATGCAGGACCGAGTGCTCCACCAGCTCCCGCAACCTCAGACCACACCGACATTTTTCCGTGCAAAAGCAGGGATCTGGGCGGGCAGCTGACATCCGGCAATGTCATATGTCCGCCCCCTACACGTGCGTCACAGCCGCATTACCATACGTACGCCCAGCGTTTGCATGGGAACGCCCATGAAACGCGGGGCGTACGCATATGGTAATGAGACCAAATAGCCCTTCACGCCCCTCTCCACCCCCTGTTCGGAGTGTTCACATTTCATGCGGGATTTGGCCGTACGCCCCGCTCGCACATGCGCAGAGACGCCTCTGCACATGCGCAGACACAAAACATCGGCGGCACGAACGCACGCGGATATTACCGCACCGACCAGAATAAGGGCCATGATTTCGCTTACTGGTAAAAAAGCATTTTGCGTACTGTTCGAGTCGATCCCGATTCGGTCCCAATCGAATCGGAATCGATCCCAATCCAATCTGAATCGATGAAGATGAGGACAACAGGATGTGGCCAAGATATTAAATAGAAGTTATATGATGAAGGTAATTAAACGAATTTGGATAAAACATATCCGAAGATTAATTAAGTATAGAACAAATAAAACCACATACAGCTCATTTATAAATGTACGATCATCGAGTGTTTTAATAAATTGTTCTCTCGGTTGATCTGTCTTTTTCATTAAGGGAAAGGATTAATGGCTTGTAAAATTATTAACTACAAAATAGCTAAGGGTCACCTATGAAGGTGCATCCAGTATGAACCAGATCTGAATTCTGATTACTTGTGCCTTCAGATTGTTTGCACTGGTCTATTTAAATTCAAACCTTAATACAGATCTTGTTGTGCATGATATCCCCCGTGGACTCTGAGTAATTGTATGACTATATTGCAGGACTAAAATTAAATTTTACATTGAGGAATACAAAAATGGAGCTCCCTGTGACAAAATAATTAGCAGTAACAGCTTAATTACTATAGTAGGCACTGAAATTAGAGTTTTCAGAAAAATAATTCCCAGCAAATGTATGACTCAATAGAGAAATAAATAATATATTAAAATATACAAATCTATCTGTATTGATGTTTGATTTAATTTCACTCTTGAAAAAAATCCAATTACAATATGAGTACATCTTTTCCTGGGCATATCCACAGTTTTCATGAATATACCCCAGAATAAAAGGCTATATTCCCAATGCGCAGGTCATTTACATTCCCAGCTCATGGCCGGGTGATCTCCCTAATCTTTTCTATAAGTAGTGAGCTGTTATGGTTGTTTTTGGTGATTTACCAGGTGATCGTTTACCAGGGTGCAGCATGGCCCCAGCTGTCTCTCTCCACTTGCCGGTATCGGCAAGTGTGTAAGAACTTGCCATTACCAGCACCCAGCTAGGCCTGATATTGGTGGCAGCAGGGGTCACCTAGTGTAGGGGCTTTATAGTTCCTGGGCAGAAAAACATTTTGGAAGTGATGATGAGTTGAACAGACAACAACTGGTTCAATGTCCTGGAGAGAATTCTAATGCTGCCCATACACTTGTGAGATATTGCATGCAATCATTTGATTTTGACCACATCTGGCCAATAAATCAAATGATTGTATGCATTTTTAAGGGACCATTCGACGCGATGCATCGATAGATCTTATGTGGACGAATGTTGTGTCGATAAATCTTATATTCTGCACATAAAATCTATTGAATTGCAGGAGCGATCGCATGTGGTTTTTAACCACATGCGATCACTCAAATGCAATCCCTGGCCGAATTGTTTAAAACACTGGGCAGACCTCTGATTGGCTGAAAGAACTCAGCCAATCAGAGGGCTGCCCAGTGTTTTAAAAATTCTACCGCCCTTCTAGCGCTACGCTACAACACCGCCCTCTTCCAGCACCCGATGTGCCATCTCAAGATGACATGCGACATCGGGTGCTGAAAGGGGGCACTTTTTTCACCTCAAGATGCGATCGAATTCGATGGACATCGCACTTCGATGTCGCATCGAATCCGATCACATAAGTGTATGGGTAGCATTAGGGTTGTGCTTAAATGTAGGAGGTGATTTTGTGGATAGACAGATAAAGAGATATTTTGATAAAAATAAACAAATAAATAAAAATTCCTGTTTATTTTTTTCCTTTTCAGCACATCTGTTAATATGCTGTATTAAAAATATATATTTTTGACACCAGTGTCATGAACAAAAATAGAATATCTCCGATAGTTAATTACCTTGACAGTAAGTTTTGTGTTGTACAAACCCGAAAATGTATTTGGTACAGTATGTTATTACCTGAATTTCAGTGCTTTCAACTGTGGTTCACAAGGCAAAGGTTGTCTAAACTCTAACATATACAGCAAAAATCCAGATAAATATGTTGTTAATTAAAAATGTGCAAAATATTTCTGTAGATTTCCATGTCCAATTATTTTGTAATAGTCAAGTGTACTTTTTTTTTTATTATTTAATTAAAGTTCTACTATATTGAGTAAATGTCACAAAAAAGTCCTGCAAAACATGAGGTCAACAAAAATGTTGTCAATAGGTTTGGAGAAAACAGCCAATAACTATTTTTTACATGGCATCAATAGAGCCTGATTCTGTATTGTGTTGTTTTATTTGTAAGAGGGGTTGTCGAAAAAATCCTACAACACTTTAGGTACCATTGTTCTAGTACACAGAAACAAGATGTAAGCTGCGTTCTTCTATAGATACTTGATCAAACAAAAACTTCACTGTGTAAGGAGCCGACACCAAAATAGGTGGGAGTAGAACATCACTACACCTGTGTATAAGTCATTGGTTTCAATCTGCTGGTGGCTACCAGACCTTTAAGCTACTGTGGCAAACCACAAACCTCCTCAAATAATACCCCACCTACTCCACTAAGACTGAACACAGACCACAACATTTCCATCAAGCAGACAAACAATCATAACCATAATCCCCCAAATATCCCCTCTCCTGCCCCAATGGAGTTCAGAAACAACCCATAAATTGTTACACCCACATATAACGTACATTCCTGTCCTTTAACAGATGTCACATTGGATATACAGTAGATGGGCACCTGCCTTAAATTAGTATTTGCAGCATCAGATATTCTGGTGGTGGTGGTGGTGGTGGTGGTGGTGGTGGTGGTGTGTGTGTGTGTGTGTGTGTGTGTGTGTGTGTGTGTGTGTGTGTGTGTGTGCGTGCGTGGAAGGGAGGAGAGAGAGCATTCTTGCTTCTGGGCAACTGGGATAAACTTATGCCACTGGATGGGCCACTCCTCTGGGCAGTTCCACATCTTAGAAAATCACTGGAGGGCAGGTAGCCTCACAGATGTGCCGGCCTACCGGGAATCTTCCCTGTTAGGCATATGGCCAATCCGCTCCTGGTATACGGTATGTACACTCCACAGTGTTATTTATGGTATAGTGTTTTTTCCTTCATCTATTGTTATTTTTAGTCCTTATTACTGCACTTGTGGCTTAGTATAGAAGGTTATATGGTGAGAATAGTACCATGACTCACTAGCACAGGTTAAAATAACTTACTGTAATAGCTTCGTTTTATAACACTTTTACATATGATGGAAAGCACATGTTACTAGATTACCCTAACAACATAGAAAGTACACATTTTCATATTTCAGTAACTATTTTTTAGGCATTTATTCATTCATTCATCATTCAGATGGCAGATTGTACAACTATTTTCAAAATCCAATGCAGTGTTCTGCTGCTGCTAATGTAACTCTGTATATGGCAAAAACAGGATCTCCTTGGCATCAGTTCAGCACCTTGGCCAGCAGCGCTGATAATTATGCGGAAACAACTGTGAGATTGAGAAGGAAATGGGCTTACCGCAAGCACAGACTACCATAGGATGCCACCTTTAAATGGCAGATAATGCGAATAGGAAATTGGATTCTTTTACATAATTGATTTATGTAACATGCAATAAACAGCGGGATACAGAGTATTAAGGATACAAAAACAAAAAAAAATCCCAACACAACAATGCTTGTCAATTGTTTTTATGCACATTTTTGAAGATTCTTATTCATACAGAACGTGGCGAATTCGAACCCGTCCTCATGTTTGGGGGTGTGCGCATGAGCATTTTGGAAAGCTTCCGGATATTGATGGTAAGAGTCTTTTAGGAGAATGCAATGTCCATGTTGAGGGCCGCATCTGTACCTCTCCAGCACTGTAGGTGGCTGGGCTACAGGGTGTTTCCCCGATCTGGTGATAATCGTGCATGAGAAGGATTGGGGTCTGGTGCCGGCCATGGGCACTGCCATCTTACTTTTCTTCACATGATCAGTTCTAACAAATTACCAGTTCTAAACAATCCATGCTGGGCAAGTCTGGCTCATGTGTCTTCTGGCCTTCACCCGAGACCGCTGCAAATCTTCTAAACCTGGGTAATCCCATGACTGCTGCAGCTGTGCTAAACCTTGGTAAAACCTTGGACCCATGTATAGACTGTTACAGCGTGTCAATTAACTTTTGTTCATCTTGTGTTTACTGCAGTTCCGCTGATATCGGTTTCAGTACTTTACATTTGCCTTGTTTATGAAGCAGATAAATATAAAAGCCCCTTGTTTACAATATCCCAGTAACCCTTACATAAAGCCCCATCCTAATCCAGAAGATAAACAATCCAGAGGCCAGAAGCACTAAGCTTCAAAAATGATAAAATGGAGAGTGATAAACAATGAACCAATCAGCTCCTGCCTCACATTTTTTCAAACACTGTCTGTTACATGGCAGGTAGGAGCTGATTGGCTGGCTGTTTATCACTCTCCATTTTATCACTTTTGCAGCTTAGTGCATCTGACACCAGGTCTGTGACACTACTGAGGTCAGCTGGTCTCACAGCCGAAAATCTGCTGATGCTACAGTTACATAGATTTATCCAAACAGCTAACCGTGTGCGAAATTATGACCACATTACGTACAAGTATATCATGGCTGTGACTATGTGGAAGTCTGCAAACTGTGCTAAACTGACTTTCATATGACATTGTACCTCATCCATCACTGTTACTGGGATGTCTTATCCAGAGGCGTAGCTAGGGTGGCGCCGGCGGAGCTTGTGCTCCAGGCGCCAAAGGTTTGCAGGGCGCCGCAAGCAGCAGGCGCTTCCTACACGTGATCCCCGGCGTGTCCCTCTGTTGCCCATGATCCCCGGCACGGTCCCCTCCTGCCCGTGATCCCCTGCGCGGTCCTCCTCCCTGCGATCCCTGGCACAGCCCTCTCCTGCCCACGATCCCCATCGCGGTCCTCTCCTGCCCACGATCCCCGGCGTGGTCCTCCTCCCTGCGATCCCCGGCGCAGCCCTCTCCTGTCTGCGATCCCCGGCGCGGTCTTCATTTAGAGAGAAGCTGCAGCGCGCAGCTCACAGCTCCCCTGAGAGCTGTGAGTAGTAGCGGCAAGGGGGAAACTTGCTTAGTGGACATTCTCCCAAGTACTATTATGTATGAATCATATATGTCTGGGGGGTTGGAGCTGGAGGAGGAGACGGCACGTTGGACACAGGCTGTCTGTAACAAATTATGCAGTTTTTGTGCATAAGAGATTATGGATGGTGGGGTTCTGTTATTGAGGTTAGGTGTGTGTACTGTATGTGTGTGTGTGTATGTATGTATGTAAAGTAAGCATAATAGCCCAGTGTGAAATCTCCTAGACAGGCAAATCACTCTACAGTAATTTTTTAAATGTATACATTACTTTCTCAATGTGTTATAGTGGGAGGGAGGGGGGCTCTGTGACATGAGCTTGCTCTGGGTGCCTTGGCTGCACCCTACACCACTGGTCTTATCCTTCACTTACTGTAGGTATTTAGGAAGTACATTAAGTGAGAATGTTAGCACTTCACTATAACACTTAAAAAGGCATCTCATTATTGTCTTGAATTATTAATCAAAGATTCAAATGAGCAATTGTTCTGCCCATAAACTAACTAAACTAATACTTCTGTAGCACTATCAGGTAGCACAAATCCTGTGAGCTTGTACACAGTTGTGCTGTCGCTGTGCCAATGGTATAAGGGGCGTCCAGTGCTTAGTGTACACAACATTGTAGCCAAGGTTTATTGAGCTCTATAAAGAAAGTTTTGATTTCCCCAAATGGGGCTGCAATTGACTAAAGGCCTGATTCTGGTTCACTTGCAAAAGCAAATAATCTCTCTAAAGGACAAAACCATGTGCACTGCACGGTGGTTGGGGGGGGGGGTAGATGTAACATGTGCAGAGAGTTAGAATTAGGTGGGGTGTGCATAGGTGCAGTTTCATTGACCCAACTTTTGTGACCTTTGGCCACGTGTCAGCAGTAACAACCTAGTTCAGTTGCAAGTTGAAATGCCCCAAAACTTGCCCCATTGCATGCATGAAGGCACATACATATGTCTGTGTTGTCTTATGTAAGCTACTCGTTCCAGCAATTTATTTACTGGCTAGGATACAATTGTTTTAAGCTTGAATTTAGATGTGTGATTTAACATAATAATTAGAAAATAGTGCATATTAGAATAAAACACATGAGTGCATCACTGAGTGCATCACTGAGTGAAGGGATTAGTGTCACAGACAAGGATATGAACATATTGTGTAGAGATCTGTTCAAGAGTGCATTGATTTTGTCATATAGGGCTAAAAGTAATTGGGTGCGTGAAGTTGGAGGTGCATGAGTTTGTACTAGAATGGCAGTATTTTTAAAGTGGCATTCATTTACAAGGCAAAATCCAGTTGGTCTTGCCTTGTAAATTATTGCCGCTTTAAAAATACAGACATTCTCACACCAAGTCCAGCACCTCCAGCTTCTCCCAGACTGCTGCATTTAAGCCCATAGTTTTAGATCAAATTCAGGAAACTAACAGTTTTCCTGCTGTTACTGCATGTTGTTCTGTCCCTGCGTGTTGTTCTGTCCCTGCATGTTGTTCTGTCCCTACGTGTTGTTCTGTCCCTGCGTGTTGTTCTGCCCCTGCGTGTTGTTCTGCTCCTTCGTGTTGTTCTGCTCCTGCGTGTTGTTCTGCTCCTGCGTGTTTTTCTGCCCCTGCGTGTTGTTCTGCTCCCGCGTGTTGTTCTGCTCCCGCGTGTTGTTCTGCCCCTGCGTGTTGTTCTGCCCCTTCGTGTTGTTCGGCTCCTGCGTGTTGTTCTGCTCCTGCGTGTTGTTCGGCTCCTGCGTGTTGTTCTGCTCCTGCGTGTTTTTCTGCTCCTGCGTGTTGTTCGGCTCCTGCGTGTTGTTCTGCTCCTGCGTGTTGTTCGGTTCCTGCGTGTTCTTTGGCTCCTGCGTGTTATTCTGCTCCTGCGTGTTGTTCTGCTCCTTCGTGTTGTTCTGCTCCTGAGTGTTGTTCGGCTACTGCGTGTTGTTCGGCTCCTGCGTGTTGTACTGCTCCTGTGTGTTGTTCTGTCCCTGCGTGTTGTACTGCTCCTGTGTGTTGTTCTGCTCCTGCGTGTTGTTCTGTACCTGCGTGTTGTTCTGCTCCTGTGTGTTGTTCTGCTCCTGCGTGTTGTTCTGTACCTGCGTGTTGTTCTGCCCCTGCGTGTTGTTCTGCCCCTGCGTGTTGTTCTGTCCCTGCGTGTTGTTCTGTCCCTGCGTGTTGTTCTGCCCCTGCATGTTGTACTGCTCCTGTGTGTTGTTATGCCCCTGCGTGTTGTTCCAGTAGCTTTTCTAGGGTAACCAAAAAGGCTACCACCGGATATATCCCCACCTGGGAGAGAATCCAGCTTGCTGACACTCCAGGGCATGGGTCCCTGTGGACATTTAGGAAAGTTAGATGCTGTTGAATGACATGACTTTACCCCTCACATATTAAGGAGACACCTGATGCTGGTTTATTAGTAATTGTGCTATATTGGTAATACATTTGTTTGTGGTTCTATTATTTAATGAATTACAATTGTGCGACTTTATCTGATATACAGTATGTAATTGTGACTTGACAATCAAGTCCACTAAAGTACTGTATACACATTAAAGCAGTGCATTACACACACACACACACACACACACACTCTCTGGAGGTTATTCTGGTTCATTTGCAGGAATGTTTAGCATCTGCACATGCACATTTATAAGCATGTGCAGATGCTTGGTGCGAGCGGGCACGGCAAACTGCTTGTCCAACGTCCTGTTCGCACCAGGCAATGCGGGCAGGGGGCGACAGGCTGCGCCCATGGTAACGTCCTTTGTTTCATGGGCATTCCAATGAAAACGATGGGCGCTCCCATGCTCATGCGTCTTGGACAGACATAAGGGGTGGCGGGCAGGTGATGTCATTTATCACGAAGGGCGCTTGCAGATGTAAGGCACCAGAGAAATCTCGATGACCATTGAATGATTTCATCCCTGCATGCAAGCTGCAAATGGATATTTACAGTATGCTAAACATGCAAGGGGGGGTGGGTCACGGTGGCATTGAGGGCAGCATGCAGCATTTGGTGGACTTGCAAGGCTGCGAAATTCGCAATCTTGTGAGTCAACCAGAATAAGGTCCTACTGTATATGCTGCAGTCATCTGTTGACTGGTTTTCACACTATACAGTAAATGGGAAAATGTGCTTTGTTTTTGCGGTACTTGTGTACTATCACGGCACCCATCGCATCGCAGACCATATCGCATGCGATGCGATGCAACGCGATATCGACCGATGTTCTACAATGCCATACAATGCGATGGGATGCGATTATAAATTGTATAAGCACCCTAATGGGTGCTTACAATGCTTAAATGCACCCCCACGCCACCCCCAAGTATAAACGTGAACCCAAAGCGTGGCGAGCGCAGCAAGCCTGCGAGGGGTGGCGGTACGCGTCCTACGACCTTTTCATACCCCCACTATCCACGTCGGCGTGGAGTCGATTCTATAAAGTGTGGCGAGCGCAGCGAGCCACCGAGCCGGAAGCGTGGCGAGCGCAGCGTGCCCCGCGAGGGGACGCGGATACCTTCACAGGTATCCGCGTCCCCTCGCGGGCTTCACAGGTATCCGCGTCCCCTCGCGGGGCTCGCTGCGCTCGCCGTGCTTGGGGCTCAGTGGCTCGCTGCGCTCGCCACACTTTATAGAATCAACTCCACGCCGACGTGGATAGTGAGGGTATGAAAAGGTCGTAGGACGCGTTAGGGTGCTTATACAATTTAATATTGTATATGCGTTAAAATCGCATCGCTCTAGGTCTCTTTATCAAAGGTTCAAATGAAGAACAACAAAATGTACAAACATTTTGTTGTTCTTCATTTGCACCTTTGATAAAGAGACCTAGAGGTCTCGAAACGCCAGGATCACCTGGCTACTGTGTTTTATTCTCCGCCGAGTGCCACCGCCCACACATACCTCTACATTCATTGCAGTCCACCCAGGCTGCAAGCACGGGGGGCACCGCTTCAGCAATTACTCCCTTTGAGGGAGATACCAAGGCCTTACTTTGTTGGAGTGCCGGCTCAGACTTTGTATATATATATATATATATATATATATATATATATATATATATATATATATATATATATATATATATATATATATATATCTACATACACATATACACACACACACAAAAAAAAATTATAAATTGGATAAGGTGTCTATTTCTCATTTTAATATGAAAATACAGCTCTGCCTAGAATTAACCGTGCAATATAATTAATTTCAAGCAATCCAGCAAATCATGGGAAGTTTCCATGGTAACCTTATTTACCTTCACTTGTAAATTACAGTTGGTAGCCCATACCTCCCTACTGTCCCTCTTATGGACAAATCCTGCTGTACCTTGTATAGTTAGTAATAGGCTTATACTGTAGCTAATCTGTATGCTATAGCCTGTAGCCTTGTCTGTTTGTGCATTTAATTTAGCCATTCGCAACCTTTTTGTATTGTGAAACATCTTTCAACACAGATGATTATACTGTATGTATATCTCTATTATAGTTTCCATTTTGTTTTGGTCACCTGAAAATTGTAGGATGAACTGTATTAGAAGTTGTGTAAAAACAATATTTTAAGTGGTAAATGCTGATGGAAATTCTCTTTGAACAGTATCTTCTCTGATTTTATGGGGAGAATACGAATACGAAATTGCATATTCGTATTCTTAATACGAATAAATACAACTGCATATGGCTGTTTCAGTCAGATCCGTGCAGGCTGCAATGTGTAAAAAAATTTAGAAAAATAAATAAATTAAAAATGGCGTGGGGTCCCCCCCACAGCAGTAACCAGCACTAGGCTGAAAGAGCCGGGTCTGGTAATAAAAAATCAGGAAACCCGGCAAATACTGGTTCCCTGATTTTTTAAAACCAGCCCCTGGCTCCAGGTCCGGGGCTGGTTCCCAAAATACGGGGGACAAAATGACTACGGGTCCCCCATATTTTAAGAACCAGGCCAAACCAGCCAGCAGGGTAATGCCACAGCCGGGGAAAACTGTTTATACAAGTTCCCCCGGCCAAAGCATTCACCCTACCGACCAATCAGCCTGGAGGGGGGCTCCAGGACTTACCTGACCAGGCTGAAGCCTGGGCCATGGAACCCCGGACCCTGGAGCTCTGGAGCCCCGGAGCACCGGACCCTGGACCATGGAGGCCCGAACACAGGAGCACTGCACCCCCGACCCAGGGACCTACCGACGAGATCAAGATAGGTAAGTATCAGTATGTGTGGGCTTTGGATGTGTTAAAGTTTTATTTTTCTTCTGTCTGTGTGTGTTTATTTTACTATTTTTCATACTGTGGTTCTCCAAGTCCCAGCTTGCGGGGGAGGCTTGCTGGGACTCATAGTTCCACAGTATTAAACAATAGTTAATTCTTTCTTTTACACCGAATCAGCCCGGTGACCAGTGTTCCCTCTAAGCTGTGCGCACGTGCGTGCGCACACAACTCGACGAGCGTGCGCACAGACATTACAACTGAGCGCACAAAGCAGCAGTGGTCCCTTTTTGCAGTTGTGGACTTAATTAATGTGTGTTTCACCCATTAACTACATTGTGTGATGTGTTTTTGAATGTTTAAATGTTTAATATCATTTTGAAGTAAAGTTAACACAAATGCTGAATGTCATTTTCCAGTTATATATAAGCGACGCACAAAAATGTAAATTTCATTCCAAAGTTGCACAGCCAAAATCTTTAGCCGCACACAGCCTTCGTAAAATTAGAGGGAACATTGCCGGTGACCACCGCTCCAGGGTCACCGGAGACAGCACCAGGCTTCGGCCTGGTCAGGTAAGTCCTGGAGGGGGCTTTATTGGGGGGGTCCCCACTCCCCCAGGGCCCCTGGCCAGGCTGACCGGTCAGAGGGCTGAATGCTTTGGCTGCGGGACTTGTATAATAAGTGTCCCCCGGCTGTGGCATTACCCTGCTGGCTGGTTTGGCCTGGGGCTGGTTCTTCAAATACGGGGGACCCCTATTCATTTTGTCCCCCGTATTTTGGGAACCAACCCCAGACATGGAGCCTGGGGCTGGTTTAAAAAATTGGGGAACCCCTATTTGCTGGGTTTCCTGATTTGTTATTACCAGACCGGGCTCTTTTAGCCTGGTGCTGGTTACCGCTGTGGGGGGGACCCCACGCCATTTTTATTTATTTATTATTTTTCTATTTTTTTTTACACTGAAGCCTGCAAATACGACAGGAAAATAAAGTGTATTTTCCTGTCGTATTTGCCCGGCAATTTGCTGGCGTTTTATGCTAATTAGCGGACGTATTTTATTTTTTGGAGGCAAAAAAAATTGTATCTTCTTTTGAAAATCCGATTTTTTTTCAGGAATTCATCTTAGTAAATTTCCCCCTATATATCTAGAAATGTAATTGTATGACAGCTGCTTCTATTTCTTAAAGCCGCACAATACTGACATCGGCATCCTGAACGATTGTAGGCAGAACCCACTACAATCTGAACCCACCAGAGCAGGTTAGTGTTAAGCCCCCATACACTATACGACTTCTCATATGGGAGACGTCACATGCGATGCCCCTTGAACACTTCCTGGCAGCATAATTAAACATACAAAATATTGTATGCAGTCCTTTTGCAATGATACAATATACCGTATCCGTTCCCAATCCCCGCTGCCGGGAGGCTGTCCAAATTGGAGGTCGGACGTGCAGCAGGTCTGATCTCCGACTTTGATCTGATGCACATGGGTCCTGCGCCTCGTATCTGATTGGATGTCAAACACATACGATTTCTCCACCTTCATCTGATTTCTCAGCTCAGTTCGTCGGTATTGGGTTAGAAGTTGCCTTCCCTGAGCAGGTGTCGACTCACCTATGATCTCAGGGGAACGCCCACCATTTTAATGGGAACACCTATAAAACGCTGGGTGTTCCCCCTGCACCAGCCCCCTGTCAGGCCCCTTCCTTCTCCTGCCCATATGAATGCACAGTGCATAGGTGCTGATTTAGGTTTTTGCTGGTGGGAGATCAAGCCAAAAATATAGAGGAGTGGCTTCATGGGGAAGGGGTGTGGCCACAAAATAATTCCAATTTATATTATGGAGCACAGTTGTCTCCAATATTCAAATTATGGCAACAGAGTTCCACATACATAAATGCCCCCACAGTGCAGGTACATAAATGCCCCCACAGTGCAGGTACATAAATGCCCCCACAGTGCAGGTACATAAATGCCCCCACAGTGCAGGTACATAAATGCCCCCACAGTGCAGGTACATAAATGCCCCCACAGTGCAGGTACATAAATGCCCCCACAGTGCAGGTACATAAATGCCTCCACAGTGCAGGTACATAAATGCCCCCACAGTGCAGGTACATAAATGCCCCCACAGTGCAGGTACATAAATGCCCCCACAGTGCAGGTACATAAATGCCCCCACAGTGCAGGTACATAAATGCCCCCACAGTGCAGGTACATAAATGCCCCCACAGTGCAGGTACATAAATGCCCCCACAGTGCAGGTACATAAATGCCCCCACAGTGCAGGTACATAAATGCCCCCACAGTGCAGGTACATAAATGCCCCCACAGTGCAGGTACATAAATGCCCCCACAGTGCAGGTACATAAATGCCCCCACAGTGCAGGTACATAAATGCCCCCACAGTGCAGGTACATAAATTTCCCCCACAGTGCAGGTACTCCGCGGACAGAATACACTCTTCTCCGGCATACTGTTTCCCTGGTGGTGGGTCCGGCAATGTGGGTGCTGCAGCCGCAAATTAGCAAGTTAATATGGTGGCCCAGCAGCGGGACTCGGGCCCGTGGGTGCTCATCAATTTCCGTGGGTGCTCGGGCCCTTGAGCACCCATAGAATCGGCACCTATGGCACAGTGGGTCTGCACTCGTGCATATTCGCCCATGTGAATGGAGTGAGGCTCTATGGGCAATGTACTGTATGGTGCACAACTAAAGGATATTTGTTGCAGGTGCAAAGATCATATTAACTGTACAGGGTCTAGAACAAAAAAAATGTTCTCCTGGTTTATTTGTATGTAACAACATAAATACACTTATTTTACTCTGTATTAATGGTTTGATGAATTTTTGGGTGTGGATACTTAGGTTGACCATAATAAGGTTGAGAGTCAGTAGCATTTGATGTCTGGTGCAACAATTCTACAGGGCCACTAGGCTGACGTGAACAAAACGTAGGGGATGTCATTTGTATATAACCACATGTGACCCCAGTTAGTGTACCACATTGCTCTGCCCACCATGCTCCAGGCAAGGCCAGGGGCCTCACTCCTCCACTTCTGCACTTGACACGTGCTACTAATTTCAATCGTGCCAACATGGATAGTAAAGGATTCAAAAGTTGAAAAAACTGTGTGTCAACCATATGTGTGTTGACCATTGTCATGTCGACCATATTGACTGTCAACTTATTTACTGTTGACCGATCATTCGAATACCAGAATTTCTATATGTAATGTACAGAAAAGAATTTGCAAATGTTACTTTCTCAGACATCTAAACAGTATAGTTTGAAAATATTGATATTTACAGGCTACGTAAAAAAAATAAAAAATAAAAAATAAAATACATTATACAGATATTAAGGGTGAGATTTAATAGGATGAATGGGTACTTGTGTAGTTTCACGGCGGCACTTCCCAGCGGATCATATGCAAATTGTATACAAATCGCATTTAATATGTGCATGCTATTTGCATACAATTCGATCTGCGATGCGATTTAGCACACCCCCCACTAACCACATCGGCCCAAAGCATGGCGAGCGCAGCGAGCCCTCAAGGGGATGCAGTACACGTCCTCCCGACCTGTTCATACCCCCACTATTCACGTCGGTGTGGAGTTGACTTTATAAAGTGTGGCGAGTGCAGCGAGCTACCGAGCACAAAGCGTGGCGAGCGGACGCAGAAAACGAGCCCAAAGTGTGGCGAGTGGACGCGGAATACACGTTTTCCATCTTCGGGCTCGGGGGCTCGCTTCGCTCGCCAGACTTTATAAAATCAACTCCACACCGAAGTGGATAGTGGGGGTATGAACAGGTCGGGAGGACGCGTACCGTGTCCCCAAGCGGGGCTCGCTGCGCTCACCACGCTTCGGGCTGACGTGGATAGTGGAAGTGTGCTAAATTGCATACAATATTTGTATACGATTTGCATACGATGCGATCTGCAGGGAAGTGCCACCGTGAAACTACACAAGTACCAATGAAAGAATTAGGAAGTGAGAGATTTGGTAAGAAATCTCCAGTTTTTTTAATAAAGCGGCAATCATTTGCACTGCAAAATCAAACTGATTTTGCAGTGTAAATGATTGCCGCTTTAAAAAAACTGGAGATTTCTTACCAATCTCTCATTTTTTGAATCTTATTAAATCTATTAAATCTCATCCTACGAGTAGTAAAGATAATAAAATGACATCGTTAGTAAAGGTTAGTAGATGATAAAACCAACATTGTCTGGTCTGATTGAACAGTGAACCTAGCGGAGCCATCCCACAGAGCACAGGGCTGCCCCACAGCCGAAACACAACTGCATCACCTAGTTTTATGTAGCCACAGGACAACAGCAGTTCGATGACTTCTGACTAGCAAGAACTGTTTGTTCATTGGGTTATCATGCTTCATATGACCCCTGAGCCTGGGTGAGTGAAAAAGTAGCAGTGGTGCAAGGGGGATGCAAGTTGTGTACAGTATGTGGGTATAGCGGTATATTGGGGCAAACAGATGAGCAGTAATGCTGTGGATGGAGGAAGAGGAGGAGGGGTGATATTTATTTATTAACAGTTTCTTATATACAGTAGCGCGTACATATACCGCAGCGCTGTAGATAGAATATTTGAACATTCACATCAGTCCCTCATTATGAATGTTGACAGTAGAGCTTACAATCTAGACTCCCTACACACACACACACACATTCCAGGGTTAACTTTTGTTGGGAGCCAATTAACCTACCAGTATATTTTTGGGTTGTGGGGGGATACCGGAGTACCCGGAGGAAACCCACGCAAGCACGGGAAAAATATACAAACTCTGCACAGATAGGGAATAGAACCCATGACCTCAGTGCTGTGAAACAGTAATGCTAACCATTATCCGTACTCCCCATCTGTTTCTCCTGTAATAGGCTGTATATGGGGGTACAGGGGTGAGATGCAGGTTACATTTGGCGTACAGGGCCAGTAGCGCACGCAGGGGGGGTTTCTGAGTACCCAGAACCCCCCCCCCCCCCAGGAGGCTGAAAGCTGAGGGTCCCCTCTTTCCATGGGTACAAGAATTTTAAAAATCGGCCCTTGGGAACCGGAGATATCTGACTTCAAGCAGTGGTCCCCATCCAAGCCTGTTAATTGCCTTTCCCAGTCAGATACTGTATTTCAGGTTCTTTCTGACTTAGAGTTTTTATGAGGGTATATTCCAAAAGCTGTGACGCTCCCCCTTTGATGGACACTAGTAGCTTGTCTCTACTAAGAAATCAATTTCTGGGAACTGGAGATATCTGCAGTCAAGCAAGCTGTCCCCCCACCAGAAAATTATGAATAATAAGCCCACTCCACTATATATATTTATTATTATTTATATGCATTTGGTCTATCTATAATACTTTAACTGACCCGGCTTTGCTCCGCCCCTCTGGAAACCCCCTTCTGAAAATCCTGCGTTTGCCCCTGAGGGCACATGCAGGTTCTATACAGTGGTACAGGGAAGTTGAAGGCTATATAAATTTAGTTTTTCGGGGGGCTCTGGGAGGGATGGGCATGCCTCAGAGTGATGCATTTTTTCTCCTTCTGATGAGACCACGCCCCTTTTAAAAAATGGGCTGGTGCTCTTTCTGGCCAGGGGCACCAGCTGGGACGTAGTGAGGTTATGGTTAGGAGCTGAAGATATTTTAGGATTAGGCTTTGGGAGGTGATGTTAGGCACTGTGGGTTGGGTTGTTGTTAGACTACAAGAGGGCAGATTAAGGTTAGGCACTGCGGCTAGGCGGTTATCCTATGGGAAGGGAGATAATGGTTAGGTTACGGGATTGAAGATTAGGGTTAGGCACTGGAACTTGCACTGGAACTAGATTAGGGTTAGGCTATTGGATGGGAGGTTAGGCTTAGGTACTGAAGGAGGGTTAGGGTTAGGCTACGTGTGGGCAGGTTAGGGTTAGTGCTATACAATATTTGTCATATTTACTGCTGGTAGTGTCACTGAATGCGCCAAAAGTGACCATCGCCTTACCGACTGACCCAGAACACACCGTCATGTTGACATGCTAATCGCTTTAACATTTCAGCAGTGTCGAAATTTAATGCCGACATGTCAACATTCTCATTATGAATGTTGACAAAATATACGACATCCCATTCAACGAAAGATGTTACAGTACGTATACATATGTACTGTGATCTGTTTAGGCTCATACCATATAATCAGCCAACAAGTGATGTTTAAACATTCTACATCAGCACTAAAGGCTGGAAGCCCAGGAAGTAGCCGCGTAGAAGCCCAATAAGTAGCCGCAAACTGCTTTACCATCCAACCTTTTAGTTATCAAATGCGTGCTGCCGAGCAAATTAATCCATCAGTATTGCATGTGATATTATTTTTAATAGAGTACATGTCAAATATAGCTGGTTGGAGGCCACAAACACATGTAGGCTTCTCTCAGCACCTAGTTATTTTATTTGTACACGATAATAACAGGAATTATATGTTCTGGGGCTAGTGTTCCACCTGTTTCCTACCTACTATTCCCTCTGTGACACCCCGGTGGAAGATTTAATTACATATGATCACATATCACGTTCTGCTGCCTTCCTCCGGCCTGAAACACTGATTTGTTTTTCTTCAAACCAGTGAACCAGGGTGTGATGTCAGTGTCTAGCAAATAGTTATTAATTGCTGTGCCCCCAGTTGTATTTTAGGGAAATTAAAGGGCTAATAAGGGGTCAGGAGTGCACTATGCATTGAATTAAAGATGTACAATACATCCCTGTCAAAAGGTGTTTACATAACGCTCTTCTTTTAACTTTAACATTTATGAGGGTACTCTTTACCTATCACGGCGCCCATCGCGATGCCCGCGATTTCCCATTGAAACCCATGTTAAACATGGAAATCGCGTCGGTCGCGTCGCGGCCGGCCATAAATGTACCCGCGATGCCCGCGACGCGATGCACCCAATTTCCCATAGCAATCAATGTTAAATGGCCCGACCAACGCGATTTTACTGTTAAATGCCTCAATGGACCCGATGTGGCCATAGGAAACAATGTTAAATGGGCCACAGAGGCCAAATAGGCAACCTTGACTGGGAAATGGCCCCCCCAATTGTTACCGCCACCCCACGATCAACGTCAACCCGAAGCGTGGCGAGCGCAGCGAGCCCGCGAGGGGCGGCGGTACGCGTCCTCCGACCTTTTCATGCCCTACTATCCACGTCGGCGTGGAGTTGAGAATAGAATAGTGTGGCGAGCGCAGCGAGCCACCGAGCCCGAAGCGTGGCGAGCGCAGCGAGCCCCGCGAGGGGACGCGGATACCTTCACAGGTAAACGCGTCCCCTCGCGGGCTTCACAGGTGTCCGCGTCGCCACGGACACCTGTGAAGCCCGCGAGGGGACGCGTATAACTGTGAAGGTAACCGCGTCCCCTCGCGGGGCTCGCTGCGCTCGCCACGCTTCGGGCTCGGTGGCTCGCTGCGCTCGCCACACTATTCTATTCTCAACTCCACGCCGACGTGGATAGTAGGGCATGAAAAGGTCGGAGGACGCGTACCGCCGCCCCTCGCGGGCTCGCTGCGCTCGCCACGCTTCGGGTTGACGTTGATCGTGGGGTGGCGTAAACAATTGGGGTGGCCATTTCAGAGTTCAGGGTAAGTATTTGGGCTCTAAGGCCCATTTAACATTGTTTCCTATGCTAAAATCAGGTCCATTCAGCCTTTTAACATGAAAATCGTGTCCATCGGGCCTTTTAACATTGATTCCTATGGCAAATCGTGGGCATCGCGTCGCGGCCATCGTGTGCACATTTATGGCCGGCCGCGACCGACGCGATGTCCATGTTTAACATGGTTTTCAATGGGAAATCGTGGACATCGCGTCGGTCGCGTCGCGTCCGGGCATCTTTAGCCCGCATACGACGCGACCGACGCGATTTTTTACCTCACGATGCCCACGATCAAGATCGTGGGCGCCGTGCTAGGTAAAGAGTACCTTTATGAGTTAAAAAAAATACATGTAAATGAATTAAAAATCTCGGTATCACAGGATTTTGCAGCACATGAAGCCGACAGAGATGTAATTGTAGTTTCCCAGGTCAGTAAGTACAGTACATCAACCTCCCAGGAAAATACTAACACCTTCATGTGATAACAGGAGGAAGGAAACCTTTAAAAACATATGTAGTCAGTAACTAAATCATTGTAGACAGAGGCTGATTGTGAGCTGACGTAAAGACATAAAAGCAGGTAACATTGTAAATGGAACAAGCCATGGTTCAAATACATTTATTACCTTTGCATGCAGGGTAAATAGTAGCTGCTTTTGCATGTAACACACAGATGCTGAACAGCTTTATTTGTGCCTTCTCTTCTGAGCAAGACTACATCACTCAAATGCAAAGTTACTTGCTCTTTTGCAGCTAACTCAACCTCAGAATATTGTATTGGCATCCAGTCATGTTGACACCAGTTGATAATTTCTATATGTCGGCACTCAGAATACTGACACAGGTGTTATGGCAATATGCAAGGTGGCATCATGCAGAAATGTTGACATGATTATAATGTCAACATTGTGCATATCAACATTCACAATGTCGACAGAACATTACTGTCAAATGTACAATACTGCTACATTTGAGTTTAGGGTTAGGCTAAAAAAACGGTGAAAAAAATGCTACGCCAAAATTTTAACAGTCGACAAGTGCAATGTCGATGTAGTGAACATCGACATTATGACCATGTCAACATTTCACCCGTGTTGACGTTTTTGACTTTCGTCTTTTAGAATGGACAACATTCTAACTGTTGACTTAATGTCGACATCAAACACCACACCCTATAAGATTGTAGGAGAGTGGAACTTTATAGACAACCCCAACTGCTTTGAATGGAGCTTTTTGAAGTACCCTAAAAGATGACTTCTTGGCAAATCTCTGCCTCTCAATTGGTAGCAGAACTTTCTGAAAGACTCTTTAGTCCTGTCCTAAATCCAGATTAGCAATATTCCCAGTGATCTCGTGATGCTAATGTACCAGGGTGCTGCATAGTCAGAGTCAGCAGCTTGTTAGGAACTACTACAAGATAAAAGTGTGTAGCCTACCACTCTCAGACAGACTGCAAGAGATGTGTGCTGTGTATCAGAACTTACCTTTATGTGTGCTCACCAGTTCCTCAGTGTGCTGCCAAGCTTCCTGACATACTCCATCTTCAGAGAGGGGAATGGGAAAACGCAGGCAAAAGAACTGAGCAGAAAGTTGTTTTAGGTGTCACATCTGCTGATCCAGGTTGCAGGAGCGGCGCAGAGCTACAGTATAGAGAGGAGTCAGTGATGTTTGGAAATCTGCAGTTAGAGTGGGAAAGGATGGGTGAGGATGGGAGGGAGGCAGAAAGAGGGAGAGAAAGATGTGATCACAGCCCGTGGCGACACGAGTAGGATTTGCTAAAAATAGCAACTCAATAGAGAGAGGGAGAGGCTAGCTGAGCTAACAATTGTGGATCAGTTTCACAACAAGAACACGGGCGATGAGGCTGCAAGCAATCACATCAGGCGCACACGGAGGCATCTCCCCATGCACTCTCACGCAGCATCGCCGCCCATTGCATATTATTTCTTGCTTAATCAGTTCATGCAGTGATGTAAATGGCTTTCTCTCTGCCTTTACATAAACAGCACATGTGCATCTCAGCTGCCTATATAAAAGTTACAGTCATGTTACACCTCTGTGTGCATGCATCTCTGCAGACCTGTCCTATCCAGATCTGTATGTAACATTCTTTTTTTAATTACAATACATCTAAAGGCTCTTTCATTCGTACGCCTAAAAGACAAAGCTAGGATTAGTTCATGAATTTTAATAACATGGGAAGTATGGGGTTAATCCAAAGGTTGCTAGTTGGCATACCTTTGTGCAGTGGCGCAAGTAGAAATGATTTCTTAGTAGTACTATAAGTGCTCGCCATAGGCGTGCATGCCAGAAGTGTGCGCGGCCATGTGTCATGAGGGGGCGTGAATTTTACACATTGTACCACACACTGTAATGCCCATTACACATTATGCCCCACAGGGTAATGCCCATTACACATTATGTCCGGACCCACACCGTAATGCCCACTTCACATTATGCCCCACACTGTAAAGCCCATTACACATGATGCCACACACTGTGTTGCCCATTACATATAATGCCACATAAGTGTCACTTACCCACATGCTCATTGCTAGGAGTTTCCTACTCAATGCCAGGGGCTTTATGCTCGATGCCAAGGGGATTTCATGCTCATTGCCATGGGGATTACATGCTTGTCCCTTTGGGGATTAAATGCTCGTTGCCAAGGGGGTTTCATGCTCTGCCAAGGGCGGTTCATGCTCGTTGCCATTGGGGAGTGAGGCTCACCTGTGACAGCCTTGAGCCTGGCAGAATGAAACCGATGTGACAGCCGGGCAGAGAGCGGTGGGCTGCCCGGCTGTCTTCTGAGCAGGTCCACGGCTATTAGAAATATTGTGCCGGGTCGCCAGCAAATAGGAGCCGCTCCTGATTTGCCAATTGACCACAAGCTCCTATTGGCTGGCAACATGGCACAATATTTAAAATAGCTGTGGACCTTCTCAGAAGACAGCCGGGCAGCCCACTGCTCTCTGCCCGGCTGTCACATCGCTCCGTTCTGCCGGGTGAGCCGGCGTGCAAAAGCAGCGGCTGCAGGTCGGGGCGAAGTGGTACGGCTTACCTGCAATATATTTCTTACAGGTACACAGGCCCGGCGACAGGGGGGGTCAAAGGGGACAGCTGGCCCGGGCCCGACGATTCCAGGGGCCTCAGAGCCATCCGCTCCCCCCCTACTCACCCCCCTGCTCAGCCGTCCAACAGCTTAGATCCCCGCAGAGTCTCAGACTTGCAGTGCTCAATCAGCTGCTCAGATAGCCCGTGTGTGGCCGCCCCCCCCCCCCCCCCTCAAACTCAGAGGGATGTGGGCAGAGCAACACGGAGCTCAATGGGGTCTCGGCTACACAGGCCTTAATGGGGCGGTGCTACATGTGACTCAATGGGGGCGGGGCTAAAGGGCACTCACACAGATGCTGTTGCTGGTGCTGCCTGTGTGCCTGAGCAGGAAGAGAGGCTGCGGCAGTTCCAGGAAGTTCCAGGCAGGGATGCCCAGCCAGTAAGACTGCATCCTTCTGGTATTTCTGAGGTAAAAGTAAGTGGTGTATGTGCATACATGTGGGGTGGGTTATGGTTAGGGGGTGGTAAGGGTTATGTTACAGCATACCAGGGTTGGCACTAGTGAGGAGAGTCATGATTAGGCTACAGGGGGGGGGGTTGTGGAGCATGTTGTGTAATAGAGCACAGGCCAGGGCATGAGGGACTGCGTAAGTATAAGAGCAAGAGCTGCATGGTGAGTGAGTGCGTCAGTGTGATAGAGTGCAGGCTGCATGGTAAGGCCCCTTTCACACACTCCGTCTCCTGCTGGGTGGCGAAACCCTGCGTGGCCAGGAAGGCATGCAGCACACAGAAGTTTAGAATGGTGGGGATGGACACAGCACGGCAGCCATCCCTTCCAGTCGTGTCATCCGGCTGCAACCAGGTGGCCAGGCCGTGGCCGTCCCGTGTGAATGAACACAATCATGTCCATTATTCACTTCAGTATATGGCATGGCTTTTGGCCTTGCGGGGTTTCGCCGCTCGGCAGGAGCTGGAGGGTGTGAAAGGGGCCTAAGAGAGCCTGTCAGTGTGGTAGAATGCAGGGTGAAGGATTGTGCCAGTTTGCTAAAGCGCAGAGCGCGGGGTGAGGGAGTGCGTCAGTGTGATAGAACACAGGCCATGGGTGAGGGAGTGCGTCAGTATGCTAAAGCGCAGACCGCATTATGAGTGAGCATTTCAATTGATAGAGCGCAGGTGAGGAAGTGCGTCAGTGTGCTAAAGCGCAGACCGTGGGGTGAGGGAGTGCATCAGAGTGATAGAGCACACCACTCCAGTAATGGGCATGCGCTTCCAGTTTATGTCTCAGCAAAGGGGGGGTGATAGTGTTTGAGGGGGCCTTCAGGGGGCCTTCAGAGATATCAAAATTTCTGTTGCTGGCCCTGCAGGTACGCCGTACCACGGAGTACCCCCTTACCTGCACTACTGCCTTTGTGGTTGATAACATTGACTGCAATTGGATTGACCCCTATGTGTGAATGGTGCACATATTTAAAGCTATGGAATATGGTAAGAACCAATATCCTACATGCACAGGTCTTAAAAACAACCCAACCTCATTACATGACATTGATCGGATTACACAGAGACGCGGATAGCCTCACTGGGCCCAGGTAATGAGAGAGTTAGGGTCAATAGGGGGACATGTGGAGCTGAACTGGGAGGCTCAGATCACTGATACGGTGGGTGGAAACAGAGGAGGAGGAGTTAACAGTGGTGGGCACTTCATGCA